>NC_139171.1:22993586-24225849 GCF_965202585.1 Thalia democratica
AAAGTCAGGAAATTTTTCTTAGCTTGATCTGTGGAAAACTTGTATTTGTAATTATTTAAGCTTAATAAACAGATTAATTTTTCCCTAATTTCGCAAGTTTTTATTGTTAATTTTAAATTTTATAAAAAAATTATATTAGTTTTTGGTGTTAGTTTTTAGCTAGCTTGTGGTTTTAAAATGGGAAGCAGGTATAAAAAGTAGGTGAGTTTTTAAAAAGAGCTCTTAAAGTTAAACTTTTCAGTTAAAATCTTAAAAATGTTGTTGATTTAAAAAAAGCTTATAACAAAAATAAAAAATATTTGAAGTACTAAAACTAATTCTCTTCAACTTTCTTGTTTGTTAAGGTATTAAATTAAAATAACAAAAGTTTTTTTCAACAAAGATTAAAATTAAAAATTTCTTAATATTTTTAAATTTTCTTAAATTGATCCTAAAATTAAAAGTCTGGGTTGATTTTAAGATAATTTTATAAAATTTTCATACTATTCAAATATCTGAAAAAAAGAGTACTTTTTTTAAACCAGAGTTGTTTTAGAGAAATATTAAAAAAATTTCATTTAAATAAAAAATATTAAAAACACTTAATTAATCTTAGGCTAGACAACATATAATTAGTTTCATAAATCATAATTGTTAGAAATTCTGAACTTTAGAGATATAAATTAACTTCAAGATTTTGTAAAGGAATATTTTCAATTACATTTAAAAAATAACATTTTTAAAAATTAAAGTTCTAAAAATTTAAGTGTTTAAAGATTATTATTTTTATTTGTCTGGTACCATACACTACTTCAAACATATTGTAAAAATTTAGGTATAAAAAAGAATCTAAGGTGTTTTGAGTAGATTTTAGAAGTCAATTTTTGACAAATTTTATGAAGAATATTTATTAAATTATGAACTAAAAACAGCAAAAACTCATTGCATTTGTAAATCAAAAGGGAAATTAGTCAGGTTTAGAACAAAAATATAGTTTAATTCAACTTTGGATTTCAAGTGGCTTATTTTTCCGTTCACTAAGACTATTTTCTATAGTAAATTACTTCTTAATCCCTTTTCAGCCTACTGTTATGCGGTTGGAATATAAATTCCATAAATCTCAAAAACTTTTAAGTTGTGTCTTAATTAAATAAGAACTATTATTTTAGTTTTGAAAGTAATAAGCTGCTATTGAAGTAAGTGATTCATGTCATACACTGGAGCATAAATAGCTTTTGAACAATAGACCTTCAACTCTTATAACCGGTTTGTATAAGATTATCAAAGAAAAGTTCTGTTCAGTCTAAACTTTAAGTAAAATCATTTTCTTTTAAACACGTTAATTGTAATGTATACTTTAAGAATTTAAACCATATTTTTTTCAAAAAAAAAAGATAATAAATGAATACAATTTTACAAATAGTCAGGGTCATCAGGCGGATATAAAAAAAATGTACACTAATTTTTTTTTAATGAGAGACCTACCATGGTATTTATGGTAACACAATGAAAAACATTTACTACAACCACTGTTGATAGAGCAGCATCCTGATACATCAAATAATAGGTAAAAACTACATAGGCCTTTTGATTGCTTTTAAAAGTTTAAAAGACTTTATTTCATCAGGGTTGCCACACACTCAGGATATTAAGGACAATCAAGATAACTCAAATGATTAAAACATTTTTTGATTAGACTGAATCAACCTAGTTTTTCTTATATAAAACTCACAGTAAATTTATAGTTTTTAGAAAATCTAAATATATGTTTTTTAAGATTTTCCTTGTAACTTATTTAATTTAGTTTGAAAATTGTTATTTTAAAACCAATTTTTTGAAGTACTGATTTTTACTTATCTTGAAAAATTTAGTTACTTTTTTTATTATTTGAAAAAAACTCAGGATAATGCAGAATAGTTTAAGGTCACTTAGGAGTTTAGGACAAATTTTTTGACCCCACTAGTGCAACTTTGTTTCTTGAAAAATTTTTATAAGTCATCATAAGCAAAATATAAATATAGAAATTGCTCAGGCAGTAGAAAAAAAACCTAGGGAAATACAGAAAAAAAGGTGACTTTTATGAATTAATGTTAAGGTTATTTATATGCTTTCAGCATAGTTTTATATATGATTTAAAACTTATTAACTTTTTTATTTACAAACTATTCATTTTATTAACTTAAGTTACATATTATTTTTAAACTTGTTTAAATGATTTCTACACTGAACACTGTTATTTTCTATGTAAAACATAAAAGCCAATTTTCGGCTGGTAGCTTGCTGATTATAAAAATTTATTGGAAAATGTTGTTCCATGAGTTTAATATACCATTAATAAAATTAAATGTGTATTAAATTTTTTTACTTGCAGTAAAAACAGGATTAATTTACTATGTTCTTTATATCCCCTTGTAATTTTGGATGTTTAATTGTATTCAAGGTTTAATGTAAATATAAGTTTTACAAACTCAATACTGTAGTAAAAAAAGAAACAGGAAAATTATGTGTTTAATTTTCAACTTATTTTTTTTAATTTAGATATATTAAGTTCTATTTAATTAAATTTAAAATAAATTTATAACATATCATATATTTTAACATATAAAATGATATTTTACTCTTTTAGCAGGTAGTATACAAATTACTAAGTAAAACTATCACCTAATGGAGTACAAATGCAGCATTTGCCTTGGCAAGCTGTTCACTGCTGACACGGACGTTTTTGTAACCCCTTGCGGCCATGCGTTCCACGGAAACTGCATTACACAGGCAGTGAACAACAACCAAGAATGCCCGAAATGCAAAAGCAAATGTTCAGCTGAAGCGGTGAATAAAATTTACTTTGATGTTTTTGGTGAGCTCGACCACAGCGACTGCTCGAGTGCTACTGTTGATTTTTTTGAAAAAATTAAAGAATACGAAAGTGAAAAAAAGATAGATGTGCTAAAAATTGTTAAACCGCTTGACAATAAATATAAAACTCTGAAGAAAGCATATAAGGAAAACCGGGAAAGGTATAAGACGTACAAACTGTTTTTAAGAAGTTTCCAGAAAGATAGGAAAAACTGGCATGAAAAAAATCGAAAGTTAAAATTGGTAAACAACAATTTGTATGCTGAGGTGAAGAAACTGTACAATGAAAAGGAAGAAAATGAATCGCATGATGAGTCACCTGAGGCGGATAAAACAGATAAAATGTGTGAGGATGTTATCAACAACATAGATAAAATGATAAGTAAAGGTTTGTTAATTACTATTTTTTAAAGTACCACTTTTTCTTTCTGTCTTTAATCTTAATACTGTATAACTTTATAAGAAAGTTCAAACTTTGATTAGTTTCTTAGATTAAAAATACTGATTATATTAAAGCTTTTTAATTATTGCATAAACTTTTTATGAATTTATTTTGCAAACAAAGTTACGTTCAAAGACCTCTTCAGTACTTAAAAAAATCTAAAAAGATATGTAACAGTCATCTTTTTCTTTCCAATATCATCTTTTTATTTTAAGTTTCTAAACTAAAAATTTTTAAAAGGATTGGAAAATGATTCTAAAAGCGATAAAAAGTTAGATGCAAACCCGAATTTTTGTTTAGAAAAAACTATTCTACACAAAGGATTTTCTGAAAACGTTAAAAACCATCTACAAGAGTTTACTAAACACGACAGAAACATTAATGAACTTGTAATAAATTACATTTTCAGTCTTAAAAATGATAACGAAAAGTTAAAAGAAAATAACGAAACCTTCTCTATTTACTGGGAAAACTTGGAAAATTATCTTAAAACAGCTCAAAAAGATGTAGCTACTTTAAAAGAAAATTTCAAAGTGATGCAATTAGAAAACAATGAACTGTTAACTAACTTAAAGAATGCAAGAAAAGCAAAAGATAATGTGTATGAGTTATCAAGAAAAAGAAGAAAAATATCAGTTAAAAACAACTCAAACAACAAAAAACAATTAGCATCCGAAGGTTCTTAGTTTAATTTCATAATAGTTTTCATCGAGGTTTTTTTCAATTAAACTTTTATTTAAAAATTATTTTAATATATCATTTCGTTTATAAAATATATTTAACTGTAATATATGGTTACATGATAATTCAAATCCAGACAACTCAAATCATTAAAAATATTATATTTGATTATTATAGAGACCATATTTGAGAAAGTGATTTCTACTTTTAAAAATCTAATTTAGGTCTTATTAATATCTAACAGCCTTTTTTTCTATTTAAAAAAAAATATTGATACCTGAAAATTTAGAAAAATAATTTAAATTTTATTTTTGCCATATTTCAAAAATTAATCAAAATTTTCCAAAAAAAAAAAAAACTATAATTATAAACAAGACTTACCTAAGTATTTTTATTAGCTTTTTCATAAAAACGTTTTTTCTGAGTTGTAGCCCTCTAATTATTTTCAAGAACTTGAAATGCTTTAATTTGAATAGTTGTAAACTTGTTTAAATTTATTTAAAACAATTTTAATTTATTTTCAGATTCTGGTAAGAATGATGAAGTAAATGCTATTTTTGTCACTGGTGGAACTAGAATTAATAATAATTCAACTGTGCATAAAAAAGCCTACAACAAGTTCGTTCTAAAACTAAACATAAATAAATTTGAATGGGAACACTGTGAAATGATTGATGTAAAACTAAAAAACCATGAAACAACCATCATAGGAAAAGAAATGTACTTGATAGGTGGCTATTACAATAAGACTACTTTTAGTGATACCAAAGTGATTTCGATTAGTGGAGAACAAATTGAACGTACTTCACTTTTGCCTCCAATGTTTAACAAAAGACGAGACTTTGGAACGTGCTCGTTTTCAGATTGTATTTTTGTAGCTGGAGGAGTACAAAAATTTGATGAGGAATTTAAAGTTCTTGATAAGTGCGAGTTTTACAGCTTTGAGTCTAACAAATGGCACGAAATTGCTAGTATGAACACAAAAAGATGTACTTTTTCAATAGTTTATTTTCAAAAAAAAGTTTGGGCGATTGGGGGCTTTGATGATACAAAAAATACCCCAACAAATGTTATAGAAACATTTGATTTAACGAAAAACAGATGGACCGTGTCTGATGTGAAACTTGTAAACAAACGATATGGTCACAGCACTGTAGCTCATGACAATAAATTTTATGTTGTCGGAGGAAATGATTTTCGTGGAATCCTCGCTTCAGTTGAAGTTTATTCGGGCGAAACGAACCAATTCAGTTACGTCACTTCAATGAGAATGCCTCGCACCATGTCGAAGTGTTGCATTATAAATTCTAGCTTGTATGTGATAGGTGGGTCATTACATCATTTTGAAGAAAAACCAACGAAAACTGTTGAGATATATGAAATTGAAAAGGGTATTTGGACTGAAGGCCCGAGTTTACCTTTTGGACTGACCAATTTTGGTTGCTCTAAATATTTACCTGAGTAAACGTTTAAAACATGTTAATATTTATTTTAAAAAAATTAAGTAATCATTTAAAAGGGTTGAAATGTTTAATACAATTTTGCATATTAAAAAAAAAATATTTCTAATTAAAGTTATATAAAACTACAATCTTGATGAAAAGTTATTTAAAAGTGTTGATTTTTATTAGTAAGAGTTTTAACACTCTGTGTGTAATATTGTCTTTGCTAAATTTTAATTCCTTAAAATATTGATCTCACTTTTGAACAACCTTAATTTACTAATTCGAAATTATTTTTGTTTTAATTTTTTTTTTGTTTTCTGACTATAATGTTTGGATTCACAAAGTATATGTACGTTAGAGTATTTTAATTATTTTAGGTACTTATAGTTCAATGTATGTAAAATTAAAAGCATAATAGAAATTAAAATGCTTCAAAAATTGTCAAAGTTAACAAAAGAGAAAAATAACTTTTCATTAGACAAAGGTAAGTATAACTTTCTTTTTGATTTAGTTCTAAAGATGTGGGAAAAACAGCCTATAGCAAAATTTTTTTTGGAAACTAAACTCTAAATAATTGTTTTTAAGTTTATTATCAGTTTCAGAAGCATTATATATTACTGAATGTACTTCATTGTAAATTTAACATAATATACTGACTAGTTTGTACTAAGATAACTTTTACAATAAAAATAGTTTAAAGTTTGTTTTTAAAATACTTTTATCTACTCAAAATAAACATTTAAAAATACAAATATAGAATATTTAAAAAAACTTTATTTAAAATTTTTGAACAATTTTAAATTCAAGTGGTTTTCAATAACAAATTGAAGTATGCTAATTTAAAGTTATAAGATATTTATAACAAAATTGTACATTAGGATGTTTATTTTTGCCCACTTTTGGTTATCTGAATGGAAAAAAACAGTGTTTTGGAAGTATCACAAAAACACCCTGTGCAAAGTTTTAGATGATTTATAGAAACTTTAACCCTAACAAAAATTGATTTTCTAAAAACAACCCCAATGCAGAATGCATAAGAACCAAAAAATAAAACCTTACAGTTTAAAGCTGAAAGCTTTTTACATGTGGCAACCTATCCCACAAACACATTAAAACAATTTAAAACAATGTAATGAAAATTTTATTTTGGAATTTCTTAATTTTATATAATTTTTGTTTAAAAACAAAAATACTACCACTAAAAATTTTCTAAATCGTTTTAAATTGTTCTTAATATGTTTGTGTGATAATTAGTCACATGTTAGAAATTTCAGCTTAAAACTTCAAAATTATATTTTCTTTGGGGTGGTTTTTCGAAGTTTAACTTTTTACAAGGTGAAAGTTTCTTCAAATTATTTAAAATTTTGCACATAATGTTTTTATTTTTTTCCAAAACAAAATTTTTTTCTAGCCAGAAAATCAAAAGGGGCCGAAAAAATAAGCATCCTAGTGTAACTAATATGAAAACTTTAACCTTTGTATAAGCTAACTAAAATATTTAAATATTCCAAAAAATAAACGCTTTTTTAACTGAAGTATTCAGTTTTTAAATAAATAAAGAAAATTATACAATCAACAACAAAATTACGTGAATGTTTTACAGAAATGAGGTGAAGACAAAATAAATCTAAACAATATCAGGATAAATACAAGAACGGTTGGTGAGTGAAATTTTATCTTGTATTTTTATGCTTGATTAAAACTAGGCGTAATTGAATTGTGAACTTGGTTAACTAAAGTTAAAAATATAGCCAGCAACATATTTTGTTTATAATTAGTTTAGAAACAAGTAAATTTAGGTTTTTATAACAAAAAATGTTTTAAAACTCGTTTCTGATTTGAAATTCAGTGCAAAATAGTCCTTATCTGATAACAACTATTTTTAAGTATAGCTTTTACTTATATTATTTTCTTATGGTTGTTTATACATTGAAAATAAATAGACGTTTTAAATTTAGTCTTGCCCGAAAAGGAACTGTTCTGGTTAATCTGATCCGATAACTAAAAAAGCTTTTTTAAGATAATAAATATCTCAGAAAAAAAAAACTTTTTTATACTTTTTACCTTATAACTAAAAATTAGTTAGAATTTAGTAACTCTTTTTTTATTTATATAAACCTAATAAATATTAAGTTGAATATTTTAAACTATAGCAATCTGTATTTTTCTTGATTATCAACTAAAAATGACTGAAAAAAGAATATTATTCAGTAATAATTTTAAAATCAGGATTAAATTGCTTGTTTATTGTTAATAATATTATTGTTTTCTTAGTAAAGAAAAATAATTTTTATACACAATGGTAATTCTTTTATTTGTCAAATAAACTCTTCAGATTTTCCTATTTATTTCAAGTATTTTCAAGTTAAAATAAAACTATTATAGTTTAAAATAGTTTTAGATAACAGTTTTTAGAAAGTAAAATTATTAAAATTATCTATAGTTATTATACGAGGTGTTTAGAGAAAAATTATTTACAACCTAGATTCAACAACAAGAGTGGTCACAAGTTGCTAGCTTACCAAGGTAGTATGTTATGGACTGAGCAACTAGTATTTTTAAAAATCATTTTTGATAGTTCCAGGATTAATTTAAAAATTGTTTAATAAAAACTGATTATCAAGGTTGTAAGTGATCATTGCTACTTGTTTATTCACCTATTTGTTTAAGGAGTTAATAACAATTGTGATCTTTTCACAAAAATTTTAGTTCAAAAGTTTATTTGTTTGGTTACAATAACAGTGATTTAGTCTAAGTTACAACATTTTCTATCCGGCTATAATTTAGATTATTTATAAAGCTACTTTTTTTTTCTTAATTAAGAATTTTTACAAATTTTTTGATATATAATATTATTTATTTATTTCTCTAGTATGCCCAAATAAATATTAAGTGATAAATCTACTTTTTAAAAGAGAGTTAAGTATATAGAAAAATGGTAAACTGAGATTATTATCTCAAGTTAACCTATAATCACTTAGTTTAATTTTTTGAGAAAACCTTAAAATTTTTTTTCTTTTTCCATCTTTGCAAATATTATTCAATTCTTTATAATTACGTTTTCGGGCTTAGAAAAGTATATAGAAAATAAAAGAAATAAGAATTTAAGAAGCAAATTATTCATTTTTATTGCTTCCTTTTATTTTTTGTTTGGTTTTTGTATTTTTCTCATGTAATGCATAGTATATAAATGTTACAATACTTATCTTTATATCTTTATTATAAAAGTTAAATTGAGGTTATTGTCAATTTCACTTTTTCATAAAGTAACAAAAATTTTATAACAAGTTTTTCTAGTTTTTATTTTGTATTCAGTATTAACTTCTTCGGGTATATAATAAGAAAAAAATTCACTTTTAGTATGAAATACAGTTAAAATTTAACCAAGTTTTAGTTAAATTTTTAAAGTCTACTAATGATATTTACTTCAATTTTATACTTTTTAGTTTTAGGCTTAGACTGTATTTTCAAATTTATCCTATTAGACAAGTTTATTCATACATGATGAAAAAAAAATTCTTATTAAACGCATAAATTAGTTATTTTAGTTTAATTTATATTTTTATATTTTTATATTTTTATTTTATTGGTTGTTTTATTTCTTAAGATTTATAAGTTCAAATTAAATTTTATTTAATTTCTTAGCTCCTATGAAATTGTTCAAGTATGAGCTGTTCGACTCAATAACTGAAAGGTTTTTTCGTATACATAGTCCTTAGATTAAACTTTTTGAGAGCTTTTTATCATTCAATTAATATTATGTATATATTCTTGTTTATATATATATATATATATATATAAAGGTTTATTTAAAGATGCAAAACTCAAAGGACTCGATTTTCGTGACTATTCACTCATCAGCTTCAAAACAAGTTTAAAATAAAGCACAAAACAAAATCACTAATGAAAGTAAAAAATTTTTTGCAAAAATAGATTATGACGTAATTTTGAAACTATCAAAATTCATGCAAAACGGCTTGTGCAAAAATTAATCTACCAACAGACAATAAACTAGCAAAAATTCATATAACTTCAGGGAGTAACTATATATTAGGACAGATAATTGAAAGAGATAAAGATAATATTAAGATGCAAATTGAAATTTAGGTTATTTTAAGATGAAATTAAAACTTGTTAAACTTTAAAAGCCAATTTTTTATATGTCTACAAGACGATACAAACTCGCTTCTTTTGTTTAAACATCTCTTGTCTTTCAGTGCATATACAACGGCTGATGCTTCTTTGAGACACAGCCTACATATTGGGCTATTGCCGTCGGCTATAGGCTGTGCTCTTTTTATAACTTCCCAGGATATTTCGTAGTCAATGCCGCTGCGCTTTAAGCCACAAACATACTTCGAAAGTTCAGTGTCATTTTCATATATGCCGCCTTTAAAAGATTTTTTATGATTGGCATACCTGAATCTAAACTGAGTCGAGCACAAGCCGACATAGAACCTCGTCTCAACGCCAGAGTTAACTGTGGCCCTGTAGACGATGTTCTCTGAACGGCAATTGCCCCTTTTCAAATTATATTTACAGCTACCAGCGCAGCCGCATTGACTTTGAATTTCTGAGTTTTGATTTAAAATTTTTTGGTTGTGTGCCTTAATAATATTCTCTAAATTTGCCGTACACGAATAACTTATTCGCATATTATGTTTGTTGAAAATTTTTGTTAGCGGATTTTGTTTATTAAAGTGTTTTTTGACTAGATTTATAAATTTTCTTCCAATATTAGTTTTTACAGAATTGATAAAAGGAGGGTTGTACCAGATTACATTTCTTTTTCTTTTGTGCTTTTGATTATTAGGTTGTTGCTCAGGTTTTTCAAATTTAAGTTTGTTGTCGTATCCGCATTTTTTCATTATTTTTTCATATTCATTTTTAGTCTTTAGAAAATCTGGTACAACCCTCCTTTTAGCAATTCTGTAAAAACTAATATTGGAAGAAAATTTATAAATTTAGTCAAAAAACACTTCAATAAACAAAATCCGCTAACAAAAATTTTCAACAAACATAATATGCGAATAAGTTATTCGTGTACGGCAAATTTAGAGAATATCATTAAGGCACACAACCAAAAAATTTTCAATCAAAACTTAGAAATTCAAAGTCAATGCGGCTGCGCTGGTAGCTGTAAATATAATTTGAAAAGGGGCAATTGCCGTTCAGAGAACATCGTCTACAGGGCCACAGTTAACTCTGGCGTTGAGACGAAGTTCTATGTCGGCTTGTGTTCGACTCAGTTTAGATTCAGGTATGCCAATCATAAAAAATCTTTTAAAGGTGGCATATATGAAAATGACACTGAACTTTCGAAGTATGTTTGTGGCTTAAAGCGCAGCGGCATTGACTACGAAATATCCTGGGAAGTTATAAAAAGAGCACAGCCTATAGCCGACGGCAATAGCCCAATATGTAGGCTGTGTCATCAGCCGTTGTATATGCACTGAAAGACAAGAGATGTTTAAACAAAAGAAGCGAGTTTGTATCGTCTTGTAGACATATAAAAAATTCGCTTTTAAAGTTTAACAAGTTTTAATTTCATCTTAAAATAACCTAAATTTCAATTTGCATCTTAATTTTATCTTTATCTCTTTCAATTATCTGTCCTAATATATAGTTACTCACTGAAGTTATATGAATTTTTGCTAGTTTATTGTCTGTTGGTAGATTAATTTTTGCACAAGCCGTTTTGCATGAGTTTTGATAGTTTCAAAATTACGTCATAATCTATTTTTGCAAAAAATTTTTACTTTCATTAGTGATTTTGTTTTGTGCTTTATTTTAAACTTGTTTTGAAGCTGATGAGTTAATAGTCACGAAACTCGAGTCCTTTGAGTTTTGCATATTTAAATAAACCTTTTTATTAATAAAGTCTCAAGGTGGGCTCAGTGTGAAAATTTAATTTATTAAGTTAAATAACTATATCTATATTATATCTATATATATATTAATATACCACAGATGTTCTTGTGCTAAAACTTTCTTTCAACTAACGGCGTTTCACTGCTCTCAAATCAATTTAAGAACAGATCTACGGAGTCTATAAAATATTAACACACATCAGAAAAAAAGCAGAAAAAGCATGTAAAATTATGTATAGTGTTTATGTAGGTAGTAACTATAAATGAACTTTATGGTTTAAAAACAAAGTTTGGGATAAAAACATAAAATTATAAAATTGTCTACAAAAAAATCAAATTTAGTAAAAGTAGGCACTAACCTCAAAAAGCACTAAGAATAGGCAAGTTTTTAAAAATGATAATTAAATTGAGTTGTGCAGAAATATTACGTCATAATAAATTTAACAAATTGGTCAATAATTTATACAGCTTAAAAACATGAAGTATTAAACATGCAAGTGTATGTAATTGTAATGTGAGTGTTGTGAAATAAATTAGTACATAAGTAGACAGAGTTATTTAAACTAGAATCGTCGGTTGTGGGGACAAATATTCGATAAATCTTGCCGCTTATTCAGAAGTAGGTCTTTATCTTATGCTGCAATTACTGCTCTTTCTGTATTGCAAGTTGGGCAAATTCTACTTACTCCGTTGGATGCATGTTTGATCTTTAAAACAATACTCCACTCCATGTTTGGCCTTTTACCGTACCTGTGAAAAAAGCTCCAGACATAATCCGATAAACGCGTGCTTTGTTTTTTATTTATATTTTTAAAGTATGTTTATGGTTAGCATATCTATCCTTGAAACTACCTGCTGTACTTCCGATATAAATTTTATCTGGGCCCTTACTTTCAACTTTAACTTTATAAATTACATTTTTAATTAAACAATTACCTTTTAATGGGCTTTGAATAATTTACGGTAATTACATGTTTTAGGCATATTAAGTTTTAGGCATATTAGGTTAGTGCCTACTTTTATTAAATTTGAATTTTTTGTAGACAATTTTATAATTTTATGTTTTTATCCCAAACTTTGTTTTTAAACCATAAAGTTCATTTATAGTTACTACCTACATAAACACTATACATAATTTTAAATGCCTTTTCTGCTTTTTTTTTTAATGTGTGTTAATATTTTATAGACTCCGTAGATCTGTTCTTAAATTTATTTGAGAGCAGTGAAACGCCGTTAGTTGAAATAAAGTTTTAGCACAGAACATCTGTGGTATTTATTCCGATAAGCTTAGCTTATCAGGATCTCCAGGATTTAACGCCTTTTAACGTTACATCTTATATATTAATATATATTATTTTATATAAAAAATTATTAATATATATATATTAACACAATTTATTAAAAGTTCTGTTAATATTTTTTTCAGAAATAAACTACCTTTTCTACTATTACGTAATACCTAATTTTGTATAATTATATTGCTGTATTTGCAAGTTTACTTTTCATCGAATAAAATACTTGGCTGAATACGCGTGCAGGGTTGCCACTCGGTCAGGAAAAGTCAGGAAATCAGGAAAAGTCAGGAAAAATTTGAAAAAATTACAAAAGTCAGGAAAAGTCAGGAAAAAATGGGTGGTTTTGAAAAAAAGTCAGGAAAAGTCAGGAAATTTGATTAAAAAAAAAAGTCAGATTTTGTCAGTTTAAATTTACAGAATTCCTTGTTATCCAAAGCCTTCAAGTGGTAAAAGCTAATTAAAAGTCCTTTAAAGTCGGAAAAAAATTCCAAAATTTTCCTAGAAATTTACAAAAGTATTTAATTTTATTTCCAATGCCTTCAGCTGGTATAAATTAGTAAAATATCCTTTAAAAAACTGCAAAATGTTCCTTATATGTCGGTTGTTTATCTAGATACAATTATGCTAGGATTTGCTAAAAAATGTTTCTTTTTTCAGACAAGCTGTGTTTATAAGGTAATAATACAAGTATTTTGCTGAAAGGGCTGTTTATTACAAACATCAATCATACACAGATGTTTGAAGTGATGTACTGGAAGTTTGATGATAGAATTCAGCAAAAAACTATTGTTTATAACCTGTATTAAAGTTAGATTGGAAGCTTTATATAGTTTAAATTGTTAGATTATGTATTTTAGAATAAGTTTAATTTAAGAGCTTGATTTTGAAAAGTCAGGAAAATTTTGGTAAAAAGTCAGGAAAATTTTCTTAGCTTAATGAGTGGCAACCATGCGTGTTGAACGTAGATACAGCTGTTCCAAGTAAAAGTTTATTTTGTGTATTTTGATTTTATATATATGTATGTATGTTGATGTTGATATTAATGTTGCAATTACATTACTTACATTATAAATTTTTGGAGAAAAAATATTTAAGTTTAAATTTTCCATAGTATTTTTTAAAAATTAATCTGTAAATAAAATATATGCACTGTTTTGTTGCAATGCTTTCTTTTGTTCTGTATATAAATAAACTTGACTATGTAAAACTATACAAGGATGTAAGTATGCTTTCTTAAATTAATAAAAAAAAAATTATCAAAAAAATCAATTAAAATCATTGATATATGGATTGCCTGATCTTTTTTTAAATAATATTAAGTTTACTACACAATTTTATTGAGTTTCAAAAAGCAAATCAATGAACCAGTATGAACGGAAATGTTTGTATGATGTTTTATTTACTTTAAAGCAGTTATTAAATTTATCATTACTAATAACTAATGTATAAAGAATACAAAATTACTTAAATTTATTTTGTTAAACTTAAATATTTTTTTAAAACTTGAAGTATATATTTTAACTTATATTTAGAGTACAAAAAATTTAATATTTGCTTATGAATTGTATATTATTTTTTTCTCGAAACTTTTTGAGCATATATAAATAGTATTTGTTGTAAATAATATAATTCAAGTGACTTAAAATTGATTTATTGTTTAAAATTATCTAAAATTTTTAAACATACTATTTATCAGATCGTTATAAATATTAACGAATTATTTTAACAAGGAATGTTTTTGAATCTACAAGGTTTAATTAAATATTTTAATCATATGTTTTTAAGTTTAGTTTTATTAAAAGTTATAAAAATGTACATAAAATGTTAGTCCTAGTTGTTAAATTTATGATAAATTTTTACTTAAAAAAGTATTCATTACAGTTTGCATTATCTATAGGAAATAGAAAATGCATATAAGCCTATTATTTTAACTGTTTGTTAGACTTGTTTTTGTTATTATAAACTGTATTTATAAGACATTGTTTGGATGTCTTAAAAAAAATATAAACGATGTATAAACAAAATAAAAGTGTTTTAGAATGTTTGATTCATTTTTCTACATCATTAATGTTGCTTATCAGAGCTAAATAATTGAGTTCTAAAACTAAACAATAATATTGCTTAACAGCTAAGTAAAACAAAAATAAACTTTTTTAGTTTTTAAATTAAAAATTAATAATATGCAACTATTGTTTAAAACATGTTAGTTGTATTTATCATTAGAGATAAAATATAAAAAAGCTTGAGATAGAGTATCGTTACTTTTTTTGAAAAGTAGTATCTAAAATCAGTTCAGTTTAAAATTTTATTAGTCTCGTTAATTCTTTGTTATGCAGGTTTAAAGTACAGTAACTAGAAATAAATGTGTAAAAATATTAAAGTAAAACTAGTTGTCTTTAAGCAAACAAATTCGTACTTAAATAGCTTGTTGAAAATTAACACAATTTTTATGCATTTCAATTCACTTTGCTTTCACTTCTTATACTTTAAAATTTAGTGTTTATTCCTACTTTGTTCAGCATGTTAATCATCTTTGTTAAAATATGAAATCATT
Source organism: Thalia democratica (assembly GCF_965202585.1). Lineage (NCBI taxonomy): Eukaryota > Metazoa > Chordata > Thaliacea > Salpida > Salpidae > Thalia > Thalia democratica. The sequence goes on from NC_139171.1 coordinate 23,008,706, forward strand.
TTATATCAATCACAATTTGTACTTAATTTAAAAACTACTATCCTTCTTGAATAAAAGTACAAATTTAATTACCATTTTAAAACTGCTTTTAATTGCAATATAAATAAATTTACCTCAAAAAGTAAAATGAATTTATAGTTGTTTATTAGATTCATCACAAACTTAGCTTTTGTAACATATTGCTTTTAGTTGTTGTACTAAAACACAGTTAAAAACTCAAAGCTTAAAACTTTATTTTATTAAAAAAAAACTTTTGTTTTGTATAATATATATTTTTTTAAATTTAGTTTTGCGTAATTTATTTTATTTTTATTTATTTAATTTAATCTTTTCATTAAGGTTTTTTTCGAGAACAGTGATAGAACAGACTATATCAGGGGTCGGCAAACTGCGGCCCGCGGGCCAACTGCAGCCCTCGAAGTTTAAATATGCGGCCCGCGAGCATGTTTTTATTTAAATGGAATGCGGCCCGCGAAATAAAAAGCTGCGGCCCACGAGCATGTAAATGTGGCCCGCTGAGGGAAATATATTTTGAGTTATTTTTTATCGGCAATCTGGTTTAATTTAGTTAATTTCGTTTTAAGTCCCTGTATAACATTTTGAAACAATTAGAATACTTGACAGATTAGCATTAGAGCAGTTTTTTTTTTCAATTTCATATTATCTTTCTTTTTACAACAGTAAATTTTGATCTTTAAAAGAATGTTAAAAGTAATTAGACTCAGTTATTTTTACAATACCCATTTAGTTAATAGACTAAAATGCAAATGTTTTCCATTGTGTACAAAAGCATCTATAAATGCACAGTAATTAACTAAAATGTTATTTCTTTACTAGTTAGGTATTTTATTTAACATTTAATTTATACCTAAGTTTCCTTTATAGATACTTTATCAATATATGTTATGTTTGAGTGTACAATAATATATCAATATATGAAATAAGGTTATTTTTTTGACAAATATTCATTGTTTTAGAAGTTTTCTGTGCACTTTAAGTAAATTACTTGCACATCCATGTACAGAGATGCTCATTGTTAAACCATTCTCATTTAATAATCAAATTAGATTAAGTGTAATTTAAGCAAAACTTTCTATTACAATTATTTTTACACATAATATCTATATATAATACAGACACATTTAAATTTACATATGACACAAATTAATATGGTTTTTGTTCTGCATTTAATTTCAATTTTCAAGTAAATGTTTTTGGAAAATTAAGTTAGTTTTAATGCGGTCAACACTATACAGGCAGATGCTCCATTTTGTAACTACTTATTTAATGCAAACTAGAATTAGGGATCGAAAGTTTGTTGTTTCTTTTTATTGATAATCATGTAAACAATTTACCTTCGCCACCTAGTTGCAAAGTACAATTATGATGTATGTTTTGTTCAATTTTGGTTTTAACTATAATATATGTTAAGTTTTAAGTCTTACAAGTGCTATAATTTGAAATATCTTTATATTATTGTAAACAGTTAAGTGTGAACAATCAGTGTTGGCAAAAAACCTTGATTTTTGAAAAACTTCGAATTTGACAATTTAGGCAAAAAAAATCTGGAAAAACCTGAAATTCAAGAATTTTGAAAAAACCTGGAATTTTGACAATTTCTATATATAGAGTAATTAAATTTCGATTTTACACAAAAATCTATCATTTAGTTATCTCTTTATGTTTTCACTAACTTTTTAAACACCTTGAAAGTAGCTAAACAGCATATTTTTAATGTTGCTATACTGTTTACACAGTTTTTTCTTGTACTTAATTTATACTAAAAATAAACCCAAATTTGTACTTTAAAAAACTTGTAAGAAATTCAGGAAACCTTAAAAGACTTTGTTCTTTCTAAGGATTAAAAGTAGCACAAATTTTTTTTGTTTGACATATGTTTTGTTTATACAACACAGGAAAAACAAGCATTTGCAAAATAAATAATAACGATTATTTTAAGTATAGTGACCAACTATTTTAATTTTCGTACATTCAATATCCCTTGTAGGTAAACACATATAACCTTCCTTTGTTGTATGTAAAACCTTGTACAGGAATTGTCATAGTCATTATGTTAGTGCACAGTAATTAACTAAACTGTCATCTTTTAACAATTAAGGTAGTTAATTTAACATTTAGTTTATACCTAGTGTTCTCTTATAGATGTTTTATCACTATATGTTATATTTGAATGTACACAAAAACATTTAATATGACATCATAGTAAGAAACAGGGACGTAGCTAGCTCAAAAAAGTTACGAATCTGCAAAAAAAAAATCAAGAATAACGTGTGATGACGTCATAACGGGAATAGAGTAGTTTTAACTACCTTTAATTTTATATGAAAGTGTGCAGTTTTCTTAAATATTTAAAAATAAATTGAATGTTGAAGTATAATGAGTAACTGAATACAATGCAATTTGTACTGCTCTTGACCCCCTATAATTCTTTATTTGTTGAGACTTTTATGAACCTATAAAACCTTTTACTTAAAATAAAAATATTAATTAAGATTTTAACTTTAATAGTATTACTAATAGTCTTAAAGTATATAAACTTGAAAACAGTTTCTCCACTTCAGAAATCATTTGCAAAAATTATAGCTTTTATTAGATAAAAATCATAAATTTTAGGAGTTGAATAAAAAACAAAATAGTATAAAATTGAAAAGTTCACAACATTAGATAAAATTCAGATGTACAATTACTTTACTTTGTCAAAAATAATTCATAAAGTAAGGAAGAGTACACGTCTGTGTAAATTTTATTGCTAGCTTTGGTAACAAAAAGATTTAAGCTGTAAAAAAGAATAAAACATTTTCTTACTATAAAAAAAAATTGTTTTACAAAAGCTGTAAAAAAGAGTCAAACTTTTTTTTTACAAAACAAACTTGTTAAATAGAACAACTTAGTAAAATAACCACAAACTTTAAATATTAAACATCAATAGTTTTCAGATACAATGTAAAACATAAATAAATGCAAACATAAAGATTTTTTAACATAATATATATTTAACTTTTTTTTTTAATTGTTACGAATTAATAAAACAACTATACACTTGCTAAAATAAATATTATTAACTTATTCTTTTTAATCTTTGATTGAAAAAGTTACATTGAACTTATTTTAAAACAACAGATACAATCCATTAACTTGGTACATTTAAAGAAAATATAAAATACAGAAGTCTTCATATTGTAAACAACAATGCTTGTAGAAAAATAAAATTTATAGTAATATTTAAAAACAAGTTGAAACAGAATTTATATTTTACATAGTTGTCTGAAAACATCATTCAAAGAGCTTTTTCTTGAAGTACTTATCTGGAACTTTTTGTAACAAACTGAACTTCAGATTGATTCACTTTGTTAATAGCTTTGAGTTTCAATGGTACCAAGTAGGTGGTTTTACTTTCAAATTATACTTGCATAATTTTAACCTTAGAAAACTTAACTTTTAAACTGAAATTTAAAAATCTCTAAAACAACTAAATTTGTTAAAATCCACACATAGTGTACCAAGTTTACAGTAGTACTACAAGTAAAACTCAAAAACTATTTTTCAAAATTTAAAGCTAAGTAGAAAATACAAATGTACTAATTTATTTTTTTGTAACTTTGTAAACTACTTAAAACTTGTTTTTATAAAGATAAAAAAAAACAGAGGTAATGAAAAACCTTTGAAAGTTAAGAATAAAACCAAAAACTCTGAAAAAATCTTCATATAATAAAAAACTATTCACAGAAAACAAACTCATTGTAAACAAATTATATAAAAATGCAAGTAAAATAAGTATTTACAACAGCTCTACCCTATGACCAACACCTTTTCCAGGATTTTTTGCTGAATTTTTTGATAAATAAAAACTAGCACTTAGCTCAGTAAAATAAAAAAAGGAATAAAAAAAAAATTACAAGACAGGTAGCATTACTAGAAGAAGGTTTACTTAACTGAATCATTGGTGTTGGCCTCCCTCGTAACTTGACATTCAACTTTTCCTGCTTAGTTAACCTGTCAAAATTAAGTGCTTTAAATTCTTCAACTGTCATTGGTTCTGTAAAACTGAAATCACTCATTTTTTCTACAATACAATCTGTCTAAAATATGAAAAAAATAATTTATTTAATATTTCATTATGATGTTGTTTGAAACTTGACTATCAAACGTGATACTGTGAAATTTGCTCTTAGATTAAAATATATCTAAACATACAATACTACCATGTGATTTAAAAAAAAACTGTCCTGAGTGACCTTTAACGGACTGAAAAGTCCTAATTTTTTCTATATCATTGAACTAAGACTAACTTTTCAAATTTATCAATGTTTTTTTTACAATATTGGTTATAAAATAAAGATTTATTAAAACTAGCCACTAAAATCTCATTCAAATCTAGAAAAACATGTGTTATGACATTATTAACAAACCTAAAAATTTCCTGGGGTTTTCACAGATAAAATAAAACTATACTGAGTCAGCCTGAGTTCAAAAGTCTAAGTATCCTAGAGTTATCCAGAATACTTTGATTGTGTGGCAACAATGTACAATTTAAATCTTTCAACTTTGCTAAAAAATTAAATAAAAACTTTAACTAAGGTAAGCATTTATAAAATCATAAAAAAAGTTTAAATCTAAAAATAAAGTTCTAAAATACAGTAATAAAACTACAATTTGTTTGTATTAATCTTCAAAAAATAAAAACTTTAACTAACCTAAGCATTAATAAAATCTTTAAAACAAGTTTTAATTAAAAATTATAGTTTTAAAATACAAAAACAAACTATAATTTGTTTATATTATTCTTTAAAAAATATTAAATTATTGAGTTTTTTTAGTTTGTCTTCTTTTTGCAAGCTATTTATATTATTGTGATTTTTTTTTGATTTAATAGATTCTAATCTTCTTGATAAAATTTCAGGAAATGATATTGTCATCACTTATTCAAAAGTTTTTCATTTTTGTATATTTGTCAACCACAGAGATTTAATCTTAAAACATTCAACTCAAAGAGTCAATTTAATTTATAACAAAAGTTAATTCTTCTTGTTAGTTTATTTTGAGAATCATCTACTTTAAAATTCATCATGTTATATATCTTTTATCTGTTTTTGCTCTTTTGAAACACAAAAAAATGTAAATTTCAAAAAATGTTAAGTTCTCTTTGACTCACCACAAACATTTCAATAGTACAATATGCTCTCTAACACTTACTTTTTTTATTTTCAAAAATCATTTAAAACAAATCTACAGCTTTTAAATTGATTCATTTACAATAGTTTGCTATTTAATAACAGGAATCTACACTATCCTATTTGTATAAAATTTAGATGTAATCAATTTATTAGATATTTATGACACTAAAAGTGCTAGTAAGTACGTAAATTTTTAGAAATTATCTCTCAGGAGTGCAAAACTAAGTATAAACGAATACTTAAAGCTATTCAAACAATGACTAAAAAGCTGAATAATCGGAAATAAGCAAGTTTTTTCGCACTTTTGTTTACGTTTCTGTAGATTCGCAGAAAACTACCAAGCTACGTGCCTGGTAAGAAATAAGGTTTATTTTATTATCCTTTCGACACAGCTTGTTTTGTATAGAAGTTTCTGTGCACTTTAAACTAATCTCTATACACACCAATGTACAGAGGTGCTCATTTTAAAACCAATTTTTAAAATAATTAAACCTCTCTAATAAGTATTCCCAGGTAAGCAGTATTTATTATAGCAGTGGTATCATCTTAAAAGATCGATTGAAGTTCTATTTTTACTTATGCGGCTTAATTATCTTCCGACATTTCCTAAATACGACTTTTTGTTGTCATTGAAGAAATAAACAAAATACTTTTACTACCGCCAACACAAGGTATTAAAAAACGTTTTCAATTCTAAAAGGTGTCTCCTTTTAAATATTCACTTTTGCTACTTTATAACTGGCTTTGATACATTTTTCAGATCTTTCTGTAGTTCCTGAAGATAATACTAAAGTTACTGCATACTTTGTTGAAACTAATTTACGCGCTTTATTTTTTTTGTTTCCATTAATAACTCCTAACCAAGTTTTGTAATTCTTATTAGTCTTTTATTTCCCATTTTCTGTTTCTTAAATGCAATATTTTTGTTGCAGATAAAGCAATTGATAATTGATATAATAACAAAGCTCTACTAAAAGTTTTTAAGAAACTTAAATGTCCATTCAAACTAACTTATAATAATATTTGTTTGCTGTATATATTTATTTCACTGCTGATACACTTATCTTTTTATTTAAAACAGGATTTCCAAACAAACAGGCTAGTTTGAAAACTTTAAAAACTAACACTAGGACAAACCTGTTTTTGACATTTTTAAATCTCAGGTGTGTGTTTGTGTGAAGTTTATAGTTCAAATTACTTTGAATAAATCTTGGAATTCTCAGATCAGTTTTTGTGACTGTTTTGTAATTTAGTAATTGTTATTTTTATTAGTCTTTTTACATATTATGTACTTTTTGATGATGATGATATTTTAGTTAGGTATTTAAGCTTTTGTTCTTTAAAGCAAGTTTTTAGATTTTCAAACGTTTTATAGACTTAGGCTGGTTTGATTTACTTTCTATTTTTACTATCATACTTACAACTATGTAAAATTCTAATTAATTACTTATTAGGAACTTTATTAAAGTATTTAAGCATTAATTTTGTTAAAAAAATGGTTTTAGTACTTTTTAGAGGACAGATAGGTATCAACTTATTTTAGTTAACTAGTTACTCAATTTTAAAACAGTCAAATATGTCTAAATAGCAAAAACTATTTTTAGCAGTTTGTATTTTTTTAAAATAAGAGAAACTGGTAGATAATTTAAAAAAAAAATAAAAGTAGTTTGTTCATGTTTTTCAAGCTCGGTTTTTGTACAGAGTTAGGTTGTAAGTAAAACAAAACTTATATTAATTTAAACTCATTAAGAGTTTAAAATAATACAAAGTTTATTAATACTTAAGTATATTACTCTATGTAAATTTTATTACATTAACTTTTATAATTTAAATAAGCATTCTATATGTAGCTAAAATTCATTTAAACTAACAATTGGAATAAAAGCTTTTATTAGTGTGACTAAAATTAAAAACAAAATACTATTTAAAAGTCACTAAAACTAAAACTGCGACCCGCGAAGATTTTGAAAACTTTAAATTTGGCCCGCGGGCACCATTTGCCTGCCGACCCCTGGAATAGATAACAGCATTAATTTAAAAAAGGACGGTTATTTATTTTCCAATTTGTAGAAAAGCCTTTGAAATTTTCTAATGATGATTTATAAAAGCAGCAGTACGTTTATAAATCTAACCTTAATAAGTTGTTATAATTGTTGTTTGCGCTTATTTTATTGTATTTATTGTTTTTTGTTTTTATATTTAAACGTTTGCTTATTTTAGGAAAATCGTAATTAATTTATTTATAGTTATATAAGTATAAACGGTTAATCTATCTCTGCCTAATTTGTTTAATTATGCTAATTAGTATTAATTGAATATTTTCTGATGAAAACTTAAATTTTTACTTACTCTAAATTTAGAATTGTAATTAGTTGCTCACAAAAGTAATTGATAAGCATTAGCTAAAATCGATTTTAATTGTTTGATTGATAAATATGTTTTTGAATGAATATAGTATCAAATTCTGTTTAATATATGTAGTACAAAAAGCTATATAATTGTCTTCATTAAAAAATAGAACAAAATTTAAAACTTTAGAACAATAATTTGAAGAAATTGTGTGGTGTAGTTTAAGTCTAACGTAAAGTGATGGTTTCATTTTAACAAATTAAACAAAATTTAGAACTTGTTTTGCTGATTTGTCTTTTAATTGTTTGTTTTGGTTACTAACTAAAAAAAAAATTATAAAGTTGATTGTTTTAAATAAGAAATCATATAAATTTTTACAATTTGTAATGAAAACAAAAGTTAACTAATGGTCACTTGAAATCCAGTTCTATTTTTATACTCTAAATTTATTATTATTTTTAAACATACTTATAACTTCGAATTTTTTTTTATTATTGTTTTGTTTATTAGTTATTAAAATTATGTAGACATCATATTGGTTTTTAAACTTAAAGAAGGATTAGGGTTTCAATCTACTTATATTATATATAATATAATTACAGTAGTTTATGTTTTTGTTATAAGTTTTACCTTTACATATAATTTTGAAATTACCACATATCTAAGCTAATAAAAAAGTGTAATAAATTAATACTCAAAGACATAATCAAGAAAAGAAGGGAGTTGAACATATTTTATTGATTTTTGGTAAAGTTGATCTTTTCTAATTAAAAAAAATTTTTGCTGTTAAAGTCAGAAGCACTAAAAATCATATTGAAGGGCAAGTTAAAATGTCAAATAAAGATATCACTAGAAATATATCTTTGTTCAATTGTTAATGATTTTTATAAAGTGATCCTCGTTTAATTTGAAAAAATTTAAACTAATTTTTCATTTCATAATAAATATAATAATTCAATAAAAATTTTAAATATACGTTTCTTAAAGTTCTTTTACGTTTGTTTTGAATAAGTAAATATTGTTAAAATCAATTAAAAATATAGGTTTAAGTGAATAACTATATTTTGTAGTTTTCTTTTTTTATAAACAACCTATTAAGTCAACTTTGACCATTTAAATCTCATAAACTATATTTACATTTGCCTACTAAAGTTCAAAACCACAAAAAAAAATTGAATATAATAGTACACTGCAGCTTAGAAAAGTTAACTATCTAAAGTTTGACAGTTCAGCAATTACTTATTATTAAAACAGATTGTGCAATTATAAGTGTTGCCACACAGTCAGGCTGTTTTATTTATTTGTTTAATTTATTTTAAAACATAGGCAGTTTCTGTTATTTTGATGTTTTGTATTTACAAAACTTATTAAGTTATAATATTTTTTCAAAACTTTAGGGTTAGACTTTTGTTTTAAAATTATTATGACAAAAACCCTTTGTTACTCTTTTGGTATTTGCAGGGTTACCACACGGTCAGGAAAAGTCAGGATATTAGGAAACGTCAGGAAAAACTAGAAAAAAAACACAATAGTCAGGAAAAAATCAGGGTTTTTGAAAAAAAAGTTAGGAATAGTCAGAAAATTTGACAAAATTTAAAAAAAGTCATATTTGTCAGATTAGTTTACAAAATTCGTTATTTTCCAAAGCCTTCGTAAAATAAAAAGTTAATTGAAATCCTTTTAAATCAGACTTAATTTGAAAATTTAAATGTCTTCATCTGGTATAAATTAATAAAGTATCCTTTGTAAAACATCAATATTTTTCTGTTAACATATTAATAAACTACCCTACTTAAACAAGCAGTTTTTCTATGCTTTTTAGCATTGATGACCTGTGACTAGAACACTTCCATCGTAAAACTATGATATACACAAAAATTTTCTTGCATTTCTTTAATTATGTGATATCTTTTATGCAGCCTTTTTTGATATTGTACCAGAGTACCCAGCATGTTGTTGCCTTTATGTGTGAGGACATTTCGTGCTTGGTAATTAAATTGCTGTGCATCATTATGAATGACGTAATTATTACCTCAGCTTAACCAGTTTTTTAAGTTTAATTAACTGATCAAACCTTCCCTAAAAACCTGTCTTTGATCTTGGTTGTGCTGCAACAAATTTTCTTGCAAATTTGAGGAAAAAAGACCTAGTTGAGAACCACAAAGTTTTTAATTTCAAAAAAGAATGCAGATTATTTGTTGTAGAAGCTGTTAAAAATCTCCGGACTAGAATGGCTATTGGAAGTACATTTGTAAAAATATTTCATGCATAAATTCGCAAAGCCTTGAAAAATTAGGAGTCACAATCGTTGTTAAGCGTTTTGCCGACATTGTGTACTTCTTAACATAGTAAGAAATGTCCTCCAACTCTGAAGGTGATACTAGAATTGAATAATTTAGAACTTTGATAAATTGTTCAATGAATGCATTAAAGTTCAAGAGCTTCAAGCGAAAGGAAGTTTGTTTGAACCAGTTCTATTTTGAAACATTGAAATTTCCTGCCAAATTTTCTCTCAGAAAGTTGTTGCAACATTTATTTGTGTTGCACAATGACTAGGCTGAGGTCAAACTAGGGTTAAGTATTAACAAAGCTCTGCTTGAAAACAGTAAGAAATGAGAAACTATTACTTCCAGAATAAGAGTTAAACATTAGATGTATGCCTACAAATTAGAATTGTATTAAGCTAGAAAATACAAGTATTTTGCTGATAGAGCTGTTTATTGCAAATACATCAATCATACACAGATGGTTCAAGTGATGTAATGGGAGTTAGGTGATTGAATTCATCAAAAAAACTGTTGTTTTATCCTGTATAAAAATAAGTTAAAAGCTTTATATAGCCTCAAGTTTTTTTTAAGCATTTTAGAATAAGTTTAAATTAAGACTTTAGACTAAGAAAGTCAGGAAATTTTGGCAAAAAGACAGGAAAAGTTAGGAAATTTTTCTCAGCTTGATCAGTAGCAACCTCATAATAAATATACATTATTACATTATAAATATACACAACTGCTGTTTTTTAAAACTACCTATTTATTACAAACTAAATTAAGTAATTGTAAATTTATTAAGCTTGTAAATTGTTAATCAAAAAAGTTTAAATTAAATTAAATAAACAACTAAACATTGCTACACACTCAGACTATGACTATTTAAAGACTTCGAGCCTCAGGCCATTTTAGTTATTTTTCAAAGTTTTTGGCTTGAATTGCATTTTATAAACGAAATCATTAAAGCTGGATTTTATGCTTTCAAGAGTAGTAAATTAAACTTATGATATATGTTTTGTTTAATTCACAGTGTTGTTTTTAATAATAATACATGTAAAATTTTAACTCTTGCAGCTGATATAATTTGAAATAATGTAATAAAAACAAATAGTGTAAAATTAATGTTTATTTTTTTTTATTTAGTCTATACAACAAAAATAAAAATTTTATCTTCTTATTTATTAAATTTTATGCTTAAAACTTTGGTAGCAAAATTTTATATTTTCTAGTTAGCTTTGCTTTTATAGTTAAAAAATGTTAATAGTTTTCAATTTACTTTTAAATTCTTAAACTAGCAAGGAATTTCGTTTTTTCAGTTAAATTAAAATTAAATCATTACAAAGTTAAATTATTGTGTACTTTTTTCTTATTTTTTTCTTTAATCAATACAAGCTTAATGGTTTAAGCTACTTTCTATCTTGCTATTTTGCTTTTTTAGCTTGCCATAAAGTATTTGACCCTGAGATAAAACTTAAACAAGAAAAGTCCATTTTGTTTACATAAAATATAAATTTCATTTTGAGGTGTAGATAAGAATGTAGAGTTTTTCAGAAAATTGAATTCACCAATAAAGCTATTCTTTTTATCTGTTTAAAATAAGATTAGAAGATTTATACAGTTTCAAGTGTTTGATTATGTATTTTAAACTAACTTTAACTTAAGAGTTTAGATTGAGAAAAGTGAGGAAAATTTTAGTTAAAGTCAGGAAAAGTCAGGAAATTTTTCTCAGCTTGATCTGTGGCAACCCTGTATTTGTAAATATTTGAGCTTAATAAACAGATTAATTTTTCCCTAATTTTGCAAGTTTTTATTGTTAATTTTTAATTTTATAAAAAAAATTATATTAGTTTTTGGTCTTGGTTTATGGCTAGCTTATTGTTTTAAAATGGCAAGCAGGTGTAAAAAGTAGGTGAGTTTTAAAAAAGAGCTATTATAGTTAAATTTTTCATTTAAATTCTTAAAAATCTTGTTTATTTAAAAAAAGCTTACAATAAAAATAAAAAATATTTGTAGTAGTATGAATTCTCTTCAACTTTCTTGTTTGATAATGTACCAATTTAAAATAACACAAGTTTTTTCAAAAAAGATAAAAATTAAAAATTTCTGAATATTTTAAAATTTTCTTAAACTAATCCTTATTTAAAAGTCCAGGGTTGATTTTAAGATAATTTTATAAAATTTTCATACTTTTCAAATATCTTAAAAAAAAGAGTATTTTTTTAAACCAGGGTTGTTTTAGAGAAATTTTAAGGAACTTTCATATAAAGCAAAAATATTAAAAACACTTAATTAATCTTAGGCTAGAGAAAATATAATAAATTACATAAATCATAATTTTTAGAAACTTTGAACTTTAAAGATAAAACTTAACTCCAATATTTTTCTAAGAAATATTTTCAAATACATTTTTAAAAAACCATTGTTAAAAAATAAAGTTCTCAAAATTTAAGTTTGAAAAAATTAATATTATTATTTGTTTGTCACCATACACTACTTCAGACATATTGTAAAGTTTCAGGTATAAAAAAGAATTTAAGGTATTTTGGGTAGATTTTAGAAGTCACTTTTTGACAAACTTAATGAAGAATATCTATTAAATTATGAACTAAAAACAGCAAAAACTCATTGCATTTGTAAATCAAAAGGAAAATTAGTCAGGTTTAGAACAAAATCTAGTTTAATTCAACTGTGGATTTCAAGTGGCTTATTTTTCTGTTCACTAAGACTATTTTCTATAGTAAATTACTTCTTAATCCCTTTTCAGCCTACTGTTATGCGGTTTGAATATAAATTCCAAAATTTTTTAAGTTGTGTCTTCCTTAAATAAAAACTATTATTTTGTAGTTTAGTTTTGAAAGTAATAAGCTGCTATTGAAGTAAGTGATTCATGTCATACACTGGAGCATAAGTAGCTTTTGAACAGTAGACCTTTAACTCTTATAACAGGTTTGTATAAGATTATCAAAGAAAAGTTCTGTTCAGTCTAAACTTTCAGTAAAATCATTTTCTTTTAAACACATTAATAGTAATGTTTACTTTAAGAACTTAATTAAGATTTTTTACACAAAAAAAAAGATAATAAATGAATACAAATTTACAAATAGTCAGGGTCATCTGGCGGATATAAAAAAAAGTACACTAATTTTTTTTTTAATGAAAACCCTATCATAATGTTTATGGTAACACAATGAAAAACACTTACCACTGCCACTATTTAAAGAGCAGCATTCTGATACATCAAATAATAGGTAAAATTATATAGGCCTTTTGATTGCTTTTAAAAATTTAAAAGATTTTATTTTATCTACACACTCAGTATAATTAGAACAATCAAGATAACTTAAATAATTCAAACATTTTTTAATTAAACTGAATCAACCTAGTTTTTCTTATACAAAACTCAGAGTAAGTTTATAGTTTTTAGAAAATCTCAATTAAATGTTTTTTTAAGATTTTCATTGAGATTTATTTCATTTAGTTTGAAATATGTTATTTCATAAACACTTTCTTGAAGTATTTATTTTTGTTTAGTTTGAAAAATTTAATTAATTTTTTTAGGATTTGAAAAAACTCAGGATAATGCAGAATAGTTTAAAGTCACTCAGGACAACTTTTTTGACCCCACTAGTGCAACTTTGTTTCTTGAAAATATATTATAAATCATCATAATCAATTGCATATAAATATAGAAACTGCTCAGGCAGTAGAAAAAAAGCTAGAGAAATATAGAGAAAAAGGTGACTTATTATGAACTAATGTTAAGGTTATTTATATGCTTTCAGCATAGTTTTATATATAATTTAAAACTTATTAACTTGTTTATTTACAAACTATTCATTTTATTAACTTTCCTTACATACTATTTTTAAACTTGTTTAAATGCTTTCTACACTGAACACCGTTAATTTCTTTGTAAAACATAAAAGCCAATTTTCGGCTGGTAGCTTGCTGATTATATATATTTATTGGAATAGGTTGTTCCATGAGTTTAATATACCATAAATTAAAATCATATGTGTATTAAATTATTCTACTTTCAGTAAAAACAGGTTTAATTTACTATGTTCTTTAAATCCCCTTGCAATTTTAGATGTTTAATTGTATAAAAGGTTTAATGTAAATATAAGTTTTACAAATTCAAAAATGTAGTAAAAAAAGAACCAGGAAAACTATGTGTAAAATTTTCAACTTATTTTTTTAACTTAAAAATATCAAGTTTTATTTAACTAGATTTAAAATAAATTTAAAACATATCATATATCTCAACATATAAAATTATATTTTACTCTTTTAGCAGGTAGTGTACAATTTACTAAGTAAAACTATCACCTAATGGAGTAAAAATGCAGTATTTGCCTTGGCAAGCTGTTCACTGCTGACACAGACGTTTTTGTAACCCCTTGCGGCCATGCGTTCCACGGAAACTGCATTTCACAAGCAGTGTTCAACAACCGAGAATGCCCGAAATGCAAAAGCGAAATTTCAGCTGAATCGGTGAAAAAAATTTACTTTGATGTTTTTGGTTAGCTCGACAACAGCGACTGCTCGCGTGCCACTGTTGATTTTTTTGAACAAATTAAAGAGTGCGAAAGTGAAAAAAAGATAGATGTGCTAAAAAGTGTTAAACCGCACGACAAAGAAAATAAAATTCTGAAGGAAGCATATAAGGAAAACCGGGAAAGGTATAAGACGTACAAACTGTTTTTAAGAAGTTTCCAGAAAGATAGGACAAACTTGCATGAAAAATATCGAAAGTTAAAATTGGTGAACAACAACTTGTATGCTGAGATTAGGAAACTGTACAATGAAAAGGAAGAAAATAAATCGCATGATGAGTCCCCTGAGGCGCATAAAACTGATAAAATGTGTGAGGATGTTATCAACAACATAGATAAAATGATAAGTAAAGGTTTGTTAATCATTATTGTTTAAAGTAATACCTTTTCTTTCTGTCTTTAATCTTAATACTGAATTAACTTTATAAGAAAGTTCAAACTTTGATTAGTTTCTTACATTAAAAGTACTGTTTATATTAAAGCTTTTTATTTATTGCGTAATCTTTTCATGAACTTATTTTGCAAACAAAGTTACGTTCAAAGACCTCGTCAGTACTTAAAAAAATCTAAAAAGATATGTAACAGTCATCTTTTTCTTTTCAATATCATCTTTTTTTTTAAGTTTCTAAACTAAAAATTTTTAAAAGGATTGGAAAATGATTCTAAAAGCGATAAAAAGTTAGATGTAAACCAAATTTTTGTTTAGAAAAAAATATTCTACACAAAGGATATTCTGAAAATGTTGAAAACCATCTACAAGAGTTTACTAAACACGACAGAAACATTAATGAACTTGTAATAAATTACATTTTCAGTCTTAAAAATGATAACGAAAAGTTGAAAGAAAATAACGAAACCTTATCTATTTACTGGGAAAACTTGGAAAATTATCTTAAAAAAGCTCAAAAAGATGTAGATACTTTGAAAGAAAATTTCAGAGTGATGCAATTAGAAAACAATGAACTGTTACTAACTTAAATGATGCAAGAAAAGCAAAAGATTATGTGTTTGAGTTATCAAGAAAAAGAAGAAAAATATCAGTTAAAAACAACTCAAACAACAAAAAACAATTAGCATCCGAAGGTTCTTAGTTTAATTTCATAATAGTTTTCATCAATTAATTAAATATTATTAATTAATGTAAAAAATATTTTAGTATATCATTTCGTTTAAAAAATATTTTTAACTCTAATATATGGTTACATGATAATTCAAATCCAGACAACTCAAATCATTAAAAATATTATATTTGAATATTATAGAAACCATATTTGAAAAATCAATTTCTAATTAAAAAAATCTAATTTAGGTCTTATTAATATATAACAGCCTTTTTTTCTATTTAAAAAAAAAAAATATTGATACCTGAAAATTAATAAAAATATTTTAAATTTTATTTTTGATATTTAAAAATTAATCAAAATTTTGCAAAAAAAAAAAAAAACTATAATTATAAACAAGACTTACCTAAGTATTTTTTTTAGCTTTTTCATAAAAACGTTTTTTTTTGATTTGTAGCCCTCTAATCATTTTCAAGAACTTGAAATGCTTAAATTTGAATAATTGTAAAGTTGTTTTAAAATTATTTAAAACAATTTTAATTTATTTTCAGATTCTGGTAAGAATGATGAAGTAAATGCTATTTTTGTCACTGGTGGAACTAGAGTTAATAATAATTCAACTGTGCATAAAAAAGCCTACAACAAGTTTGTTCTAAAACTAAACATAAATAAATTTGAATGGGAACACTGTGAAATGATTGATGTAAAACTAAAAAACCATGAAGCAACCATCATAGGAAAAGAAATGTACTTGATAGGTGGCTATTACAATAAGACTACTTTTAGTGATACCAAAGTGATTTCGATTAGTGGAGAACAAATTGAACATACTTCACTTTTGCCTCCAATGTTTAACAAAAGACGAGACTTTGGAATGTGCTCGTTTTCAGATTGTATTTTTGTAGCTGGAGGAGTACAAAAATTTAATGAGGAATTTAAAGTTCTTGATAAGTGCGAGTTTTACAGCTTTGAGTCTAATAAATGGCACGAAATTGCTAGTATGAACACAAAAAGATGTACTTTTTCAATAGTTTATTTTCAAAAAAAAGTTTGGGCGATTGGGGGCTTTGATGATACAAAAAATTCCCCAACAAATGTTATAGAAACATTTGATTTAGCGAAAAACAGATGGACCGTGTCTGATGTGAAACTTGTAAACAAACGATATGGTCACAGCACTGTAGCTCATGACAATAAATTCTTTGTTGTCGGAGGAAATGATTTTCGTGGAATCCTCGCTTCAGTTGAAGTATATTCGGGCAAAACGAACCAATTCAGTTACGTCACTTAATGAGAATGCCTCGCACTATGTCGAAGTGTTGCATTATAAATTCTAGTTTGTATGTGATAGGTGGGTCATTACATCATTTTGAAGAAAAACCAACGAAAACTGTTGAGATATATGAAATTGAAAAGGGTGTTTGGACTGAAGGCCCGAGTTTACCTTTTGGACTGACCAATTTTGGTTGCTCTAAATATTTACCTGAGTAAACGTTTAAAACATGTTAATATTTATTTAAAAAAAATTAAGTAATCATTTAAAAGGGTTGAAATTTTTAATACAACTTTACATATTAAAAAAAAAGTATTTCTAATTAAAGTTTTATAAAACTACAATCTTGATGAAAAGTTATTTAAAAGTGTTGATTTTTATTAGTAAGAGTTTTAACACTCTGTGTGTAATATTGTCTTTGCTAAATTTTAATTCCTTAAGATATTGATCTCACTTTTGAACAACTTTAATTTACTAATTCGAAATTATTTTTGTTTTAATTTTTTTTTTTTTTCTGACTATAATATTTGGATTCACAAAGTATATGTACGTTAGAGTAATTTAATTATTTTAGGTACTTATAGTTCAATGTATGTAAAATTAAAAGCATAATAGAAATTAAAATGCTTCAAAAATTGTCAAAGTTAACAAAAGAGAAAAATAACTTTTCATTAGACAAAGGTAAGTATAACTTTCTTTTTGATTTAGTTCTAAAGATGTGGAAAAAACAGCCTATGGCAAAATTTTATTTGGAAACTAAACTCTAAATAATTGTTTTTAAGTTTATTATCAGTTTCAGAAGCATTATATATTACTGAATGTACTTCATTGTAAATTTAACATAATATACTAACTAGTTTGTATTAAGATAACTTTTACAATAAAAATAGTTTAAAGTTTGTTTTTAAAATACTTTTATCTACTCAAAATAAACATTTAACAATACAAATTTAGAATATTTAAAAAAACTTTATTTAAAATTTTTGAACAATTTTAAATTCAAGTGGTTTTCAATAACAAATTGAAGTATGCTAATTTAAAATTATAAGATATTTATAACAAAATTGTACATTAGGATGTTTATTATTGCCCACTTTTGGTTATCTGAATGAAAAAAAACTGTGTTTTGGAAGTATCACAAAAACACCCTGTGCAAAGTTTTAGATGATTTATAGAAACTTTTACCCTAACAAAAATTGATTTTCTAAAAACCACCCCAATGCAGAATGCATAAGAACCAAAAAATAAAACCTTACAGTTTAAAGCTGGAAGCTTTTTACATGTGGCAACCTATCCCACAAACACATTAAAAACAATTTAAAACAATGTAATGAAAATTTTATTTTGGAATTTCTTAATTTTATATAATTTTTATTTAAAAACAAAAATACTACCACTAAAAATTTTCTAAATCGTTTTAAATTGTTCTTAATATGTTTGTGTGATAATTAGTCACATGTAAGAAATTTCAGCTTAAAACTTCAAAATTATATTTTCTTTGGGGTGGTTTTTCGAAGTTTAATTTTTTACAAGGTGAAAGTTTCTTCAAATCATTCAAAATTTTGCACATAATGTTTTTATTTTTTTCCAAAACAAAATTTTTTTCTAGCCAGAAAATCAAAAGGGGCCGAAAAAATAAGCATCCTAGTGTAACTAATATAAAAACTTTAACCTTTATATAAGCTAACTAAAATATTTAAATATTATAAAAAATAAACGCTTTTTTAACTGAAGTATTCAGTTTTTAAATAAATAAAGAAAATTATACAATCAACAACAAAATTACGTGAATGTTTTACAGAAATGAGGTGAAGATAAATTAAATCTAAACAATATCAGGATAAATACAAGAACGGTTGGTGAGTGAAATTTTATCTTGTATTTTTATGCTTGATTAAAACTAGGCGTAATTGAATTGTGAACTTGGTTAACTAAAGTTAAAAATATAGCCAGCAACATATTTTGTTTATAATTAGTTTAGAAACAAGTAAATTTGGGTTTTTATAACAAAAAATGTTTTAAAACTCGTTTCTGATTTGAAATTCAGTGCAAAACAGTTCTTATCTGATAACAACTATTTTTAAGTGTAGCTTTTGAAGTATTTTACTTTTATTATTTTATTATGATTGTTTGTATTACTCTTTTTTTATTTATATAAACCTAATAAATATTAAGTTGTATTTTTCTTGATTATCAACTAAAAATGACTGGAAAAAGAATATTATTCAGTAATAATTTTAAAATCAGGATTAAATTGCTTGTTTATTGTTAATAATATTATTGTTTTCTTAGTAATAGAAAAATAATTTTTATACACAGTGGTAATTCTTTTATTTGTCAAATAAACTCTTCAGATTTTCCTATTTATTTCAAATATTTTCAAGTGTAAATAAAACTATTATAGTTTAAAATAGTTTTAGATAACAGTTTTTAGTAAGATAAAATTGTTAAAATGATCTATAGTTATTATACGAGGTGTTTAGAGAAAAATTATTTACAACCTAGATTTAACAACAAGAGTGGTCACAAGTTGCTAGCTTACCAAGGTAGTATGTTATGGACTGAGCAACCAGTATTTTAAAAATCATTTTTAAAAGTTCCAGGATTAACTTAAAAAGTGTTTAATAAAAACTGATTATCAAGTTGTAAGTGATCATTGCTACTTGTTTATTCACCTATTTGTTTAAGGAGTTAATAACAATTGTGATCTTTTCACAAAAATATTAGTTCGAAAGTTTATTTGTTTGGTTACAATAACAGTGATTTAGTTTAAGTTGCAACATTTTCTATCTGGCTATAATTTAGATTACTTATAAAGCTACTTTTTTTTCTTAATTAAGAATTTTTACAAGTTTATTGATATATACTGTTATTTATTTAATTCTCTAGTATGCCCAAATAAATATTTAGTGATAAATCTACTTTTCAACAGAGAGTTAAGTATATAAAAAAATGGTTAACTGAGATTATTATCTCAAGTTAACCTATAATCACTTAATATAATTTTCTTAGAAAACCTTATGAGTTTTTTTCTTTTTTCATCTTTGCAAATATTATTCAATTCTTTATAATTACGTTTTTGGGCTTAGAAAAGTATTTAGAAAATAAAAGAAATAAAAATTTAAAAAGCAAATTATTCATTTTTATTGCTTCCTTTTATTTTTTGTTTGGTTTTTGTATTTTTCTCATGTAATGCATAGTATATAAATGTTACAATACTTATCTTTATATCTTTATTTATAAAAGTTAAATTGAGGTTATTGTCAATTTTACTTTTTCATAAAGTAACAAAAATTTTATAACAAGTTTTTCTAGTTTTTTTTTTGTATTCTAGTATTAACTTCTTCGGGTATATAATAAAAAAAAAATTAACTTTTAGCATGAAATACTGTTAAAATTAAACTAAGTTTTAATTAAAATTTTTTAAGTCAATAGTGATATTTACTTCAATATTATTCTTTTTAGTTTTAGGCCTAGACTGTATTTTCATATTTATCCTATTAGACAAGTTTATTAATACATGATAAATAAAAAAATTCTCAGTAAACGCAAAAATTTGTTATTTTAGTTTAATTTATATTTTTATATTATTGTTTTATTGGTTGTTTTATTTCTTAAGATTTATAAGTTCAAATTAAATTTTATTTAATTTCTTAGCTCCTATGAAATTGTTCAAGTATGAGCTGTTCGACTCAATAACTGAAAGGTTTTTTCGTACACATAGTCCTTAGATTAAACTTTTTGAGAGCTTTTTATCATTCAATTAATAACATATATATATTCTTGTTTATACATAAAATAAGGTTAATGTTTAAACTTAAACACTTTCAACTGAGCCCACTTGAAGGGCTTTAAAATAATTTATTCAAATGGCGATATTAAAAATTCTGGAACATATGTTTCACAAAGCTTTAATTTTTCATAAAGCTTTGATCATCAGCCAGTTAAATTCAAAATACAAAGCACTGTACTAAACAAAGATACAAAAGTTATGCAAAAAAACAAAAACAGTATGACGTAATATTGTACATTACAAATATTCAGTACAAAAATCGATCTACCTTCTAACTAATTAAACAACTAAAATTAACGAAAACAACAGTTAATTGACTATAAAATGCTTCAAAATTTGTTGTGTTTTAAGAGAAGCTTTTTATATGTCGACAAGACGATATAAATTCGCTTCTCTTATTTAAACAACCTTCCTTTTTTAACGCATACATAACGGCTGTTGATTCTTTTAAGCACATCCTACAAACAGGGTTGTTACCATCTGCTATTGGCTTTGCTCTTTTTATCACCTCCCAAGTTAATTTAAAATCAATGTTTTTTCGCTTAAGGCCGCAAACATACTTCGAAAGCTCAGTTTCATTTTCGTATACACCACCTTTAAAGGATTTTTTATGGTTGGCATACTGAAATCTGAATTGAGTGGAGCATAGGCCGATGTAGAACTTCTTTTCAAGGTCAGAGTTAACTGTTGCCTTGTAAATAATGTTCTCTGACCGTCAATTGCCCCTCTTCAAATTGTATTACAGCCAACGGCGCAATTACACTGATTTTTGATTGAATTACTTTTGTTTAAAATCCTTTGATTATGTGACTTGATTAATCTCTCCAAATTCGCCATACATGAATAACTGATTCGCATATTATGTTTGTTAAATATCTTTGATAATGGGTTATTTTTGTTGAAATGTTTTTTAACTAGATTTATAAATTCTCTGCCGATGTTTGTTTTAACTGAAGTACAGAATGGGGGATTATACCAAATTATATTTCGCTTTCTTTTACTTTTATTGGTCGTTTTGTTTTTTTACTCCGTTGTTTCAAAATTAAGTTTATCATTGTAACCGCATTTTTTCATTATTAGTTCGTAATCTTGTTTTGTTTTTAAAAAGTTTTCTTCGTTGCTTGATCTTTTATTTAAACGTTTATTAATTATTTTTGGTATTTGGTTTATAATATTTTTTGGGTGGCTAGAATATTTATTTATATACATAATTATATATATATATTGAAATAGCGATTTTAAAAATTCTTGTACATATGTTTCATAAAGCTTTAATTTTTCATAAAGCTTTAATCATCAGCCAGTTAAATTAAAAATAAAAAGGACTGTACTAAACAAAGATACAAAAATTTTGCAAAAAAACAAAAAACAGTATGACGTAATATTGTACATTACAAATATTCAGTACAAAAATCGATCTACCTTCTAACTAATCAAACAACTAAAATTAACGAAATCAACAGTTAATTGACTATAAAATACTTCAAAATTTGTTGTATTTTAAGAGAAGCTTTTTCATATGTCGACAAGACGATATAAATTCGCTCCTCTTATTTAAACAACCTTCCTTTTTTAACGCATACATAACGGCTGTTGATTCTTTTAAGCACAGCCTACAAACAGGGTTGTTACCATCTGCTATTGGCTGTGCTCTTTTTATCACCTCCCAAGTTAATTTAAAATCAATGTTTTTGCGCTTAAGGCTGCAAACATACTTCGAAAGCTCAGTTTCATTTTCGTATACACCACCTTTAAAGGATTTTTTATGGTTGGCATACCGAAATCTGAATTGAGTGGAGCATAAGCCGATGTAGAACTTCTTTTCAAGGCCAGAGTTGACTGTTGCCTTGTAAATAATGTTCTCTGACCGGCAATTGCCCCCCTTCAAATTATATTTACAGCCACCGGCATAATTACACTGATTTTTGGTTAAATTACTTTTGTTTAAAATCATTTGATTATGTGACTTAATTAATCTCTCAAAATTCGCCATACATGAATAACTGATTCGTATATTATGTTTGTTAAATATCTTTGATAATTGGTTATTTTTGTTGAAATGTTTTTTTACTAGATTTATAAATTTTCTGCCGATGTTTGTTTTAACTGAAGTACAGAATGGGGGATTATACCAAATTATATTTCGCTTTCTGTTACTTTTATTGGTCGTTTTGTTTTTTTGCTCCGTTGTTTTAAAATTAAGTTTATCATTGTAACCGCATTTCTTCATTATTAGTTCGTAATCTTGCTTTGTCTTTAAATTAACTTGGGATGTGATAAAAAGAGCAAAGCCAATAGCAGATGGTAACAACCCTGTTTGTAGGCTGTGCTTAAAAGAATCAACAGCCGTTATGTATGCGTTAAAAAAGGAAGGTTGTTTAAATAAGAGGAACGAATTTATATCGTCTTGTCGACATATGAAAAAGCTACTCTTAAAATACAACAAATTTTGAAGTATTTTATAGTCAATTAACTGTTGATTTCGTTAATTTTAGTTGTTTGATTAGTTAAAAAGGTAGATCGATTTTTGTACTGAATATTTGTAATGTACAATATTACGTCATACTGTTTTTTGTTTTTTTGCAAAATTTTTGTATCTTTGTTTAGTACAGTCCTTTTTATTTTTAATTTAACTGGCTGATGATTAAAGCTTTATGAAAAATTAAAGCTTTATGAAACATATGTACAAGAATTTTTAAAATCGCCATTTCAATAAATTATTTAAAAGCCCTTCAAGTGGGCTCAGTAGAAGGTGTTTAAGTTTGAACATTAACCTTATTATATATATATATATATATACATATATATTAATATATATTATTTTATATAAAAAATTATTAATATACATATATATTAATAAAATTTATTAAAAGTTCTGTTAATATTTTTTTCAGAAATAAACTACCTTTTCTATTATTACGTAATACATAATTTTGTATAATTTTATTGCTGTATTTGCAAGTTTACTTTTTATTGAATAAAATACTTGGCTGAATACGCGTGTTGAACGTAGATACAGCTGTTCCAAGTAAAAGTTTATTTTGTGTATTTTGATTTTATATATATGTATGTATGTTGATGTTGATATTAATGTTGCAATTACATTACTTACATTATAAATTTTTGGAGAAGAATATTTAAGTTTAAATTTTCCATAGTATTTTTAAATATTAATCTGTAAATAAAGTATATGCATTGTTTTGTTGCAATGCTTTCTTTTGTTCTGTATATAAATAAACTTGACTATGTAAAACTATACAAGGATGTAAGTATGCTTTCTTAAATTAATAAAAAAAAAATTATTAAAAAAATCAATTTAAATCATTGATATATGGATTGCCTGATCTTTTTTTAAATAATATTAAGTTTACTACACATTTTATTGAGTTTCAAAAAGCAAATCAATGAACTAGTATGAACGGAAAGGTTTGTATGATGTTTTATTTACTTTAAAGCAGTTAATAAATTTATCATTACTAATAACTAATGTATAAAGAATACAAAATAACTTAAATTAATTTTGTTATGCTTAACTATTTTTAAAACTTGTAGTATATATTTTAAGTTATATTTAGAGTACAAAAAATTTAATATTTGCTTATGAATTGTATATTACTTTTTTCTTGAAACTTTTTGAGCATATATAAATAGTATATGTTGTAAATATTATAATTCAAGTGACTTAAAATTGATTTATTGTTTACAACTATCTAAAATTTTTAAACATACTATTTATCAGATCGTTATTAATATTAACGAATTATTTTTACAAGGAATGTTTTTGAATCTACAAGGTTTAAATAAATATTTTAATCATATTTTTTTAAGTTTAGTTTTATTAAAAGTTATTAAAATGTACATAAAATGTTAGTCCTAGTTGTTAAATTTATAACAAAATTTTACTTAAAAAAGTATTCATTAGAGTTTGCATTATCTATAGGAAATAGAAAATGCATATAAGCCTATTATTTTAACTGTTTGTTAGACTTGTTTTTGCTATTATAAACTGTATTTATAAGACATTTTTTGGATGTCTTATAAAAAAATATAAACGATGTATAAACAAAATAAAAGTGTTTTAGAATGTTTGATTCATTTTTCTACATCATTAATGTTGCTTATCAGAGCTAAAAAATTGAGTTCCAAAACTAAACAATAATATTGCTTAACAGCTAAGTAAAACAAAAGTAAACTGTTTTAGTTTTCAAAATAAAAATTAATAATATGCAACTATTGTTTAAAACATGTTAGTTGTATTTATAATTAGAGATAAAATATGAAAAAGCTTGAAATAGAGTATCGTTACTTTTTTTGAAAAGTAGTATCTAAAAGCAGTTCAGTTTAAAATTTTATTAGTCTCGTTAATTCTTTGTTATGCAGGTTTAAAGTACAGTAACTAGAAGTAAATGTGTAAAAATATCAAAGTAAAACTTTAAGTCTTTAAGCAAACAAATTAGTACTTTTAGTAGCTTGTTGACAATTGACACTATTTTTATGCATTTTAATATACTATATTTTTACAAAGTTTTTTCTTTCACGTCTTATACTTTAAAACTCTAGGGCAGTGCTTCTGAACCTTTTTCTAGTGGCGTAATCCTTTACCAAAGTTCAATTTTTCCGCGGAACCCCTAATTTTAATTTTACATAAAACGTTTAATTAAATAAATGTTCTTTTTTTAATTTCGAAAAGCTTCGCGGAACCCCTGAGAGGCGTTGCGGAACCCTAGGGTTCCGCGGAACCCCATTTTAGAAGCACTGCTCTAGGGTTTATTCCTACTTTATTCATCTTGTTAATCATCTTTGTTAAAATATGACATCATTTTATATCAATCACAATTTGTACTTAATTTAAAAACTACTATCCTTCTTGAACAAAGTTAAAAATTTAATTATCATTTTAAAACTGCTTTTAATTGCAATATAAATAAATTTACCACAGAAAGTAAAATGAGTTTATAGTTGTTTATTAGTTTCATCACAAACTTAGCTTTTGGAACATATTGCTTTTAGTTGTACTAAAACACAATTAAAAACTCAAAGCTTAAAACTTTAGTTTATTATAAAAAAAAAAAGTTTTTGTATAATATAATTTTTTCAATTTTAGTTTTGCGTAGTTTTTTTTTATTTTTATTTATTTAATCCAATCTTTTCATTAATTTTTTTCGAGAACACTTATAAAACAGACTAGATCAGGGGTCGGCAAACTGCGGCCCGCGCGCCAACTGCGGCCCTCAAAGTTTAAATCTGATATTACAATATATTTTAAATATAATAACAATTTTTTTTTTACAACAGTAAATTTTGATCTTTAAAAGAATGTTAAAAGTAATTTGACTCAGTTATTTTTACAATACCTATTTATTTAATAGACTAAATGCAAATGTTTTCCATTGTGTACAAAAGCATCTATAAATGAACAGTAATTAACTAAATGTCATTTCTTCACTGGTTAGGTATTTTGTTTAACATTTAATTTATACCTAAGTTTCCTTTATAGATACTTTATCAATATATGTTATGTTTGAAAGTACACAAAACTATTCAGAATAATACGAAATAAAGTAATTTTTTTGACAATTATTCATTGTTTTAGAAGTTTTCTGTGCACTTTAAGTAAATTACTTGCACATCCATGTACAGAGATGCTCATTTTTAAACCATTCTCATTAAATAATCAAATTAGATTAAGTGTAATTTAAGCAAGACTTTCTATTACAATTATTTTTACACATAATATCTAAGTGTGTACAGACACATATAAAATTACATATGACACAAATTAAAATGGTTTTTGTTCTGCATTTATTTTCAATTTTCAAGTAAATTTTTTTAGAGAATTAAGTTAGTTTCAATGCGGTCAACACTATACAGGCAGATGCTCCATTATGTAACTACTTATTTAATGCAAACTAGAATTAGGGATCGTAAGTTTATTGTTTCTTTTTATTGGTAATCATATAAACAATTTACCTTCGCCACCTAGTTGCAAAGTACAATTATGATGTATGTTTTGTTTAATTTACAATTTTGGTTTTAACTATAATATATGTTAAATTTTAAGTCTTAGAAGTGCTATAATTTGAAATATCTTTATATTATTGTAAACATATAAGTGTGAACAATCAGTGTTGGCAAAAAACCTTGATTTATTAAAAACTTCGAATTTGACAATTTAGGCAAAAAATATCTGGAAAAACCTGAAATTCAAGAATTTTGAAAAAACCTGGAATTTTTGACATTTTCTATATATAGAGTAGTTAAATTTCGATTTTACACAAAAGTCTATCATTAATTATCTCTTTATGTTTTCAACAACTTTTTTAAACACCTTGAAAATGACTAAATAGCATATTTTTAATGTTGCTATACTATTTACACAGTTTTTTTCTAAAATTAATACTAAAATTAAACCCAAATTTGTACTTTAAAAAACCTGGAAGAAATTCAGGAAACCTTAAAAGACTTCGTTCTTTCTAAGGATTAAAAGTAGCACAAATGTTTTTTGTTCGACATATGTTTTGTTTATACAACACAGGAAAAACAAACAATTGCAAAATAAATAATAACGATTATTTAAAGTATAGTGACCAACTGTTTTAATTTTCGTATATTCAATATCCCTTGTAGGTAAACACATATAACCTTCCTTTGTTGTATGTAAAACCTTGTACAGGAATTGTCATAGTCATTATGTTAGTGCACAGTAATTAACTAAACTGTCATCGTTTAACAATTTAGGTAGTTAATTTAACATTTAGTTTATACTTATGTTCTCTTATAGATGTTTTATCACTATATGTTATATTTGAATGTACACAAAAACATTTAATATGACATCATAGTAAGAGATAAGGTTTATTTTATTATGCTTTCGACACAGCTTGTTTTGTATAGAAGTTTCTGTGCACTTTAAACTAATCTCTATACACACCAATGTACAGAGGTGCTCATTTTAAAACTAATTTTTAAAATAATAAAACACCTCTAATAAGTATTCCCAGGTAAGCAGTATTTATTGTAGCAGTGGTATCATCTTAAAAGATCGATTGAAGTTCTATTTTTATCTATGCGGCTTAATTATATTCAGACATTTCCTAAATAGGACTTTTTGTTGTCAGTGAAGAAATAAACAAAATACTTTTACTACCGCCATCACAAAGTATTAAAAAACGTTTTCAATTCTAAAAGGTGTCTCCTTTTAAATATTTACTTTTGCTACTTTATAACTGGCTTTGATACATTTTTCAGATCTTTCTGTAGTTCCTGAAGATAATACTAAAGTTACTGCATACTTTGTTGAAACTAATTTACGCGCTTTATTTTTTTTGTTTCCATTAAGAACTCCTAACCAAGTTTTGTAATTCTTATTAGTCTTTTATTTCTCATTTTCTGTTTCTTAAATGCAATATTTTTGCTGCGGATTAAGCAATTGATAATTGCTATAATAAAAAAGCTCTACTAAAAGTTTTTAAGAAACTTAACTGTCCATTCAAACTGACTTATAATAGTACTTGTTTGCTGTATATACTAATTTTACTGCTAATACACTTATTTTTATATTTAAAACAGGATTTCCAAACAAACAGGCCAGTTTGAAAACTTAAAAAACTTTCACTAGGTTAAACCTGATTTTGACATTTTTAAATCTGAGGTGTGTGTTTGTGTGAAAGTTTTAGTTCAAATTACTTTGAATAAATTTTGGAATTCTCAGATAAGTCTTTGTGACTGTTGTGCAATTTAATAATTGATATTTTTACTAGTCTTTTTACATATTATGTAGTTTTTGATGATGATGATATTTTAGTAAGGTATTTAAGCTTTTGTTCTTTAAAGCAAGTTTTTAGATTTTCAAACTTTTAATGGACTTAGGCTGGTTTGATTTAACTCAGACATTTTTACTATCAAAGTTGTAACTATGTAAAATTCTAATTAATTACTTATTAGGAACTTTATTAAAGTATTTAAGCATTAATTTTGTTAGAAAATTGGTTTTAATATTTTTTAGAAGACAGATAGGTATCAAATTCTTTTAGTTAACTAGTTACTCAATTTTAAAACAGTCAAATATGTCTAAATAGCAAAAACTATTTTCAACAGTTTATACTTTTTTTAAATAATTATTGAAACTGGTAGATAATTTAAAAAATATATAAAAGTAGCTTGTACATGTTTTTCAAGCTCAGTTTTTGTACAGAGTTAGGTTGTAAGTAAAACAAAATTTATATTAATTTAAACTCATTAAGAGTTTAAAATAGTACAAAGTTTATTAATACTTAAGTATATTACTCTATGTAAATTTTATAACATTAACTTTTATAATTTAAATAGGCATTCTATATGTAGCTAAAATTCATTTAAACTAACAATTAGAATAAAAGCTTTTATTAGCGTGACTAAAATTATAAACAAAATACTATTTAAAAGTCACTAAAACTAAAACTGCGGCCCGCGAAGATTTTGAAAACTTTAAATTTGGCCCGCGGGTACCATTTGCCTGCCGACCCCTGGACTAGATAACCGCATTAATTTAAAAAAGGACGGTTATTTATTTTCCAATTTGTAGAAAAGCCTTTGAAATTTTCTAATGATGATTTATAAAAGCAGCAGTTGTTTATAAATCTAACCTTAATAAGTTGTTACAACTGTTGTTTGTCGCTTATTTCATTGTATTTATTGTTTTTTGTTTTTATATTTAAACGTTGCTTATTTTAGTAAAATAGTAAACAATTTATTTATAGTTATATAAGTATAAACGGTTAATCTATCTCTGCCTAATTTGCTTAATTATGCTAATTAGTATTAATTGAATATTATCTGATGAAACCTTAAACTTTTACTTACTCTGAATTTAATTTTATAAATAGTTGCTCACAGAAGTAATTGATAAGCATTAGCTAAAATCGATTTTATTTGTTTGTTTGATAAATATTTTTTTGAATGAATCTAGTATCAAATTCTGTTTAATATATGTAGTACAAAAAGCTATATAATTATCTTCATTAAAAAATAGAACAAAATTTAAAACTTTAGAACAATAATTTAAAGAAATTGTGTGGTGTAGTTTAAGTCTAACGTAAAGTGATGGTTTCGTTTTAACAAATTAAACAAAATTTAGAACTTGTTTTGCTGATTTGTCTTTTAATTGATTGTTTTGGTTACTAACTAACTAAAAAAATTATAAAGTTGATTGTTTTTGATAAGAAATCATATAAATTTTTACAATTGGTAATGAAAACAAAAGTTAATTAATGGTCACTTGAAATCCAGTCCTATTTTTATACTCTAAATTTATTATTATTTTTAAACATACTTATAACTTCGATTTTTTTTTTTATTATTATTTTGTTTATTAGTTATTAAAATTACGTAGACATCATTTTGGTTTTTAAACTTAAAGAAGGATTAGGGTTTTAATCTACTTATATTATATATAATATAATTACAGTAGTTTATGTATTTGTTATAAGTTATACCTTTACATATGATTTTGAAATTACCACATATCTAAGCTAATAAAAAAAAGTGTAATAAAATAATATTTTTTACATAATCAATAAAAGAAGGGAGTTGAACATATTTTATTGATGTTTGGTAAAAGTTGATCTTTTCTAATTAAAAAAATTGTTGCTGTTAAAGTCAAAAGTACTAAAAATCATATAGAAAGGCAAATTAAAATGTAAAATAAAGATATCACTAGAAATCTATCTTTATTCAATTGTTAATGATTTTTAGAAAGTTATCCTCGTTTAATTTGAAAAATTTAAATAAATTTTTCATTTCATAATAAATATAATAATTCAATAAAAATTTCAAATATACGTTTCTTAAAGTTTTTTAACGTTTGTTTTGAATAGGTAAATGTTATTTAAAAATCAATTTAAAACATAGGTTTAAGTGAATAACTATATTTTATAGTTTTCTCCTTTTATAAGCAACTTATTAAGTCGACTTTGACTATTCAAAACTCATAAACTATTTTTATTTTATAAAAAAGGTAAGACTAAGATAAACTTTTTCAAACTTAAAGTTGTAAAAATTAAGATCAACATATTAATAATAGTTTGATCCCCTCTCTACTCTCATATAGCATTAGTAAATAGTTCAATAAGTGTTGTGAATGTAATAATCAATTTAATTACTTTTATACTTTTTTTTAATGTAAAATTATAATCGCAAACTATGTTTTTAAAAAGATGTAGAAATATTAATTATATTTTGCTTGTTTTGTACCGCTATGAGATGACTTTACATATTAATTTTAATTTTTTGCTGATTTATGTACTAAATATTAAATATGACAAAGCAATATTAATGTTTTTTTTTAATATAACTTAAGCTTTTTAAAACACCATTGCTGTTTACTAGCAACCTTTGGAAGAATTTAACATACTTGTTTTGCGCTTTTAACTCTATAGTTTTTAATATAGTTTTAATAATTACATTTTCAGTAAATAGTATATTCTAATAATACTCAAATCTCTTGTATGTATATTTTATTGAAATTATTTTAGATAGTTATTAAACTACAAACAAGTGTCTGAAAATTAAAAATAAAGTTACAAAAAGAAAAAAACTTTTTAGTCAATTTTTAAGAAACTTCTTAATCACTATCAGTGTACTCCTAGATCAGTAGCTTGTTTAGTGTTAAAATAAAAACCAATAGTGCAAAATTTAGGTTATTATAAATTTTAATTTAGCATTTATGTAACTAATTTACAGTTATACATGTATTTCTACACATTCAAACTATTATTGCCAACACACTTTCTATTTTTAAACAATATGAAATAAAACTCTTATTCACTCTAAAATACAATGGTGTATGACTTAATTACTGAAAGGTTTTTTTCGTGCACTAGGTCCTAGCACTAAAATTTTTGATTTTTTTTCGTCCTTCAATAAACAATGCATTCCACAATTGAACATTTTTATCGCCAGATCAACTTACAAATTTATGAAATTTTGTTACCGAAATTTTTCTAATGCAGAAAGTATGATAGAAGATGTTGGAAAGACTAGCCGCTACAGCGACTGGAACCATAATGTTGAAGAGAAGTTGTCAGTAGCAGAGTTCAAGCTTTTTCAACCCGCATTAAATGCTTTTAGTGCAAATCAATGTTTTTAAACTTAACACATTATTATGTGTTACAATGCAATTTAGTGTTTGTTAGTGTTACAATGCAATGTAAGGATCAACATTTCAAGTAAAACAATATTCTTTTTTTTTTTTGTTAGGCTGATTTAAGAGCTAGAGTTTTAGATTTTGTTTAAGTATGTTTTCTAATTTCAAGCTGAATGTATTAACAGGTAATATGTATGATTTATTGTTTTTTTCAATATCACCAAGAACAATTGTTTCATCAAAAGTTATGAATAATTTTCATTAAAAATTTTAGTTTTTACCTAAATGCTAATTCTTTAAAAATGTTTCAATTCTTTCAATTCAATTATTAAAAAATATACACACATTAGTTTAAATGTAATAAATCACAGTTCTTTTCATTAAAATATTTAAAAAAATACTATTAAATTATCAAAATCATTAACTTTACAATTTAAATGTTTATTGAGCTACAATAAATAGGATGTAAAAATACATTATTTATAATTTCAATGATTGTTAATCTTTTAATTGTAAATATTAAACCTGTGTAAGTTAAATTGTAAAATAGTAGTTTTATATTGTATAGAAGTTTATTTTATGACTAAAATTTAAATGACAACATGCACTTATTCTTGTTAAAAAAAATTAACTGTTTTGTAGACATTATAATAATAAAGTTTTATTCAAGTTTGGCCAACAATTGTTAACAATCGCGCTTAGTAGAATAAAGCGCTTTAGAAGTAAGTGAATTTAAAATGAAATTAAGTTAGTTATATTTTAATTTAATTATGTATATTTATTTGGAAATGAGAAGTTACCATAAAAAAAGTAAAATTCTACTTTGTAAAAATATTTGATATGAAGTTATTATTAGCTACATATATATTAAAATTAATTAGTTTTTGATGTAATAAAAGCAATCAAAAATAGCAAAAGATAAAAACTAAATACACAAAAAGTTACTCAAATATTTTAAACTGTTTAAAAATAAGAAAAAATATACTTGTGAAATGCATAAAATTGCATTGCTTAATTCTTCTTAAGCTTGTTTTCTCATTAAAAAAAACTTGTTTTTCTGTTTACTACAGCGCGTGCTTAACAACTCTCTTACTTTTACAGCTTTAACTTAAACAAAAACAAATTCTGGCAAGTATGATTAAAGCATGGTTTTCGAAACTTTTTACCAAAAGGCCCCCTTCAAAGAGCCGGTTCCAACAAGATTTCTAAAAAAACTACCATTAAAACTGTCTAAGACCTTTTTTGCTGTTCATCATCAGCCCAGCATGTTTTATTTAAGTTTTAAAATTTTGAGTTTAATGTCTTTATAAATTTTTCCATAATATCTAGTATAAGTTTCAAAACTAAAATTAAAAACGCCCATAACCTTTTTTGCTGTTATTTATAAACTGCAGAATATCTAGTGTAAGTTTCCATTCTTATTTTTAAAGCAGCTATTAATAAATTTGTCTGCTTTAGCAACTAATAATAAATAGTTTTACGTTTTTTAACCTATAATAAACTAGATACAACTATTTAGCATGTCTTTGATAGCTACTTACATATTTGTTCTTTAGACTTCTGTTATTTGATAGCATAACACTTTTCATGACAAGAATAAAAAATGACAACAATTGTCTTAACTATTATTTTATAGAAGTATTTTCCCTTTGAAAATTTAAAAATATAAACATAGTTTATTTAATATTTTAAATGTAAAAGTCCGAATATTGGCTATAAATATTTTTAACAATTGATAAACAACTTAAAAACTATGGTTTTTTAAATTCCCGTAAATATTTACGCATGCCATTTAGTAATTTTTATTATTTTCCAACTAGTTTATTTTTGAAAAAGAAGTACTAAAACTCATATGTCAAAGCAGATTCAAAATCTAGCAAAAAGTTTAACGAATTATTTTATTATGAAAAACTTATGTAAATGTTTTTAAATGCAATTTCAACAAAGACTTTTAAGTTATTCTTACTAGAATTAACGCATGAAGATTATTAGATTATCTTTTTTAACTTAACAAACCTTAAGTAGCAGTAAAGTGTACTTGTTTAGAAAATTTTACCTAATTATTCAGCTATAATAGTTCAGCTATTAATTTAATTTAAGTTATAAATAACTATAGCTAAATCTTATAACTAGTTACACAAGATATTTATTCTTATTCATAATTTAGAATTACTACAACAGTTTTGGTTTTGCCTTCTACACTTTTACTTTTTATTTAATATATAAAACCACTAATTATTGTGCAAGGTGGTTTTCAACTTAAAAAATTATTTTATTTTTTATTTTTTAGTTTCGAAACTTTACTAACGATTCATCTAATGTGTATTAAATTACATCCTAAAAATGTTCAACTAATTAAAGTTATATGCATGATTATTGTTAAAATTATTGTAGTAGCGTGCTAAATATCTAGTTTTTGCAAAGTATTTTTACTTCAATTTTTGTTAGTTACATAAAACATATTTTCTAAAATGACTTAATCTAGTTTTATTAGAGTTTAAACTTTCACTTATCAGTGACAAACACCAAACAGTAAACAATTCGGCTATTTTAGTGTAAATAACGTAAAGTCTGCTTTTAACTTAAAAGATTACATTACAGCGTTTTGAAATTGTTTTGAGCCTTCATTTGGATAAATATAGAGATTTTTACTTACCTGTATAAAAAACTTTGACATAAAACCTTAATTTAGTATTTTTAAACTACTTTTACCGCTAATTCAACATTTAACACGTCAAATATCGTCATTTAAAATTATAAATGCAAAAAAAAACTTAAATAATAGAACAAATCTAACTAGTACATTAAAAATGAGTCTTCATTCAAATTTGATTTGTTTTTTCGTCAACTTTCAACTTCAAAATTAAATTTTAAAATCTTATCAAAAGCTTATGACTATATATTAATTATTGAAATATTTTTATTTCATTAGACTTCGTAAATTAGTTGTTTAAAAATTTTTTAGATTTTAGTTATTTTTGAAATTATTTAAGGTAAATAAATTTTATTTTCTGTTAAAACTTCTAATTACGAAAAAAATTGAAAAACGAGTTGTAACAATCTGTTCAATTTTTCTGTTTTATTTAATTTTTTAGAATGCGTTATTTTTAGTTTAAGACTAGTAATAAAATATATTTGGCTTTAGATAATACTAGTTTTGAAATTTAGATACATTTTTAGTTTAATATACATATGGCTAGAAAAGTCGCTTTTATGACAAAATAGAGAAAAACCTTAAATTAGACCAAAATAGTTCATCGCTTTGTCAATACAGGGAATGATGCCAATCAA
This sequence comes from Thalia democratica, assembly GCF_965202585.1. Classification (NCBI taxonomy): domain Eukaryota; kingdom Metazoa; phylum Chordata; class Thaliacea; order Salpida; family Salpidae; genus Thalia; species Thalia democratica. The sequence continues at coordinate 23,043,613 of NC_139171.1, forward strand.
GCTGATTTGCAGCTTGGACTTTTCAAATATGATTGAATGTTAACCAATAAAATGTCTTAAACAATCATTAAAGAGATCTGATCAACAAGCGAGTAAAAAGTTATGTTCTTATAAAGTTGAGGGAAATATATTAAATCGATCTGTAGCGTCAAACAGCAAAAGACCTCAAATTACCAGGTTTTTACAACAAACTAAACAAAATGACATTCGCCAAAAATCTTTGACTACTGATGACCACAAGAGAGCATCACCGACAATTAGCACGTCATCAGCTGAAACAAAAATTGAAATGAAAGTTGTACAAAACCATATTAGTAGAAAAATGGTCAGCACAGATTTATGAAAGATTTAAACAATGTTTTTGAGAAAAATATCAAGAAAATAAAATAAAAAATCTGCAGGAAACAGAAGTAGGCATCAATGGGAATAAAAAAAAATCAATAAAAGCATAAAAAGAGATTTAACAAAGAAATTCTACTTTTTTTATTGTTTAACTCGATCAAAAACACAGAAGTACAAAATATTTTCAAAATTATGGTTGCTGAACTTGTTACAAATTAGAAGTTAAAAGATTTAAATGTTAAAATAAAACTACTTAAATTTTTTGAAATAATAAACTTATATTTATATAGAAGGTGTAAAGTAGCATTAATCAACACTTTGTGTTTGTTAATAAATAAGATTTTATTAATAAGGTGTATAACGTGTAGTTTATATCTTAATAAATAGTTAAATTTGTATACTAAAGACAGTTATTAAACGCATAACTGAAATATCTGGCTTATAATCTTGTATTTTTATTAGCGAAGTGTAAGTAATAAAAAGTAATCAAATTTGACAAAAACTATTAGGAATAGTTTGTATTTAATATTAGTACAAATTCTCATGAAGTAATCTAATATTCAAAAGTTGTATTATTTGAAAAAGGTCTGAGTAATTTTATAATTATCTCGTAAGTTTAAAGATTTTCAAACAGTATTTTGCACTATACAATGACTAGCTCATATCTATATAGTAAGGTTTAGCCCGTTTAAAATAAATATTTTCTTCTAACATTTTTTTTTATTTTTTAAAAAATAACCTTTTTAGCTTTACTAAAAATAAAGTTTAAGTTTTAATTCTTGAAGTTAACCAATTTAAACTCAAGTTATCAAAAATTTTTGCTTAAGATTATTAGTGCAAAAAAATTAAACTGGCCGTATTTCTAATTCTAAATCGTTAGAACAGAAATATTATACCTAAAACTTAACTTGTAAGTTAGTTTACCTAAGCTCTCAATAAATATTACTTTAAATGAAGTATGTATAAATCTTAAAAAGTAGTTTTAACTTAAAACGAAACTTTGTTCAATCAATTTTAAGCGGTAGTTTTGTAGCTAACATCTTTAGTATTTACACAAAAACTTATGACCAAATGAGCTAATAAACCTTTATGGTTTTAAAATTAAACTACTTATTAAGAAATATATTTTGTTTTGTACAAGACTTATTGTATATATTTTTAAATTTAAATTATTATATACAACATCTATTTTTTGTTAACATATAAATTGTAATTTTTTTGAATTTATTTCCTGGTAGGTAATTTATTTCCAAAACTTAACTTTTGCTAATGTTATGTCATAATTAAATGCTTTATTGACATTGTAGTAATAAAACATTTAAAATTATTCGGTCCATTTCTTGGATTAATGATAATACACAACTTTTGTTAAAAAAATTTTATTTGTTACGACTATTTGAGACAAAATTTAAAAAAAAAGTGCCGTTACTTTTTGTGAAAGTAGTATCAAAGTCAGTTTTATATAAATTGAAACTAATTTCCTTTATGTATTAGGTAAGCAGAAGTTTAGTTCAGTTCGTAAAAGGCAATATGCAAAAAAAAATCAAAGTAAACCTAGGAGTATACAAGCAAAAATAAATTGGATATAAAACAACTTCCTGACAATTATTTCAGTTTTCAATTTACTTCTGTATTATTATATTATATATTAAATATAAATTATATTTTGTTAAGTATTCTTTCTTTTGACAGTTTGTTAATTATAATTCATTTTCTTTCAACCACAAAGTTTCACTTAAAATGTTTTTATTCAACTAAAAGTCTATTTTGTACATAAGTTTTTCTTCTTTACTTATGGCACAATTTTGAGTAACTTCTTTTAAACGGCTTTTAGTTGCAGTAACAATAAATAAGTAACTAATCAAAAAAGGTAGCGGGTCAAATATGCACGAATGAACACTTTTGCACGAAGAATTTTTTCACGAAGGGACATTATTGCACGAACACATTTTAACACGAAGACAATTTTGCACGAAGGGTCACTTTTTCACAAAGACTTTTTTGCACGGAGACATTTGTGCACGTGTTGATTTTTTTTTTCAATTTCCTAAATTAGTTTATTTTTTTTACTATAACTGTGTTACCTCTAACCCTTACCCTCGGTCGGTAACTTGTTATTCTTTTTTATTAACTAATTTATATTATTATTAATGTTATTCATTGTAAATTATTTTTCTTGTTTTTACTATCATTGTTACCCCTAACCGTTACCCTAAATCGGTAGCTTTTTTGTTTGTTTTTAATTTACTTCTTTTTTTAATTTTTATTTGTTGTTTTTTTAATTTACTATCACTTTTACCTCTAACAAGGGACGTAGCTAGCTCAAAAAAGTTACGAATATGCAAAAATTTAAACATCTGAAATGACGGATGAATACAGCAATTGAAACTACCTAAACTAATATTATTAAATTTAATATGAAAATATTTACTTATGTTAATACTTCAAAAATTGAATGTTAAAGTATGAATGATAACTGTATATAAGGTAATTTATACTGTTCCATACCCCCTATGACTCTTAATATGTTGCTACTTGTGTAAACCCATAAAACTTTCATTGAAAATAAGTATAACAAAATCAGGATTTAACTCAAAACATTTATATTTAAATTCAAACATTTCAACGTAATCAATAGAAAATTTTTGTAACATTTAATTGTATGATTTAGATTTTTGAAGTAAAACCTACAGCTTCAATTAGAATCAATTTTGCAATGCAGCTTTTTGACAAATTAAATCTTTAACGCGCTAAATGTTACCATTTTGATGAATTTAATTCGCTTAGTTTATTAATATAACTTTCAGTTTCTTTTATGTTTTTACTTTTATATATATTATTTTTTTTTTTACTCTTGTGAAAAACGACTCTCCATGCATACAAAATTGGCCCTTTATGCAAGATTGTCTTCATGCACTTTTGTGCCCTCGTGCAATTTAGTAACCTCGTGCAATTTTGACCCATTCCTATTTATTTTAGTTGTTATAATAAAAAAATGATTTAGTACATACTTCAGAGTTTAAAACATAAATTTATGAGCAAACTTTCTTTATATTACATTTAAATAAAAAAATTTAATTTTGCAAGATTTTTCTTGTTTTTAACGGTTTTCGTTCGTATACTAATATTTTTTTTAACTTTTTCTGAGAATATTGGCTAGTGTTAATTGCTTAATACAAACCCTTATTATTGGGTTTAGTTTTAGACATCATTATTTTCTTCATAATCAAATCACACAGTTAGAAAATTGTACTCCAACTAAAGATAACGTTGTTCTATTTTCCTAATTATTAACAAAATCTTATAAAGTTTCGATTAATTATTGAATCTGAGATGTTTTATTGACACAAAAACATGAATGCCTTTTTTTATTTAGAATTCAAAAATAAAACTAATACAGAATATAGCAATTTCAATCAAATAACTTTAAGTTATCTTAGTTACTGTTTTATATAAAAAGAAAATCATTTCATCTAAAACTTGAACTTTTAGTAATTTTTAGAGTTAGTACTAAATAAAACGATTAATACAAGCCATTTATTAACTCACTTAAAATTTATAAAACAAATAAGTTTTGTTAATTAAAACATTAACTTAAAAATACTACAAAAATTTTATTTTGTATTGTTGCTTCACACACAATTTGCTATATTTATTACATAACTTTTTTATTAAGAAAAATTAGAAAGAATTTGAAAGTAAACAGTCGTTTAGAATAGGGTTAGATATAGATAACACATAGTTGATACCCAAAAATATTCAGTAATAACCTTTAGTAGAACAATATCAATACTAAGACGTTTTTACACTTGTTATCAAAGAAAATATGTTTAAAGCGTTGTAGCGTAACTTAAAACAATTTTTGTTTTTTTCTAAAAAGAGACTCAAGTCAAATTGTTAAGATTTGTTTAATGATATATGGTTTAAAACCAATTTACCAATTATGTTGGTAGAAAATATAAACTAATTTGAATTTTAAGGCAGTTACTTTACATATTTCTGTTTTAGAATTTCTCCATGGATTATACTATATTCCTAATTGTTGCTATAAAGACTGAACATAACTAATTGATAATTTTTTTTTGTAACTACTGCTTAAGTTTTTAGTTTTAACGATATCAAATTTTTTTAAGCCTTAAATGGAATTTGCAATGAGAAAAATTAAACAAACTGTTATCGTTAATATTTAGTGAAAAGAATAAATACCATCTTTTATTATGTTTTAAATGTAAATGAACATTAACATCCCAATATGTCTAATATTTCTTAAAAAATTTTCTACTCTTTTTAATTTTTATAGAAAACTTAGTAAAATTTTCAAAATTAATTGGAACTTTTTTTATTTGAGTAAGGCTTATGTAAAAGATAAAACAAAATTTTTGTTAATTGTAACTTTATTTTACAATCTCACAATTAAACTTAATATTTATTACAAGATTTATTAACTAGACGAATATGGTGTTAGCAAAAATTCCCAAGAAATCTTCTTAAGCAACTCTAACTGAAAATTGATATTTTTGTCATGCTATGGACTTTGTAGCTTTAAAACACCTTCATTAAACGAATTAAATTTTAGATTTCTTTGCAATCGTTAAAAAAACTTATATTCTAACAAAAGAAGATTTTTACCTAAATAAATAAGTAAATAAGTCAGAAATTCGGACAACGTACTACAGTAACTTAACATCTGCTAAGCTTAACTCTAATAAAAAATCAAGAATATGTAGTAAAAGTCATTTTTTAAAGCTATCATGGAAATTTTTCACAATAAAACTTATGCAAAGTAAGAAAGTTTTACTAGCTAAGGCACTTATTGTGATATAAATAAGCTTATGTAATATCGTGAGAAAATTTTTACAGAAGTTAAAAACTTACTAGTAGAGTTGTTACATTGTGTTTTAATTATCAAAATTACTGATACCCTATATTAAAATTTTTTACACTTAAAAGCTAATATAAATTGCATTTATATTTTCGAACGTTTAAAGGAGAAATATTCAGTTAGAAAAAAGGTAAAAACAGTTGATCTTGTTAATATACTCTCTCACGGCTTATATAAGTAATAATACTTAAACCAATAACCCAAACAGTAGTTACGAATAAAAATTGCTAGTTGATTGTATCTAGTTTTTTTATGTATTGAACACAAACATGGTATTATCTATGGAAAACTGTTGAAACAGCCAAATTTAATTAAACTACTATGAAATTTATAATGGTTGACATTGTCTATCAATACTATGGGTAAATTAATTTCAAATATCCTATTATGGTTGATGCCTATACAATTTTATTTTAGTCTATTATTTATAGAAACTTTATTTCCTTTTAATTGTATCACACTTTTAATACTTTAAACCCATTTTCCTTAATAGAAACTTAACAAAAGACGCAGTCATGATATTTTTATACTGAAAGTTGTTACTAAAATCATCTATTTATTTATCTATGAATTACATACTATCTTTATTAATCAAAACCTAAAAACTTGTTTAATTTTTAGACTAATCCTCATTATAATTAATAGAAACCTGAATATAGTATATAAATAAACTAAAAATATAACAAAATGTTTGTGAAACAAGCGACATAAATAAATCTCCGGTTTTTTATATGTATCTGCATTTCTTTTAATTTATTTTTTATATTTATATTAATTTTAAGATACATTTTGTGTTTTTTAAAGTAAGTTAACTTTTCTATCATTATTTTTTATTTGACTTGATCAGTTTTAACTTCTTATGATAAACAAAGTACTGTAAAATAAAAGTAGTATGAATCGATTTAAGATAAATTCTTAGTATAAGTAATTTTTAGTTTTAGACATTATTAGTTAATCTTGAAGTAAAAACGTAGACAAAATACTTTTCAATATAGAATATGTTGTAAATATTTTAGATCAGTGGTCGGCACAGTGTACACTGGTGCACACTAATGTACATGAAAATTTTTTAATGGTGTAGGAGACTTTTGGGGTGCATGAAACTTAAATTGAGGTACATGAATTTTTTTTCGCGCAGAAACTAAGTTAAAGTTTTTTTTAAATCCTTCTACATTTTAGACATATTTAACCTTGATATCTAATTGACCATTTTGTTGTTAAAAAACGACTATTTTTGTACTCTCTAGTTCTACTCTGTTACACTATGTATAATTCTTCCATCCTTGGTCGCCTAAAGAAAAACCGAAGTGAGCAAATATCATAGATTCTTAAAACTAAATAAAACGATTAGTATTCTTTGAATGTTTAGTTATATTAACTTTAGTTGTTTAAAAGCGTTTTACTACATTAAAAATCACTATATTAATTAGTTTAATCAACCGATATTTTCAAAAAGTTAGTTTGGCCAAAAAAAATCAATCATGTTTCACTTATAATAAAACTAAAGTATAGGAAGGGTCAATAACATCAGGGCTGTCACATACTTAGCTCTCTAAGAATAATTAAGTATAGTTTTAAATCATGAAAAACTTAGGCCAACTGAGACTAGTTTTAATATATATACAAAAACTCAGCTTGATTTAGACTAGTTATAAATTTATTGAAAACCTTGGGTTTATTTTGATATCTTTTTAAAATCTTCAACTGTTGCTTTACTTGAAATTGTTTAATTTGTAATTAATTATTAATATTTAAAAAAATCAAGATCTGTAAATGTCTACACTTCATTGTAATTTAAGTTAGTTTTTTTGCTTATATATATCACTCTTTAAGGCTAGCTTGTGTACTAGGTCTAGTCTTTAGTCACGCAGGCTTATTTTCTGACTTATAGTATTTTATGAGTCAGTTAGTATTTTAGACCTGGGAGATACAAGTAAAATATTATTGTAAAAATTAAATCATCGATATTGAAAGTTTATTGTAATGGATAGAGTAAACTGGTAAATTTAAAGTTAGCGTGTAAAAATTAATTGGGTGTTACCGAATTCTTAGTAAAAAAACTATTAAAAGTGTTTACATATTCTTAAACACTAGCGGCTCTTAAGAATGCAAATTGGGATGCAAGGAGTTTTAATTTTGTGATTTAGGGTTCACGGATTCGAAGTAGCGTGCCGACCACTCGGTTTAGATGGTATGAAAAAATTTATCTACAATTTTATTTTTTGAAGTATATAATAATATAAAGTCTCTTTTTTTAAATCTGTTAAAACTAATTTCAACCATCATTCTTTCAATATCAGTAAAACTTTTTTTTTAAGCATTAGTATTTTCTTAATATTCTGTTTTAGTTTTATTAACTTTCTTAACATCATCATATTCTTAATATCAGGAGTTTTTAGTTTTAGAAATTATATTTTTTTTTTCATTTTGGTAAAAGTTTTAGCATTCGTAAATTCCAGTAAAAGTTTTAGTTTTAGTCATCATTATTTTGTTTGTAAGAAAAAAAGTAAACTAGTTAATTTGAAATAATTTATATGAGATGGATGTATTTCATCCACCAACTTATTTACAAATTTTAAATAGTATAATTTGTTAATTTTAATGTTATTTTTGTCATAAAATTACAACTTTTGATCTTAGGTTAAAGAAAATAATCAAAAATATTTTTAAAATTTATAAGGTTGTTTATACATTTTTGAAAAGAAAATGGTTTTCTGTTTTAATTAAACGTAATTATCGTGTTTATCTTTTTACTTACAAAAGAAAAAATGAAAACAATAATTAAGTGCCATAATATACCTCAAAACAAATAAACTTTCGAGAAAAAATTTCAAGTATACATTTTAACTTGATAAAAATTATTAAGTTTACGTAAATATATTAGTAGTTATCAAATTATAATTTTAAGAAAACAGCAGTTTTTTTCTAATTGCTACTAAACTTATAAAAAAGATAAACCAGCTATCAGCCTAAATCATCTATGCGTTTAGTTTAAACAAACATGTACAACATACACAACAATAAAAAGAAACAATCTAAAAATGCAAAGATGTCAAAAACTAACATATAAAAATAGACAAAACTTGTCATTTCTTCTAGTTTAGTTTCACAATATAGTGCTTTTCGATTTCCTTGAATATTTTGCATTTTTTGATTGCTTATTACTGCAATACTGTTCGCATGCACATCCTACTTATCATTCATGGCATCTGTAAAAAAAGAGCTTTAAAAACAGTTATTGGTCACTGATTTTCAATTTATTTCTATTTAAGTGTGTACAAACAGATTTAAAACATAATAAGGATATAACCTAAGGTAAAATACTTTTATCTTCAGAGCTCATGCTTATTTTTTAAATTAATTTACAATGCACTTTTTTTTTGAACTGCTTTACACATTAATGTACAAATATACTTATTTTCATCAACATTCAATTTATACTTAGTTTAGAATTTAGATTAACATATAGTTTTTTAACAAGTTTTTATTATAAATGTTTTTTACTACATATTGTATTTAAACGGGTAACTAAATGGTTAAATTTAAAACAACAAAGTAGAAAACATAAATTAAAATTTATATATCTTCAGACTATATTTTCATTATTTAAATAATATTTTAATTTAAACTTTTAAGCAAACCTTTTAGCTGTAAAATAGTTTAAAAAAGTTTCTCAAAAACTCCTATTGGCTATTTTAAAGAAAAAAATTACTCAAATTTTATTTTAGTAATTATAAAAATTTTACACAACATACAATTTTATTTTTTTACTAAGTTATTTACTAACATATAATTGAATAATTATATATTTTTTCAAAAAATAAATTAAAATTAAAATTAAAGTTAAATTATAATCTTTAGCTTACTTTTTTTTCTACAAAAAGCTTATAAATCTACGTTATCTATGATCAAAATATGTAATTTAAAAAAGATGAAAACAACTTTAAAAATGAGAATAAGAACAACCAAAATAAGATAAAGAATAATTTGTCTTGTACAAAAGTCTTATTTTAAAGAACATTTTTATAAAAACGAAAAATAGAATTAAGTTTTAAAATGAAATACAAATTTTAATGCAACAAAATTTTATTACTTTTAAAGGTTATGTAAATAGTTTTATGACAAAAAGTTGACTATCTTCCATATACATAAACAGTAGGAACATCTAGTAGAAACCAGTTCAAAAAATGAGGCTATGTTTAAACGTCTTACTTTTTGTCATCTGGACAACTTTATTATCACAAAAAAAACGTTTAATAGTGAAGTTAATTACTATTTAGATTTCATAACTAGTAAATAACTTAAGTTTTTAAACAAAAAAAGTCACTTTTGTGCAATTGTTTAAGTAAATGAATTAAAGCTTTTACTTAATGCCTGACAACAGTTATAAACTAGTAAACTAAAATAAGATATTTAGTTTAGATATTAGTAGTTATACTGTTACTTTGTTGTAAATGTAAACAAGTTTTATTTAAATTTACACCGAAATATAATAGTAAGTTAGGTAATTAATGTAACATACTATAAAAATATTATATAAATAAAAAGCATAAATTACTTTCAAAATTCTCAAGCTAAAAATAGCTTAGCATTAGAAAAATAAATATTTAGTTTTTATAATTATTGGTCTTTAGTGGCTTAAATAAGATATGTAAAAAAAACAGTTTCAACAACTAGATACTGCATTACATTAAAAAACATTAAGAAATATGTTTTAAAAAAATTGTTAAAATAAACTTGTTGATGAACAAAAAACTAAAAATAATTTAAAAAGTAAGCTAATAAATGTGAAGGCAAGTTTAAATTTTTGTTGAAATAAAACACTTGACTTGAAAGTTAATATAAAGAAAGTAATTTCTTTGTGATGGTGTGCTAGACAGCTAAACCTAACAGTATAAGTTAAATTTACTCAAAAAAACTTTGTAGGAGATGCCGTTAAAGTATGTTTAAATAAAATAATTGAAACTACTTGGAGCTAGGAATGTAAACCAAAAACTTAAACAAAAAAACAATTATATTCTTAAAAACAATTATAAAACAAATCATTTTATAAATTAAAGTAAATGTAAAGCATCAGAGTTCCAAATAAAACGTTTAAAAAGGTAGTTAGAGATTGCACTTTATATAGATGAGCTTAAAGTTGTGAAATGTGTCACTTAATAATTTTAGAAACAATTTTTGTTTTAGTCGCCTAAAATACTTTCACTGTATTTTCTCATAAAAATGTTTACTTGCAAAACTTTTATCTGAAAGATAACAACTAAAGTTCTACTTATTCAAATGGAAAAAAAATAATTTCAAATATTATAAGGTTTTGATTTTCAAACAATGTTTTACTCAAAAAAAAATAGATATTAAGTAATATTAAAATCTAAATAAACATGATATACATGTAAGAAGAAATAAGATTTAACTTAATTTAAAACTATAAAAAAGGTATGAAAACTAACAAGTATGGAAATTTAATTAAAACAAAAACGATTAAACTTAGTAAATTAGTAGAAGTATCAAAACTGTAAGCAATTTGTTAAGCTTAATTCAAACTAAGATTAGTGAGTTTTTTCGATAAAAAAAATGGATTAGAAATACTTCTGTAAATTATACTTATATATTACTTATAAATTACTTATAAATTACTGGCTAGAAAACTTGTAAAATTAACAACACTTTAATAAACAAAAGAGTGATCTAAAAATTATAGGTCAAAGCTTCTTCCCGAAAATTTATATTTTTACGATCATGTACCTTTAAATTCTTCTTTTCATAAGAGTGAACACAAAATTGCAAAAAACAGGACAAAATCAAAAAGGTTAAATTGGTAAAACTGAAAAAAACAAGAACATATAGGAAAAAAAAGTATATAAAAGTTAATAAAATATAAACTATTAAAAAAAAGTACTGGCTGAGAGTTAGGGTTAACAGTAAAAGAAAAAAAATGATCAATAAAAAATTTTTAAACTGTGCACAACTATCTTCGTAAAAAAGTGACCCCTTCTGAAAAATTGATGCCATGCACAATCCCTTCGTATAACATGAGAAAATAAATATTTTAATAAAAGTTTTTTTTTTATAAGAAATTAAAAAAAAAAACAATTTAAAACAGGCAAGATTAACAAAAAAATAAATTTTGCGATTAAGAATTAGTATAAAAAGTTTTTATAAACTGTTATGTTTTTAGAAATTAATAATTTAAAAGTAAGAACAAAAATAAACTTTTTAAAAGTAAGATAACTAAATAAATATAAGTTACTAAAAGCTAAATAACTCAATCATTTAATAAATATTACTGTGTACCTACAACATTAAAAGCGAATTTTAAAATGTATATTACAAAAAAGAGTAATACTTTTAATTCTGTAAAGTTGTTTTTAAAGCAAATACAAATTGCCATCTAACTTTTTCCTTGATTGATTATTAGTTAATCACAAATATGGAAAATTAATTAAAAATAAAAACAAAAATACTTAGTAAATTAGCAATAGTATTAAAACTGTTAGGCTATTTATTAAAATTAATTCAAGCTAAGGTTAGTGAAAGTTATTACAATAGAAAAATCGATTTTTGAAATACCTCTATAATTTTAGTTAGTATACTTGTAAAATAAACAACACTTTTATAAACAACAGAGTAAACTTAAAATTAGAGGTCAAGTTTCAATTAAATTTTACTTACAATTCATTTTTTATTTATCCCATGGTGTTGTTCTAATCCATAGTACTTTTATCTACCTCTGTTTCAACATTTAGAGACCGCATTGTTGATTTTGAGACTGTCTTTTTTCTTCTAATAACTGTTAAATTTGTTATTTTTTTATTTTATTTTATGCCCTATTTACAAAAAATTTGAAAGTTAAAATTTATTTGTAAGGTTTTTAGTATACACTACTGTTTAAAGTATTACTATATTATACTAACATGCTGCAATTTGTTATAGAACAATAATTGGTATCATAAACTATTAAACAATATTTTTTTTACCCTGAGACTTCTATTTTAAAACCTTCTGTTAAAGAAAATATTATCAATTTCAATTAGTACGTGATTTTATGAAGTAAAGACTTTTTAATATTTTATAAGAAAGCTATGATAAAGTATTTAAAAAAATAACAGTAAAGAAAAAAAATTAACTTTTTTTTTACAAATTTAAAGTAATTAAGATAAAGTTTGAATGTACGTTTTAACTATAAAATTTTTAAGCGCTGGTTTTCAACACGTTCAACACTGTATCACAAGATATTACATTTACCTATTATTGTCGTATGTGCTTTATTTTTTCTTTGAATATTTTTGAACAATCTTTGTATTATATTTTTTTCAATTGGCCTTTTATTTTTACACATATTTATTTAGCTATTATGACCTAAAACATACTCTTTTATACATAACTTTTTTTAATAAAATATTAAAAGATAAATTCTACTAGAAATTACTTAACTTTTAAAAACTAGTTACCTACAAACTACAAAAGGAAAGAAATGGTATTACTACATTACAAACTAGAGTTTCCTATTTATAAACTAGCAAACATATTTTTATCGTCTATTTTTCTACAAGTCTAAAGTTCTCCCTTCCTGATTCTGATGAATTTTTGCACCAAAGCGTACAATATGACGCTTCCATTCTTCAGAAAATCCTTTCTCTTGTCAGGTTTCGTTTCAGTGATTTCAGGCACAAAGTCACTGAACTCGGTTTCAAAGAATTTCGGATGCCTGTTTGTTTTGTGCGACCTCAGAGCGAACATATCAATATTTTTCTCGAAAACATCGAGTTTCTCAATAGTGTCAACCCCACTCATCCTGTTGAAGATCTTGTCGGCAAGTTTCTCTGAAAATGCAGACATGTTTTCGTCAAAGTCCTTCTTGGGAACAGTTTTACGGACTCTGCAGTTGTCTCTTTGCAATATAAGATCTTGTCTCTTGTCATCAGTTGAAATGAGGCCAGTTGGTTTCTGGGTCGTCTAAGCAAGCAGGTTGTTGATTTGCTTCTCCCTTTGTACATCGACAACAAACATGAAGTCCTTGTCAGGATCGAAGCTGGTGTAATTGTTAGGTCTCATATTTTATCAAGCCTACGAAAAAACCTTTCAAAGTAATTATTCTCAATGTTTATATCAATTTATAAAGAACATTATAAAATTTCTTTTTTTTTTGTTAGGTTAAAACTATTTTAATTTTCTAAAAAACTTTTCTTAGTTTTTTAAATTACGCTAATTTTTATAAGTAGTTTTTTACAAGTTTTATTTTACCTAACAAGTGAACTAAAATAATCTTCCTGTTGTCTTTGCACTTTGAAAAAAGCTCAAGATTAATATAACAGTAAATTAAAAAACAAATATTTGAAATTAATTTAGGTTAAACGTACGTCTCTCAAAAAAAAACCTATTTAGAAATAATGTTTTGAATACAAGTTTTTACTTCTATAAGTTGGTCCTTATCGAAATTAGTAAGAGAAAAATTGATGTATTTACCATATACGTTAAAAACTGAATTCTCATACAAATGAATGGAATTTGTTGAGAAAGTCAATACAAATAACAATTGTTTTATGTTTCAAAGATTTATTTAACTTAAACAGGGGTAGTTGCCAAAAATTTTGAATATTAAGTAATATTAGCTAATACATTTTTATATGTTTGAAAAGTTGTATTGCATGGGATTATTAGACATAAAAATTAATTCATTAACAATTTGTGTTTTTAAAAGCATAGATAGAATAAAAATAGAAGATGAGAAAACTCATACAACTGCAGCACGAAAAAAATGCTTTATATAAAACTTAAAACCTTTAATCTCAGTTTATTTTTTAAGTATATAAATAAAGAATACAGCTTAGTGCATTGAACGGCTTTGCTTTAAGCGAAAGTTGAACAAACTACTAGCTAATTATAAATAAATAAAATAACCAGTAAAAATAAAAAACTAAAGAAGTTTAAAATATTTTGATGGTTTAAAAAATTGTAATTAGCGGAACACTACATTTAAAAAGTATTATTTTAAAAGTTTAAAAAAACTTTTGGAATCATTAGAACTATATTTATTTTAGTCACAGTACTTAAAAATAACATTTGAGTTAAAGTAAATAAAGTCAAGAAAAAAACTGAAAAACGATTTATTATTTTGCTTGTACTTAAAATATATTACTAACAGAAAAACTTAAAAATTAAAATTTAGTTTCATTTGAAAAAATTTAGCTTTACTAAAATTAAATAAAAGTCTAAAGCATAAGAAACAGTTAACTAAATATTTTCTATGCTTAAAAAATCTTCGCTAATTATCTAATATCTAATAGGCTTAACTGAAATTGGAATGGTCAAAATGTAAAAACTACAAACACAGACTGTCAAGACTTTTAACTTATGTCATAATCCATTAAATATCTTTAGTATATAAAAAAATGAACAGTTTAATTGTGATTTACAAAATATAGAATTGAGTGATGGGTAGTTTAAGCAAACATGTTCTATTATTAAAGATAAATGTATTTAAATCATTATTTTTTGTCGCCTAAACGTAGCTTGCCAATATAAATTTTGATATTTTATAAAATTATAATAAAGTTTAATATTTAATATAATAAATTTTAAACAGTAAAAAAGAATATTTAAATAAAAAAGAATGTTTTAGTGATAAACAAAGTTTAAATTGTTTCCACTTGTAAACAAACAGTTGAAGAATATTATATTTAAAATTTATTGTTTTAAAAACAATAAATGTTAAATTAAATATATTGATTCGAAAGTGTCAACATTAGGACTGCTTTAGTGTTATCATGATGAAATTTAAAAAAACAACTTCAAATAATCATTGAAGGTTTTTAAGTAATTTTTATAGGGCTTTGAAAAAAAAAAATTTCTAGACTTAAAAATTATCCATGAATTTTTTTAATTCGTACGAAACGTAGGTGATTACATACTAAAGTAAAAAAACTTAGTATATTTAAAACGGGTGTGATATGTTTTATTATTTTTAGCTATTTTAAGAAGCTAAAATTCTTGCTATTAAAAACTACTGAAACCATTCAGAGAACTGAATTTAGTTTTACTGAATGTTTTTAAAAATTTGATATATTAAAAGAAATTGACAAAAACATAAATACTTTAAGTAAGTATTTTTTAGTATACAGTTCACTTAACAAGTATTTTGTAGGTTAAAACAAGCAAAAAAAAAATGAAATATACAAAAAAAAACCATAAAAATAGCTAGGACACTTTATATAAAAATTCTTTGTGTAAGCGGTAAGGAACTATAAATGTATAAGCTTATATTTTGTTTTTATATTTAAATGGTTGACTTCATATTTAAAATAATTTAAAATTCATAATTAAAAAAAAAATTATACGGTTGATTAAATATAGTTGAAAAACTCTTCAATGAAAAATCAAATGTAAAACTATATAGCAGAAACTTCATATAGTGCAAATTATGAAAAACTAAATTAACTATACGCTTGATTTGACTCGGTAGAGCTTTAGAACTCCTAAATAGAAAAATATCTATAAAGCAAACTGGAAGCTGAAATTATTAGAAACATTCAACTCAAAAAAAATTTAAACAAGATATTTTTTGAACTTAAATTTAATTTGAAAAAGCATATAGTTCTTCACTTAAAAGTACATACACAGTATACTAAATTAATATACACATATAGAAATATATAGCATTAAAGTCTGTTCATCGAAATAAAAGTGTATCTTAATTATGAAGTTTTAATAACTGTGTTGATTTTTTATGTTGATTCTAGTTTATTACACTAAAGTATTAAAACTTAGATAGAATTAAATAAGTTTATTCAAATTTCTTAAATTGTTTAGTACAGAAATATAAATGAGGTTTTAACATTGTAGTAATTATCGTTTGTACTATGTTTTGATAATGTATCAATATATGCTTTTTTAAACAGTTTTTAGGAATTACATTTTAGAATAATTAATTTATGTACTTTAATGAATACAATTTACAAATAGAAAATATTAGAAAAAATTTCGAATATAACTAATTAAAAGTTTAGTATATATACGTAAAATAGTTCATGAAGCTTCGTAAAATAAATGAAGGGAAGCTTTAGGTCAGAAAATAATGAATAGAGTGAAAATTAATATCATTGTTTCATATGAATGGAAGTATAACCAGTTAAGGTATATTTAGCTAATTCTTTGTTAACAAACTTGCATAGATTTTGATAACAATAATCTAAACTAGAGTACTTTAAACACTTACTTGTGTTAATATTTAACTTTGAAATATTAATTATAATCACACAGTATAAAGAAGTACTATGTCTATAACAATTCGTTTTACTTAAAATTAACTAAATAGTAATAAAAGTTAACTTTTTAAATACTATTAGTTCAGCTGAATAACTGAAATTTTTTGCAATTAAATTACACTAATAAAAATCTAAATTAAACGTTGTACTTAGTTATTTGTTAAATAACTTACGTATAACAAAATCTATACCTCTAGCAGTTTTATTAAATAATTAAAAGTTGAAATAATGGTTTTTCCATTAAAAAAATCACAATTTTTATACATTAAAGTTTATTGCAAACAAAAAATAAAATAGAAGTACTTTTCGGACACGCTCTTCAGTATTTTTTTTTTCGTGTCAAAACAAGCTGAAATAATGATTTATTGATAAAAACTAATAAAACTAAGTATTTAAGAAAACAAATTAAATTTAACACATTAGTAATAATTAACAAATTAAGGCAATCGTTTAATCAGAAATAATATAAATGTAACACAACTTTACTAATCAACTAATTTAAGTTTAACGAATTAAACAAAATGGTCGAATAAACAAATTTTTTTTGTTTACAGAGATCTGGCTTTAAGCTTAAATTGTATATAGCTTCTAAAGTTTTTAGGTGAAATTCATTACGAGCAACTGATATTATTTTGAAGTTATCCACTTTATAGTTTTCGACACACTTAGGATTAGTAATCAGGTATTGGCCAATCGCTGAACTACTATTTAGTTTTTCTAAATCATC
Organism: Thalia democratica; assembly: GCF_965202585.1. Taxonomy (NCBI): domain Eukaryota; kingdom Metazoa; phylum Chordata; class Thaliacea; order Salpida; family Salpidae; genus Thalia; species Thalia democratica. The sequence goes on from NC_139171.1 coordinate 23,060,828, forward strand.
AAATTTCTTTTCCTCGTTACATGACTTTATCTTGTTTAAAAGGTTTTTTGGTATGTGTTGGTTAATTATTGCAATCAAATTGTTACTCGTTCTACCCACGTATGTTTTTTTACATAAACATACAAATTTATAAATTACATTGCTAGTGTTTAGGGTGGGAAATTTATCTTTGTTTTTAATCTGAAACAGTTTATTGTTTGAGTATACTATTCGTAAATTAACAGATCTATAGCCATTTTCTACTATTTTCTTCAAATTATTATGCAAAACTGTATTCTGATTGTATGGCAACTTAAGGTATACCGGACACTTTTTTGGGCCAAATTTTATTGACTCAAACCTTGTCTTTGTTTTTTGTATTATGTTCTTTATTATGTCTAGAGGGTAACCTAAAGTCGCAAAGATTCTTTCCACCTTTGATAATTCTTTTTCTAAATATTTTTCAGAACAAATTTTCATTGCTCTATATGTAAGGCAACTGATTAGATTTAGTTTTTGTCTCATTGGACTGTATGAGTTATAAGGGACATAGTCCCCACTGAAGGTACTTTTTCTAAAAATTTTCGTATAGAACATTTGATTCTCCCTATTGACCATAACATCTAAGAATGCTAAATTGTTTTCAGTTGCTGTTTCCATAGTAAATTCGAGGTTTGCATGCATGCTATTCAGTTTTAATAGAAATTCATCTCTGTCTTTATCGTCTGTAAAGATGGCAAACGTGTCATCTACATAACGTTTGTAATAAATGGGAGAGATATCTTTTATGAGTTGTTGTTCATGGAAACCAACAAAAATGTTTGAGAGAATAGGACCAAGTGGCGACCTTATTGATATACCGTCAATTTGCTTATACATATGATTATTAAAGCTAAATTCTACTCCACAACATGCTAATATTAATAATTCTTTGAAGACTTCTGGTTTCCATGAAGCTTTAATAATCATATGTATAAGCAAATTGACGGTATATCAATGAGGTCGCCACTTGTCGTTACTAATCTACAGTGCACAGATTTTTGTATGATTATTATTACATAAGTATTGTTTTTTTTTTAATATTTGAATTTTATGTGATGTGATAAAGTCTACTTATAATAAAAACTTTTTATTAAAATTGTTTCAAACCATTTATCTTAACTTTAAGGTTTAACTAATTAGCTTAAATTTATAAGTTAACTTTTTTTGGTATACTAACGAAAATGTTGAGTATAAATGAAATGATTTGGGCAACGATTTGTTTCATCTTTTCTGCAAACTCGTTAGTTTAGGTTTTTGTATTTACTTATTAATCAAAACTAAAATTTAAATAGTCTCTATAAATTTTAACCAATTTGTATTATAGATCTAACTAAATAATTATACAGTTATTGTTAACAAAATGTAAAATAAAGTTATGTCAACCTATATTTATATACTTGAATGTTGTTCAAACAATTTTAACTGTTTACAACAAACTTTTTTTTTTTAACTTTCAGTTTAATACTTTTTATGACTTTTAAATAACAGGGCGAAAATAAATACAAGGTTTGATGGTAAGCTAGACATTTTATACAAATTTACATCTTTTTAATTTATATACAATTAATTTTACATACTTTATATTTTACTTTTTATTTTTACTATTTAAACATCGTACCAAAATAAAATATAGTTTTAATCATTTTGAAGATTTTATTTTAAATATTAATATTAACTTTGTTTAAAAAACTTGTTAGTTTACAACGTAATTTTTAGTAGTTTAAAAATTAATAACAACACAAACATAATCATATTTTAATTGAATTTATAATTTAAGAGTTAAGTAATACATAAATAACACAAAACAAACTTCAAGTAAGTATTAAACAACAAGTAATTTTTTTTATTCGTCGTTACTCTAGTATAGATATTTTATTAGAAATCTTTAACATTAAAGTTTAAAATATCATAAAAATTTTTTTTTTGAAGTATATTAATGAAGTACAAATGTATTTGTGTAATTCATCAGATTAATAACTTTGAGTGTAAAATGTTTAAATTTTGTACTTACTGTTTTTTTTTAATTTTCTAAGAATTTTGTGTTTAAATGTTTTGAAACATAAAAAAAAAAATCTAAACACAAGTACTGTTAAATTAACAAGTTGTCAAATCACAGATGCATGAAAGCAAAATTAAATTACACCTGAATTACATAAAAGTATGAAGTAGCACTTGAACAATTTTAATTTGATTTTGTACAACTGAATTTCATTTAATTGCCAATTCAAATTTACAATTTGTTTAGCATTTGAACTTAAGAATATTATTGGAACAATAATACCTATGTTTAAAACAGTTTAAAAAACGTTCTAATGTGTTTTTTTTTGTTAAAAAGTAAAATTAACCAGTGTTGAGTGAAAGTTTTTTTTGAATTAGTTAATTACGTCAAAAATAAAAATAGTTTATTAAAAAATACTACATTTTGTTACAAGTTACAGTTTTTTTAAAATCAACTTAGTTTCATTTTATTATGACAGATCAGCTTGTTTTAAAAATTTTACGAAGTAAAAACTAACTGATTTTTACTTTATTCAATTGTAGTTTCTGTGGAGATAACTTTAATCTTTTTTTTTAAGAATTAGCAGATAAATAAAGATTTTAAAAATTACAAAGTTTTTACTAAACTATTTTTTAAAAACAACTACAAACGTAAAATAGTGTAAAAACAGGTGAAAAAAAGTATTTCATTTTACTTATTTTCGTTACGTTCAAAGTTATCAATTATTTTAATCATATAAACACATATTCAAAGGACATTTAGTTAGTAAAATTCGTTTTGACAAACTAATGTTCAAATGAGACTAAAAACAAAGACTTCTTTAAGTTTAAATATACATTTTTTTACCAAAAATAGCATTTTATATAAAAGTAATTGTTCGAAAAGCTTTAAAAATTATATTTTACAGTTTTATTTTACGACTACTTATAAAACAGTTTAAATTTTCACTTACTACGTAAATAGGAAAGACAAAATATCTAAAGCAAAATCCAAAAAAGTAGTTGTAGAAATTGGTAACATATTATTATATTAAAACAAACACAGGTTACTACCAGGTGTATACAAAATCAGCATCTTACCACACCACCAATGAATGCGTGATAATTGTGAACGGAGGTGATAACTTATGTGAGAACAAGAGAGGTCACAACATTGTAGTTATTGATCCTGAAACTGATGAATACGAATCTGTTCATTTCGATACTTACAAGAGTCAACACAATGTATGCTTTTGTTTTTTAGTTTTTAGATTAGCTTGCATATGGAAATATTTGCATAAAAATTATTTGTTTTTTTCTAAATTGTTTAACGTTTAATAATACTTTTAAAATGTCAAATATAAACAGAAACTTATACTCATTCACATGTTTTTTATTTTCGGTAAAACATATTTACTAAAAGCTGTAAACTTAAATGCTTTATTTTATTAAAACAAATTTCGTTTTAAATGTTACGATTAAAATACAATACATTTACTTTAATATTTTACTTTACTTCGAACTTATTTATAATAAGTATAATTACTTTTTAAAACAAGAAAAGACTGGTCAGTTTAATAATCTCTAGCACGCTAAAGACTAGTTTGAAAAAAAAACTTGACTTTTTATAATTTAAAACATCCTACTTAGTTTATAAATAATAAAAGTATTACAAACTTTGATTATTATAAAATATGCATGTTTTAAAACTTAATTACTTTTTGAAGTGCAAAAGGATGGTGGATTATTTGAAGAGAGTTAAGATGAACAGAATGATAATAATGGCAATCAAAGATTCCAGTTATGCATGGCATTGGAAAGATGAATGGATTTCTTATGTAGACTGGTTATTATATTAAGTATACATGTAATAAACACCAAATTTTTAATTGTTATTCTTACAAATACTTATAAAGTTATTTAATTGACTCTTTAACACAGTTTACTGTTACCTAAAATAGGGTATTTTTTTTTTCAGTAGTTGGAGAATGGTTGATTGCTTATACATTGCGTAACGTATTAGTATTGAAAGTAAAGTTTAAAACTGTATAATCAAGGTTTGGATCTGAAACAATTCAGAACACAGCTGAAGGATGGGGAAGATTTGATCCTGAATTGCATGATTACGTTGGATGCCGTTTTACTGCTTGTAAGTTTTTAAAATAATATACTTAAGATTTTTTTACTACCTTTTACTGTTTGTTAGTTGTTTTAAAACGTTTTTGCTCAAATGTTTAGAATGATTTAGCTGTTTCTGTAGTTTTTAATAGTTTTAAAACTGTTAATAGAAATTAAAATTTAATATGTTTTTAATTAATTTTCTAAATTGACCTACATTTAATAAGTATCTTATAAAGTAGTTTAGCTGGTTTGCAATCAATGCTGTTATGTATTTTTCAAACAAAACATTAAATTTTCAAACAAACTTTGATATCCAACTAAATTAAACTTATTTAATTCTTACCAATAAACTGTTTATCAAAACGAATTCTTTGTCTAAACATACATTATCATTTTTTTTCAAAATTCGCAAGTCGTGGTTGCTAGTCACACAGAAGCTGCCAATTGTGAATGAGAAGAGAAAAATTCCAACATTTATGAAGTGCAAATATAATGGACATTATGCCGGTCGATCTGTTGAAGAATACACCAACGTCAATTTGAAGACTATATACACTTTTGCACGAGGGGACAATTTTGCACGGCGACTCTTTTGCACGAGCGTCAATTTAGCACGGGAGGACACTTTTGCACGGTGTCACTTTTGCACAGCGACTTTTTTGCACGAGCGTCACTTTAGCACGAGGGGACACTTTTGCACGGCGTCACTTTTGCACGGCGACTCTTTTGTACGAGAGATTACTTTTGTTTGGCGTCATTTTTGCACAAGGAGACACACTTGCTCGGTCGTCACTTTTGCACGGTCATTTTTGTCACGGCGTCACTTTTGCACGTCGACATTTTTACACGTCAAAACTATTGCACGACGTTACATTTGCATGGCGACATTTTTGCTAAGCGTCATTTTCGCAAGTTGAAACCTGTTTTTTTCTGTAAAGTAAAATAACAGCTTTATAGTTTTACTAAATTTTAGCTAGGTTAAAACTAGAATAGTTTTAGTAAATTTTATTTAAAAAAAATGTTTTACTTGTTATTACAGCCTGAAAACTTGCTTAAACTTATATGTCGATGCACCTCACAATTTTTTTAGATCAAATCTAAAGCTGATAATGTATGTTAGTATTTTTTGTATTTTAATGTTAAGGTAAAGTTAAGTCTAAAAAATAGTTTAAAGTATCTTAGTTTTAAAACTTATCTTACGTTTTAGAGTTACAATTTTTTTTTTCACTTTTATTATTACATCCAAAACTCAATACTTTTGGGAGTTTTTCAACAAATTCATTGATTATTGTTCCGAAGACAACTAATCAACTTTTATTTTATCAAAGGTAAATGAAAAAAATTAGATTAACTCATTTTATTTCCCAACTGTTATTTCCCAAGTTGAAACTGTTTTCGACGAGATGCTTTTTAGATAAATATACCCAGTATTTTAAGAGTTTTTTTATAGTATAACAGCTTTAAAATAAATATAAATTCTAAACTGAATCTAAACAAACTTTTTAATCCTTATACTATATTAAATGTTTTATATTTAAAGTAGTTTTTATGTTAATTTATAAATGTTTAAGTATGCAAAATAATGTACGATTGAAACATTAATTTTAAATTTTTGTAAACTATAATAATTAAAAAACAATAAAAAAAAATGATTAAAAAGTTTAATTATATTTTAAACAGATAAACTTACTAATTTATAGTTTATTAGATGCCGTTTCGATTTTTCGTCGTTCATTGTCAATAAAAGAAACTCTGCAACATAACTAAAAACTAGTGTTAAACAACTAAATGTACAGGAAAATTAAGTAATAAGGCATTCATAAATAGTTTTTTATTAAAGTTATAAACTACAGTAAAATTACAGTTTACTAAATAAAATATTAACTTAACATATAAATATTATAGCTTCTAGTTAAAAAAAAATTGATACTGTTTTTTTGTTGATCAAAGTATACTGATCACACAATATTGTTACTTCTTATATACACGGGGTTAGTAATTACTAACTTAACGCGCTAGTATATCAATATCCTAGATAGTTTCTTAAGCTAATATTTAAAATGACTTTGCTAACTAATAAAGTCGATTTATAAAATGTAACTTGAACTTGTACTATTATTCTAATAAGTTATAAGTGTTGACGGAATCTAAGCTGCTGTAATAAGTATACGATCAGTTAGACTACTTAAACTATTATTTATTGAAGTAGTAAGATTGTTAGAAAGCTTAAACTCCTTGTATAATGAAATTGATTAAATAAATTAAAGTGTGTATCAACATTGAATAAAAGTGCGACAAAATACAACAAACTGTACTAAAAACAACACGAAATAAACTATTTTGACTTAAAAGCCAAAATTAAAAAAATGTCGCCAACGTTATGCTCGTAACGATGTGAAATACATAATTTTTATAAAGAAACATCAACACTGAAATTAAAACAAAGTTTAATAACATGGCTAATAGTTAACTCATGCGTCAAATTTAAAAGTAACTAAGAGCTTCTTTCAAGTGTAGCTTAAATTGATTTACTATATAGCTCTCTCGAAACGGAGAAAATACCAAAAGCATTACAACAGCTTTTTATTTTCATTAAAATTTATAGTCATTTACATACCTATAGATAATGATCCAGTTATAAACTAGAAACTATTAATATGTTTTGTGTAAGATCTATTACCGTCAATTACAGTCAATAAAAAAACACTTTTTATATTAAATGCTTTAATTTAAACTTGGTAGAAAGCTAAATTACTAATCTGAGTTAACACTAAATACTTTATGAACGTTTGTTTATTTTAACTTTTAACCTTAAGTTTAGTTTTCCGTTTGCTGTTTGGTTCACGGCGGTAGATAAAACCTTTTGTGTCAAGCAAAAACATTTTTAAAGCGTACATCTTAATCCAGTTTGCGTGTTTAAGCTATACACTACTTACCTTAAACTATATAAAATTGTTTAACATGTTTAAATAAACTTACAAAAATTAAAAAAAAAACATTAAAATAGAAAACCCAATACACAATTCAGTTTTATCATTGTTATGAATGTAAAGCATAAAAAAATAATCATCTTAAAAAAAAAACTGTTTACATCAATTTTTTGTAATAACTGGTTTGCAACAGTAAAAATGTGCTATCTTTTAAAAAGTAATGAGAACGACGAATTAAGTCTAAGTTAATAAACAGTTTACTAAATAAAAGCAAATCTTTAACACTCAAAAACCGTTACATCAGTGTATTTTTGTAAACATAAACTGAATAATTTTGGTGAACTTTTTAACCAGAGACGTTATAGACTTTTTCTTAATATTATTGTCAAAAAATTAAGTAAACAAATGTTCAAAAGTTTACTGAAGAGGTTTGCGTTGTAGAAGCTTCTCTGCGTTAAATTTTGAATCTAATCTTTTAAATGTTGAATGGTATATCTAGTATTTTAATTCTAGAACAAAAATCTAAACTGTAGTTTTAAAATTTATATTTGAAGCAGGTGTAGAAAAATGTTTTAACTTTATAACATTATATTTATACTATACTTTGATATTTGTTAAAAGGGAATAAAAAAAGTTAATCCTCATTTGACTAAAAGAAACTCTTAATTAAACAAATTGATAAAAGTATACAAATTAATGAATTAACTTCATGATTTAATGTAGAATACATATAAACCGAATAAATATATAGATATATTGTTAGAGTATTAAAATATATAATACTTTTTATATAAAATATATAAATATGTATTGTTACACATTTTATAAACTGCAAGTTTAAAATAATATATGTAACAAAATGTTGTATTTCATTAGAGTATTAAAAAAAAAAGTATTTGTTTTAAAATACATTAAATATTTTTTTCAAAAAGTTCTAAATGCAGTAAACTTTCTTAAATTTGAAAAATGTAGCAACTTTAAATTGGTTATATAAAGAAGTCTTATGTACGATTTTTATCTAGTATTTATATTTTTCACACTTAATGATTTATCAAGTTTTTATTCTAATGTTTTTATAGGAATTAAACAAGTCATTTAATTAAACTAGATTTTTACATAGATTAAACATATTTTGAAATTATAATCAAAAAACTTTCAACAAACAAAAATCAAACAAACAGGTAGTAAACAAAATGAGTAGCAACACAAATGAGCAGCCGGATACTGTACGTGATTCACCTTCAGAAGGCCGAAATGCATCGACCATTCCAGTACAAAATAATGTACAAGCTACAGGCGCACCACCATTGCAGAACAACCCGCCAGTGCCTGTTTTGAATGATCCGCAGAGAACAACAGTCAATCCACCGAACGTAGCAAGTGTTACACCTACTACAGCAATGCCGTCGCTGTTGTTGGATGCCACAAGTCAGAGAATACCTTTACCAAGCGAAACTTTATCGAGCGGAGATAATTCAAATGAAAATATGATAGTCCAAGCAGAAAATGCATTACCACAAGCAGAAATTCTGCAAAGCGAACACAGGAAAGCCGATGCCAGAGATCTAATTACTTATATGCCCGATAGAGTCCGAACACAGCCTACAACGAGCGTAGATAGCATAAATGAATATATGGATGCCGAACTAGTAAATTATTTAGCACCACCTCTGATAAGGGGACGCAGGGAAGCAGATGTCAGGCGCAGGGAAGCAGATGCCAGAGAACCGATTACTATCACGCCCGGCAGAGGTCGTATGACGTCACGAAATTTGCGAAATACGTTTCCGAGAACAAGACTCAATTCAGTTGGTGATGAGCCTTACTCTGATGAAGAAAATAATTAAACTACAGTATAATTTTTAATTTCAAAAAAAGAAACTTTCTTATGAAGCTTTCTAGACAACGTGAATATATATTAGTGAGTATTTAACTTGAAATATTTAGAAATATATAATATCATTTTTATATCCAGTAAACAATGTATAGCGAGCTATAAATAATTTTATGTTTTATACGATATTTAATTTAGTTTTTGCACTTTTTTTTTGCTATTAAAATGATCCAATACTAGTTAACTTCTTAAATAATAAAGTTCAATTAAAAATCTAAAACAATTTGGTTATTTTATGTTTTTTTAATATTGATTATAAAACAAATAATAAGACGCAATAGTCGATCTTAAGTTTTCTATGTGTATTTATGAGGGGTATAATGTTTGGTGAGCAGCAGTATGATATTTTATGCAATTTTTGTTGGTTGTTTTGTGGTATATGCTAATCTATTAATTCTAGAAATGCTTGCCAGTTTTAGTCTGATAAAATTTAAGACTATTACTTTTATTATTACTCTTAGCCTTTTTAGGCTACACGTTGTTTTTATAAATGTACTAAGCCAAACTACAGCTTTAACTACAAAATATTTCTGATTTAAATACCTAATGAGACCAATTAAATCTAAAAAAAATCTAAAAATTTCTAACAATACTTAGTATGTCTGTAATGTCTTTTATCATAGCTTTTACACATTGAAGGAATAATGCGTGATATGTATAGTATTTCTATAGCATTAGTATAACATAGAAGGTCGTATTTATGAAAAGCTTTAAATTGTTTCAAGTTTATAAAAACAGTTTTCTACTGCATAATATACTTTAAAATTTTATATGGTATGATGGTCTACATTTAAATTATGATTTTCAATAAATCTATGTTAATTTAAACTTATTTAACATTAGGAATTGAGATATAAAATTTTAAAACTGAGCTTTAATTACTATTACATTGAAATAGAATTTGTAAATAAAAACTTAAAAATTAATCAAACACTAAGTATTGTTTCAATACGTCTTTTTACTACACCGTTTTTAATAAAGTTGATTAAAAACATAAAATTTTAGATAAAGTAAAACTATCTGATAATAAAAATAACTTAAGTTTTTTAAGTTACTTTTCACTGGCTGTCATATAATGATGTTAGCTGTTGAGCTAGAACAAGTATAATCAAAGAATCTTATATTACAAGTTTTTATTAATCAGTGTAAAATTTAAAACTAGAAGCGAGTTAGAAAATTGAAGTAAATGCTTGCCTAAGTTTCTAAAAAGTTTATATTATTTAATTGAAATTTTATGTAAACTTAAAATTTTAAAGTCTTTAATATAAGTTCGCTTTCAAAAATGTTTTTTTTTTTGGTAATAGATGGTTTTTTTCAAGTTTTTCTAAATTTAGAAACAATTTACATCAAAATGCCTCATACCTTCTTGACTGATTATTCGTATCTCTAATAAGAATCTAGACGAGTTATATAAAATTAAAATATAAAATTTAAACATAAACTAAATAAACTTTTCAAATTAGCTCAAGCTTTGCAATAAAAAATTCAAACGAGCTATCTTAAGTTTTAAATACCCTAAACAAAAGTTAAAACTTGCCGTGACACTCTGCCTAGTTGAAACATATTTGTATTTAAGTTACGTACTTCTTCAAAGGACTTTAATGTACTAATAAGAGGTGCACGACTATTCGAATTCGGACAGTTCAACTTCTGACAATTCAAACTCTTTAAAAAAATAAAAACGACCACTACAAGAATAATAATTATATTTGTCAAATATAAAAATACATATGTAGGTCCTATTAATATCTACAAGCCTTTTTTTCTTTTTGCAAAACAAAAAAAGTTTATGGCTTAAACAAAGAAAAAAACATATTTATTTGAAGTAATTTCAATATATCTTGAAAAATATTTAAGATTTTGCAAAAATTAAAAAAAGTTGCTCGTAGATATTGGTAAGGTCTACATATGTATTTTTTTTTTCAAATTTATATTACTTATTGAGATACAGTCGTTTATTTATTTTTTAATAGAATTGTCTGAATTTAAATTGTCATGTAATCACTAATAACCTAGAACTGTCAATACCGGGTTTTTAGCAAATGTTCCTCTTATTAAACAAACTTCAACTAGTTTGCCTATTTTTAATGGTATTACAAGTATGCATCAAATGAGCCTTTTTTTTAAGTCGTTATAAAAACTTCCGGCTGTATATTCGACTATTTGGTATTTTGTGTTTATAAAAATACCACAATACGTGAACAAAAGAAATAAGTTACTTTACACTTACTGTAAAGTATAATATACAAAACTTAACGATCGAGAAAAATCTATAATACTAAGCAAAAACGTACCAGATTTTGACAAATTAGAACTATAGCCTGTCATGAATATTTAATTTAAAAACAGTAGAAGTTTAAGGTGATAGATATACCCAACACAAAATTCTAGTAATTATTATTCAAACTTACTTTCAAATAGTTAATCGTAAAGCGAAACCTAATTTCGCATTTGTATTATACTTTTGTTTTTCAATGTAACAAGTATTAAAAACTTGAATTTCACCAAGTAGTGTTGAATTGCATAAGAATTTAAGGTTCCGAAATATGCTTAACTTCAATTTTATTTAAATTTTGATATTAAACTTTATTAATTTTTTTGAGTAGAACATGTATAAGTCCTTGTGTTTTCTATATTTGTAGTTCTAAAGTATTCTCAAGTACTAAAACCTTTTCACCAACTTAACAAGACAGCCCTAATTCGTTTTTGCATTTTGAATGTGATTAAGCAGTTTAAAATAAATATAATCCCATGTTTTTAAAATAGTCAAGTATTTACTTGATATTGTAATTTTAAGAGACGTTGATTAATATATTTTAATTGAAAATTATTAAATTTAGCACAAAAATTGTAATTTGTACATGTGTATAAACTGTAAGCCGCTAAATACTATCGATATTTTTGTTAGTTTATTTTAATTTGCTAGAGTCAAATTTATGTTTAGTAATAAAAACAAAATAAAAATCGGTAAGGTATACGCACTGGTTAAAATTTTTAAAGTTCGCATTAAATTCTGAAATTAACCGAATTAAATACTTAGATAATAAAATTTGATTAATTTATAAGGTAAAAGTTAAAAAACTTGATTATAACATTTACAACAGTGTTTAGCATACTAATTAAAAGAAGTTTCCGAAGTTAACTAACTAAAATTTTGTTATCTCAGTTAAATATAAATTGATGTTAGCTGTCTTCTACTGTAAAATGATAAAAAAATTGTCTTATTCTGTAAGGTGATATATTTACGTCGAGTACAAGATCGTATTTAGTACCGAGGAACATATATTTAAGATACTCCTACTATATATTACATATATGACAAGCATTATTAATAACTATAACTAGATTATTTGTTGTTAATTAATAAAGTTATATTAAATAAAAAACTTAATCTAAGTACTAGTTTTACCAAATCTTAATTTGTGATTTTAATTTAATGAAACTAATACGTTTTTATTAGCATCTATAAAGCTTATTTCAATCTAAAAATATGATCATTGTTTATAAGATAATGATAACCTTCTATAGAATTAGATAGATATTAGATATTCTATAGACATTGCAAAACTGTACTTAAGAATGACACAAACGTTTATTGTTATTATTTAAAACTTATATTTTTGTAAATTTTCACACAACTCTGGTCTCTATTAATATCTTTAGAACTTTGAAATTTATGGGTTTTGAATAAAAAAACTTTTATCTAACAAAAAATTAAATTGAAAAATGTAAAAACACATTCCTAAAAGTGTATTTTATATATTTTAATCGTTTAAATTAAAGATAACAATTTTGTTATAAGTTTTCAATTAGGTCGGTACAATTGTGATCTTAACTTAGTTTTACACATTGTATTTTAGCACACTGTTTTTGGAAAAAAAATTCAAACCTTTGTTTCCCTTAACGTTTAAATTAAACTTTATAAGACTTATTTGTTAATAAAAACATCAATTTCTCTAGTAGAACTAACTTTACCTTTGCATGTATCAAGCTTATAAACTTTATTTTTCATAACAACTTAAATATACATTTATTTTTGGTGTAATAAAATTATCACTTAAATACCAATCAGCTTAGAGCGTATCGCAAAAAAATTACTCAAGAATGGCAATTAGTTAAAACTGAGGTAATGATAATTTCTAAGAATTTCAAAAAAAAACAATAAGTAATTATTAAGTATGTCAACCGTGGGAACAGGAATTAAAAAGTCCAGAATTTTCAATAACACAAGTTTACAAGTGATAAAGTGAACAATAATCGGATACAAAGAAGTTTTTTATAAAAATTTAATTAACTACACGCAGAAAGCAAAAGGCAGCCAAACTTTTGCTTTTGAAGCTAATAAATAAACTTTTTCTTAATATTTCTGCCATTAATAATTTCAAAAAAACTGTTTTGACACGTTTTAGACATTGAAATACATAATAACACGTCAATATTATTAAAGTTTGCGTTTGCGTAGGACTCTGGTTACAATTTTAGGACATTTTCACCACCCCTAAGTCTCATAAGCAAATGAACAGTAGAAGAGTGTACTAATTGCGGCTCGTAGTCGGATAAACTTCTTCCCTTTAATAATATTTCACCACAGTTCTTCAAATAAAACTGTTTTTCAGGGATGCCTAAAATTTTACAAAAAGGTATAAATTCAAGTATACTGTTTATTGAGGTAATTTGGCATACTATCAAAGTCCACCCGCGTTCAAAATCTACCCGATTTTTTTATATTTTTTATTTATTATCGTTTTATATATATATTTATATATATATATAATTATTTATTTTTTACTTATTTTTTTAGTACCACTGTTACCCCTAACTCTTACTCTCGATCGGTAAGCGGTTATCGAATTTGACCAGGTGGATTTTGATCGGGTGGATTTTGAACGTGTCCCGGTAATTTACAATACACATAAAAGAGTAACTCAATTTATTTTGATAAACTATTTTTAAATTAAAATAGTTTTGTCTTTTTAGTACTGTCTTTCTATACATCCAAACAAAGTTTTTTAATTCTATACGTTTGTTACAATAAAATTAAATCGAACGTTTTTGATATATTACGTAAACATAAAACAGATTACCTAATTTGTTCTCAATTTTCGGTTTGAGACTTGTCTTATCTTACTTTTGACACAATCCTTATTTTTATGTAAAATTTATTATTATTCATTGCTTATCCGTTCTATAGTTTTGAAACTAAAAACGTTTATTTTTAGCAGGAATGAATGCGAAAGTTTAAAGCATTTAGCTAAAAAACGAACTAGAAAAATTATTTTTTCTCGGTGAATACACTTATTTATACTAATAGATAAGTCCAAATCGAAGTGTATATATTACAATCAAGATTATAAATAGTGATGTTTTAAAATAACTAACGTTTTAAACTAAAATTTCTCTGATCAAAAGCTGATAATTTAGCAAAAAAAGACATTTTGTTATAAACACTAAAGTTGGCGCTCAAATTTCAAGTGAAAAAATCGAGCTAGTTTGATTAATACGTCATACAACAAAAATTATTTTTTTCCAATAATTTTTCTTGAGCAATTCACATCTTAACTGCATGTTTAAAGTTACAGCTTAAAACGTTTGTTTTATTTTCTTCTCACCATTAATATTATATTAAACTATTTTGTTTTGAAGCTTTATGTCTCGATTGCGTAGTAATGTAATTAGCTGAAGCTCGTTGAAAATGACCCAAATACTCTTATTAACTTCTTTTTGTTCAAACAAATATGCTATTACTTTCAACTTTTGTTTAGTCTACTTTGCAAGTATGGTTTAAATATGGTTTTAGTTCAGAATTTCTAATTAGTGAATGAAAAAAGCTTAAGAATACAAATAAAACGCAGCAAGTTTGTGTATCTGTAGCAACATTTTGCACTAAAAATAAAAGTCATCACACACAAAGTGTCTACCTAAGCTATCATGTTTTTTATACAAATGGTGAGAAAATTAGTTGTCTCTTTAGTTATATTTTTTCACAGAAATCTGATGATCAATAGCTAACTTCATGATGATTGAAAAGTAACTAATCCAACATTGAAAATTTCATAAAATTTTGACTTTTTTGCTTGACCAGTTGTGGTATGTTACTTATTTAGATCATGGGTCATTTTATACAAATGGTGAGAAAATTAGTTGTCTCTTTAGTTATATTTTTTCACAGAAATCTGATGATCAATAGCTAACTTCATGATGATTGACAAGTAACTAATCCAACATTGAAAATTTCATAAAGTTTTGACTTTTTTGCTTGACCAGTTGTGGTATGTTACTTATTTAAATCATGGGTCATTTCTTCATTATCTCATTCTGCTTGATTTGCTTTTGTTTAACTTGCAATAAGTGTCTCTTTCTCCAGTAACTGGTAAGTACGCTTGAGTGTCTTTTTCTGTGGTATTAAGATCTTTCTTACCTTCGATTCACTTTTGTATAGGTTAAGCACTTTAATGATTAATTTTTTATGTGCATAGTTCATTGGTTAACCATTATTATCAACAAAAATCTAAATGTTGTCATATGCAATCAAATCAAAAATTGCATATACATCTTATTCTGTTAGGAAGGAGTGCTATCAAAAATTTTAGGCATATGTTTAGTCACTCTATATTTGAATTACAAGGAAATGTCTTTATGGTTTATTATTGTTATGAAAGCGTCTATTAATGCTAAGTAAAAGGTGTATATTTTGAGTTTTACTTCATACTAGTTTTATTTAAGACGGTCCTACTCATCTAAAGGATTCTAATTCTTGGACTTTATAATCGCAAAGATTAATCTTAACGGCAATTTGCCACAATTAAGAAGAAAATTTGAACTATTGAAATCATTGCACTTGTTAGTGTGAGCATATAATTTTATTAACCTTTAAGTTTTTTATTTGGTTTTGATAATGTAAGTGCACTTAACTAATCATGGAAAAATATCAGTTGAATTTTCAAACTTTTAAAAACTCTACAAGTTAAGCTTGTTATCATCTTGATATTTTTGGAAATTATTGTTTTTTGTACAAGTTTTGTCTAATTTATCACAAAATGTGTACTTATTACATTCGACAACGAATACATATAAACGTAGCTGAAGTCTGTTTCAATTTTAAACGGCAGAAGTTTGAAAAATGTACATCCATTTTCACAAAAACTCTGAATTAACTGGTAGAAAAAAAAATTATTATTAATATTGCAAAACTTTACAAATAATGTTGGCCATAACGTGTTTGTAAAGTAGTTTTGCTTCCTTATCTTCTCTTAATCTGTTTATGTGGCTTTCTAGAGTTTATGTGGTCTGCGCAAACGTGTACTATGACTTAACACAGTAAAGTGTTAGTAAAATTAACAGTAAAAACAATTTTACATTCGAATAGATAAATAAATTATTGCATATTATTTTTAATAATTTTAAGGAAGTGAATTCTACCATGACTGAACTTAAATTTTACAAATGAGTGTAAAACATATTCGAAAACCGCATTACTAAGCTCCTTTTTCAAAACACATTTTTTTTACCACACTAAGTTTAGCTCCTTTTTTTTGACAACTTATTAATGTTCTTATATATGAAAACGAGAAAAAATGTTTATATTTAGATAATTTTAAAAAATTTTGAATTTTCTATAAGTACTGAAATTTTATATAAAGTGCACATTGTTGTAGATTTTTTTCAAAATAGTAATGTTTCGATAATGAGAAACCGAATACGGGTCAAAATTGCACAAGCGGACAAAGTTGCACGAAGACTATTTTGTACAAAGGGTCAAATTTGCACAAGTAAAATTTTTTGCACGAGATTAAAATAAAAGTTAGGAAAACATAAAAAACAACAACAGAAAAAAAAACTTAAAGATATTATTATTAAAATTAGAAAGAAAAAATAAACTAACGACCGAAGGTAAGGGTTAGGGGTAACAGTGATAATTTAAAAAAAAGATATAAAAATCAACCTGTGCAAAAGTGTCTTCGTGTAATTTTTTCTTTGTGCAATTTCATCCCCTCGTGCAAAAGTATAGATATGAAATATTGTCCCATTGTGCAAAAATTGACAACTACCCTGTGAAACCACTGTTATGTTATTAAACAAACTTTCAGTCATCAAGTTAAAACAAAAAAAAAACTTTTTAAATGTTTAATTTTTTTATTTAAAGTTTTAAAGCTTATTTAAAGTTTTTGTTATTATCAAATAGTCTCGAAAAACTTTAAATGTTACTGCGTCAGTTTATATATATAAATATATTTAATATAGTATGTTTATATATACAGTTAACTGGTTATACTAAATTTTATAATTTAAAGTACTTAGCCTCTAAAGATAAATATATTTTAAATTAACTTTTCTAACAAAACATTTTTAATTTTATACAAGCTTTTGGCTTTTATAGATTTTAAAACAAAAATATTTTTTGATATTACAAGATAAAGCTTATTTTTACTAAATACTCTAAAATAAAGTTATCACTTCGTTGAAACTTACTTAAAACAATTTCGTCTTTTTTATGAAAGTTTTCATTTGTTTTCTACCTTGTAATTTGTTTATTGGACATGATTTTCAACAAAGTTTCGACGATAAATTGTGCTGTGAACTTTGTGGTAACGTAACGATGTGAATTTCATGAAAATATACTTACAGAAAATAAATAATTTCAGTCGCAAACCTTACATGTCATAATTGGTTTATTCAATCTATCATATTTTGCATTCTAAACCTGTATTTAAGCTATAAAAAGTTCTACGTAATCTAAGTAAAAGAATTTATCTATTTCTCTTTAAATTTCACAATCACTAGTTAACTTTAAAAGAATGATTTTAAGTTATTTGAAATTTATTTTTTCAAGTCTCATATTTTTTTATGAGCTTTAATTTCTTTTAGTTTGATTTAGTTGTCAGCAAAGCAAAGTATTGTAAACATTTTTATAGTTTCGTATTTTAAACCCGATTTTTCCTGTTCTCTGTAAAAATAAAATATAACACACTTTTAAAATAGTTTTTTTTTTCGTAACTAAATGCATGATTTAGTTTAATTGAAATTAATATAAAACTTATTGAAGTTTTTAGGTACAGTGGTATTAAAGTTTTAAGTCGATTAAATTACTTATGTTTTAAATAGTACGAAAAACTCAATTAAGCTCAGAACGTAATATTTAATATTCATTTAGAATAAAATTATTCTGGTTATTTTTGTATTCCGACATCGTTATAAATTTTGAATTTGTAAAGAGCTATAGAGGTAAAATGAAGTATATGCTTAAACTACTTTTTATAGATATTTATTAATTTTGTTCAAAATTAGTACTTAAAATAAAAAAATGCTAAATTATTCATCAAATAAATTCGTTGTTATCTTTAGTAATTTAGTATACTTAAACTTGATAAACAGTTGAAATAAATTGTCTATAATTTAAAAGCAGTTGCTTGGTGATATCAGTATAAGTATTACTTATATTTCATTTTATCGTTTAATTGACCATTTTATTTATATACTTAAGTTTCAGAGTTTACAGCTGGATATTATCTTAGGATGGTCTTAGGAATGCTTAGATAACATTGTTGCTACCGAAAGTCTTTACATTTTTTGATTAATAGCTGTTTCTTTTTTATCTTGGTTTGCAAAATTTTCGGCTAAACTATTCAAAGGTAGCAATGAATAAAAATATTTTTCTAAACCAATATAAAGCAAATTTAAGTAGTAGTAGTTAATTCAAGAGCCTAATTGTAAATATTGGGAACAAATTTTTTCGAATGTTTTAAAAAGTATGTTTTCAGCTTAAAAGTACTTCGCTGGCCGCAGTTTGCAGACCCCATGCTTAATTAAACAAAGATATATATAAACAGTTTAGTTTAATAAGTATAATAAAATTTGATCTCTACTTTAAGACCTTTATCAATAAAAAACAACAATTTTAAAATTATTTAAGATTATCAGTTGATATGTGACGCATTTAAACACTTCCATTAGTAATTATTTCAATGTTTTATCGAAGATTATTAATTAAACCTTTATAGTATTTTTCTGGAAAGCATTATAATTTCAATACTCGTTTTTGTATGAGGAACAGTTTTATGGGACACTAGTAAATTTAGCAAAACTGAGCCTTTTATTTTCACACTATCTAATAATATATCCGATTAAAGAGGTTTCTGGAATTTAATAATAACTATTTCAAAAGGACTTTATTTATTAAAGCTAATGACGTTTCTCCATGTAATTAAATAATAGAATTCGACGGAGTTTTAATAAAGGATTTTAGAGTAAAAAAAAAAAACAGTAATAAAACTAGGTACAGTTTGAAAGCAATTTTATTTAAACCGGAACAGCTCGGTTTTTATGAACTCTTTTTAATTTAACTAGTTGTTTAATTTTTCAAACCAGGTCATATGTAATTCTGACTTATTAAAATATACTTTTATTGGCTTTATAAGCAATAATTTTTATATTTTTTAAAAATTAAACAATAGTCTGCTATTTTACTTTGTAAAAACAGACAAGGTATTTTATTAAACACAAATATATTTCAACAACTTTCTGCAATGTGTAAAAATTGTTACAAAATAAAGAAAGTATTTAACTCATATAGCCTTATATTTGCAGTAGAAATTAGGAATTATAACATCAGAAAGCTAATGATACTTTTCTTTGCTTTTTTGATGTAAAGAGCTTATTTAGTAATGTATCTCTGAATGAGGTGATTGAGATTAATGCTGATACACTATATAGGTTAGGAAATCCAGTTCTTTTTAAAAATAATTTATTTCACTAATAAAACTGGCAACTGAAAATATTGAATTTAGTTTCAACAATGATTTTTCGCAACAAGATTTAATGTTATTTTTTCTCGATGAAACATATTTGCATTGGCTTAAATCATTAACACAAATCGCTTGTTATCACTTATAATGGGACGGGAAAATAATTACAGCTACTTCCAAATGAGTCAAAAAAGTTTAAGATTAACAATTTGAGGTACAATTGCGACGTTTCCAGAAATGGACCGTACTTCATTTTCTTAATAATGAATTCTTAGATTAAAAAACAAACACACGTTTATTCAGTATTCAGAAGTGCATACTTCTTGAATTTTCGCAACTATGCTTTGAGGATGAAAGCTGTTTACTTAATGTTTAGCTTTACACTTTATCATTACTTTTAATTCATATAAGGTTTTGCTTGACTATGCAATGGGATTAGGTTAATATACAGTGAATTGGGTTTAAAATAGTTTTAAGTAGCAGATGATGTGTATAATTTCATGTAGCTGAGCTACCCACCAAAAATAAAAGCATTACTATTTAATGGAAACTTAGTTTAATAATAAATTGTGCTAATTTAAGTACACTTATTTAAGCTTTCTCACTGAAATTTCAAATGTAGAATATTACCAACACACATATTTTATTAGGTAAATGTATTAAAATAAGCAGCTTTGAAAAAAATTAAAATATTTTTAAATCTTAACTAATTTAAGTTTTAAAAAACTGCTAGTGTAATCACATTATGAAAGGTTACAAACTATTTATGAACAAGGTATTGCAGTTTTAATTCAAATAGTTACTAATTAAAGTTAGTCTACATTTAATTACATACTTCCTTCAATTTTTATTTTATTTTATAACAACTATGTACTTGAATGACAACTTTTTAAAACATATTTTATTTTTCATTGTTAAAAAAAAAGTTCTAGTCAAACTTATGCCTACAAAGAGGACAAGTGTTGTGTTCAGCAAACCATCCTTCAATACATTTCTGGCAAAAGAAATGCTGACCATCGCAAGTAAGACGTCTCATTCTTCTACCAACATCTATGTCTTCCATACAAATACTACATTTTTCACCAACATGTGTTTCATCAGCTGTGAAAAGCTGGAACCTTCTGATCCTTCTTGAAGTGAGGCCATTTTGATGATTTTCAGCTTGCTGTAATTGTTGCAACAAATGAGCACTTTGTTGAAAAATTTCCATAAAATTTTGAAGTATTAAAATTTGTATTTCTTGTACTTTTTCAATCTCCGTAGTGAGTTCATCTACACGTCTCTTATTCGCTTCCAGTTTTCGATTTTCTTCCGTAACAATTTGCAGCAACACATCATCATCCTCGAAGTTTTGATGCTGTGCGTTGTTCAAAATTTCTATATTTTGCGTTAACTCCAAATCAACCTTGTTCCTCCGATCTCTTAAATTTTTATTTTTTTCATTTATTAGATTGTTAAAGTGTCCGTATCTTTCTCGAAATTCTTGTAGAAACCTTTGTAATTCTACAATTTCTCTGATGTTGAGTAGATTTGTTTGAGAGTTTTGATAAAATTCTTCAAGGTCTCGTTCTAAGTGTTCTAAGGATATCTAAACAAAAAATATTTCAATTTTTTTATACGACTGTTGAAAATATGAAGCTTTAATACTAATATAGTTAAGGCGTTAAATTATTTTCACAACTCAAAGAAAAAAACTTATATGTTGCAAGTTTTATATATAAGTTAAAAAGTTTCAAATACATTTCGTTTGAGAAAATTTGACAATGTTTTTTAATTAAAACAGTTTAATAAGAATGTACTATTGTCAAAAAAAAACATGTTTTTACTTACCAAGTTTTCGTTAGTTCCAGGCGAAACTGAATCAGTATTGTTTAACTGTAAATTTTCCATTACTTATATATACTATTATCTATTAAATAATTATTTCGTATAAATGTAGTAAACTTTTATTCTCAATCTAATATTATTAAATGGCTGCTTATAAATATAAATTAATGAGGCGTTTGAAAGCTATTTAAAGAAGTAAAAACAACTATTAACTCTATTAAAAGAGTAAACAGTCACATATCTTTATTTAAAGCTCAAAAAGCAAAAACGAATTAGATGTTTTTTTACATAAAAAAAGCTAAACTCCTACAGTTTTTAATTACTTGTTACAAATAAAAAATATACACACATAAAATATATACATAAACAAACATCAGAATTCAAAACTAAAGTATGCGGAATCTGCTTTAATAATAACCATTTTTAAACTTTTTAAATTGTCAAAATTTTTTTAAATTTAATTTTGTTATAAAACTTTATGTTAAATATAAAACTTAAAGTATTTACTGCCTGAAAATATAAAGTCTTATTAGTTCCATCAATAAGCTATTAAAAAGAGATACAAAAGAAATAAGATTTAGAAACTAGGGAAATAATATATAATATAAGTTCTTTTAATTCTTGTCACGAATAATTTACAACATAATTGAATCATGATAAAATAAAATCTAGATATATAAGAAAATAAATTTAACTTACCATAAAACTACTTTAAATAATTTCACGCTTATCATAAACTAGACTTCTAAAGTTATAATAATTTTGAATAGGTATACACTCTTTAGTAAATAGATACATATTAGTAGTTGAAAAACTAGATTAAAGTATCAAAATTATAAGAACTAAGTGTACAGACCCTTTACTTTATGCAAAATGAAGTTTTTATAAGTGCAAAATTTTCAATTGTAAGATCAAATTAAAAACTCAAAAGTAAATTTCAGCAAAGTACATTTTATTACCATACAGACTTACATTGATTACCACATGTATATGTATATAATGATTAAATGAATCAAGATAAATGTCTTAAAAGGCAGTCAAAGTCTAAACATAAAAGTTTCAACAGACTATTTTTGAATGTCTAAATAAATTTGAGACAATTTTGTATAAGTTAGTATACACTTTGAGCTAAAGTAATACTAATACAACAACTTAATAAGCAAAATTAATCTTTCTACCACATTTGTACTTTATAACTGTATACGTACATTTAGGGTAACTTATTCTAAAAGTATTCAATATATCAACCAAATTGGTTTCCTTTATTTTTGCTTTGTAAATAAATATTAAGGTGTGGAAACTTAACTTATAAGTTGTCAATAATTTTGAGCAAAATTCTTACTATAATTTTAATTTATAACTAAAAATCAACAGCAAAAATTTAAATTTTAAGTATATGGGGGTCTGCTACAATATAAACTCTTAAATAATTATATCTATTTTTTTTTAATGTATGTAAAAGAATAAAAACTCAAAAATCAAAACCATCCTAAATGAGTAAAATATTTTATTTCTTATAGTACGATCTCTATGAAGACACAATATCATGAAAAGCTTAAAGTAATTGGAAAAAATAGTCAAGTATACACTTTTTCTTTCCTTATTACATTTACTACACAATAAAATTAAGATCAATAACAGCTAGATGATAGCTAAAAGTCAATTAAATTCCACATAAAAATATTGTAATTAAATATCACGTTTATCATGAACTAGACTTCCGAAAATATATTGTCAAAAATTTAGCCTTAAGATATACGTCAAAACTTTTACAAAACTTTTCAAATAAAAAAATTTATATATACAAATATCAAAATATAAACTTAAAGCTAATGTTTGGAATTAGCTTTTATATAGCCTGCTTTTATTTTTAAATTTGTTATAAGATTTAATACTAAATAAAAATCTTTAAGTAATTACAGCATAAAAATAAAATTTTATTTTAGTTCTACCAACAGGCTGTTTAAAAGAGACATTAAAAGAATATGTTTTAGAAACAAGAAAAACATAAAAACTACAAATTCTTTAAATCCATGTAACGAGTCATTCACTACACAATTTAATTAGGCAATAATAAAATCTAAATCAGGGTTTCCCAAAGTGAGCCATGAGCAGAAAGGAACCACAGGGAAGCAACGAGGTCATAACTTGGAAGTTATACTTTATATTCTAAAGTTGATGATGAAGAGCAAAAAAAGTTTTAGGTTTTTTCAATGGTAGTTTGAGTAATATTGTATAACGAGACCATATCTTTTTTAATTTTTCAAAGGGGCCATATGCAGAAAAAAGTTTGGGAAGCTCTGATCTAGATGGTGGCTAGAGATTAAGTTAAATAACATAAAACCACTTTAAATACTAGACTTTACACGGTTAAAATAAACTAGACTTCCGCATTAAAAATATTATGAAATCAATCACAAAATGCAATTTTATGCTATATTTAAAAATTATCAACAAAAGTAGACTACAGTATTTATTATGACAAACACCAAAGTTTTTGTATTTAAACTTATAAACCAAAACTACCAAAATCAAAAATATCATACTTTAAATAAATAAAGAAATTAGTTAAAGAGCTGATCTTAATTTTTAATAAAACCATCCCAACCAACAAAAATCCAAGCTATATGTTTCATTAAATCAAAAAGGCCCCTTCAAAATTTTAACAGAGTTGGTTAAAAAAGCTAACATTCAAAAAATTAAGCATAGATTTCTTAAACCCTTGTAATGAATCAATCACTAAAATATTTAATTAAAAACCAATTAAACCAAGATGGTGGGTAAAAACTAATTAAACTCAACATAAAACCACTTTATTTAGTTACACAGTTATCATAAACTAAACCACCACACTAAAAAATATCATAAAACTAGTCACAACTCAATATAAAAATAATCAATCTAACAAACTATAAACCAATTTATGGTTTATTTTGACCAACACAAGTGTATTTATCCTAAAAAAAACAAAAACTACCAGTCTTATTGTCAAATATTAAAACTTATTTAAAAAAAGCTAAAAAAATAAACTATTTGTTTTAATTAATAAGATAGGGCCCTTAAAAAATGCAACACCAACAAAAGAAGTTAATAAAGCTTTTAAAAATAGTAAACTAAAAATAATCCCGAGCTTTCTACATAATCATTTCAAGCTGACCAGAGAGTAGTCTTATTAAACTGAAGTGTAACTAAATAAAACAGTAAAAAATATTTACTTTGTACATTTTCATAGGAGAAAAGCCAGAATGTTAAACGAACCAAAATAGGTTCACTAACAAAGACACTAAAATGTAGTGATAAACTTTAAGCGTAGTTTTATTAATGACGTAGTAACAGCAACTCTAGTTTGTATCAATATCAAAGTAATTACAGTGTTTAAAAATTTAAGTATATGAGCACAATTAACTTTATATACAAAAACTTTTAAAACTTTTCTAATATTTTTAATTAACTAATTGTTAAAAATAACACAATTTTGTCAACATTAGTTTGTTATTAAAAAATATTATTTTAAATTAATAAAAAATTCTGTAGGAACTACCCTAGTTTGGAAATAAAATTATTTACGTTATATCACCATCTATTGTTATTAACCTTATTTTATATACTTAACAAATTTAAAAAAATCTTTGAACATTCAGATTTACTTAGATTTTTAATGAAAAAAGGGTTCTTTTTTTGTTTATGACTTTTTATTTGCTCTGAAGATTACTAGTTAAATTCCACACAAATTACTTTAAATTAATTATTATACTTTAAAAATAACATTCATTTCTACATGCATTTGGTACTTAAAAAAAGCTTTTAATCGTTATTTTTTCATAGACATTTTTACTTATTCATCAATTCTTTAGTTTATCACTACATTTTTGTGTCTTTGCTCGTGAACCTTTTTCGGTTAAAAGAACATTCTGGCTTTTCTCCTGTGATAATGTGCGAATACTTTTTTCATTTTGGTACTTTTTCCTGTTTACTACGATCTCAGTTTAGCCTAACTTTTTATCTGGAAACATCAAGCTTACCTAAAATTTTGATTTTTCTTATCAACTCTATTAAGCTTTGTTAATGTATTATTTTCGAATGGGCCTATTTTTAATAAAACCATAAAGTTTAACTATTTTAAGATTTTTTGTTACAACCTTCAATCTTCAAGATTAAGATATGCAGTTTTGTAATATAAATTTAATTTAGTTGGTGTTTGTCATAATAAATAAATTAGTCTATTTTGATTAATGACTTTTATATTAAGTTGTGACATGTATGTTGTTGCTAACTTTATGATATTTTTTGTGAGGCAGTTTATTGTTGAGTTAAACTAACATTTACTAAATATCTATACTTAATTGGTTCTTACTTAAATTTGTAGTCAATGACTTGTGTAAAGAAACATTGAAGATATATTATGTTTTATGTATTTTCCTAAATTTATGTTTCAGTTTTTAATATATCTTTTTCGAAAGCCTATTGATGGAACTAAAATAATCTCATTATTTAAGGCTTTGACTACTTAAAGATTTTTATTTAAAACAAAATTCCGTAAAAAATTAAGGAAATTTAACTATTTTAACAAATTTAAATAGCTATTATTAAGGAAAATTTTGCATACTTTTTACTTTAAATTTGTATGTTTGTGTTAGTATATATAACTTTTTAATTGATAAGTTTTTATTAAAGATAAATTTTAATATTTTTTTATAGCAAGGAGGTCTAGTTTATGGTGAACGTGATGTTTTTTTACAGTACTTTTATGCTGAATAAAATAATTTTCGCCTACCATCTAAATCAGGGTTTCCTATTTATTTTATAAAACTCCATTTAAAGAAATATTAAAGCATTGGCCCCTTACGACAAACTAAGTCAAAAAGCTTCCTTTAAATACACCTAAAACATTTTTATTTTATCATCAACTCCAGAATATATAGTGTTTATACTAAACTATGTATATATAAATTTTTGTAATTGCCTCCAAGGGGCCATATGGTTTACTTTGGGAAACCCTGATCTAAGTATTACTATTTTTTATTTTGTTGTATATTAAAAGACTTGTAATCATGATTAAAAATGTTTATGCTTGGATGTTTTGTCTCCAATTGCTTTAAGATTTTTTTAATAAAGTATGTTTTTTTTTTAGGCAGTCTGTTACTAGAAATTAAAATCTTATACTTAATTAGGCTCTTTTTTAATTAAGATTTTTGCTTTAAGGTTAAATACTTATAAAATAAAAAATAATAATTTAACTTTTTTGATAGTTTATATTGAGGCAGTTTCCCAAATAATTATAGTTTTATTTGATTTCATATTGATTTTTAATTATATTTTATTATCACATTAAGAACTTTGCTTAAAAAAGTTTCCACACCTTTGATTTGATTTAAGAAAAACAAACGTCAAAAGCCAATTTGGTACATATAAGAAATATTTTTAGAATTAGTTTATCTAAATGTTTGTAGTTACTAATTTACCAGGTGATAAAAATACCTATGTTGTTTATTAGTTGTATATATTATTTTACCTTTTGCCGAAACTGTATTTGAAAACATATTAAAATGTCTTAAATTTGATAAAAAAATCAAAACTAGTCTGTTGATAATTACTTTTATATCATAAATTTGAATGACTTTTAAGAAATTTATTTTGAGTAATGTTTTTATGAATCATTTAATATTAAGTAATATAAGTAATTAGTATATGTATAATTTATGAAGTAGTTCTGATTTAGATAATTCGTTTGTTGAAAAAAAATAGCATGAGTAGTATTTATTTTTAAATAGTTATGTAATAAGATATGTTTAAAAAAATAACGTCAAAGTTGTGGGTATGTCATGTATTGAGTTTCTAAATAAAGTTTTTTTTTTATGGCTGTTTTAGTAGAGTTTTTTAAAATAAGTTTATCTTATTCTAGCTGTTTATTTCTGTAAGAAGTGTGATAAATAAATTTTAAATACTTCTAATGATTTTAAGCTTGTTGTACATTTTGTAAGTGTAACTTAATCTTTTTTTAATGAATTATTGAAAAAAATATAACGATATTTTTTTTCTAGAACTATTAATATAAAGTGATAAGAAGTATTTACATGATTTATATTGTAATGTAAACTATTAAGAAGAATATAAGAAAATTTTAATGCTTAATTGATTTTTTTAAACTGAATATCTATATTCAAAATAAGAAAAACAAGACACACTTTTTATTAAACTAGGTATATTTCAAGAAATCTTATCAGTAGAAAACAAAGCTTTTACGAGATAAGATTTTTAAACTTAAATAGTAACAAAGTAATTAAGAGCCTATAAAAGACAAAAGAGTTATTAAATAATAAATTTGAATTACAAATAATTACCCTACACTTAACCTACATTAACCTTTTCAACTAATCTTTATTAGTTTAACATCCAGAAAGCTAAAATAATGGTAAGAAAGTCCGAAAAAGTATATACTACTTTAACTGTTTGAAAAATAATTCTAATATACCTTTTAAAGTTTTAAATGCATCAAAACATTCGTCTATTGCAAAAAATTTAGAAAATATCCAACTTGTGTGAATGTATATAACTTGAATAGCTTTTAAATAGTTAGAAATTCTTGAAATTTTCTTAATTTAATTAAATTGGAAGCTTATTGAACTTTTGAATGTAAGAATAAACACTTTTTGTATTCTCTGTACTTGGTTTTCATAAGTTGTCCGATTTTCAATGCAATTCTCAATTTTTTAATTTGTAGTTTTACGATAAGTTATTTATGTTGTAGTAAGATTAATTAATATTAATTGTTGCTTTTAGTTATTGAATTTTTTCACGATGTTGATTAATTTCTGATTACGTTTTTATTATGCAAGTTTAAAAAATCTTATCACATGATAGCTTTGTATTTTACTGATGAGATTTGCTCGAAATAATGTTTATAAGAAAAAGTTTTTATCGAAATAGTAAATAATTTCTACAACTTATCTTACCAGCTTTTAAGATCTAAATAGTTTTTAATTACATTTTTAATAAATTTTTTGAAATACTTTAAATAACTGATATCCACAAGTTTAGATTTTCTAATTTATGGAGTAACAAAGTAATCATTTAGTAATCAAGAGCCTACAAAAGAGTTATTAACAATTAAAATTTACTTGCAAGTACTCAACCTAAAGTTAATTAAACTAAATTAATTAATAGTCTCTTCTAATCAAGCTTCAAAGTTTGACAACATTACAGCTAAAAAGATAAATAAGCAAGCAACAAAGAGTTTATAACACTTTTGCGATTTATAAAGGAAGTATAATATATCGTTGAAATTATTAAATGTTGTTTTAAACACACTTTTGTTACAGAATATTTAAAAGTAACGAGTGCAAATGTTTATAACTTAAACGAACAATAATAACAATAATAATATTTACAAATTCTTAAATTGTTCAGGTTTAGGTGTATCATAATAAGAAATCGTTTTTAAGCTGACGATTTAAATAAACTAGAAGCTTATTGTACTTTACTCACGAAACCTGCCGAAATTAAGATACAAAAATCGGTTAAACTGTTTCTTAATTTTATCAACACCTTGTTTTTTTTTTCAGTCATGTAATTATCATTGTATTAATTTGTAGTTTTACAACAATTTATTTATGTTTACGTAGGATTTATTAGTTTTAATTTTAGCTAACTGTTTTTTTTATCAAGTTGCTTACTTTATGCTTACTTTATAAGTGCATAAGTTAAAGAATCATTATCCCATACTAGATTTGTATTCTTTTGATGAAAATTACACTAAATATATTATGTTTGTTAAAAAGCAAGTCCATCAAAATAGTAAATTCTTTCTAGAACTTATAAAGCTCATTACTTTATATAAGTCTTTTTTTTTTTACTTTATTTTACTTTTTTGTTAACCATTTGTAATTGCTTTAAGATATTTAGTAACTTAATCAATCGAAGTCACTTATAGAGAACTTATCAGAAACATTGAAAGAGAGTTTTTAAAATTTGACCGTTTAAGTGTTTAAAGTAATAAATTAATTCTTAATCAGACTTTTCATTTGTTGCGTAAATTTTGCAATAGAAATACCTACAATAAAAAAAAATTATAAATAAATTTAAACAAAGTTCACTATAAAAATTAAGTCTGAGTTTTGTGTATATCATGTACTGATATGCTGAAAATATTTTTTTAAATTAGTTGTTTTCTTTTTAAAGTTTTTCATGTTTTTACTTAAGTTTATTTACAATAATAGTTTCAATAACTTTTGATAATATTTTATATTCTAGCTAGTTATTTCCTGCGAAAAAGCTGAAAAATATTTTTGATGATTTGAAACTAACTGTAAACTAAAAAAAAAGATTTTTTTGTAGTGATTAATCGTAAATGTATATTTAACTTTTTTTAAACAAGCAGAATAAGATTAGGTTAAGTAAATTAAGTAAAACATAGTTTTTGTTTTAGTGTAAACAAATGTAGTTTACATATATAACTGTCACTAAACACCTTGATACCATGGACTAACAATTTTTATATTATATTAATAGTATTATATCAATTAAATAAATCTTATTGATAATTTGATTAACTAGACACACACTTGTAGACTAAGTTTTTAAAAATTACTTTATGAAGCCTACTTCTAATAAAAAACTTTAAAACTCATAAAAAAAAAAAAGTAAATCAGTTTTATTATTACATACGTAGATACAATATAGAACAATTAAAATAAGAAATGAATAGATCATCATCACCCACCGTTTCTCTTTTTGATACATATGGAGAAAGTGCGGTAAGCAATTAAAAAATAATTAAGATTTTGTTCATTAATTTTATTTAAATGTGTTATTAATAACATATGTTAAACTTAACGTATATTTTATACTTTATAAATTAATTATTGAATAAAAACTATTTAAAACAAGTTTTTTAAATGCTATATTAGTATAAGCTTAGTAAGGTTGTCATATATTTAGAAAAAAATACTCTGGCTGCTACAGATTTTACTTACACGACTAAATAATTACTTTAATTGAGGTTAATAATTCCTGTGTTCATCATTTGTTTGTAATTTAAATATTAGTTAGGCATTTCATTTTAACTTTTTTAGTTCAGGTTATAATATCCGTAAGAGGTGTAGCACCTTATGTAATGCTTAAATTAATACAAAATTTGATATGTTCATAGTAGTATAATAAGTTTAAAGTTTGTGAATTTTGTAGAAGACTCAAGTAAACTTAAATAAAAACATAGTATGTTTCTTGAAAAGTTTAATATTAACAAGTTTTGTTGAAATATACTTTGGTCAGTTAAATGTTTGCCTAATTATCTATTGTCTTGCATATTTGTGAAATATTCGAAAATTAATATTTCGACCAATTCACAACCACAGATAAAATAAATGTACAGAACGAATAGGAATAGAAATAATTAAACAATAAAACTTTTTTTTTAGCTACGTTCAGACATGTTAGAACAGAATCTCGAAAGGATGTATGTAACTTGGGAAAACTTAATTCGTGGTATCAGAAACAATACTGATATTGATCGGTTTCAAAGGATTTTTGATCAAACTGAACATTTCTTTGACACTGAATTTACCAAGAAGGAACAATGTCTAACAGCATTAAAAGCTCAAAATAACGCAGAATTGATTGAGAATACCGAAATCCTGAAAAGTTTACAAAATCAGCAATTTGAATCGCGCGCGACAAAGCAACTGGCTATAGTACAACAAAATCATAAGCTAAATGTTATTAGAACAAGTGCTACAAATATTATGCAAGCAACAACAAAATTTACGCAAGTTTACAACAGGTATTGTCAAAAGGTTAATGAAACGGTTGATCGTCTTCAAAATACTTTTGCAAATTTACTAGAACAACAACAAGCTGAAGTTCAACAACAAGGTCTCACTCCAAGAATGATCAGAAGGTTCCAGCTTTTTACAGCTGATAAGTCACATGCTAGTGACAAATGTAGTGTTTGTATGGAAGACATCGAAGTTGGTAGAAGAATGAGACGTCTCAATTGCGATGGTCAGCATTATTTTTGCCAGGAATGTATTGAAGGATGGTTTGCTGAACACAACACATGTCCTCTCTGTAGGCATAAGTTTGAATGAAAAGAATTTAGTAGCAGTGAAGAAATTATGCTTCAAATAATTTTCATTCAAGTACCTACTGTTGCTATAACATTTTAATAATACTTGATCTTATTTGTATTTTGTAAAACAAAATTTCCAAATCGGTGATTTTAGCGTTGTACAAAATGTTTTATCATATTGACTTATTAAAAATATTTTTTTTTGACTTGAGAAAATTTAGTTTTTACTTTTTTTTTTAATTAATGCGTGAATAAAGCTGTTGTTTTAAATTGTATAAAAACAAGTTAAAAGCTTTATATAGCCTCAAGTTTTTTATTAAGCATTTTAGAATAAGTTTAAATTAAGAGTTTAGACTAAGAAAGTCAGAAAATTATAGTAAAAATACAGGAAAAGTCAGGAAATTTTTCTCAGCTTGATCTTTAGCAACCTTGTAATATACACAATTTCTGTTTCTTGAAACTACCTTTTTATTACAAACTAGATTTAGTAATTGTAAATTTATTAAGCTTGTAAATTGTTAATCAAAACAGTTCAAATTAAAGCAAATAAACAAGTAAACATTGCTACACACTCGGACTATGACTATTTAAAGACTTCAAGCCTCAGGCCATTTTAGTCAATTTTTAAAGTTTTTGGCTTGAATTGCATTTTATAAACGAAGTCACTAAAGCTGCATTTTTTGCTTTAAAGAGTGGTAACTTAGACTTATGATGTATGTTTTGCTTAATTCACAGTGTTGGTTTGAATAATAATACACAAAAATTTTAACTCTTGTAGCTGATATAATTTGAAATAATCTAATAAAAAAATAGTGTAAAATTAATGTCCTTTTTACTTTTATTCAGTCTATACAACAAAAATAAAATTTTTAGTTTCTTATTTATTAATTTTTAAATTTTTATACTTAAAAATTTGATAGCAAAATTTTATATTTTCTAGTTAGCTTTGCTTTTATAGTTAAAAAATGTAAAAAAAATTTCATTTTACTTACAAATTCTTAAACTAGCAAGGAATTTAGTTTTTTCAGTTTTGTTAAAATAAAATCATTACAAGATTAAATTATTATGTACTTTTATTATTAGTGTTTTCTTAAATCAATACAAGTTTAATGGTTCAAGCTACTTTATATCTTGCTATTTTTCTTTTTTAGCTTGCCATTAAGTATTTGACCCTGAGGTAAAACTTAAACAAGAAAAGTCCATTTTGTTTACATAAATATAAATTTCATTTTGAACATGTAGATAAGAATGTAGATTTTTTCAGAAAATTGAATTCACAAATAAAACCATTTTTTAATCTGTTGAAAATAAGAATAGAAAATTTATGTAGTTTCAAGTGTTTGATTATGTATTTTAGACTAACTTTAACTTAAAAGTTTAGATTTAGAAATGTAAGGAAAATTTTAGTTAAAAGTCCGGAAAAGTCAGGAAATTTTTCTTAGCTTGATCTGTGGAAAACCTGTATTTGTAATTATTTAAGCTTAATAAACAGATTAATTTTTCCCTAATTTTGCAAGTTTTTATTGTTAATTTTTAATTTTATAAAAAAATTATATTAGTTTTTGGTCTTAGTTTTTGGCTAGCTTGTTGTTTTAAAATGGGAAGCAGGTATAAAAAGTAGGTGAGTTTTAAAAAAGAACTCTTATAGTTAAATCTTTCAGTTAAAATCTTAAAAATGTTGTTTATTTAAAATAAGCTTATAACAAAAATAAAAAATATTTGAAGTACTAATATTAATTCTCTTCAACTTTATTGTTTGGTAAGGTATCAAATTAAAATAACACAAGTGTTTTTCAACAAAGATTAAAGTTAAAAATTTCTGAATATTTTTAAATTTTCTTAAACTGATCCTAAAATTAAAAGTCTGGGTTGATTTTAAGATAATTTTATAAAATTTTCATACTGTTCAAATATCTGAAAAAAAGAGTACTTTTTTTTAACCAGGGTTGTTTTAGAGAAATATTAAAGAATTTTCATTTAAATAAAAAATATTAAAAACACTTAATTAATCTTAGGCTAGAAAACATATAATTAGTTTCATAAACCATAATTTTTAGAAACTCTGAACTTTAGAGTTATAAATTAACTCCAAGATTTTTTAAAGCAATATTTTCAAATACATTTAAAAAAACCATTGTTAAAAATTAAAGTTCTAAAAATTTAAGTGTTTAAAATTTTTTATTTGTCTGGTACCACAAACTACTTCAGACATATTGTAAAGTTTTAGGTATAAAAAAGAATCTAAGGTATTTTGAGTAGATTTTAGAAGTCACTTTTTGACAAATTTTATGAAGAATATTTATTAAACTGTGAACTAAAAACAGCAAAAACTCATTGCATTTGTAAATCAAAAGGGAAATTAGTCAGGTTTAGAACAAAAATCTAGTTTAATTCAACTGTAGATTTCAAGTGGCTTATTTTTCTGTTCACTAAGACTATTTTCTATAGTAAGTTACTTCTTAATCACTTTTCAGCCTACTGTTATGCGGTTGGAATATAAATTCCATATATCTCAAAAACTTTCAAGTTGTGTCTTCCTTAAATAAGAACTATTTTTTTAGTTTTGAAAGTAATAAGCTGCTACTGAAGTAAGTGATTCATGTCATACACTGGAGCATAAATAGCTTTTGAACAATAGACCTTCAACTCTTATAACCGGTTTGTATAAGATTATCAAAGAAAAGTTCTGTTCAGTCTAAACTTTAATTAAAATCATTTTCTTTTAAACACATTAATTGTAATGTATACTTAAAGAATTTAAACCATATTTTTTTCAAAAAAAAAAAGATAATAAATGAATACAATTTTACAAATAGTCAGGGTCATCAGGCGGATATAAAAAAAATGTACACTATTTTTTTTTTTAATGAGAGCCCTACCAAGGTATTTATGGTAACACAATGAAAAACATTTACTACAACCACTGTTGATAGAGCAGCATCCTGATACATCAAATAATAGGTAAAAATTACAAAGGCCTTTTGATTGCTTTTAAAAGTTTAAAAGATTTTATTTCATCAGGGTTGCCACACACTCAGGATATTTAAGACAATCAAGATAACTCAAATGATTAAAACATTTTTTGATTAGACTGAATCAACCTAGTTTTTCTTATATAAAACTCACAGTAAATTTATAGTTTTTAGAAAATCTAAATATATGTTTTTTAAGATTTTCCTTGTAACTTATTTAATTTAGTTTGAAAATTGTTATTTTAAAACCAATTTTTTGAAGTACTGATTTTTACTTATTTTGAAAAATTTAG
Organism: Thalia democratica; assembly: GCF_965202585.1. Lineage (NCBI taxonomy): Eukaryota > Metazoa > Chordata > Thaliacea > Salpida > Salpidae > Thalia > Thalia democratica. The sequence continues at coordinate 23,095,671 of NC_139171.1, forward strand.
TTACTTTTTTTATTATTTGAAAAAAACTCAGAATAATGCAGAATAGTTTAAGGTCACTTAGGACAAATTTTTTGACTCCATTAGTGCAACTTTGTTTCTTGAAAAAATTTTATAAATCATCATAATCAATTGCATATAAATATAGAAATTGCTCAGGCAGTAGAAAAAAAAAACCTAGGAAAATACAGAAAAGAAGGTGACTTTTATGAATAATGTTAAGGTTATTTATATGCTTTCAGCATAGTTTTATATATGATTTAAAACTTATTAACTTTTTTATTTACAAACTATTCATTTTATTAACTTAAGTTACATATTATTTTTAAACTTGTTTAAATGTTTTCTACACTGAACACTGTTATTTTCTATGTAAAACATAAAAGCGAATTTTCGGCTGGTAGCTTGCCGATTATAAAAATTTATTGGAAAATGTTTAATATACCATTAGTTAAATCATATGTGTATTAAATTATTTTACTTGCAGTAAAAACAGGATTAATTTACTATGTTCTTTATACCCCCTTGTAATTTTAGATGTTTAATTGTATTTAAGGTTTAATGTAAATATAAGTTTTACAAACTCAATACTGTAGTAAAAAAAGAAACAGGAAAAATATTTGTAAAATTTTCAACTTATTTTTTTTTAATTTAAATATATTAAGTTTAATTTAATTAGATTGAAAGTAAACTTATAACAGGTCATATATTTCCACATAAAAAATGATATTTTACTTTTTTAGTAGGTAGTGTACAAATTACTAGGTAAAACTATCACTTAATGGAGTACAAATGCAGTATTTGCCTTGGCAAGCTGTTCACTGCTGACACAGACGTTTTTGTAACCCCTTGCGGCCATGCGTTCCACGGAAACTGCATTACACAGGCAGTGAACAACAACCAAGAATGCCCGAAATGCAAAAGCAAAATTTCAGCTGAATCGGTGAAAAAAATTTACTTTGATGTTTTTGGTGAGCTCGACCACAGCGACTGCTCGCGTGCCACTGTTGATTTTTTTGAACAAATTAAAGAATACGAAAGTGAAAAAAAGATAGATGTGCTAAAAATTGTTAAACCGCTTGACAATGAAAATAAAACTCTGAAGGAAGCATATAAGGAAAACCGGGAAAGGTATAAGACGTACAAACTGTTTTTAAGAAGTTTCCAGAAAGATAGGAAAAACTGGCATGAAAAAATTCAAAAGTTAAAATTGGAAAACAAAAGTTTATATGCTGAGATTAGGAAACTGTACAATGAAAAGGAAGAAAATGAATCGCATGATGAGTCACCTGAGGCGGATAGAATTGAAACTGATAAAGTGTGTGAAGATATTATCAACAACATAGAAAAAGTGATAAGTAAAGGTTTGTTAATCATTATTGTTTAAAGTAATACCTTTTCCTATAGTCTTTAACCTTATTTCAGAATTAACTAAAAAAATACTTTTTCTTTCAGTTTTTATTTTTTTACCGAATTAACTTTAAAAGAAAGTTCAAACTTTGGTTAGTTTCTTACATTAAAAATACTGTTTATATTAAACTTTTTTTTTATTGCATCGTCGTTTTATTTAAAATTTCTTAAGTTAGAAATTTTTAAAGGATTGGAAAATGATTCTAAAAGTGATGAAAAGTTAGATGCAAACCTAAATCTATGTTTAGAAAAAACTATTCTACACAAAGGATATTTAGAAAACGTTGAAAACCATCTACAAGAGTTAACTAAACACGATAGAAACATTAATGAACTTGTAATAAATTACATCTTCAGCCTTAAAAATAATAACGGAAATTTGAAAGAAAATAACGAAACCTTCTTGATTTACTGGAAAGACTTGGAAAATTATCTTAAAACAGCTCAAAAAGATGTACATACTTTGAAAGAAAATTTCAGAGTGATACAATTAGAAAACAATGAACTGTTAACTAACTTAAAGAATGCAAGAAAAGCAAAAAATTATGTGTATGAGTTATCAAGAAAAAGAAGAAAAATATCAGTTGAAAACAATTCAAACAACAAAAAACAATTAGCATATGAAGGTTCTTAGTTTTTTATCATAGTAGTTTTCATCTAGGTTTATCACAAATTAAATCTTTATTCAATTTAATACTTCGTCAAAAAAAAAAAAACATTTAAATGTAGTATATAGTTAAATGTACATTAAAATCAACTCAAGTCATTCAAACAATATTTTAGAGACCATATTTGAAAAAGTAACTTCTATTTGAAAACATCTAATTTAAGTTTTATTAATGTCTAACAGCCTTTGTTTCTAATTTTCAACAGAAGATTATGAAACCTGAAAATTTATGAAAATAATTTTAATTAAAATTATTATTTTTGCCATATCTCAAAAATTAATCAACATTTTGCAGAAAATAAAAAATAGATTGTAATTATAGACAATATATACATAAATAATGTTTTACCTATTTCAAATAAATATTCTTGTCTTAGCTGTGGCCCTCTAACGATTTTTTTGAGAAAATTGTTTTAATTCAAAAAGTTGTGAATCTGTTATATACTTATTTAAAACATTTTTTTAATTTTCAGATTCTGAAAATAATAATGAAGTAAATGCTATTTTTGTTACTGGTGGAAGTAGAATTAAAAATAGTTCAACTTACAGCAATTTAGTTCTAAAACTAAATATGAATAAACTTGAATGGGAGCACTGTGTTAAGATTGATGCAAAAAAAAAACCATGAATCTACCATCAAAGGGAAAGAATTGTATTTGATAGATGGCTACTACAATAAGACTTCTTTGAATGATACCAAGGTATTTTCGATTATTGGAGATCAAACCGAACATACTTCACTGTTGCCTTCAATGTTTAACAAAAGACGAGACTTTGGAATGTGCTCGTTTTCAGATTGTATTTTTGTAGCTGGAGGAGAACAACAATTTAATGAGGAATATAAAATTCTTGATAAGTGCGAGTTTTATAGCTTTGAGTCTCATAAATGGCACGAAATTGCTAGTATGAACACAAAACGAATAAAACATTCTCTTGTTTATTTTCAAGAAAAAGTTTGGGCGATTGGGGGCTTTGATGATACAAAAAATTCCCCAACAAATGTTATAGAAACATTTGATCTAGCAAAAAACAAATGGACCATGTCTGATGTGAGACTTTTAACAAAGCGAAATGGTCACAGCACTGTAGTTTATCGCAATAAAATATTTGTTGTTGGGGGAGATGATTTTACAGGATATCTTTCTTCAGTTGAAGTTTATTCGGGCGATACGAACCAATTTAGTTACGTCACTTCAATGAAAATTCCACGCGCATATCATAAATGTTGCATTGTGAATTCAAGTTTCTATGTTATCGGTGGCTCTATAAATTATTTGAATGGAAAACCAACTAAAACTGTTGAGATATACGAAATTGAAAAGGACGCTTGGACTGATGGCCCGAGTTTACCTTTGGCACTGACCCAATTTGCTTGTTCTAAAAATTTTTGAGCTAAAAAAAACGTTTCAGATATGTGTTTTTTTATTCTTAAAATTTTGAAGTAATAGTTTAAATAGTTTGAAATGTTTAATGTTTTTTTGCTATTAAAAGGAAATCTGTCAAATAAATAGAAATGTTAATAAATTTTGTTACTCTACAAGATCTACTAAAAAACTAGTATATATTCTTATACCGATAAGAACTTAATGCTAACCATGTAATACTCTTTTTGCTTAAAATTAGTACTTTTAAATATTCTTGTAACTCTTTAACAGTTTTGATATTACATTTCAAGTTTACATTTTAATAAAATTTTAGTTTATTTACAGAACTATGTAATTCTTCGATTAATTAGTATTGTTTGCTTTTTATAATACTTGGTTTTTAAAATTAAATTTATGCACTTTACTTATATTAGGTACTTGTAGGTGATCATATTAAAAAATGATACTCAAGTAGAAATGAACATGTTTAAAAACTTGACAAAATTACTCAAAAAACAAAAACTTTTCATTTGACAAAGAAGGGTAATTATAATACTTATTTGATTTAGTTTAAGAAATGTAGAAAAACAAAACTTGAAAAGATTTTGAAACTAAACTCTATACAGTTTTTTTAAGTTTTTCTTAAGTTTTAGAAACATTTTATACTATTAAATGTACTATATTGTAATCTTTATATAGTATATAGAGATAATCTAAGTGGTAATTAAAAATTATTAAAGTGCTTGTTTTTTTTACATACTTAAAACAAAATATTTTACAATAAAGGTAAGGGTATGGAAAACTAAATGCTTTGTTGAATAATTTTGAACGAGTTTTAAATTAAATGATATTCTCTAACAAATTTAACTATGCTAATTTTATAGAAAAAAAATTATGACAAAAGTTACACTTTATGAAAACTTTTTATTCAGCTTTTCCATTAATGAGGCAAAAGTTTTAGTAAGATGTAATACTCTTTTTATTGAACTAGACTATTTTTAGTTAAAAAAGGCAGTTAAAAAATCAACAACAAAGTTACGTGGATGTTTCAGTAAAAGAAGTTAAAGTTGCAATGGATCAGAAAAATACTAGAAGAAATACAAGAATGGTGTGTTAAAGAAAAGTTATTATTAATATATTATATTTCAAAGCCTGGTTCACTTATGTGCAGCCAAGCAAAAATCAGAAATGTGCTTGAAACAATTTTTGACAAAATAAATATTACAACAAATAGTTAAAAATATATCTTAGTTAACTGTCAATATATAGTAGTCCTTAACGAATGAATTATTTATTTGCTTTTGAAGTATTATATTGCTAATTTATGATATTGCTTTAAAGGGTTTTAAATTTTTTTTGTTAAATTATAATTTTCTTGAAAAAAAAAAGTTAATAAAAACTTTTTATACTAATTTTTGACCATAAATTTTTCTGTAAAATATATCCAGATAACTATAAAGTTTTCTATCTCTACTTTTATGTTTTGTTTTTTTTTTTTTTTCATTTAGAAAATAGAACAGTTTTATTAGAACAAAATATAACTTTAATTATTTTTTTTTTTCTTTTAAATCTAAATCCAACCACAGTTGCTTTAATCAAATAAAAAATGTTTGACCATTCACATCTACCTTTTTCTTAAGTATTACTTTCAAATGAATAAACATTGAAAATCTAAATATATCATCTTCAAATTTGTTTTCCCACTGCTAATATTTGTAAAAATTATAAAAGATGTTGTTTTTTAGTTTAGCAAACATATTTTGTTATTCTTATACAATGGTCAATGTTTTTCTAAGTAAGCTAAACATTTCAAATTTTAATATTTCTTTTTTGAATGTTATCAAGTAAAAAGAAAAGTCTTTAAGTTTTATACCATGTTTAAGTAATAATAATAACTTTTTTAATTGTAGTTAAATTTTTTAAATTTTGAGTTACACACAAACTTAAATTTATTTTTTTAAATTGTATCTTATTAATCACTTAACTAACATGAATTGCTATGTTTTCAATTTTTTTGTTTTTCTAAAAAAAAATTTTTAAACTTGACTATGAAAACCTTGACAAGATTATTAGTTTTTTTAATAATTTGTTTTTAAATTTTTTTCTCATCTAAAATAACTACTGATTCTATTTTACTTTTCTTAATATTATTTTAATTTACTACGCCTTCCTCCTAACAAACTATTAACTTACCTTTAATTATTTTGTAAATATGAGTTATGCTTTATAATCAATGCACCCGGAAGGTTATCTATTGTACTCTCGTATGAATGTGCATTTATTTTTTTTTGTGTGTGTGTAACAAGTTATCGCATTTTATATTAAACTATGTTAATTTTTTTGTTAATGTTTATTTTCTATTTTGAATTGTTGAACATTTTTTCTGCTTTCGTTTCCTGTTTTGTGGTTAAGTTTTGATGCCCGAGTCAACATTCACAATGAGCAATCTTGTAATAACCATAATATTAAAATGTTTGAAAAGCAGTATATATCTATATTTGAGGTTCTAAATTGAACAAAATTAGTTCTCAAGCTATTTAAGATAAGGAGATAAATATACAATTTTTTTTATAATTTTTATATGCAAAACTAATTTTTAATAATATTCTATTTGAATAAGACTTAGATTGTAACTGAAATATCCTTTAAAGGGTAAAACTTACTTTTGCAATAAAAATCATTAACAATTACAATTATTCATTTAATTTTTTTTTATGCAAAATCATATAAATATTAGTATGTAGTCTGCCTTCTTTCCATATTAATACTATTAATTCTAAACACGTTTTCATACTTATTTATTGACACAAAGGCAACGACTTTCCACCCCTAAGGGATCTTTAGGCCTGCATTATAAAATAAAAATAAGACGAAAGGTATATTAAAAAACTTATAGTAATGCAAGACATTATAATCAAATTAAAATTATTTTGTTATATTAATATGGTATTATTAATAAATAAATTAACAAAAGTATTTATACTTGCAATAATTGATATGTTTTATACAGACTTAGCTTATAACAACACACAACAAAATGGCTTTTAACAAATAAGTTTACAAGCAAAAAAAAAGTAATAAAAGTATGGAAAGCCTAAGTTTTAAAATAAAACTTCCTGAAGTGCGGGCAGGTATAAAAGAGCTCTTGTGTTTTGTTAAATTTCATTTCTTGTTAGCAAGCAGGGGCGTAGCGTGGGGAGGGACGCTGGCGCATGCGTGCCACCCAAAAAAAAAAAAAGAAGTAAAAAAAAATGTAATATCTTTATTGTTTATTTTTTCTGATTAATGTGCCGGTTTTCAACTAAGTTTTTCTAGTATCTGAAAAGTAAAACGAAATTTCAAATACCAATTAGTGGCAAGTTAGGGAAATCACCCAGTATACTGATTCGGTGCGTAATTTCAAATGTGCACCAATGTTGATGCAAAACTCCATAAGGAAAAATTTTATAACTTCATTAACTTCATAAGATTTTACACTCAAATAGTACGCAACCAGTTAGTGCACCGCAGTAGTATAACCTTATGAGAGAATTTTCTACAAGGAGAAATGCTAACCATAAAGCTAAACCTGTTTTATAGTGATAATGATTCAAGAATAAACAAATAGTAGTAAAAATAGCAATTAATAACTGCTAATAAAATAAAAATAAATTGATAATAAGAACAAAAAATATTAACAACATAATTTAAAAGATAAATAACAAATAAAAAAAATTAAAACAAATAATAAATAAACAGTTCATACTGTGATTGCAGTTTTAATCTCACTGTACAAAAAGTATTCTTTAAATTACCCTAAACTTAAAATTTTTATTAAAAGTAGTTTCTTTTTTTATTAATATAACAAACAAATCAAACTTTGCTATTCTATCAGCCATAAAGTTTAAAAATTAATCAATTTTTGTAGCTAGTTATTTTAAAATTTCTTCAGTCACATCATGAATAATATTAAAGCAACTTGTAAAATAGATTTTTTACAATCAATATTTAGTCTTAAAGACTTAATTGATTAATTTTAAATTTAAATTTATTTTAATTTTATTTATTTTTAAATCAAGTTTAAATGGTATTTAAAAAAATTTCTTTCTCCCCACTGTTAGTAGTATTTAAAAAATGCTATTCCCTAAAGATCATAGAAAAACCGATTTCAAGATAAATGAAAAGCTATATTTCTTGTGAATTTTTAAAAGCATGGAAAAGATTGACCTTCAAAAATTTATCTTTTAAACTTTTTGTTTTGTATCAGAAACATTTAGTAAAATCTTTCCACACACTCAGGATAACTCAAGATTCTATGAAGTTTTGGAAAACTTTAGTATGACTCAGTTAAAACCAGGATAACTTTTTTAATATTTTATAAAATTTAGTATTTTTAAGCTCAGGCTGACTAAGGATATATTTGTTTTTTTGTTAACTCAGGGTAGATTTAGTTGTTTTAAAAGCTTTTTTTAAGAGCCTAGTTTCTATTAGTTTAAAAACAATAAAAAATATCTTTAAAATAATTTAAAATGCCTATGATGACACATGATATTTTTAAACTAACTAATGACAGTTATTTTGACTCAAAGAGTAACAAGGCAATCCTGATATTTCAAAGTTGGTTGTTTTTTGAAAATTTGTTTTATAATACTAAATAAAAAGTAAAAATCTGTTTTCATTAATTTTTAGATTATTATTTTAAAAAAATATGCAAAGTAGTATTGTATGGAATTTTTCAAATCTAAATATATGTCAGATAGGAAAATTATCTGAAGTTCAAAAACTTGAATTGTAAAATAGCAGACCAGCACCAGATATTGCTATTACTCAAGACTGCAGTTCAAGTGGTATGAAATTTTAATTTTTGCTTATATTTCAGATTTTCTTCATTTGTTAAGATATATTTTTACAGTTTTATATTGTAATATAGCCAAAAATGTAGAAGTTAAAACAAAAAAAAACTAGCTCTTTAGATTTTTTCTACAAATAATTTAAAAATTTAAGACTTTTAATTTTAATACTGAAGATTTAACATTTTTATATAAAAGATAGAGATAGTATATTAAAAGTTGCAACAAACTAAAAGTATGAGTTATTTTGAGTTTAATACAATTCTATTTGTTGATATAAAATAGATATTGAAAATTATCTAGAAAATGCACAGAGAAAATGTTTATAGGCATTAATTGTTATACTTAGTTGACTATTTATTTGTAGTTTAAGGCCATAGGGGGGGGTAAGCCATGTTTTTTAGAAGTTGATCTTATCTTATAAAATTTTTTCTAAGCAATAAGGTGCTTTTTATTGTTATAAAAAATTCGAATTATTTTTTGAGATATGACTAGTCAAAGTTGGGCCGCATAATAGGTTCCCTATGGGAAGGGAAAACTAAAACAGCGAGAAAGACTATTTTGTTTAAAATCTATCTCCTCCTACATTTTTCAAGCAATCTTCTTCAAACTTTAACAGTTTAATCTTTTTACAATAATAAAATAACATTACTTGTGAATTTAAAAAAATTGTAGTAACAATGTATTTTTTATGAAAAATAAAAATAAATTTTTAAGTTTTTTTATAAAATATTTATTTATTTTAATTATCAAAATTTATAAATTACGTTTTTTTTTTGTAAAGTAAGGATTATTTTCTAAAATTTATAAAGATTGCTTGAAAAATGAAGAAGAAGATAGATTTTTAATAATCTTTTAAATTTCCCAGAAAATTGACCCCGAAGTAAGTTTACATTTGTATAAGTATAAGTAGTTCTAATAAAGTTTATACTTTTTTTTTAATTATTTAATTTTGTAATAAATAACTATTTTTTAAAACAGTTGCTTTGAACTTATTTTATTTAATGAATTTATTTCAATTATATTACTTATAAAAGATCTTTTTATAGCTAATTACAAAAGTTGCAACTTAGGGGATTTTTTGAGAAAAAAAATTACGCACCCCCTGACCAAAACACCACGCTACGCCACTGTTAGCAAGTGCTATTTCAATTTTTCCAGGTTGCAAATTTTGCATATTTTACCTATATTTTTTACTTCTCTAATCTTATGCATGATGTTCTACATTATTAATTTGGAGATTAAAAAACAATAGCACCTGCTAAGAAATAAGTTGGAACATCATGCATAAGATAAGAGAAGTAAATCAATTTTTGCTTGTGCACTTATTTGTTAATTGCTATTTTGTTGTGTGTAAGCTAAATCTGTATAAAACATATCAATTATTGCAAGTGTGAATACTTTTATTTTTATTTTATCGTCTTATTTTTTTTGTTTTGCAGGCCTAAAGATCCCTTAGGGGTGAAACGCCGTTGCCTTTGTGTAAATTAATAAATTTAATTTTAAATTTATCTCCGAAATTAGTTTTGTTGAGACCTGTTTTGTTTAAGGAATACTCCTTGCATATACCTAAAAACATTTTCACGAGTTAATAAACAAGAATGAATGAAACAGTATGAACGAAAAGTTTTATATAATGTTTCACTTAGAATAAAGGTGTTCATACTTTGCTTTCCTACTAATATTTCTAAATGAAAGAAGTTATAACTACAGTGATAATTCACTTATCCGGATGCTTACTTATCGGACAGTTTCAGTCAAAAAAAAATTATTGAAATTTTGAACATTAAACACAAACATTTTTAAGTGATAGAAATATTTAAGCTTTCATGCTGCGGTAGTACTTTTTATGGGTAGTATTTTATGGGCACTATTTTATAGTTAGAATTACTGCAATCAATTCTGCCCATAATATGTTGTGATGTCATTAAAATTATGGGTAGTTTTCAGAAGTTGCTGCAATTAAATGAAAAATAAAATACTGTCTAGGTCTTATATAAATATTATGAATAGTTTTTTTTTATTTTTAAATTTATATACAAACAAATAAAAAACAACTTAAACACACATAGACCAATAGTTTGATTTATTTGTACATTTGTTCAAATTAAATTTTGTAAACTAACAGAAGTAGTGGCTAGTAGTCTTATTAAAAGATTACAGATAATATTTTATTTAAGATTTAATAAAGAAAAAAAAACTTGAATACACTTAAACCAATTTTTTGATTTAAAAATATACTTATGTAGTTTATATTTTTTATACTAACAGTAGTAATAGCTTGGCAAATTTAAAAAAATTTGATATTCTTTTTATTTAAGATTTTATAAACAAAACAAAAAATTAAAAATGAACACACATAAACCAACTGTTTGATTTATATTTGTATATATGTAATTTATATCTAGTAAACTTATAGAAGTAGTGGTTTGGCCTTATGTGTACTATTTTATGGGCACTATTTTATGTGTAGAATTGCTTCAATAATTATGCCTATAATTTGATGTGATTTCATTTAAATTATGGGTAGTATTTAGATGTTGCTGCAATTAGATGAAACGTTATATACTGTCTAGGACTTATATAAATGTTAAGGATAGTTTTTTTATTTAAAAATTTATAAACAAACAAATAAAAAATAACTTGAATACACATAAACTAATAGTTTGATTTATTTGTACATTTAATAAATTATATTTTGTAAACTAACAGAAGTAGTGGCTTGAAATAAGATTTAATGAGCATTATAACAAACACTTTAACCTAAAAAGAATAACTTAACAACTGTTTTACTTCATATATGTTTATTTTCTACAATTTGCAAAAATAAGTTGAGAAAAATTCTGTTATATAGTCTCCTATTCTGCTGTTGACTTTTTTACTGCTTTTAAAATTTTATATCTTTTAAAAAAATACAAAATATTTCATACAATACAAAATATATAAATGTAATAATTATATTTTCTTAAAAAAAATATGTTTCGTAATATATCACTTTTCAATTTTATAGTTAGAAATAAAAATTGCCAATATTAAAAACAAAAACAGAAAAAAAATTTAATCAATTTTTATGACAAAACTAAAAGTGACACACTAATTTTTCAACTGATTTATTCAACTAATAAAAAAAACAAGCACTCATAAACTTAACTATAAGAAAATTTTTTACACTTAAAGTACTAATGTAATATTTTTAATGACGGTTTTGTTAAAATTGCATAAACATAAGTTTAAAATCAGAATTTTAGAGGCCTAGACAGTTTTTGTTTGTTTACAAATGAAAAGTACAACAATTTATTTAACTTAATTGCAGCAAATACTACTCATAATTTTGATGACATCATCTAAAATTAAGGGCAAAATTGATTGCAGCAATTCTACACATAAAAAGACCTACCCTTCATGCTGTAATAAAAATTAAAGTGATTTTATAGATTTTGCAATTTAGTTCAAGAAATACACTATCCCTGTCTCCTTGATCAAAATATGTAACTTAAAAAAAGATTAAAATAAGCTAAAACTGTGAATAAGAACATACAATACAAAATAAAAAAACAACTTTTGTTGTACTTAAGTCTTTTTGTTAAAAGAATATTTTTTAAATTACAAACTGGTAGAATAATTTTTGCAAATTAAATATAGATTTTCATGCAAAAACATTTGTTAGTATTTAAGGTTATGTAAATAGTTGTATGAAAAAAAAGTTGACTACTTTCCATATACATAAATAGTAGGAACATCTAGTAGAAGTCAGTTCAAAATTGAGGCTATGTTTAAAGCGTTTTACTTATTATCATCTGGACAACTTTATTATCACAAAAAAAGTTTTACATTGAAGTTAATTACTATTTAGTAAATAACTTATACTTTTGAAATAAAATAAGTCATTTTGTACACTTGTTTAAGTAAATTAATTAAAGCTTTTACTTAATGCCTGACAACAGTTATAAACTAGTAAACTCAAACAAGATATGTAGTTTAGAATTTAGTAGTTATACTGTTACATTTTTGTAAATGTAAATAACTTGTGATTTTACTTACACCAAAACATAATAGTAAAAAAGATATCAAATTTAATAAGCTATAAAATATGTAATATAAATATAAAGCAAAAATTATTTTTAAAATTCCAAAGCTAAACATAGCTTAGCGTTAGAACAATAATTATTTAGGTTTTTAAATATTGGTATTTATTGACTTAAATAAAATATTAAGAAAAAAAAACAGTTTCTACAATTAAATATTGCATAAAACTATTAAACATTAACACGTATTTGTTGATAATTTTGTTAAAACATACTAGTTAATAAAAAAAAATTAAAATGAACTAAAAAGTAAGCTAATAAATGTGAAAGCAAACTTAAATCTTTGTTGAAATAAAACACTTGACTTGACAGTTAATATTAAGAAAATGATTTATTTTTGACAGCTAAACCTTACAGTACACCGTGGGCTGAAAAAGGGGATCAAGCGGCCATTAACATAAAACTGTGATAAAAAGCACTATAATACAATTTAAATTTGCACTTAGTGTTACAATAAGAATAATGTTTGTTTTTATTTAAAAAATAGTTAAAATTTTAATTTCTAATTAAACTTTAAAGAAAGAAACTAAATAAAAAAAGAAAATAATAATTGGCTCACTCAAGAGAGTTACATTTACTCCCATTTAAGTTTAAATAGGAATGAATTTTCAATATCAAGGACGTCATGACCATCGTTTTTAAGAAGCAGCCTAATATCAATATACATTCTCTTAGTCATTTTTCTAGCTATTAACATGGCAAGTGCTGTTGACATGCTAACTTTATTGCTAACTTTTGCTTCCTGCTTAATTAACTTTCTTCCAACATCAGCTGCAGCCTTGTCATGTAAATATTGACTTTTCAATCCTAAAGCATACATTTTTGCAGTACAAGTTAAATTTACTTAAAACTACTTTGTAGGAGATGCCTTTTAAGTTTGTAGAAATTAAAAAAATGAAACTTCTTGAAGCTAGGAATATAAACCAAAAACTTAAACAAAAAAATTATATTCTTGCTATCAACAAATTATTTTATAAATTAAAGTAAAAGTCAAGCAGCAGAATTCTAAATAAAACGTTTAAAAAGATAATTAGTGATTTCATTTTATATAGATGAGCTTAAAGTTGTAAAATGTGTCATTTAATAATTTCGGAAACAATTTTTATTTTAATCGCCTAAAATACTTTCACTGTATTTTCTCATAAAAATATTTACTTGCAAAACTTTTATCTGGAAGGTAACAATTAAAGTTCTACTTATTGAAAAGGAGAAAAAATAACTTCAAATATTATAAGGTTTTTATTTTAAAATATTGTTTTACTCAAAAAAAGAGATAATAAGTAATATTAAAATCTAAATAAATATGATAGACATGTAAAAAGAAACTAAATTTAACTTAATTTAAAACTATCAAAGAGGTATGAAAACTAACAAGTATAGAAATTTAGTTAAAATAAAAACGAATAAACTTAAGTAACGAATAGTAAATTAGTAGAAGTATCAAAACTGTTAGGCTATTTGTTAAGTTTAATTTAAACTAAGATTAGTGAATTTATTCGATAGAAAAATGAATTTTTGAAATACTTCTGTAAATTTTAGTTAGTATACTTATAAATTACTTGCTAGAAAACTTGTAAAATAAACAACACTTTAATAAACAAAAGAGTGATCTAAAAACTATAGGTAAAAGCTTCTTCCCGAAAATTTTGATTTTTACGATCATGTACCTTTAAGTTTTTCTTTTTAAAAGATTGAACACAAAATTGCAACAAACAGGACAAAAACAAAAAGGGTGAATTGGTAAAACTAACAAAAAACAAGTACATATAAGAAAAAAAAGTATAAAAAAGTTAATAAAAAATAAATATTAAAGAAAAAATACTGGCTGTGGGTTAGGGTTGACAGTAAAAGAAAAAATTATCAATAAAAAAATTTTAAACCGTGCACAACTATCTTTGTAAAAAAGTGAACCCTTCTGAAAAGTTGACGCCATGCATGATCCCTTCGTATAACATGAAAAGATAAATATTTTAATAAAACTTAGGTTTTATTATAAGAAATTAAAAAAAAAAAAAACGATTTAAAACAGACAAGATTAACAAAAAAATTAATTTTGCAATTAAGAATTAGTAAAAAAAGTTTTCGTAAACTGTTATGTTTTTAGAAATTAATACTTTAAAAGTAGGAACTAAAATAAACTTTTCAAAAGTAAGATAACTAAATAAATATAAGTTACTAAAAGCTAAATAATTTAATCATTTAATAAATACTACTGTGTACCTACAACATTAAGAGCGAATTTAAAAATGTATATTACAAAAAACAGTAATACTCTTATTTCTCTAAACTTGTTTTTTAAGCAAATACAAATTGCTTTCTTAATATTTTGCTTGATTGATTAACATTTGATCACAAATTTAAAAAATTAACTAAAAATAAAAACGAAAAAACTTAGTAAATTATTAGTAGTATAGAAACTGTAAAGCTATTTATAATAATTAGTTCAAGCTAAGGTAAGTGAAAGTTATTACAATAGAAAAATCGATTTTTGAAATACCTTTGTAAATTTTAGTTAGTATATTTGTAAAATAAACAACACTTTAATAAACAACAGAGTAAACTAAAAATTAGAGATCAAGTTTTAACATACATTAGTAGTAAATTTTTACTTACAATTCATTTTTTGTTTATCCCATTGTGTTGTTCTAATCCATAGTACTTTTACCTACCTCTGTTTAAACATTTAGAGACCGCATTGTTGATTTTAAGACTGTCTTTTTTCTTCTAATAACTGTTAATTTTTTTTTTCTTTTATTATATGCTCAGTTTACAATAAAATTGAAATTTAAACTTTATTTGTAAGGTTTTTAGTATACACTACTGTTCAAAGTATTACTATATTATACTAACATGCTACAATTTGTTATAGAACAATATTTGGTATTAAAAACTATTAAACAATATTTTTTTTACCGTGAGACTTTTATTTTAAAACCTTTTATTAAAAAGGAATATTATCAATTTCAATTATTACGTGATTTTATTAAGTATAGACTTTTTAATATTTTATAAGAAAGCTATGATGAAGTATTTAAAAAAAAGCAGTAAAGAAAAAAAATTGACTTTTTTTTTACAAATTTAGAGTAATTAAAATAAAGTTTGAATGTACGTTTAAACTATAAAATTTTTAAGCGCTGGTTTTCAACACCTTCAACACTGTATCAAAAATATTACATTTACCTTTTACTGTCGAATGTGTGTTATTTTTCTTTGAATATTTTTGAACAATCTTTGAATTATATTTTTTCCAATTGGCCTTTTATTTTATACATATATTTAGCTATAATGACCTAAAACACATTATTTTATACATAAATTTTTTTAAATAAATATTAAAAGATAAACTCTACTAGAAACTACTTAAGATTTTTAAATCAGTTAACTTCTTATAAAAGGGAAGAAATAGTATTAGTACATTATAAATTATAAATTCCTCTTTATAAACTATCAAACATATTTTTATTGTCTATTTTTCTACAAGTCTAAAGTTCTCCCTTCCTGATTCTGATGAATTTTTGCACTAAAGCGTACAATATGACGCTTCCATTCTTCAGAAAATCCTTTCTCTTGTCAGGTTCCGTTTCAGTGATTTCAGGCACAAAGTCACTGAACTCAGTTTCAAAGAATTTCGGATGCCTGTTTGTTTTGTGCGACCTCAGAGCGAACATATCAATATTTTTCTCGAAAACATCGAGTTTCTCAATAGTGTCAACCCCACTCATCCTGTTGAAGATCTTGTCGGCAAGTTTCTCTGAAAATGCAGACATGTTTTCGTCAAAGTCCTTCTTGGGAACAGTTTTACGGACTCTGCAGTTGTCTCTCTACAATATAAGATCTTGTGTCTTGTCATCAGTTGAAATGAGGCCATTTTGTTTCTGGGTCGTCCGAGCCAGCAGGTTGTTGATTTGCTTCTCCCTTTGTACATCGACAACAAACATGAAGTCCTTATCAGGATCGAAGTTGGTGTAATTGTTAGGTCTCATATTTTATCAAGCCTACAAAAAAACCTTTAAAGTAATTATTCTCAATTTTTATGTCAAGTCATAAATAACATAATAAAAACTTTTTTTTTTGTTAGGTTAAAATTATTTTAATTTTCTAAAAAACTTTTCTTAGTTTTTTAAATTACGCTAATTTTTTTAATTAGTTTTTTACAAGTTTTATTTTACCTAATAAGTGAACTAAAGTAACCTTCTTGTTGTCTTCGCACTTTGAAAGTAGCTCAAGACTAATATAATACTAAAATTAAAATACAAAAATTTTAATTTAATTTAGGTTAAACGTACATCTCTAGAAAAAAACAACCTATTTAGAAACAATGTTTTAAATACAAGTTTTTACTTCTATAAGTTGGTCCTTATCGAAATTAGCAAGAGAAAGATTGATATATTTACTTTAAACGTAAAAAACTGCATTCTCGTACAGATGAATGGAATTTGTTGAGAAAGTCAATACAAATAACAATTGTTTAATGTTTCATAGATTTATTTAACTTAAACAGGGGTAGTTATTAAAAATTTTGAATATTTTTAGCTAATACATTTTTATATGTTTGAGAAGTTGTATTGTATGGGATCATTAGACATAAAATATAATTCATAATAAAAAGCCTAAATAGAATAAAATACAAGAAAAGAAAACTCATACGACTGCAGCAAGAGAAAAATAAGCTTTCTACAAAACTTTAAACCTTTAATCTCAGTTTATATTTTAAACATATAAATAAACATACAGCTCAGTGCATTGAACGGCTTTGCTTTAAGCAAAAGTTGAACGAAACTACTAGCTAATTCTAAATAAATAAAATAAACAAGTAAAAAAAAATTAAAGAAGTTTAAAATATTTTGATGTTTTAAAAAATTGTAATTAGCGGAACACTACATTAAAAAAGTATTATTTTAAAAGTTTGAAAAAACTTTTGGAATCATTAGAATTAAATTTATTTTAGTCACAATACTTAAAAAAACATTTGAGTTAAAGTAAATAAAGTCAAGAAAAAAACTCAAATACGATTTATTATTTTGCTTGTACTTAAAATATATTACTAAAAAAAAAACTTTAAAATTAATATTTAGTTTCATTTGAAAAATTTAGCTTTACTAAAATTTAAAAAAAGGTCTAGAGCATAAGAAACACTTAACTAAATATTTTCTAGGCTTAAGAAAGCTTCGCTAATTATCTAATATCTAATAAGCTTAACTTAAATTGGAATGGTCAAAATGTAAAAACTACAAACACAGACTGTCAAGACTTTTAACTTATGTCATAATCCATTAAATATCTTTAGTATATAAAAAAATAAACAGTTTAATTGTGATTTACATAACATAGAAATGAGTGATAGGTAGTTTAAGCAAACATGTTCTAATATTAAGCATACATGAATTTAAATCAAGATTTTTTGTCGCCTAAACGTAACTTGCCAATATAAATTTTGTTATTTTATAAAATTATAATAAAGTTTAATATTTAATATAATAAATTTCAAACAGAAATAAAGAATATTTAAATAAAAAAGAATTTTTTAGTAAAAAACAAAGTTTAAATTGTTTCCACTTGTAAACAAACAGTTTATGAATATTATTTTCAAAATGTAATGTTTTAAAAACAATCAATGTTATTTTAAATTAATTGATTTGAAAGTGCCAACATTAGGACTGCTAAAGTGTTATCAAGATGAAATTAAAAAAAAAGCTTCAAATAATCGTTGAAGGTTTTTAAGTAATTTTTATAGGGCTTTGAAAAAAAAAAAAGTTTTCTAGACTTAAAAATTATCCATGATTTCTTTTAAGGTTGTACAAAACGTAATTGATTACATACTACAGTAATAAAAACTTAGTACATATATTTAAAATGGGTGTTATATGTTTTATTATTTTTAGCTATTTTAAATGCTAAAGTTCTTGCTATTAAAAACTACTGAAACCATTCACAGAACTGAATCTAGTTTTACTGAGTGTTTATTAAAATTTGATATATTGCAAAAAAAAATGACAAAAACATAAAAACTTTAAGTAAGTATTTTTTAGTATACAGTTTACTTAACAAGTGAAAAAATAATTTGAAATATACAAAAAAAAGAACATAAAAATAGCTAGGACACTTTCTATACAAACTCTTCGTATAATTTGTAACAAACTATAAAAATATAAGCTTACTTTTTTTATATTTAAATGGTTGACTTCATATGGAAAGCAACTTATAAAAACAAATTATACGGTTGACTAAACATAGTTGAAAAATTTTTAAATGAAAAATCATATGGAAAACTATCAAGCAGAAACTTCATATAGTGCAGATTATGAAAAACTAAATTAACTTCACGCTTGATTTGACTTGATAGAGCTTTAGAACTCCGAAATAGAAAAATATCTATAAGAAAACTGCAAGCTGAAATTATTAGAAACATGCAACTCAAAAAACGTTTAAACAGGATATTTTTTGAACTTAAAATTAAGTTGAAATTAGCATATAGTTTCTCATTTAAACGAACATACATAGTATATACATAAATATAAGTATATAGAATTAAAGTCTGTTCATCAAAATAAAAGTATATCTTAATTATAAATTTTTTATAAAGTAATTTAAAGTTTTTTATGGTTATTCTTATTAATTACACTAAAGTATTAAAATTTAAATAAAATTGAACATTTGTACTCAAACTTCTCAAATTGTTTAGTGCAGAAATATGAATAAGGTTTTAACAATATAGTAATTTTCGTTTGTACTATGCTTTGATAATGTACTAATATATACTTTTTAAAACAGTTTTTAGGAATTATATTTTAGAATAATTAATTTATGTACTTCAATAAATAAAATTTACAAAAAGAAAATATGAAAAAAAATCGGAATAACAACTAATTAAAAGTTTAATAGATATACTTAAAATAGTTTATAAAGCTTTGTTAACTAAATAAATAACTTTTTGATCAAATGAAGAAAAGCTTTAGGTCGGAAAATAAAGAATAAAGTGAAAATTAATATCATTGTTTCATTTGAATTGAAGTATAACCAGTTAAGGTATGTTTAGCAAATGCTTTGTTAACAAACTTTCATAGATTTTAATATTAATAATCTCATTTAGAACTTTAAATACTTACTTGTGTTAATATTTAACTTTAAAATATTAACTATAATCACATAGTATAAAGAAAAAATATGTTTATTAAAATTCGTTTTACTTAAAATAAACTAAATAGTAATAAAGGTTAATATTTGAAATACTGGTAGTTCAGCTAACTAGTTGATTTTTTCGCAATTAAATTACACTAATAAAATCTATACCTCTAGCTGTTTTATTAAACATTTTAAACTAAGTAAATTAATAAAATCTTGATTAATATCTACTAAAAATATCAACTATTTGAAAAAACTAGAAAAAAATAATTTAAACTTTACTAGTGTTTAATTTTGACGTTAATTTATACTAAAAAAAAAAGTTAAACACTGAAAAAAAACTTTTCTATAATTATAACACAAGTACTTATGATATAAACGACACATATGAGAGAATATTTTTTTGAAATATTCATTCATGCGTGTCAACAACTTGTCAGGAAATGATTCAAATTTCATTTAAGAAATGAAACATTAAACGGAAAGTAGAAGTTTACATTAAACTAACACAGTGCGTTTGTTTTCATTAAATTTTTACACTGATAAAATCAATTATACTTTATGAAGTTGTTGCTAACTGAAAACTGTTTTTTGATTAAAAATCCCATTTTAAACAGTTAACTGCAATTAAGTATATTAATTTGTGTCATACCCTTGGTACCATTACCCATGGTCTAGAACTCTATAAGCAAAAAATTGTTCATGCGCCATGTCCTAAGAAAAATACTTTGAGCGCCTTTTTTGGTCGTCGTATAAGGGATGCACGACTATTCAAATTCTTACAATTCAAATTCCAACAATTCAAATTTGGAAAATTCAAATTCCGACAACTCAAACTCGACAATTCAAATTCCGACAATTCAAATTCTGACAATTCAAGTTCCGGCAACTCAAACTCCGACAACTCAAATTCCGACAATTTATATTCCGACAACTCAAATTTGGACAATTGAAATTCCGACAACTTAAATTCGGACAGTCCAAATTGCAACAACTCAAATTCAGACAATTCGAATTCCGACAACTCAAACTCGACAATTCAAATTCCGACGACATAAATTCGGACAATTGAAATTCCGACAACTTAATTTCGGACAGTCCAAATTCCGACAACTCCAGCTTGGACAGTTCAAGTTCTGACAACTCAAGTTCTGACAATTTAAACTCCGACAACTCAAGTTCAGACAATTCGAATTCCGACAACTTAAATTCAGACAATTTAAATTCCGACAACTTAAATTCGGACAATTTAAATTCCGACAACTTAAATTCAGACAATTTGAATTCCGACAACTCAAACTCGATAATTCAAATTCCGACAACATAAATTCGGACAATTTAAATTCCGACAACTCAAATTTGGACAATTCAAACTACGAAAACTCAAGTTCGGATAATTCAAACTACGACAATTGAACTTTTTAAGTAAGACGACTAAAATGTACACATTTGTTACAAAAAATTATAAAATGATAATTAAAAAATTTATCAAATGTTTCTTTATTGATTTGAGATATTAAAGTTTTTAGAAAATTAATTTTATTGTTTACAAAAGATATATAAGTTTTGCTAAAAAATAAAATATTAGATATAAAATTATTTAATAGAAATAAACGACTATAAAGTTAATATTTAAAAATTAAAAATTTATGTTTAAGATAATAAGTAATCTTAAACAATAAGTATAATTTTTATTTAAATATATTATTTATCATTGTTATTATTATAGTTTATTGAAAGATAAAAAAAGCGGTCAACAAGTTTAGTCTAAAGACCCGGGGTACAAATGAACTTTTCGGTTATCGAGTCGTACACCACATGCTATTACAGAGCTATTACATTACTTTTTATCATTTAGTTTTCTATATCTTTAATAATAAAACAATCAATTAAACGAAACGAAACAAAAGCAAACGAAACAAATATTAAAATGTACTTAAAAACGTGTTCAGTTAATAAGAACTAATAAATTTATATAATTTTAAACTAATTTATAAAAGGAGATAATACTTATAGGAAACATATGAATACTTGAATGATAGATTACAACCTCTATAAAAAAATTCAAAATGTAATACGCTGTATAATTTTAACTTTTACTTATATCAGTATTTTGTGCTTTAAGTTTAATTTTATTTTATTTAATAATTTTACCTGAAATGTAAAAACAACTTTACATTTGAATAGATAAATAAGTTATTCTATATTTTATAATAACTTTAAAGAAGCTATTTCTACCATAACTGAATTTAACTATTATAAACGAAAAGATAAAGATAAGTACTGTAAAAGTTTATCTTATAATAAGAAAAAAAAATAATAACAATAATAGTATTAACAACATAAGCATAAACCGATTTAAAAGATAACAACAAGTTTTTATGTACTGATATAAAGTAAATTTACTATTGGTAAAGCGTAGTTCTATAAATTAATTTGTTTAGATTAGATGTCATTAAAACAAAAATTAGTTACTTATTACTGTTTTATACTAAATTTATTTTTTTAAATTATATTGAACATTATCATCATTACAACAAGAAAATGCTTAACAAAACCTCTTTTCCAATACATATATAACATAAAAAAGAAATAAACTGATTACAAATAATAATTCGATAGTCTAACTAGACTTATGCAATGTAGTCAATCAAAAGAAATTGAGGACCGAGTCACGGTGACAAGACTAACACCCGAATTCTGATTGCAAGAACTAAAACGAGTATTAGTATACAGTATTTCGATGTCTTATAGCTGAAATTGGTATTTTTTTTACCATATTATCATTATATTTTATTTTCATATGCTATAATAATTATAAAATAACATTTAAATAAGTAACTTTATAACATTTTAAACTGAAAATGTTTGTATTGTTTTAATGACATACAATTTTATAGTCAAAATTTTTTTAAAGTAAACATTATATTTAACAATTTTATTTATTACAAAATTTAATGTTTACAAACTGTTGGTAATACGTTTTTAGTACTTTTTTATAGTGGTTATGCTTATGATGATATCAATTTAATTCAATTATGTAATTAAAAAGTATTACTTTCATTATAAAAAAAATATGCAAATTAGTATAAGTCGAATAATTACTGTTTATATGAAAACAAAACCACAGCTACATAATAACTTATTACTTTTTTATTAACTTAATTTATTGGATATTAAATTTTGTCGTTAATTACTTTTAATTTTTATTAAGTTATGTCGATTAATGTCGATCAAAAATCTATAAAAAATAAAATAGGTAATTTTAAAGTTTAAAAACATTATTGTTTTTATATACTACGAAGTATTTTTAAATTTAGTATAGTCTTTATTCATAACAAATTTAAATTTCTAAAACTTTTTATACAAAACTTTATTAATCCATAATAAAGCATTATGTTAAAAAGTATACAAGCTGTTTGAAACCTGCTTAAATCAAAATTTGCACACTAATTAATTAAATATAATCAAAAGTTAGTAACAGTTTTATTTTTAACAATAGCTTGTATAACATCTTACATTTTAACAGTTACAATTACTAATTAACTTTAATTGGTAATAATATTTCTCCCATAATGCATTCATACAAAAAGTAATAAAAATGCTCAACATTAACTGAGTTTACCTCAGTAGAAGAATAAAATAAGGTATTACCTCTGGTCTTGAACTAAACAAAATGTTACGACGAAAAATGGAGCTTTTATCACTATACATAAATAAAAAATCATTTTTAAACTAAGTTTTTCAAATTCATTAACTTACAGTTTTTTTATTGTAAAATTATGATACAAAGCTTATTTTGTAATATTGACCTTAGCGACCCGGTCATTTTCACCTGAGGGCCGGGTCTGGCCCGCGGGCCGTATGTTGCCGAACCCTACTTTATAAAAGTAGGAGATTAAAAGCCCACACAACATCTTACAGACTTCAGTATGAAACTTATCAAATTTAAAATCACATCGCTAACAAACGACAAGTATGGAGATATACAATTTAAAATTACTATAAAAAAAACTTTTATCGTTTAACTATTTATAAGATATAATTTTACTTTGATTTTTTTAGTATTTATTTTAAAACTAAGTTTTATTGTTTAAGGTAATAATAATTAATACAACTAATGCTGTCAAAGCTTTGATAGCAATAACTGAAATGAGGTTACTTGGTACAAAAATAAATAATTCTTGAAACTTTATTTTATGTTGTTGGTTTTATTTATCGGAGTTTTAGTTGTCGCCATTTGATTTGTCATAATTAAAATTGTCGGGTTTGAAATGTTGGAGTTTAAATTGCTGGAATTAAATTGTTCGAATTTTAATTGTCAGAATTTGAATTATCGAAATATAAATTGCCACAATTTAAGTATCAAAATTTGAAATGTTAAAGTATGGATGATCAGAATTCAAATTGTCGGAATTTAAATTGTCCGAATTTGATGTCAAAGTTTAAATCGAACTAAGTTGAGTGGTCGAAGTTTGAATTGTCGAAGTTTGAGTTGTCGGAATTTAAATTGTCTGAACTTGAGTTGTCGGAAATTGAATACTCCGAATTTGAATAGTCGGAATTTGAATTGTAGGAGTTTGAGTTGTCGGAATTTCAATTGTCGGAATTTGAGTTGTCGGAATTTGGACTGTCCGAATTTAAGTTGTCGGAATTTCAATTGTCCGAAATTGAGTTGTCGGAAATTAGACTGTCCGAATTTGAATTGTCAGAATTTGAATAGTCATGTAACCTCGTATAAATTATGTTTTCTTTAGGTTCTACATAAAAGAAATTATTTATAGTTTAGCTTTAAACAAATCAAAAATTGATAGTTAATAAATAAACTTTTAAAGTTATTAAGATAATATAATATTTGATAAAACGTATCTTTAACAAAGCAAACTCTGTGGTGTATAAGAATAAAAACAATTTGCAAAGTATTTGTTTTATTAAGTTTACATAAATTGTGCTTTGTATGATGAGTAAAAAAGCTCCAAGAAGTATTCTTCAACTTACCAACTTACTAATGATTAATTTATTGAACTTTTAGTTTTAAACTGAACTTTGACCCCTAAAAAATGTATAAAAAATTACTTCTAACATAAGATTGATAATAACTTTTAAAAAGATAAGTATAAAATAAGTTTCTATATAAAATGACGTATTTAAAAACTGAATAAGTTTTTTTAAATTTTGACTAACAATAAAACTAGTTAATTAGTAAAATAACAAAGTAAAGAGCATAAAAGCTTAAGAGCATAAAAAATAGCTATAAATATAAGATAATACTAATATTATTAAGTGTTAATTATATAATTAAGTTGATTATGGTTACATTTTTACTATTTAAAAGCATAGTTTACTATCAGAAATAAACTTAACGTAGACTTTTAAAACTTTAAAACAAAATAGTCTAAATTTTAGGGTAAAAAAACTTCATTGTTTTAAAATGCACATCAGAAAAAAAAACTATTTTAACATTTACTGATCAATGTGTCAGTGTATTTTTTTTTACCTTAGTTAGTAGTTTCTTAGATAAAACTTATAGATAACCTTGAAATAAAGTTAAGAAACTTTACTTGAACATACCTGTTAGCTAAAATAAGTCTATTACAGTAAAAGGGTGTGTACTAATCTTACTTACTTTATCGTCAGCATAGCTTACCAAGTAAAATTGCTTTTACTTTAGCTATAAACATTTTTAACTTTTGTGAAAAATTATTGACTGAACAATCAATTTGTCGATATAAATGTAAAATCTCCTAGATCCATAAGTTGAAAGAGCATTTTGAAAAACTTAATACAAAGTTTATTTTTAAAGATAGTTGTTTTCTGTGGTAGTCTTTATCTAAAAGTATTTTAATTACAAGTTTAGTTTGGTCAATTGTAAACAACATCACCTAAATTAAATTTTACTTGGATTTTACAACGAAACTGATTTTTATTATACTCTATGATTTAAATACTTTTCTTCGGCTATCGGCTGCAAGTTTACATATGTAGACATCATGGAATTAGAACAAAACTATTAACAAGGTTATTAACTACCAGTTGTTGACAATGACCAGTTTTGTTCATGTATACAAACTTTTCAAGCAGGTATAGTTATCATAAACCACTGTTTCAGTCTAAGCAATTGTTATTGGATGAATTTGAATAGCCAAATTTTAGTTTGATATTTTTCTTTTTTTTTTTAAATTTTAAACAATAGACTATTAACAAAAGCGTAGTATATGTTACAAAACAGTTAGAAATACAATATTACAACATAGATTCATTTTATGATTCATACTTTTTAAAACTCAAAGAGTATATTTAAACCTTTTAGAAAGGAATTTTAAATGTGCGCCAACACAGTTTTAAAATATAACTTTAAGGAAAAACTTTCTAATTAATTATGCTATTCAAAAAAAAAAAAAACACCTACATCTATACTAAACACATTTAAACATTAAAAAAAAGCTTTTAACTTTTATGGTGCTAAAAAATTTTAAAAAATGAATTTATGGAGTAAGAATTGGTAAAGCTTAAGCTAAAATTTTATATCGTTATACATAAACCACAATTAAAAAGAAAAAAACCATATGTTTAGGTATATTTTTACAATAAATTTCTGAAAAAAAAAATTTGTTTAAAAATTAGAATTAAAAACTCTGACAGTTTTATTTTTAAATATAGCTAGCGATTCTTCTACATTAAACTGTACACTATACACTATTAAAGATTTTCAAAATACTAAATACTAGTAAACTTAAAATTTATTATCAATATATGTTTCATTTTATAACCTTTACTAATAATTTGCAAAGCTTTATAAGTATTTAAATAACTGTATGATGTTTATTATATCAATTTTCAGAATAATTAAAAAATATCACAATTTTTATAAAAGTTAAACTGTTCTATGAAAAGTCTGTTGATAGTAATGGATGCACGACTAATCAAATTCGGCCATACAAATTCTTAAAAAAAATGAAAGGGCCACAAATATAAAAGTAATGTATGTTTGTCAAATATAAAAAATACATATGTAAGTCATATTAATATCTACAAGCTATATTATTTATATCTAATATTTTTTTTGCAAATTATAAAATATTTTTTAGATATGGCTTAAAAAAAGTAAAAATCATAATTTGTTTTTAGAAATTTTAAAATTTTTTAAAAACTTTTTAAGATTTTTTTAAAAAGAAAAAAGTGGCTTGTAGATACTAGTAAGATCTACATATGTAATTTTCTTTTTTTTTTAAATTTAATTTACTTATTGAAGTAAAGTTCTTTAAGATTTTTTCATGAATTTGCATTGTCCGAATTTGAGTTGTCCGAATTTGGATTGTTATGTAACCCATGCTGGTAATTAGAACAAAACTAAATTCAAAAATTAAGTTGTTGGCCGACTTTCTTTGCACGATGTTAATGCAACAAAAAAGTTAGAGAAAATAAAAAAGAGAGAATAGAATACTTCATCTATCACTAGAGGTGCTTTAGTTACTTTAAAATAAATGTTCCAAATAGTAACCAAAGTAATCTTTAAAGTTACAAAACAAAAAATGTTATCCATAAATTAAGTATTGTTTAAAAACGTTGACGTATTATATCTTGTATATAACACTGTTTATGACATATAACTTAAGGCTAATAAACTATCTAATTAATGTTTTTTTACGTTTTATAATTTAGTACTAAAAAGCATATTTTTTTAACGTCATGTAAGAACAAATTTGTAGACCAAATTAGATTTTTTAGTAGCCTGATATATGATTTATAGACTGAATAATGTTAAAAAATTTTGAAAAAACTTTATAATTTAATTTTTTTCTTCTTTTTGTTGTTTTATGTCGTTATAAATAACAACCTTCACATATAGACAATTACCTAAACTTTACATAAAACATTTATTTTAATCGCTTTTTTGCAATTTGAAAAATTAGATTAACATCAGAAATGATGATACCATTGTTAAAGATAATGTTATTGTCTTATATCAAAGCATTTAAGTTAGCTATTGTGTTATGATTTCACTAAATAAGAGAGCTGCTTGAAAACAAGAGAGAATCTATAGAAAAATTATTTATATGTAAACAAACCAGATACCAATCAGCTTACTTATGTTTTGTAATATTTCAGTTTCAAAATAAACCAAATTCTTTTTTTTTCTCAATAAACCTTATTTTCAACATATAGCTATATTTGTACAAATTCGTTCATGTATATTTATGTATATTTTGAGCATAATATTTATTCAAGGTGTTTAATATTTAGAATTTTCTTTATTTGTTTACATAACTAAAGTAAAATAGAGGAGTTGATATTTAAGCTTTTGAATACCATTTTGAAGAGAA
The DNA here is from genome assembly GCF_965202585.1 of Thalia democratica. Taxonomy (NCBI): domain Eukaryota; kingdom Metazoa; phylum Chordata; class Thaliacea; order Salpida; family Salpidae; genus Thalia; species Thalia democratica. The sequence goes on from NC_139171.1 coordinate 23,123,469, forward strand.
CAGTTATCTATATTGCAAATTTATAGTTTAATAGACTCCGTTTCGACTTGTCATCAGTTATTATTAATAAAAAAGAAAATTTTGCGAAATAACTAAATATTAAAGAAAATAAGTTAATAAGATATATTTAAACAGTTATATAGTAAAACTATAAACTACAGTAAAATTACAGGTTACTTTATTATTTGTAAAGTGGTCAAAAAAATATATATACATAACTAATTAAAAATTCTTATTGTGTGGGTAATACCCGTTAAAACTAATTATTTTATTAAAATTAGATTATAATTTAATTTAATTAATTTAATTTAATTAATTTAATTAAATTCACTGATCAGGGTCTTTAGTTAATTTCTACATTTTTTTCTAAATACAAAAGCTGTTAACAGCTATTTTTTCATTTTTACAAACATTACAATTACTAATGTGGTTAGATACAGCTGCTTTGCTTTTTAAATGTTCTTCGACTCTTTCTATAAGTGGTCTCAATAACCCAATATATTAGATGCTCTTGTCCTTAGAGCAACTATTTTTGTAAAAGACGTTAGAATTCAATTTGGTGAGATGTATTGTCTTTGTTGCTGAAATAATTAACTACTTTGTCTGTAGTAAAAATAACTTTGAAGTCTTCAATACAATTGTTTATTAGTTTTTCTAGTTTCTTTTTATACTCACTACTTGGTTTTTCTATGTAAGGTACATTTAGGATGTTTTTGAACATAAAAATATTAAGTTTTTTATTAGTGCACTCTAAAATCTTTTAATTACATCATCAACAAATTTGTTGGGATAACCATTTTTTATGATTTTTTCTTTTACGTCTGTGATTTCTTGTTTGAAAATTGTATCAGTAGGAGCTATAATTTTTGCTCTAATTAAAGTCCATAGTATTAAAGCCCATTTCCATTTAGTTAATGCTATTTCACTAAAACTTAGATTAACATCTGTATCAATTTTTTTTTTTGTGTACCTTTGTTATTATTTTTCTATCGTTAGTTTGATTTTATTGTTCAAAAATGACAGTTTATTTCCACTTAATTCATAGCTGATCTTTATTAATTAATGTATTTTCTTAAACTTTTTGTTGAAGTTTTTAAATGAAAAATCTTTTTGAAAGATAAATAATATGTCATCTACATATGGGAGGTATAGCACTGGATTTTTCTCATCTTCGTTAAAGAATTTTTTATAACTACTAATAAACTATAAGTTTGCAATGTGTATGTCTTTAGATGGTATATGTTAAGTAATTTTAAACGAGTAATTTGTTTTATCAAATCGATTTGAAACATATTCTTTGATAAAAAACACAGGTATCAAAGGTAAATACTTTCAAAATGTTTTTAATTTAATTTATTTTTAACAAAATTCATTGCTAATATATTAAACAAATGATTCGAGCTTTAACTAAAATAACTTATTCAAATATATTTTTCTCACTGAAAATTAAGGGTTTAAAAATTGTTATAAGCAAAAAAGATTTTTTTTTTTGATTACATGAGAATTGTATATAGTTGTACAGCTTAACGTATCAATATATGCAATGTAAACCTAGGTATGATAATTATCAATGAAAGTCATATATTTTGCGTTTGATTTGATATGTTTTCAATTAACTATGCGTTTTAATAAATTAAAGTGAGAGAGACTATACTCTTACTAACGTTAAGTACACTAATTTATTTCATAAACAATACTTATTTAAATAAAGCTAACCAAAATTTTCCATAATAATGCAACATAAGAAAAACATTTTAGTGACATTTAAATATAGATAAATTATTACCGTACACATAATATACTTGAGTATAAATACTGAATATTCTACTATTATATTTAATTTATTATCAATTACAGTTCATGTTTAAGTAGCATAATACATGCAGAGTGTTTAATAATATCTAAGTCAATCAACTTGCTGTAATATATACTGTAATTGTAAATGAATTTATATTTACTTTTTAAAAATATACTTTTTAGCTTATTTATTTCGTAACTTTTTCTTTATCCCCAACTTTGTGAAGTTTTAAACTGAATTATATGCTGTATTAAAAGTATACACCAATGTTATATCAAAGTTTTTACTAGCTTAAATAAAAATTTGCAAAAAATATTTTTTTCTTCATAAATTATTTAACTCAACTATTGATTAACAACTACATAATTTATTTAATATTATTAAAAATTAATCTTCAAAGTTCTTTTTAGCTTTTATTATTACTTTTTTATAATTTTAGTCAGTTTTAAATTGTGTAAAAATTTTATAAATAGTTTTAATAACGTAAAGAAGCTAAAAAGCTTGTCTTAATAAGTGTTTTATAATTATATTTTTAAAAATAAACAAGACACATAATATGTTTTGTAACAGTCGTGATTTTATTTAAACTTATTTTATCGAGCGTATTAAGTGATTATTATTAAATTACGTAGTTTCGAAGATCGCAAAGTCCTTACTACACAGTTTAATACCAAATTTATTTATTGTTTTCAATAAACTTTTCTTTTTATAAATAATATAAAAACTCTATACTAAACATCTCGATAAGAAATATGTAGGTTCAACGTATAAATGGGTCTTTAAGAAGTAACAGTTGAAAATAAATTAGTCTAATAAATAAGATTGAGAAATGTCAAATAACTGTGTGCTTATTTGCCTTCTTCAAATAAGTTAGTTGTGTTTTACTGTCTTATTTTTTTATATACAAATACATATGTTTTAAACAATTTGCATTTGTATTGTATTATATTTATTTAACAACTTTTTTCATTACTTCCTTACTGAGTAGTGTATTTCTTTACTTTTAAGAATCGTTAGTTTTGTTAATAATCTTCCAGACATAAAAAAGACGCATAAAAAAGACTGGATAGTCAATGAAAATAATTAATGAAATTATGTAAGCAAAACATTTATACTTACATTAACAAAAAGTTTCATATTAGTGCTATGTTTATATTAACTACCTATAGTTTTGTACTAGTTTGCTATGTGAAATCGGATTATTGTTTGAGTAAAATAAGCTTTAAAAATATTTTGTATTGAAGCTTTAAACAAGATATTGAACATTAATTGAAAATGTATTCAAAAAATGTTAATAAACTTAAATAAACTTTAGATGTACTTTTTAAAGGTTTATTTAGTTCTGTTTACAATGAATTTACTATCATTATCGACTAAATAAGAATTAAAAATAAATAGTTTACATATTTAAAAATATTGTTTTACTTAAAACAAAAAAAGTTTAAAGTTCGAAGTCGATTGTTCATCTTTATACTTTTATGTGCTTTTCTTTTTTATTTTTTTGCTCGCTGTAATTTTTATTTTTTCATAGTTATTAAAAAGCAATTGAGTGAAAATATAGCTTATTGCACAAGCACATAGCATAATAGATTGTTTTAATTTTTCAGAAAACTTGTTTTAAGTTTTTTTGTTATTTATTGTAATCTAACTTCTGGGCTTTAAATTAATTTAAGCTTTTATTTTAGTACAATTAGCTGTTAAATTTTTTAGCCAAACAAAAACTACTTGTGTTTCTCACACTAGTTAAATTTTAATGTAATATACAAAATGTTTAAACATTCTTTATAAAAATAATAATAGTTAAGGAAGTTGTGTAAAGTTTATTAATCGAATAGAAAATTTTGTTAAAAAACGCAGCTAAAGATAAAAAGGCTACAAAAGAGAACTTTTTAAAGTATACATGAGGTTTATTTAGATTTGATAGTAAATTTAATAGACAATAAAAATATTCAGTAAATATACTTTCACATGTTTATGTTATACATTTTTGACTTTTATAAAAAGCTCATTTTTATAATTTATTCAAAATATTTTATACATAGTCTATTTATTAATTAGAAATGAAATAAGTTTCGCAGGTATAATAGTTTTGGTGCTAAGAAATATAAACTTATTGGCTTTACAATATACCAGTCTATTATTTTTCGTTACTTATCTACTGTGCACAGATTTTTGTATGATGACTATTACAGAATAGTTGTTTAAATTTGTTAAGAAAATAATTTATTTTATGTGATCTGATAAATTTACTTATACTATAAACTTTCTCTTACAATTCTTTCAAATCATAAATGTTAACTTTGAAGTTTAACTAATTAGCTTAAATTTATAAGTAGACTATTCATTTTTGGTATATTATGAAAATGTTAAGTGTAAGTGAAATGATTTGGGCAACGATTTGTTTCTTCTTTACTGCAGACTCGTAAGTACAGATGTTTGTAATAATTAAATCTAAATTAAATTAATTTGTTAATTCTAAACTATGTTGTAAATAGTCTCTAAAAAATATAACCATTGCATTATAGATCTAACAATGTAACTAAACAGTTATTATTAACAAAATGTAAAAACAGTTATGTCAACCTATATTTATATACTTAAGTGTTGTTCTAAGGATATTAACTGTTTACAACAAACTGTTTTTTTTTTCAAGTTTAATATTATTTATTACTTTGAAATAACAGGGCGAAAATAACCACAAGAACTGATGGTAAGTTTTATATTTTATACAATTTAACATATTTTCAATTTTTATACAATTAATAAAACATACTATATAATTTATCTTTTATTTTAAATATTTAAACATTGTAAAACTGAATATATACTGTTCAAATCAATTAAATATTTTATTTTAAATATTGTTGTACTTTCTTACAAAAAAAAATTTAGTTTACAACATAATGTTTAGAAGTTTTAAATTGATAGCAACGCAAGTCATTATCATAATTTAATTTGTTTTATAGTTTACAGTTAAGATCTATATAAATAACACAAAACAAACTTTAAGTAAGTATTAAACAACAAGTAATTCCCTTTTTTCTTTTCATTACTTTAGTATAAATACTACATTAGAAATTTTTAACAGTAAAGTTTAAATTAATATGACAATTATAAATTTTCTTTTTAAATATGTGAATACAATATAGATGTATTTGTATAATTCATCAGATTTAAAAAGTTAAAATTTTGTACTTAACTTTTTCATTTTTCCAAGAAATTTCAGTTTAATTCCTTTAAAAAGTAAGGAAAAAAAATACACTACCACAAAAGCTGTTTACAAGTTTTCAAATAACAGTTGCATGTAAACAATTAAATTTAAACTATATCGAATTACATAAAAGTAAACAAGAGCACTTGAACAACTTTAGTTTGATTTCAATCAACTGAATTTTATTTAATTGCCAATACAAATTTGCAATTTATTTGGCACTTGAACTTGAGAATATTATGGAAATATTAAAACTATGCTTTAAACTATTTAAAAAAAACTGTTCTAAATATGATTTTTTTAATTAAAATCAATAATGTATTTTTATAACTGTGTTGTGCAAGTTTTTTTAATTAGTAATTACGTAAAAAAGAAAAGTAGTTTCATCAATATAAACTACATTTTGTTACAAGTTACAGTTTTTGGAAAACAAATTAGTTTTATTTTATAATGACAGTTCAACTTATTTTAAGAATATTACAAAATATAAACTAACTAATTTTTACTTTAATCAGTTGAAGTTTTTATCGAAATAACTTTATTGTTTCATTCAAAGAATTAGCAGATAAATAAAGATTAAAAAAATTAAAATATTTTTACTAAATAAACACCAATTACAAACTTTTAAAAACAAATACAAAACGTAAAACAAGGCGAAAATAGTAAAGAAAATATATTTCTTCTCACTTATTTTCATTACGTTTAAAGTTATATATTTTTTATCATATTAACAAACATTCAAAGAAGTTTTAGATAGTAAAGTTCGTTTTGATAAACAAATGATCAAAGGATACTATAAACAAAGTACTAGAAAAGTACAATGTCGAAAATAAGAAATAATTTCAAATTTTTAGTAAGAAGATGAAACACAAAACGATTTGAATACTTTTGGGAAAGCGTGTAGTAGAATCTGACATGTACATTTTAACGTTCTATACTTTATATTTTCTAATGCCGTAAATTTGGTAAAATATAAGTTTTTTTAATTGTTTAAACTTATACTTTATTCACTTCTTTAAATTTAAATATGAATATTTTTTTACCAAAAATATAATTTTATATAAAAGTAACCGTTCAAAAATGTTTAAAACTGATATTTTTCAGTTTTATTTAACGACTATTTCTATTTAATTTTACATTATCACTAACTAGGTAAAAATAAAATACAAAAAAAAAAATGTTTTATTCAACTAAATAAGTTCATTAAAGTCAATTAAAACTAAAATATCTAAAACAAAACCCAAAAAATAGTTGTAGAAATTAGTAATATATATTATCACAGGTTACTACCAGGTGTACACCAAATCAGCATCTTACCACACCACCAATGAATGCGTGATCATTGTTAACGGAGGTGATAACTTGTGTGAGAACAAAAGAGGTCACAACATTGTAGTTATTGATCCTGAAACTGATGAATACGAGTCTGTTCATTTCGATACTTACAAGAGTCAACTCAATGTTTGTTTTGTTTATACTATTAGTTTACGTTGCATGTTGACATAAAAAATATATGTTTCTCTAAAATATTTAACGTTTAATACTACCTTTAGAACTTCATATATAAATATAACTTATGCTCGTGCACATGATTTTATTTTAGATGAAATATACTTACTTTTTAACTTTAAGCTTAAATACTTTATTCTGTTGAAAAAACTTCTTTACTAATGTGACAATGAAAATACAACAAATTTACTTAAATATTTGTTTTACATGGAATTTATTTAAAATAAACATAAATTTAAAGTTAAGCACTGCTTAAAAAAATATTTATTTATTTTAATAAAGTTAGTATTACATAACTTAATAAAAGGTCATTTATTTAATTATCTAGCACGTCAAAGACAAGTTTAAAAAAAATTAAAGGTAAAATATCCAAGTTAATTTATAAAGAATAAGAATAATCAAACTTTTGTTATTAAAAAAGAACAACAATGATAATTAAAATAAGCATGTTTTAAAACTTAATAACTTTTTTAAGTGCAAAAGAATGGTTAATTATTTGAAATCAGTTAAGATGAACAGCATGATAATAATGGCAATAAAGGATTCCAGTTATGCGTGGCATTGGAAAGATGAATGGATTTCCTATGTGGACGGGTAAATATGTAAAATATGTAGTAAATACCATTTTATAATTGATAATGTTACATATATTAATAGAATTATTTATTTGACTCTATATTTCACTAAAATGTTTCTTAAAATAAAATACTTTCAGTACTTGGAGAATGTTTAATTGCTTATACATTTTGTAACGTACTAGTTTTTAAAACTAAACAAATTTAAAATTGTTTAATCAAGGTACGGATCTGAAACAATTCAGAACACAGCTGAAGGATGGGGAAGATTTGATCCTGAATGGTATGATTATGTTGGATGCCCTTTTACTGCTTGTAAGTTATAAAATAATATATTTTTAGAATTGTTTTACTACCTTTACTGCTTTTTAGTTGTTTTAAAGCGTTTTTGCTTAAATGTTTGGAGTGATTTAAGTGTTTGTTGAAATAATTTGTAATAATTCTAAAATTGTCAAAAAAAATTAAGAATAAACTTTTTTTCAACTAATTTTTTATCTTAACCTATTTTGATAAATATTTATAAAGTTTAGCTGATTTGCAAAGTGTCAATACTGTTATGTATTTTTAAAGAAAACATACTATAATACTTAACTAAATTAAACTTTTCAAATTCCTATTAATAAATTGTTTATGAACACAAAGTATTTGCCTGAACTCACATTATATTTTATAAGTTCGCAAGTCGTGGTTGCTAGTCACACGGAAGCTGCCAGTTGTGAATGGGAAGAGAAAAACTCCAAAGTTTATGAGTTGTAAATATAATGGACATTACGCCGGTCGATCTGTTGAAGAATACACCAACGTCAATTTGAAGCATATATATAGAAAATGTTCGTTTGTGTAAAAAAGTTGATGAGAGTAAAGTACTTTACACAAATCAAAATTAAGTTTTAACTTTTTAATTTTGTTTAGAAAATACGATATTATTAACTTGATCGTTGTTTTAATAAAATTCACTATAAAACAAAAACTAACAGACAGTCCAGGTAAAGTAGGACACTGTAAATTAGAAAAATTAGAAAGTGAAAATAAAAATATTTACTTTTGTTAAGAAATTACTATCTGATAAGCTCTAATCTTCAAACAATACTAATTAAAGAACACATTTTTGAATTATAACAAAAAAAAGCTTAAAATTAGTTTTTTAGCTATAGGTGTTTACGCTAGCGTCGCAAGTGTTAGTATTACTTTTAAAGTAAAAATAGGTCATAGAATAACTTTTTTAACAAATATAAATTTCATTTTTTTTGGTAAATGGTATATTAAAAATAAAATAGATTGCGGTAGTGCGGACAAACAACTAAAAAAATGCGCCAAAATATCAAAAGGACTTCCAATATTCAAGCGTTACCATTCATACGGTGGAGAGAAATGTTCTTCACATTCTAAATGTCACCACAGGATTTGGTGCCATCCCAGATTCTCTGTTGAAACTGATGAGAAAAATAACTACTGTCAGGAAAACGGAGAATGGCCGGTGAAGTTCGAATGCCCTCACTGCAAATCTAGTTTGTTAATATTTGTTGTATATTATAGAAAATCTTTTTTGACGTATTTTTGATTTGCTTTATAATTTATAGTAAGATATTCTTAGTAAAAAAAGGTTACTAGTTATGTAAAATGGTATGATATTTTGATTTAGTATAATATTTCTCTTTTATAATTAAACTTCAAATTCACACGCTGCCAATATGTAATGTTTCTACTGTAGTAATAGTTTTTATTATTTTGTAAATTTTTTTTTTTTTAATTAAGCAGTTAATAACGATTTCGGTAATTTTGGTAGTCAACACTAGTTGCTATTGGTTTCAGTAGTACTAAACAATATTTAACAAATTTATGCGTTATTTTTATAAAAAAAATAAAAGTGTTTTAATGTTTTTAAGTTTATTTAATAAAATTGAAGTGTATTTTAAATTTATTAGTGTATATATATTTTAAAGTATTTGGAATAAAGAAAGCAACTGATGTGAAAAAAGTCTATATCAAACCTGGAGAATCTAGATCTATTGAGTTTAAGTTTCAAACACTTGTAGATATTGATGATGAAGGCTTCAGATTTGTTATAAAGCTAAACAAGGTTAATCATAATTTACTTATGCTTTATTATTGAATTAGTGTTTTACTTTATCTGTTTTTATTAGAATAGAGTGTTTTTATTTATTTACTTCATTTTAATGTATGTTTGCTATACACACTAAATTTAATTTACAATGTTCATTTAGATTTATTTTATGTGTTTTTACAAACAAATACTCAATTCACTTAACGGCTTTAAACTTACTTAACTTAAACTTAGCTTTTAAAATGTTCTAAGCGCATATAAATTACTAAATAAGACTTTTATAAATTTGCTAAACTGATCAATATCACTATTGACTTTATAAAATATTTAAACTGTATTCTAAGCAATTGAATTTTACTAATTTGTAGTTGGTAGTACATAAGCATTTACGTTTAAAAATATTTAACTTTTTATTAGACAACCATTGGAGCATATGACCCAAACAAACGGAAAACAGTGAATAGGTGGGCTAAACATCCCAAAGAATTTTCACAAATATCTGCTCATTTCCAGTTAGTTTTTTAACTAGGTGTTCTTGATTGATTAAAAGATTGGTTGCAAATACATAAGTAAAATTAAAGTGTAGGAGGAATTAAAAGTCTTTATTTCTATAAAAAAAGATTACAAACGAAGGTAAACAACTTGTATTGTATTGAATTTATATAAATAATTTATCACTTAACATCAAAACTTGAAATAGAAAAATATATTACAAAACCTCCAGTTAAATATACTTTAAGTATATGAGTCAAATTTGAAAAAAAATAATAATTTCTTATCTTAAACAAAGCTTAAATTTCAATTAATTTAGTATTGTTTTACATTTATTGCATTGTAGAACCAACTGTAAACTAATATGTTATATTTCATAGCCACAAAATGATAACATGGAAAAACCACCTCTTCATTATGTCCTGCAGAGTTAAAAACGCAAGTTTGTTACTTAATAACTTGAACATCAGTTTTGATGTCGTTGGTCTCAGAAGAAAAGGTTACGCAGAAGAAAGAACAATTGTACACAGCTACATTAAAGTTATTCATGTTAAGCGTTAGTAATTGTTGAAAACCATGTCTTGCGATTGTTATGCAATATAATTATTATTTATGGTTTTTTAAGTTGTTTTAACTAACTTAATTCTAGCAAAAATAGTCTGGCGCACTGTTTTGAAAACATATATAATATTTAATTCATTATGAATTAAAATTTATTATAAAAGAAGTCTTGTTTAACTTTAGTTTTCATCTCAAGAAATATGTTTAAAATTTGAAAACTTTAAAGTTATTTTAATATTAATTGTTTACTTAAAAACTAAAAATTTTACTTATACATTTATTTTTTTTTAATTTTTACTTTTTTGAAATATTTTACAGGGTCAGAAAATGCAGGTGACAAACAAGATTTCAAAGTGTTTCATAACAATGAATAGTTTTAAATAAAAAGTTCACCAACGGAGACAAATTACTACTAATAACAAAAATAAATGTAGTGGCATAAATGTTTATATTTGTAAACATTACACTTAAATAAAACAGTATTTGTCAAAAATAACTGTTTACTTTAGTTCTGATTATTTTGTTAATAATAGCGTTTATGATTACATAAAAATACTAATACAAACTTTGCTGTATGATAACAAAGTGAAAATCGATTTTCCCAGATTATTGGTTCTATACTTTAAAAAATTGTTTAACTTTGTTTAACTTTGTTCAACTTTATATACTTATAAACTCTGTAAAATGTATAGTTTTCTTATACTCTCAGTAAAACTTATTTAAATTCTACTTAAAAGTACACTTCTAGTTTTTTACTAATCAAATTAAGCTGATTATTTATTTCTAAAGAAGACCATCTAGTATATAATAAATACATTTTTAAACATTATGCCTATTTGTTTTTTTTTTCTAAAATTTTTTTAAATTAAAAATAATTTTTTTAAAGGTTTTCTAATTTGAAAATCAAAAATTCAACGGTTAAAATTCATAAAATTTAGGCTTTGTTCAAATTTATACACTTGTTTGGTGTAAAACAACTAGAATTTTTTTCAAAAAACGTGTTAGGTACCAGTAAATGTTTAAAAATAATAAATATTATATCTACAAGAGCTTTTAAACAATCACACTATATTATTTGTATTTGCAAAAGCGACTTAAAGTCTTTGTTATAAATTTAGTTTAAGTTGTTTTAATGAACTTCTGTTACCAATGTAATTTTTTTGTAATGAAATAAATTTAATAATGTCAAGGGCGTGTTTTAACTGGTTTTCTGTTTCCTGTGCAACCCCTGATGAAACTGAAAAATAAATAAACTATTTTTTTTTAGTTTAAGAAAAAGTACCTAAATTTTTCCTCTTGAATTATTCATTATGGCTGGGCTCTACTAAGTCAAAAATCTATTTAAACAAGATTTATTTAAACACAGAAATCCTTAAGAATGGTTAAAGAAAATAAAACTTAAGTAGTTATTTTAAACTTAATACATTTTTATTATACTTGTAACAACACTATCCGTAAACTATCTTTATGAATAAGTTAAAAGTTATTTTTTATTTTTTTGGTTTTTTTTTATCATCATATTTGCTGTTTAAAAGGGCATTTAGCACATTAAATAAAACATCTTATTGTGAAATAGTATATAATAAACAATTAACTTTACCGCAAGATCAGCAAAAACATCATCTTAGACAATCCTACGACCGGTTTCGTCCTTATTAGGACTTATCAGGCAGGAATAGTCGCGAGAAACCATAGTCTTTCAAAGTTTCATTTCAAAGTCACTTTTTTAACTTTATTAACAAATTGTCGCTTCAGTACTTTGTACTTAAGCCCGCTTGTTTAAGATCACAATGGCGGTTTCTCGTGACTATTCCTGCCTGATGAGTCCTAATAAGGACGAAAACGGTCGTAGGATTGTCTCGGATGCTGTTGTTGTTGATCTTGCGGTGAAGTTCATTGTTTATATTCGATGGCATAAAACATCTCAACTTGTTGACGATGGCCGAAATAAATACTGGCTAAATGCGAATTTGGTGATACAAAACATCATTATTTTTTTTGGTTTTTAACTTCATATTGTTAAAAAAAAATTGTTTGCAGTTTTTAAATAGCTGTATGATACAAACTTTCGAAACAAAGTATTTATTTATAAAACTTGATTGTTTAGTAAAGATACAATTTCAATTATTGATAAGTTTACAACTAAATATTATAAATGTGAACTTTAGGTTTTAAAAGGTAATCAACTAAATGCAAAAAGTAGAAAAAGCATTAAATGTGACTTTTACAAAGCATTTAAAATATTTGAAAAGTTGATAACAAAAATACCAAATATCTAACTGTAAGCAAATCATCTAGTATAAACAAGTATGCATTATTAAATACGTTTTAAAATTTGTTATTTTATAAAGAGTTACAAGCATTTTACTTTTTTTTCACAGAAACCTCTAATACCTTGAAGAAAAATTCTGAAGAAATTTATAAGTTGTATCTCAATCCCAACCACAAAATGAAATATTTACTTGTTGTTAAATGTAAACCATTTTTTATTAAATATGGTACTTTTGTCTTTGAAGAATATATAAGGGCATTGTTTGATCAATGCTGTTTAACTCAACTTTAGATTTTTTTGAACTAGTAAAGTATTTTTTTTTAAAGTAGTTTTTAAGAAAAATGTTCAAAGACATTTTAAACTATACTTTTACTTGTTTATAATTAACTTAGTTTATGCTTAAGTTTAGGTATTACATTACGTTACATTACATTACAAAACAAATCGTGAGAAAATAAAGTTTGAAAATTCAAGTTAAAATAACTCAAAACTTGGCAATACGAAGTTTTAGCAACTACAACTATATTTTAAGCTACAAACATTTTAATGCCAAAATTTTCGTTATATTATTTAAAAGTTATAATAATCTAAATAAATTTACTTTAAGCTCCTACATACAATTTTTAATAGTTTAAAATCGACAATTTCAACATTTGATTTAATAGTACGATTATTTAAACTTGTCAGCTTTAAACTCTCACTTATAAACCATGATAAATTAGGTTCCGACAACTCAATTTCTAACAAACAAAACTACAACAGTTTAATTAATGACAGTTATATATATATTAAATATTCTGGAACTTACTTTAAAAAGATTATTTTTCTTAAATTGTTGTGCTGATACTTTATTATTTATAACATTATTTTTTCAATGACAATTATTTGTTTTTAATTAAACTTAAGCTTAATTTATAAATAAAAAATTATATTCTTACTACAATTTTCTAGCCTTTGATTAAATTTTTTTTTTTTTTCTTTATCATACAAAACTACTTTTTAATAACTGAAATTTTTGACTAAAAGAATATTGACTGATTATCTAGACTTGAGTAGCTTTTATTTAGTATAAAAATGTATTAGGAAAATAAAAGACTCAAAAAAGCTTAAACCTTTTTGTGTATAAAATAAATGATAAAAAATTTTGAGTGCATAGTAATATTAAAAAAGTTTTGAAAAAATATTAATTGGATACTGTAAAAAAAGAATTAAATATTGTAAAAATCAAAGTACAGAACAGACGTAATATGACTAAAGATGTAACTTGTAACCTTTCTGGTGTTAAGTTTGTTGTTTTTTTTTACCTAAAACAATAAATATATTACTATATTTATTTTACTAACTAAAAAGTAATTGATGATATTGTTTGATTTTAGAGCTCTTTTTTAAAAACGGTTTACAAATAAAATAATAGTGCTTTAACTTTTGTGGTGAATTTTTACCTATTAACTTTAAAAAAAAGTTTATGATTTCATATTACTTAAATCAAAAACTTTACACTTTTATTATAAACCATAGTTAGTAATTAAGAGAACTCGTTTTCAGATTTAAAAAAAAAACAAATAAAATGAAAACTACAATCATGTGTTTAATAGAGTGTTTATTTTAGTTTTAGTTTAGGGGTAATATATTTAATGTTTAAAGTTATCTTAAAAGTTATACTGCTTAGCATTAAAAATATAATATTGTAAAGCTTTTTATAAACTAATTTTTAATAAAAGTAAAATGTAATTCAACATCTTGTATTATTATAACTAAAACTATAAATTTTGGTAATATAATTAATAAATAACTTGATTGTACTTGAAATCAACCTACTAGACATAATCCTGTTTAAATTGTTAAGTGGTTTAAGTTTTTTGTTGTTAAAACAAAACATTTTTTTTTATTTGTAACACTTTAATGGTGTATATATTTCAACCTTCTTTATAATAAAGATTATTTTACAATTAAGTATAATTTGAATTATTTTAATATGATGTTTTTAGTAATTGTATTTAAACTTTTTTATGTCTAAAATCTAAGTTTTATCAGTTTATTATTTTCTACGTGTCATATTTTTTTAAAAAAACAACACTTTATAAATTTCAGCTCGCAAAAAAATAACTTGATATATGCACAGTTTTCTGAACAATTAAAAAATTAATGACTTATAATATAGCTTTTGTACTTATGTACCTATAATACTCTTATCTATAAAAGTCGCAATCAGGTTTTCTTTTTATAGTTTTTTTCCTTGCATTTAGAAACAAACTAATAAATATAGAGCTGTTAAAAAGTCAAAATTATTCCTAACTTTTTCAAAAGTTTAGGACATTCAGAGTTTATAATAGAAAATAGTATGATAGATCTGTTTTAAATAAAAAATAATATTTGTGTAATAGTTGTAATAGTGTAGTTCATGGTTTTATACTATAGGTCTAGAAACTAAAACTAACTTTAAGTATACCATTATAAAAGTTAGTTTGAATTGTTGGTCGGTTTTTTGAAATCGAAAAAAGCAATTTACTAAAAGCTTGTAAATTTCCTGTAGTACTACGTCTACTTAAATCCACTTAAAAGGTTAGTTTAAAAATTATGAACTTTCATATGTCTAAACAAATTAGAAGTAATTTAAAAGGTATTTACTTATTTTCTTATTCTAACAAACAGTTAATTAAACGCTCCAGTTGAATTGAAATGTAAAAATCAATTTCAAATGCACTATGAGTAAATTCCTATGCGTATAATTGACAAGTTAAACAAAAAAAAACAAATAAAACGACGATATTCAAAAATACTTTTCTTTGTTATCATTAACTTGTTTAAATTGTTTCTATAATTATTTTCTAATTAACTTATGTATAATTTAATTAGTTAACTAACCTTTCTAATTAACTGATAATAAATAAATGAGATTAAATAACTATAATTTATTTTATGTTTATATGACGTGAGAGTTTTTATTGAATTCATGTTTGTTTAAAAAAACAACAATATTTTACTAACCCTTTTTATTTTGTTTTGAAGGCACCTAACTTAGTTGTGTTGACTAAGAAAATATATACTTTTAAAGAAGATTTTTGTTAAGATAAATAACATTTAGAAAGTTTACATAAATAAATTAGTATGTAGTTTACTAGTAATTAACAAAGTTTAACTAGTGTCATTAATAGTTGAAAACTTTTGAGATTGCAATAAAAGTTCTCAACTATAGATAAAAGGAATAGTATCAATTTAACTTTTTTAATTTTTCTACCAAAACAATGTCTCACTCTTAAAACCTAACTTAAACAAAATACTTAGTTAATAATTAAAATCTTATTTAAATTGAATCTACTTATTTATATTTTTTTAATGCTGGCTTAAATTTCAGGGTATAAAGTAAATAAACACAAAACTAGAAAAAAAAGGATTGTAATTATTTTACTGGGTTGTTGTAACATATTGATGCATTTTTTTGTATGTAGATACAAACTAGTTTACTAATCGGACGTTTATTTTGTCATGATGTTTGAACACTTAAATTTTTTATGTGAGCTTAAATTCAATTACTTAAAACTATGTTTAACTTTTATTTTTAACTTAATAAAGTATATGTATTGTAGAAATAGTTTAATTATCATTTTTTACTATAGCTTAATGTTTAAAGATAGTTAAAATTACAATTTATTTTCAAACTGTTAACATTTTGTCATTTAATTTTTTTATTTATATGCATATTAATTGTTTTCGGTACTTACAGCTATAAACAGCTAAAAGTATACTTATCTGTAAATATATGTTAAACTGTAAAAACTATTTCAAACTCTGAAAAGTTTAAAAATATGTAGAGTCAATTTATAAAAAAATGATGGTAACTGGTTTTTAAATAATCTATCTAGCAAAAAAAGTACACGTTAAAACTTAAAAAATTTAAGATTAAAGCTGTTTGTTTTTATATTTTGAAGTCTTTAAAAAAAAACAGTTTGTTGAAATTATTTGAATTATGTAGGTTTGAATTCATTTTTTCTATTTTTTTTTTAATTATACTTTATTTATGCCTGTGAGTAAAAAAATTATTTTGTTATTTAGTAGTGATACAGTAAAAATACACTAGTTACTGCATTCTTTGAAAACAAGAATAATAACAAAATAACAACTTTTAATCTGTCGTAATAATTTCCTTTCTTCAGAATTTATAAGCAATGGTAAAACCTACGTCTCAACTAGCTAAGGAAAGAAAAAGTTCCTTTACTAAAAAACCTAAAAAATTGCACCCAGCTACCAGAAGAAGTAATATTGTTTTTGAAATTCAAGGAAAGCTCAAAGAAAAAGAAAAAGAATGTAATATGCTACGTCAGATGTATTCTAACTTGTTTCAATATGCAAGTTTCCTTCACAGAAAAAGTAAGTGACAGTACTTAAAAGTTTATATTTTAATTAAAGTTTTTAAATATTTTGGTTGCTTAAGGTTTTGAGTTTTTAATTAATTATTTAAACTGTTTTACAAATTATTAAACTGTTAAAGACTTCATATTCTGTGTTTTTTACTACTATTTAAAAAACAACGATCTTTGGTAAACCATAACACGACTAGTTAACTTAAAATGTTTGTTTTTTATATGGAATTTTTTTAAAACTATATACACTGTTTTATTTTAACTTTACTTTAATTTGTATAGGTTGTAATAAAGTTGGTAATAGCATATAGTTTTAATTTTGTCATATATTTCTTTTTACTTAAAAATGGTAATAGATTTCTGTAAAAGCCTAGGGGTTTTCAACTTTTTGAGCTTTTTATTTAAACGAGCTTATTACAAAGAAAAAAAAATAAAGTATTTGATCAGCTGCGAAAAATGATTAAGCAAAATGTTTAATTCGGTTAGAGTGAAAAACTAACTACTTCAATATTTATTTATGTTGATAATATATTAATTTGTGTGTAAACGTGCTTGATTGTCTACTACGGCTTCTATAGTTTTAAGTCAAAAATATGCATGTGTAGGTAATTATTACCACTTTATTTTTCTATGTTTTCATATTAAAGTTTACCTAATAGATTAAAAACAGACAAAAATTTTATAAAATATAAAATAACAGTGAGTTGTGTTGGCTATCTTAATGGAAATGGAAAATTATCTGAGCTTAGTTAGTTTAACTTTGGTTTACATATTAGAACTAAGGTATTTATTGTATAAGAACTATGTTTTCTTTCTAAATTACAGCTGTGTCTTAACTATAGGTCGCTATTTATATTTCCTATCGATAGTTGTTTTTAAATAGGCTGAAATCTATAATGTTTTTTTATTTAAAAATAAATACTTATTAAAGTAGTAAATATTGTACCAACGTTTTCGATTTTTATTTAAAATACTTTAATGCTTTACTCGCTCTCTTATTTTTGTAATATCTTGATAGTGATTTGAGCATTAATATGTAGTAATAAAATTCTTACAACTTAAAAGCATTAAAATTAAACTTTACAAAACTTGTATATCAAACTTTTTTAATTTATACATATCTTAAATTTTCAAAAATGTAGTTATAACTTTGTTAACAAAAGAAACTAAATAACTTACATATATTTTACTTTTTAATTATTAAAATAAAATAATAAATTATACTCACACAAACCTCTTTTTATGTAAATTAAATAAGCAACTATCAGGTCAACAAAGCCGACTTCAAATAGCAGTTGGCATTTCAGCGAATCACAACTTAGTATTGAACAATTCAGCATGTGCAACGAACCGTGGTAAGCAATCAAGTTCAAAGCTAGTAAGTAACACACGAAAGAATAATGCATTCAAACAAGTGAATACAAGCAACACACGTTTTGATTACTTGAAAAATATTGAAACTCTTATGCAAGTAAGAAACGGTTTGTCATTGAACAGAGACGAACAAACAGTAGAAGCAACCGACAAAAATTTGTTTAATAATGGTAGGTGGAAAAACAAAAGTAAACAATGTTTTAAATATTTTTTAATCATATAATAAATTAATTAGTATATTTCGAGTAAAGTTTTCTTAGTTTAAAAAATAAATAGTGTTTACAACACTTAAATTTTAACCATAGTAAAATTTGTTAATTTCAGCAAATAAGCAAAACATCTCAATTCCATCGACAAGTAAAAACTCACCCAATAGTTCACTACATGTACAATATTTGAAAGCGAAACACTTCATGAAAAATTATGCTGAACAAAGACGTATAGGTTAGCACTTAGAACAGTTGATAAGTTTTGTTGTGTTTTATAAAAGATCAGTTAACCGAAACAATCTTAAAGTCAGATATTTTTTTAATTAAATTTAGATTACAGTAACCTCTCGGATCTTTACGCACTCGTGACGTTATGCACTCTCGTTTAGTTACGCATTTCAGAATTCTATAAAATTCTGAAATAAAGATTGTAATTTTTTTAATATTGCACAAATTAGGTTTAATGTATATTTTTAAAGTAAAATATGTTTTTGAATGCTAACACACCTCTCTATATTTTTAGACTTTGTAAATTTATGTTCCTTGACTAATTGATAAACATTTAGTTATACCTCAGTATATCAGAAATATTGTTAAGAAATCAAATAAAAATTGTGAAATAAACATGACTGTGTTTAATATTGAAAATATAATGAAATAATGAGAGTTTAAAACACAAAGAAATAATACAGCAGTCTTGCCCTATATATTAATAAACACCATCTTAAAATTGTAAAAAAATGCTTAATTATAAATTGAATTTGCTAAGTAGAATTAAATATAAATGTAACATATAAGTAAAGATAAAGATAATTTCTACTTATTATTAAAAATGTAAAATTCTTTCTACTCGTATTATTATTTTATAGAAATTCGAATCCTTTTTTTAATATATGTGTAGTTTTATCTGTTGTTTTCATATTTATAAATAAAGTAAACAAATAGTTAAAAGTGGGAAAGTTCCCAGTCTTCTCTTAACTAGAAGCAATATTAAAAAAAA
Organism: Thalia democratica; assembly: GCF_965202585.1. Lineage (NCBI taxonomy): Eukaryota > Metazoa > Chordata > Thaliacea > Salpida > Salpidae > Thalia > Thalia democratica. The sequence goes on from NC_139171.1 coordinate 23,142,896, forward strand.
TTATAAAAAAATATATATAGTGAGTATATTTGTTACATCTCGTTTCTTTACGATCTCTCATATCTTTACGCACTTTTCTGTGGACACAATGTGCGTAAATAAGCGAGAGGTTACTGTAACTTATTTTGAGTTATTCTTTTTTTAATTTTAACATTAGTATCAGTCTTGTATTTGTTTTTTAGATTTATTTTTTTTCAACTACAGTTCGTGAAAGCAGTTCTGCTGTGTTACCAAGGAAAAGCCGTGAGCCAATCATGCAAACCACCATTGAACCGATTGACGATTACGAGAGTTGGTATGAAAGCAAGCAAGCTAAGTTGTCCAATGAAAATTAAGGTCGTAACTATTTTGGCGGCAAAATTTGTTAAATGTTTTTTACGCAGTTAGAAACGACAAAATGATACTTAGTTTTATACTTTAGTTTTTTACTGTAAGGTTTTTAAAAAGGATTAACCATTTTTTTCAACTCTCTTTTTGTACTTAAAATGTTTTAAATTGTTATTTTATCAAATTATCTAAGAATTAAAGTTAAAATATAACGGGTGGAATTTTAATACTTGAGTTGTAATTATAAAAATATTCTTTTTTAAAATTATATATAAGACTAATTTTACATAGTACCATAATTTACATAAAGTAATCTTTCAAGTTTTGTGTCAAAATTTAGTATACTTTATAATTCAAATAATTTAAAGGCTAGTATATTTTTTTTTATTAAAATATTTCATTTTTATTATTTAAATTGAGTCTCACTATTTACAGTTATGAGTTTATTTAAAAACTCTAATAAACAAAACGCAGAACTTAAAATCAAATAGTAAATAAGAATATGCATCGCTTATATCAGTAAGAATTGTTCATTTTTGCTTTTAACGTTAATACAAGTAGTTACCTGTTATACACATTAGTAAAAAGCATATTTACCATTTTATTTTTAAAAAAAGTTTGTTGACTTTTTACAAAGATTAACCTACAAAAAAAAGTATATTGATTGTCTACTTTAGTAAGAAACAAGTTTTGTTACGAGTCCTTAGTTTAGTATATTTTGAATAACTTCTGTGAAATTAACTTTGTAAAATACTGTTAGGTAGTAAATAGGTAACAGAAGTATTTTGGTGTTAAAGAAATATAGTACTGATTTTAGTTTTTAAAAAGTAAACAATTATAACATTTCGGTTTTTTTTTTTGGTTACGACTATACTTAAGTTTTCCACATTTGGTAAAATTCATCAAAGTTTTATTTTTACCTGCAGCAACAAAGACTTTTTTTAGGCAATATATTTCAATTTAATTTTTTTTCAAACAGTGCTGTTGGTATACTAATAACGCTGTAATGAAATCAAGATTTCATTTTATATTTTAAAGTGTGTGAATAAATGTGGAATTTTTGTGCCAAAGGAATATTATATCTATAATTTTTACAGATAATTTATTTCAAAACGGAAAAGATAAACAACAATAGGCTTTTTTTTTAAACAATATTCCCTATAATGAAATATATAAAGGAGTTAATTTGTTTTAAACGTGTATATATCGGCACTTGTTTTTCAAATACGTGTTATTTACTTCTATTTGTGCTGCAAGCAGTGTGTCGCTAAGTTGCGATAAAATAGCTTTTGAGCTCAAGCCTATGAAGTATAATCTACATTGAAGAAAGTATACGTTATCTTGTGAAGAATAAATTAAACTTTGTCAAGGTTGTAAGTATTTTGCATGATCTTTATTATAATAGATTATTTGTTCATTAGGTATTACAGTTTCTTTCTTGAGCTTTTAAAATAAGTATTCTATAAAAAACATTATTTAAAAGTATGTTTTAATCATAACTTAGGAGTAAGTTACTTTAAGTAAGACCAACATTTGTAATTCTCGCACTGTAAGCTACTCCTAATAAAGCTGTCAGTTTAGATAGTACATACTTGGAGACCACATATCTAAGACCATAAACATAACATATTTTAGACCATAAATATATCACTGTCATTATAACGCAAACTACATTAAAAATGTACAACTTACTTACTTTAGCTGGTTAACTATTGGTTTTTATTTATGTATAATACATTATTTAAAATGTTCAAAAACTATAATATGTTTAGAAGTAAATAAAAAATTAAATAGACAGACTACTTTAAAATTTTTATTTTACAATTATGAATAAAAAAATCAGTTTAGCGTGTAGAGCACAGGTCTCTAGTCTATTATACTACACTTGCCTATTTTATTAAAAAAGCTGCTTCAGTTTCGTTCAGTATATCAAAAAAATTGCTTTAAGTTACTTTAAGTAAGACCAACATTTGTAATTCTCGCACTGTAAGCTACTCCTAATAAAGCTGTCAGTTTAGATAGTACATACTTGGAGACCACATATCTAAGACCATAAACATAACATATTTTAGACCATAAATATATCACTGTCATTATAACGCAAACTACATTAAAAATGTACAACTTACTTACTTTAGCTGGTTAACTATTGGTTTTTATTTATGTATAATACATTATTTAAAATGTTCAAAAACTATAATATGTTTAGAAGTAAATAAAAAATTAAATAGACAGACTACTTTAAATTTTTTATTTTACAATTATGAATAAAAAAATCAGTTTAGCGTGTAGAGCACAGGTCTCTAGTCTATTATACTACACTTGCCTATTTTATTAAAAAAGCTGCTTCAGTTTCGTTCAGTATATCAAAAAAATTGCAAACCACATAATTGCTGTAATTAAAGAAAACTGTTCAAAATTAAAAAATTAAGAAGCTAAGCATTAGTAAAACACTGAAAACTACTAACCAGCGAATAACAGCTAATTAATAACTTTCTTTTTCATGAGAACATTATATGTGTTTTTGTAAAAAAGTATTTTATAGCTAAAAAAGCAGCAGATTTTGCTTTGCCGGATGCATTTGGCTTGTAGACCGCAGTTTTCTTAAGCGTGGTTCACGGTTATGTACTTCATTAAAGTCTAATTTCCTTTAGAAATTTTTGGTTTGTTTATTTTAGTTTGTTCTTTAAGTTCGATGTATTGAAAATATTAGTGATTTTTCATCTTGATAATTTCTGAAATAGTTAGTTTTTAATATTATTTGTACTTTAGCATTTCCGTACTTAGTTATATAAACTACATGTTTCTCTTTTAGTAAATAAGAAAAATTACGTTAATGACAATTTGTACACAACTTACTTGTAAACAGAATTTTACCTAGAAAATTGTATAAAACTAATATAGAATTAAATCTGTCAATTGTTCCTAGGTTTTGTAATTTTATTTTAAACATATTCCTGGCCAAAAAGTAATGTATTATTCATATATGTGTGTAATGTTAAAAAACCCAAATACTACTTACAAAAATTTAAATTTATAAACAAACTTTTATTTAAGCATAAACCATACTTATAATTTTTAACTTTCTAACACTTTATTAGTTCTGAATACCTGGCTAAATATTGTCTTGTTGTTCCTAGCATTAGTTTGTTATAATGACGGGAGTTAACATAATTCAAATAAGATGTTTTATCAGAATGGATTATAAGCTCATATACGATGTGTAGTTTCTATTTATCATTCTAAGCTTGATAATTTATATATTTAATTTGTCTATTTATCCATTAAAATTACATAATTACTTTCACAAGCTATTCTGGACTACGTGATACTTGTAAATATTATAAACATTTTTTTTTGTTGACAACTATATCATTTTTATTTAATTCTGTTTTATACCTTATGTTTTATTTTTGTTTGTTAGTTTTTAATAAGTTAGTTTAGATCTAGATTAAAGTGCAACAACTATAACTAAACGTCGTTTTTTAAAAAATGTTTGCAATAAAATAATTCACTTTGTTATTAGGTTTTTATTAGTATTATTAATAATGTTTTTCAAGTAAATGCTCTAAATAAAATAAAACAGTTTTGAGTCATTACAATCTGCTTATATTAATTAATTAGGCAAATTATTTAATTCGATGTGAAATAAAAACGCTTCAAATGGGATCAAATAGTAATAGTATTGTTTGTAAAAAAAGTGATAAGTTTAATAATAGGAAACTTAATATTTAATTTAATAAGTAAAAAATTTAGAAGCTAAATATTAAGTTTATGATAGTTGTTTATGAAAGTACTTACGTTTTTTGGAAATTTTGTTTTGGTTTTTATAATTTTTATTTCATTATATTGAAGTCCACTTGAATACAAGAACATAAAATAAATTAAGACTTTTTAACTCTGGTTTATTATAATAATTTTAGTTATCACCTCACTATCCTTTATAACACAAAAAAGTTTTAACCAAGCATTAAAAATAATAGTTAAACTAAACATATAATTATTGTTGTCTGCTTTTTGCAAGTCACGTTTGAACTTAAAAACTAAATTTTAGATAATAAACTCAAAATTTACATGACTTTAGTAAACTAACATAACAAGAAACTCAGCTTCATACAGTTATATATACCTTTTGTTCTATGTTTTAATTTGTTTTTTTTGATTTTTACTTTCTTATATTAATTTTCTAATGAATCTTTACTTCAGCCCAATGTAGTGTATTTATATATATTAATTATTACAACAAAGTTAAAATAATATAACAAATACATTCACAGTACCTAATTACGAATAATCACGTAAAAGAGTAAAACTCTTTTTGCAATTGCTGATACAAAAGGATAATAACAATTTTTTTAATTATATTAAATATTTTGTAACTATTTTACTCTAATTATAGTAAGCTACTTCTAGCTTGACAATATTACAAACAAACTAATAAGTTTTTTAAGCTATATTTTAACGGATATTTAGTATCTGTTCTGATACAAAATATTATAATTTTCATAAGCTTAAATACTAAATAGCAATAACATTTTCTTATTGCTTTTAAAATTGAAATAATAGTTTTTACATATTAGATAATATTAATCGATTTGTCAATACGTTTTAAACTTTTATTAGGTTTTCGAACAACAAAGTTTTCCTATAAAGTTAAATGCATGGAAGGTTTTAGCTATGTCTAAAAATTTTATTTACATCTATTTTTAAAAAAGCATTATTTTTTTTATGTTTTAAGAAGAGTTTGATAATCAGACGTATATTTGTCATTGAACTAGTTGAATCATTCATTTTATTTTATTTAGTATATTTTGTTAAATATTTTAGAATAAACTAAAACTTCATAAAACAAATTTAGAACATATAAAAACAATCATTAAATTAACTCTTTTAAAGAATAGATTTTAATATTTATATTTAAGATGTAACGATACTTTTAATGTGCTGTTTACTGATAATGTTATTAATTTTAATAATATTTTTACATTAAATTAGCTAAAACTAATAAAATATTAAGTATAGTATAATAGAGCTCGTACAGATTGTTTAGATTGTCCCTTCTGTCTGCTTTAGCTATCGCGACCTTTTCTAATATGCAAGTACTACAAATGTTTTGTGGGTCTTTGGCTTTGCCAATATTATGGATAATTTCCCAATCTATTTTGTAGTAACGGTAGAAACGGTACTGTGGCTCTTTTATTCCTGCCCGCACTTCCAAAACTCCACTTCAAAACTTAAGTTACCCGTAATACAGGTTTTATGCATGCTTTGTAATTTTTGTAGCTTTTATTTTCTTAAAGCTAAAAGTTTAAGTAAAAAAAATAATCAAGCTAAATTTAAAATTTTCGTAACCATTATGAGCACAAAAATACTTAAATTTTTAATATTTAAGTCACAATAAAATTTAGCTGGATTAAAATGCATCTTAACTTAAGCTTACTTATTACTGTTAACTACATTTTTATTTAAGCAATGTTTACTTTAAAAATCAACTAGAAGAAAATAGAAAGCTACATACAGGCTTTTTTTTCAATTATTATTATTTGTGTTGTTCTTTGATTTTTAAACTTAATTAAAGTTTAAATTTTGCCTCAATTAAAACTTAGTATTATAATTTAACTTGTTTTGTTTTAAGGTTAATATTTGTTTTAATTTAAAGTTTTTATATAAAGCATTTGAGCGGAATTTCAAATTTTCATAGCGATTACAAGCACAAGATTAAATTTTCAATAGTTATGTCACAATTAAAATAATCTACATTAAATTCAACTCAATTTTAAGCTCACTTTATTAATTACATTTTTGCTTAAGCAATGTTTACTCTGTAAATTAACGAGTAGAATAAAGAAAGCTACATACAGTTTTTGTTATTCTAATTGTTGTTGTTGTATTGATTTCAAAACTTAACTAAAATTTAAACTTTACCTAAAACTCAGTCTTATCATTAAAATTTGATTTGTTTAGTTTATTAAGTAAAAAATTCGAGAAAACAATTTGGTTTTATTTAAATTTAATTGCTTAAAAGCTATTTCCATGACTGTAACGTTACACGTAAACTATACCATTAATAGTTTTATTCGTAGCATTTATGTTTTTAGGAATTAATAGTTTTTAGAAAACTCAATTTGTTATCAAGTATTTTTTAAACAGTAGTCATCATTATTAAAATGTACTTTTTTATTAATTTATTTTTATTTTATAAAAACCGCCTATAGAAACGAAACTTTACATTATATACTTAATTTTGAAGCAAACACATATATTCAGAGTTTGTTGAGCTTTGTTACTTATTTCTATAACACAAAGAAAAATTATGAAGTTAGTATAAAAGTTTTAGTGACTTTGAAGTGTGCATTACTATAAAAACAATTTTGTTTGTTCATATGTATTTTTAGATTTTAGAGTATCATTAATAAAAAAATTCAAGAAAAGCGTATCCTAAACATTATAATATAATTATAGGTTATTGAACGAAAAAAAAACTCTCAAAATAGCTTGTGCTAAGATTTAGTGCACGAAGAACCTCTCGGTTATCGAGTATCGAGTCGCACACCACGGATACCTTTTAATGTCATGTCCAGGACGGTAAAAGTTTACATTTAAGAGTAAAATAAAGTTAATTACTTTAGAAATTTCAACCAAGTCAAGTCACTATGAATAGCAAAACTAAATTAAAAATATAGTACTTGTTAAATTTTATTATGTTTGAATTAAAAAAAAAGTCAAAACAGAGAACTTTTAACGATTCATTTACTATTGTATACTAATTAAAAAAAAAGTTTTAGTCCATAAAAGAAAACTGAATCTTATAATTAATAACAATTTTTAAATTTTTACTGTTCACGGCAATAAAGTTTTCGTAAGATAGTTTGTAGATATTTGGTATTTACAAAACTAACTAAATTTTTAATGTTGAATTTTATATTTGAATTGAGCAGAACTCTTCAAGTGGTTCCTTTATGTACAAAGTAAGTTTTAAAAGTAAACAATAAAAAAAGCACTAAAACTATACTTAATTCTTTAAAAAATATAACTTGAATAGTTTAGGAAACACTTATTTAGAAAAACTATACAAAATTGCAATAATATTGATTAATAGCCACCAGTGATTAATATACAGTTGGTCTAGAATAAAATTACTTGAAAATTTTGCAACTTTTGTAAGTCCTGTCCAAATCAAGTTTGTCTGGTCTCTAATTTATCATAAAAAAAATATATGTGTTAATACTTACAGTATCAAAGCTTTAAAAACCACATACATCAATGTTTTAAATGAAAACATTCTTGTTTAAATAAAAAATTATTTTTTAAACTTATTCTTTTTTAATAGGTATAATGTTAATAATTACAGGGTTGCCACTTTACCTGAAAACATGGAAATACCTTAAATTTTACAAATTAGGTTAAAAAAAACCTGGAATTTGAGAAATTTTGAAAAAAATATGGAAAAACCTAGACTTTTAACAATTTTTACATATTAAGTAGAGAAATTTTTATTTGACACAAAAAGTATACCATATAGATAAAAAGTTTTTGTCACCATCAAATATGTTTTTTTTCAAATAGCACATTTGAAGTAGCACTACAGTATCTTTTCAATATTAAATACACAGTTTTTACCTTGAACTTAAATTTAAATTAAAAATAGACCCAATAACAACTACTTTTAAAAACCTGGAAGAAATTTTAAAACCTTGAAAAAAAAGGCCAAAAGTCAGTGGCAACCAGTTTTTGAACAGGATATTCATGTTTACTTTTTTTACATTAAAGTGGTAGTTAACTACTTAACATTAATTTAAAAATAACTGTCTTCAATCTGTATAAAGTTCCAAATAAAAAGACTTTATAAAAACAGTCTTAACCATTGTGGCCTTTAAATCTAAACAGTAGAAAAATGCGGAAAAACCTGTATACTGATACTTATTGAAAAGTACCTTAATACCTAAAATTCACACTTAAGTAAATTAAAATCCAGGGTTTTTGAACATGAAAATTATTAAACTTTTGATTAGATACAAATACCCAAAAACGTGTTATGATATATAGAATTTTATTTATTATAAAAAACAAGTAATTTAATATGGTAGCCAAAAAACCTGGAACAAGCTGGAATTTGACAATTTAGGCTAAAAAACAGGTAAAACCTGGAATTTGAAAAAAAAAACCTAGAATTTTAAACAATTTAACCTGTTTAGTAATAAAATTTTTATTTGACACAAAAGACCATCATATACTTTTAGATATAAAATCTTGTCTTCAGCAAAAATTTTTTTTAGAACAAGTTTAAAGAAGGCTTTACAGTATCTTTTCAGTTTTTTTAATACTATTAAACACAGTAACTTACCTTAAACTTTACTATACATTAAAAGTAGACCCAAATAATGTTTACATCACAAACCTATAGGAAATTTTAAAAACCTGGAAAAATTTGCCAAAAACATTTGGCAACCCTGTGTTTAGTACTATTACAGTATTTTGATGAATTTTTGAACTTAGAGGTATTTTGAAAATCTTGAAGAAAATAAGAATACCTGGAAATTTTTTTATTATAAAACCACTGACCACATTGTTAACATTAAGCTATATAAAACCTTTCTAATAAAAAAAAATGTTACTTAAAATCACACATCTGCACAAGTAAAAGTTTGTTAACTTTATTTTGACATTTATTTTACCAGTAAACAGTTCTGAATTAATAGTCTTTAAAAGTTCCAAAAGAAAATTATGTTACCTTTTTAATTCTGTAAAAAAATATTTACAAGGACATTAGTAGATTGATGTTTTAACTCTTTAATTTCAAATGATTTCAATTTGTACATATTTATAAATAGTTAATAATTGTATGTTTTAAACTTTACCAGAGCTTAGACCTTACTTGTTTTTGTTACAGTTTCCCTTAATATTTTTAGTAAGTTAACATTTTATTCAAATATTTATCTTTATTTTATAATATATAGTATCTTAAAATAAGATTCGGATAACTATTATTTTTAGAGTTCAAAAAATAACTTAAATATAAAGAAATATTAATAAATTTTAGTAGTGAAATCCTCCAATTTTTTAAATTATCTTGGAAAATTAACATGTAAACTGTACATAAACATAGTGATTTATAAATAACAAAAGTAACAGTACTTTTTCCTACTTAAGTAGTTATTCCAAAATATGAAGTATTCAATATTTAGTAGTATCTTAAATCACATTTCTAGTGACTACCATTTTTGTTAAACTAAAAAAAATATTTGAGTTTTTCTTGCACATAAGTTTTAGTATGGTGGCAAAAGTTCACAAAAATCTTACAATACCTGTTTTACTTATGTAAAAATATTTCAGAAGGACACTACTACATTGATGCTTTAACTCTTTAATTTCAAATGCATTTCAAATATTTTGCTAAATAACTAATTGTTAATGGTATGTTATTAAACTTACAAAAGGTTAGATCTTACACTTTTATCACTTCTTAATCTCTATATAACTTTACATTTTATTTAAACAACTACCTTTATTTATTATTTAATAATATCTGGAAACCACCATATATTTGAATATTAGGTTTTTATAGTGATTAACAAGCTGTTTGAAATAATAATAAATTTTGTAGAATTTTAATACCTATATCTTCCAATTTTTTTGTATTTATTTAACATTTTAATATTACATAAAAACAGTGATTTACAAATAACAAAAGTAATAGTACTTTTTCTAACCAAGAAGTCATTCCAAAATTTGAATATTCAATAGCATCTTAAATCAGATTTCTTATGACTAATTATTTTTGTTCAACTAAAAAGAAGCATATTTAAGAAAGTAATCTCTTGTAAATAAGTTGTTAGACTAGCAGTTACATTTTACTGTCTTTTAAAAATTACAACAATTTTTGAGATAGAAGCTATCAAAGGTGGACACTTCAATACATTTTTTACACAAGGCTTAATAAGACATAAAGACTTTTACTAAAAATGTATCTCATAAATTTTTTAAACACAAACCTTTTCAGTCTTATAAATATTAAATGTATAATGAATATGTTTGAAATTTTTTAAATCTCTAATTAGTGTTTTTTTAAATAAAAAGCATACTTCTGAAACTTTATGTTATATTTGTTTTGTTGTCAAAATTTCAATTTCAGATTTTTCAATATGTTTTAAGATAAAATTTTTAATATTTTAAGGTCCTTAGCTCAAAAAAAACTAAAAAAGGTAGACTTTTATTTATATAAAATTTCTGAGAAACTGACAATGAAATAAAGTTGGTCCATAAAGTTGTATAATAATAATCATTTTATAAAAATCACTAATAATTAAGGTTGCCTCACACTCCAGGCATTTAAAGTTTTTGTATTACTTATGAAAACTCCAGCTACTTTAAAAAAAATTAATTTCATTCTTGTTTTTTTGTCAAGCCAGTAATTATGTTTATAAAAAAAAAGTAAGACTATTTTTCTTAACTTAATATTTTAAATTATCTTAATTGATCTTTGTTAAGTCCTTGTATTGTATATTGATATTTTTATGTAAGGTTTAATTACAATATTTTTTCTAATTTTGGCTCATCTTTTTATGTTTGAATACTTCAGGGTGGCAAAAAACTTGGAAACCTGGAACTTGAAAATTTAGACCAAAAGAAAACCTGGAATTTGGAAAGTTTTGGAAAAAGTCTGGTATTATTTACAAAAAATTGCTATAAAAAACCTTGAGTTTTTATAAACTTCGGTTTTTCAACAATTTTGATATCATAAAAAATGCAAATTGTACTAAAAAATGTCAAAAAAAAGATGTGCTTTCAAAAACCTGGAAGAAATGTTAAAAAAACCTTTAGGGAAAAATTAAAAAAATATTTTGCCACACTGATATTTGCATAACTCAATCGAGTTTGATGTAACTGAAGCTGACTTTTTGCCTCCAAGAGTAAAAACTGTAACAATTTTAGTTTGTTAACACTTTTAAATTAACTTACAGTTCTTATTTTGGTGTTTCACATAAAAATCAATCTTGAGGACATTGGAAGGCTCAAGATTTTATTTCATCAAAATGAATATTGACTTTTGTAATAAAGCTATTAGTATAAACTACAAGCCAGTTTTTATATAGTTTGTTTAATTTAAGTTATTAAATTTATAGGTATTGTAATCTTTGTAAAATTAGATACAAATTTACGGACCATTATTTTTCATGGTCAGCTTTTTTATAAATTTAAAGTTCACTAAAATCTATATCCTCCTTAATTTTTTGAGCTATACACCTCATAGGAAACAATCTTCTTAGAGTTTGATAGATGAATTTTGAAATATTTTAAATTTTTTAGATAATAAAACTCACAAAATGTGTTTATTAAGGGCATAGGGGAGAGTTAGGCACTTTTTACATGTTAATCTTATTATAAAAATCTTTAACTTAGCTAACAGTTGCTTTTTACTATTTCCTATAACAAAAATTAAAGTTTAAGATATTAGGAAACTAAGTAAGTAAGTTCATTAAGATCCCTATGAATGGCAAAGTTAAGAAGGCAAAAAATGTCTATTTTATTAAATTTTTTTTTTTCAGAAGTTTTTTAACAATTTATATTAAACTTTTTCAGTGTCATATTAACTTAATAATAAAAATTCTATTGAGGGAATTTTAAAATGTTGAATTAAAATTATATTTCATTTTTACTTCTTTTGGTCATAATTTTATTTTATTTTCTACTTATCTTTTCAATTGTTACAAATGAGTTTTTCTTTTAATGCAAAAAACACTTCCTAAAAATTATAATTAATTGCTTAGCAAATGAAGGAGAATATGGATTTATAGTAAACTTATTAAAAATTTATTATCAGCCTTTAACATTTTTGACTTATATGGTTGCATCAGATTTTTTTACAAAACTGTTATTTCTCAAAAATAATTTTTTTTTTGTTCTTTAAAAGATATCTTCAAAAGACTTAACTATATACAATGGTAGTACGCCTCAACAACCAAATAATTTTCTACACCAATCCTTTAAAGTTTAAACCTTAAAGTTTATAACCTTTCAAACAAAAGCCAATGTTTTTTTTTTTAAAGTTGTTGAAACCGCGCTATGCCCACTATCAAAATTTTTACTTTTCAACATTGAAAAAAAGTTTCTGCATTGAAAAGAATAAAACATTAGTAAATATATCACTGTAAAATTTTTAAGAATATTGGTTAAAAATAAAAGAAAAGAGATATTTTAAATGAAATTAGTCTTTTTTTTTTACCAACTTTGATCCATTATATCTCAAAGTTACTTTGAATTCGTTAAGCTGTTAAAAGTGTCTGGTAGCTAAGACAAAAGCTACTTGTAATATCAAGGTGGACCCTCCTGTAGACTTAATATTTGTACAAAAATGTATTACACTTCATGCCCTTAGTTATAATGATATAATGACATGTTTAATTATGGAAATTATTGAACTTTATGACAGTGTTAATTTACAAATTGTACAAAAAAGTGAAAGTGGGCTTCAACATAACCTTTTTTTTTGTAAAAGTTCTTTGTTATTTTATCTAATGTTTTACTTGTTAAGGCCATTTCAATGTTTTTTTAAACTTTACCCTGTAGAAATTTTCCTCTAAACATTACAAAAAAAAAACCTTTGGTATCTATGTGTATAATTAAAAAAGTCATTAAAAACATTGAATAAAAACCTTGTATTTTACTTTTTTGCTTAGCACAAAGTAATTTTGTTTATTATTTTTTATTAACTTTTAGTATAAGTAAAGCCTTTTAAAACCATTCATTTGGCTCATGATATTTTATCCTAACTTTTTAGTTATTAAATTCTGCTTTTGCACTTGTTTATAGCATTTGCTTTTATTTTGTTATTATGAATATTAAAAACTGCTTACACATCAAGTTTTTTAAGCACAAAAAGATTTTAAAGTAGTTTTAAATGGCAAACTTACTGAAAACAGAGTAAACCTTAAATTCATAATAAACATAGTACAAAAAGTCTACTATAAACTTCCATAAATACTAAATTAACCATGAATCTGAACTGATTTTTTAGTCAGTGGTTCTCTAATTCTCCAAATATGTCCAAAATAAATGGATAGTAAAGTCCAGATTGACAAGTAAATAAAGTAAATAAATTTCTTATAAAAACATTATTTTTAATTTTTAGTTAAGTAGGATAAAGTAATCATTAATATCTCTAAATAAAAAATAATGACTAAATATTAGATTTTAATAGTTGTGCCGTAAAATATATCATTGCATTTTAGCAGAGAAAAAAAATCAAAAAATTCCCTGATTTTTCTTTGAAATTTTAGATATTTTTTATGGAACCCTTGTAACTAGTTTATATTACAAACACACTGACTTATATTTACATTTGTTAATTTGTTTGGTATTTCCTTAAGCTTGGCTTAAATTATATTATTTTAAAAACCTTAGCTTCTATTATGACTCCCAATATCTCAGTTTAATCAAAAATAAGAAAATGTTATTAAATGTTTAACTTAATAGCAAATACTGATTTATTGTTCTTTAAGTCATATCCAGTACACTTTTATAGTTAGTGAATTTTTATCACATAAATATAATTTTAAATTAAATTTCTTACATGATTTTTTTATATCCCCTTCACTGACCTATTCTTTTCTTAAAACCAGACAAAAAATATTTTATTACCAAGTAATTTCAGGGTTTCTACAAAGCCAGGAATCCTAAAAAAACCTGGATTTTGAGAAATTAAAAAAAAACAAACTAGATTTTTAAATAATTTTTACATGTTTAGTAGTTAAATTTTGATTTGACATGAAAAATATATCAAATAGATTAATTATTTTCTATATTAAATTTATATTAAAAAAAAAACCCACTTTAGATAGCTTCACAGTATCATTTCAATGTTGTTATAATATTTAACATATTTTTTATCTTGTACTAAACTTAAAATACAAACTTACTATACTAAACTTAATATAATAAAACTTAATATAAACTTAATAATAAAGTATTTGATCAGCTGCGAAAAATGATTAAGCAAAATGTTTAATTCGGTTAGAGTGAAAAACTAACTACTTCAATATTTATTTATGTTGATAATATATTAATTTGTGTGTAAACGTGCTTGATTGTCTACTACGGCTTCTATAGTTTTAAGTCAAAAATATGCATGTGTAGGTAATTATTACCACTTTATTTTTCTATGTTTTCATATTAAAGTTTACCTAATAGATTAAAAACAGACAAAAATTTTATAAAATATAAAATAACAGTGAGTTGTGTTGGCTATCTTAATGGAAATGGAAAATTATCTGAGCTTAGTTAGTTTAACTTTGGTTTACATATTAGAACTAAGGTATTTATTGTATAAGAACTATGTTTTCTTTCTAAATTACAGCTGTGTCTTAACTATAGGTCGCTATTTATATTTCCTATCGATAGTTGTTTTTAAATAGGCTGAAATCTATAATGTTTTTTTATTTAAAAATAAATACTTATTAAAGTAGTAAATATTGTACCAACGTTTTCGATTTTTATTTAAAATACTTTAATGCTTTACTCGCTCTCTTATTTTTGTAATATCTTGATAGTGATTTGAGCATTAATATGTAGTAATAAAATTCTTACAACTTAAAAGCATTAAAATTAAACTTTACAAAACTTGTATATCAAACTTTTTTAATTTATACATATCTTAAATTTTCAAAAATGTAGTTATAACTTTGTTAACAAAAGAAACTAAATAACTTACATATATTTTACTTTTTAATTATTAAAATAAAATAATAAATTATACTCACACAAACCTCTTTTTATGTAAATTAAATAAGCAACTATCAGGTCAACAAAGCCGACTTCAAATAGCAGTTGGCATTTCAGCGAATCACAACTTAGTATTGAACAATTCAGCATGTGCAACGAACCGTGGTAAGCAATCAAGTTCAAAGCTAGTAAGTAACACACGAAAGAATAATGCATTCAAACAAGTGAATACAAGCAACACACGTTTTGATTACTTGAAAAATATTGAAACTCTTATGCAAGTAAGAAACGGTTTGTCATTGAACAGAGACGAACAAACAGTAGAAGCAACCGACAAAAATTTGTTTAATAATGGTAGGTGGAAAAACAAAAGTAAACAATGTTTTAAATATTTTTTAATCATATAATAAATTAATTAGTATATTTCGAGTAAAGTTTTCTTAGTTTAAAAAATAAATAGTGTTTACAACACTTAAATTTTAACCATAGTAAAATTTGTTAATTTCAGCAAATAAGCAAAACATCTCAATTCCATCGACAAGTAAAAACTCACCCAATAGTTCACTACATGTACAATATTTGAAAGCGAAACACTTCATGAAAAATTATGCTGAACAAAGACGTATAGGTTAGCACTTAGAACAGTTGATAAGTTTTGTTGTGTTTTATAAAAGATCAGTTAACCGAAACAATCTTAAAGTCAGATATTTTTTTAATTAAATTTAGATTACAGTAACCTCTCGGATCTTTACGCACTCGTGACGTTATGCACTCTCGTTTAGTTACGCATTTCAGAATTCTATAAAATTCTGAAATAAAGATTGTAATTTTTTTAATATTGCACAAATTAGGTTTAATGTATATTTTTAAAGTAAAATATGTTTTTGAATGCTAACACACCTCTCTATATTTTTAGACTTTGTAAATTTATGTTCCTTGACTAATTGATAAACATTTAGTTATACCTCAGTATATCAGAAATATTGTTAAGAAATCAAATAAAAATTGTGAAATAAACATGACTGTGTTTAATATTGAAAATATAATGAAATAATGAGAGTTTAAAACACAAAGAAATAATACAGCAGTCTTGCCCTATATATTAATAAACACCATCTTAAAATTGTAAAAAAATGCTTAATTATAAATTGAATTTGCTAAGTAGAATTAAATATAAATGTAACATATAAGTAAAGATAAAGATAATTTCTACTTATTATTAAAAATGTAAAATTCTTTCTACTCGTATTATTATTTTATAGAAATTCGAATCCTTTTTTTAATATATGTGTAGTTTTATCTGTTGTTTTCATATTTATAAATAAAGTAAACAAATAGTTAAAAGTGGGAAAGTTCCCAGTCTTCTCTTAACTAGAAGCAATATTAAAAAAAATTATAAAAAAATATATATAGTGAGTATATTTGTTACATCTCGTTTCTTTACGATCTCTCATATCTTTACGCACTTTTCTGTGGACACAATGTGCGTAAATAAGCGAGAGGTTACTGTAACTTATTTTGAGTTATTCTTTTTTTAATTTTAACATTAGTATCAGTCTTGTATTTGTTTTTTAGATTTATTTTTTTTCAACTACAGTTCGTGAAAGCAGTTCTGCTGTGTTACCAAGGAAAAGCCGTGAGCCAATCATGCAAACCACCATTGAACCGATTGACGATTACGAGAGTTGGTATGAAAGCAAGCAAGCTAAGTTGTCCAATGAAAATTAAGGTCGTAACTATTTTGGCGGCAAAATTTGTTAAATGTTTTTTACGCAGTTAGAAACGACAAAATGATACTTAGTTTTATACTTTAGTTTTTTACTGTAAGGTTTTTAAAAAGGATTAACCATTTTTTTCAACTCTCTTTTTGTACTTAAAATGTTTTAAATTGTTATTTTATCAAATTATCTAAGAATTAAAGTTAAAATATAACGGGTGGAATTTTAATACTTGAGTTGTAATTATAAAAATATTCTTTTTTAAAATTATATATAAGACTAATTTTACATAGTACCATAATTTACATAAAGTAATCTTTCAAGTTTTGTGTCAAAATTTAGTATACTTTATAATTCAAATAATTTAAAGGCTAGTATATTTTTTTTTATTAAAATATTTCATTTTTATTATTTAAATTGAGTCTCACTATTTACAGTTATGAGTTTATTTAAAAACTCTAATAAACAAAACGCAGAACTTAAAATCAAATAGTAAATAAGAATATGCATCGCTTATATCAGTAAGAATTGTTCATTTTTGCTTTTAACGTTAATACAAGTAGTTACCTGTTATACACATTAGTAAAAAGCATATTTACCATTTTATTTTTAAAAAAAGTTTGTTGACTTTTTACAAAGATTAACCTACAAAAAAAAGTATATTGATTGTCTACTTTAGTAAGAAACAAGTTTTGTTACGAGTCCTTAGTTTAGTATATTTTGAATAACTTCTGTGAAATTAACTTTGTAAAATACTGTTAGGTAGTAAATAGGTAACAGAAGTATTTTGGTGTTAAAGAAATATAGTACTGATTTTAGTTTTTAAAAAGTAAACAATTATAACATTTCGGTTTTTTTTTTTGGTTACGACTATACTTAAGTTTTCCACATTTGGTAAAATTCATCAAAGTTTTATTTTTACCTGCAGCAACAAAGACTTTTTTTAGGCAATATATTTCAATTTAATTTTTTTTCAAACAGTGCTGTTGGTATACTAATAACGCTGTAATGAAATCAAGATTTCATTTTATATTTTAAAGTGTGTGAATAAATGTGGAATTTTTGTGCCAAAGGAATATTATATTTATAATTTTTACAGATAATTTATTTCAAAACGGAAAAGATAAACAACAATAGGCTTTTTTTTAAAACAATATTCCCTATAATGAAATATATAAAGGAGTTAATTTGTTTTAAACGTGTATATATCGGCACTTGTTTTTCAAATACGTGTTATTTACTTCTATTTGTGCTGCAAGCAGTGTGTCGCTAAGTTGCGATAAAATAGCTTTTGAGCTCAAGCCTATGAAGTATAATCTACATTGAAGAAAGTATACGTTATCTTGTGAAGAATAAATTAAACTTTGTCAAGGTTGTAAGTATTTTGCATGATCTTTATTATGTTAGATTATTTGTTCATTAGGTATTACAGTTTCTTTCTTGAGCTTTTAAAATAAGTATTCTATAAAAAACATTATTTAAAAGTATGTTTTAATCATAACTTAGGAGTAAGTTATTTTAAGTAAGACCAACATTTGTAATTTTTGCACTGTAAGCTACTCCTAATAAAGCTGTCAGTTTAGATAGTACATACTTGGAGACCACATATCTAAGACCATAAACATAACATATTTTAGACCATAAATATATCACTGTCATTATAACGCAAACTACATTAAAAATATACAACTTACTTACTTTAGCTGGTTAACTATTGGTTTTTATTTATGTATAATACATTATTTAAAATGTTCAAAAACTATAATATGTTTAGAAGTAAATAAAAAATTAAATAGACTACTTTAAAATGTTTAGTTTACAATTATGAATAAAAAAATCAGTTTAGCGTGTAGAGCACGGGTGTCTAGTCTATTATACTACACTTGCCTATTTTATTAAAAAAGCTGCTTCAGTTTCATTCAGTATATCAAAAAAAATTGCAAACCACATAATTGCAGTAATTAAAGAAAACTGTTCAAAATTAAAAAATTAAGAAGCTAATCATTAGTAAAACACTGAAAATTACTAACCAGCGAATAACAGCTAATTAATAACTTTCTTTTTCATGAGAACATTATATGTGTTTTTGTAAAAAAGTATTTTATAGCTAAAAAAGCAGCAGATTTTGCTTTGCCGGATGCATTTGGCTTGTAGACCGCAGTTTTCTTAAGCGTGGTTTACGGTTATGTACTTTAATAAAGTGTAATGTCATTTAAATATTTTGGTTTGTTTATTTAAGACGGTTTACTATCATTTCTAACTCGCTATCATTTCTAACCCGATCATTTCTAACCCGATCATTTCTAACCCGATCACTTCTAACCCGATCACTTCTAACCCGATCACTTCTAACCCGATCATTTCTAACCCGATCATTTCTAACCCGATCATTTCTAACCCGATCACTTCTAACCCGATCATTTCTAACCCGATCACTTCTAACCCAATTACTTCTAACCCGATCATATCTAACCCGATCACTTCTAACCCGATCATTTCTAACAAGAACATTTCTAACTCGATTATTTCTAACCCGATTTACCCCAATCATATCTAACCCGATCTTTTTTAACCCGATCTAACCCGACAAATACTAACCCGCTCTGTATTAATATATTTGTTTATTACATATTCTTTTAAAATAACGATTTGTTTTGAAAACAAATTAATCTCAACAAGTTTGTTTTTTTAATTAAATTTAGTTAGTTTTGTTTAAAATAAAACTTAATGTTCCGATAGCTTTTGCTAAAATAAAGTTTTTGATATTCATTGCTATTGGAAGTTTGTTATTCTACGCTAGACCCAGGCATCAAAATCTGGGCCACTTAAACTGAATGACACTTAACAAAGAGACGCATTTTATATACTGTAAAATCATAAACTATAGTTTTATCTAGTATTTATAGATAATCAGCAAAAGAATTTAAATTTTAAGTATAATATTAATCGACTAATTTATAGTTAAGGAGAAGGCTTTTAACAAATTTGGTTTTGACTCCATAATAAGCAAGTTTTACATCATTTTTTTCATCGATCAGTGAGTTTCAATAAAACCAAAAAGAGTTGCACAATCTTTCAATTTAGAATTAATTTCTGATTTCTTTTCAACAAAAAAAAAACATTCTTTTAAAATTTCAGCAACACATATTGAGACGATTTAGTAAATTATTTCAATGATTTTAGTGCAGCAATCAGCAAAATAGTCTGAATTTTAATTAATTATTAAAAGAAGGTTCATGGTTACTTTTATAAAGTTCTTTTAGAACATACTAGAATGTCAGAATTCAAACAAACTACAAAAGTTCATGAATAAAACTTATTCTTGTTCAAAAATCAACCGAATATACACATCTTGACTTTTAGAGTTAGGTTCTTTACATTTGTGCAACCGTTTGGTATTTCATTGTTTTTTTATAAATTATTTTTGTCGCTTTGCCAAACCATAATCGATACAATTAAAATAAACATTATTGAAACTAAGGTACAGACAATTGGAAAAATAATAAAAAACTTAAGTGCATTGACTAAGCACTAAATTTAAATTCAAAAGCACATTAGGAATACAGGTTAAAATAAATATCTATCGAAAATATTGAAAAACCTTATTTTATTTACAGAAGAAAGGCGCTGCTAATAAAATCAAACTATAGAGTTATCCAAGTTCTATATATTATATCAATGGTTTATGCTGGTTTATTTTCGTTAGGTTTATAAACCAATGGTTTATTTTCGTCGTGATTAATTATTTAAATAAAGTTAAAAGTGGATTATCAATTAACTGCAGTTAATTAGCTTTAAAAAGCATTAGGGCATTTATAAGTCTTCTGTATTCTAAAGATAAAGTATAAAGTTTTGATAGTCGTCAATATAACAAATATAATGAGTTTTAAAGCCTTTAAAAATTACTCCGTACTTTTTCTTTTAAGAGATTTTATATGGTTAATATACATATTCTAAGTATGGAGACCAGATTGGCAAGTTGTATTCAATTTAAGGCGAATTTATATAAAATACAACTTTTTAAGAATATTAATATCAGTATATATGAAATAAGTAATAATACAGTTAATAAAATTTATTAATCGTAATTAGTATGGTGGTTTAAATTAAAGTTATCATTATTAAAATCTAAATTCTTAAAACGAAAGTGTATACTGTTTAAAAAGTCAAAAGTAGAGGTAGACGTTTTTGAATATTTAGAACCCGTCATTTACTAGAACTAAAATTCAATTTTCTTTCTTTTAGCCAATGGTAAATTTTACTTAAAGATTAAATAAGATATATTTTATAATAAACTTAACTATAAAAGTTAAGTGTCGAAAACTTATTATTTTGCTTTTTTTTCATTCAAAATATGATGTATATAGAGAAAAATAAATTTACATTTATCATATTTAACTAAAAGTTTTCAAAATTTAAAATTGCAAAAACAGTTTCACACAATTAAAAATAAAAATTTCTTTAAAAAATTTCTTGACATCTCTTAAAAGTTATTCTTTCACAGGTTTCCAAAAACACAAGAACTTAAGATTACTCAGCGATAATTAGATATGAAATATGAGTATAAGTTACTTGATTAATTTATATATTTTTAAAATTTATAATAAAATAATAAAATTTGTTTGTGTTGTGAAACTCTAACATAGGTTTCTAGAAAATTAGAGGTGCAAAAATCGCATTTAGAAATTAAGAGCTGCAAAAAAACACCGAGAATAAAATCAATAGACTTCAAGCTGGCTTTACTGTATTGAATAAAAAGTAAATATGTTGCTTTTAATAATTGTCTGAGAAAATAGTTGATTAAAGGAAACAAAAAACTTGGTGTAGTTTTTATGAACTTCTGCTCCTAGTTATACTTAATTTAACTATAATTAATTTATTATTCTATTTCAAAATGTTTTTCAGTACTTATTTCGTTTACACTTACGTTATTTCAACTGTTCATTTTAAGTAAATTTTAAAGAATTATTGTCTACTAAAGTACTAATTTAAGTCGTAATTAAAACATTTTGTATATTATATAGATTTAAGTGAAGGTTTTAAAGAAGATTACCTGGGCGAGATTTGATTAACCTCTGACTTGTTATACAAATAAACATGTCTGTTTAGTTGTTAGTGACTTTTTTTGCTTTAGGACTTTATAGGAATTTATTAATGATGTGAAATCAAGA
This sequence comes from Thalia democratica, assembly GCF_965202585.1. Taxonomy (NCBI): domain Eukaryota; kingdom Metazoa; phylum Chordata; class Thaliacea; order Salpida; family Salpidae; genus Thalia; species Thalia democratica. The sequence continues at coordinate 23,164,830 of NC_139171.1, forward strand.
CGGTCAATCGACGTAACATACTTTTGCAGTTTGTTCTACAACATAACTGTTTTGATATCTAGGTTATACTTAAAAATCAGGATTTTTCACTTAATATAACAAAAGTATTTAATTTCTACTTGTGTTTGTTTGAATTCCATTATCTAAATAGGCCTATGCAAGTTGTATAACAATTTGTAAAAGTTATTAAAATGAAACTTAAAAATAACCTACTATGAAGCGCTAATACATTAGTCAGAAATAATAAAACATTTACAACAGACTTACATTGTAGTTTTTAGACCGTATAACGGTTTTTGTCTCTGAATAATACAATTTTAAAGGTTTGATTTTTAAAATTTGCTTATTATAAAATTGTTATAGTCACGAGAATTATTATAAAATTCATCTTAAATATAGTTATAACTGTTAACTTTAAAGTCCTACAAACAATAGTTCAAAATATTGAAAAGTAAACAATTTAGGGAATTGTATATTATTAACGAAAAGCGTCTGTTAGAGTATATTGAAAGAACAAAAATTATGAAATAAAGAAAAAAATTGAAATTATGTGTAGGGTGAAATATAAAAAAATAAGGTGATAAAAATAAATTAAACTCATGTTTAGTTAATACTAAAGTTAAGGATTATACTAACAATGTTTTTTACGTAACACATTAAAATCATAATGTTTTAAAGAAAATAAAAAAAATACTTTAATAATTATATAAAGACTAGTTAGTTTTTAAAGAAATCTAGATTGAAATTAAGAAATAAAATAAACAAGTAGAATGGGTTAGAAATGATCAGGTTAGAAGTGATTGGGTTAGAAATGATCGGGTTAGAAATGATTGGGGTAAATCAGGTTAGAAATAATCGGGTTAGAAATGATCGGGTTAGAAGTGATCGGGTTAGAAACGATCGGGTTAGAAGTGATCGGGTTAGAAGTGATCGGGTTAGAAATGATCGGACTAGAAATGATCGGGTTAGAAGTGAACGGGTTAGAAATGATAGCGGGTTAGAAGTGATCGGGTTAGAAATGATCGGACTAGAAATGATCGGGTTAGAAGTGAACGGGTTAGAAATGATAGCGGGTTAGAAATGATCGGGTTAGAAGTGATCGGGTTAGAAATGATCGGGCTAGAAATGATCGGGTTAGAAGTGGACGGGTTAGAAATGATAGCGGGTTAGAAATGATCGGCTCCCATTTAAGACTGTTCTTTAAGTTCAATGTATTGAAAATATTAGTGATTTTTCATCTTGATAATTTCTAAAATAGTTAGTTTTTTATATTATTTGTACTTTAGTAAAGCATTTCCGTACTTAGTTATGTAAACTACCTGTTTCTCTTTTAGTAAATAAGAAAAAATATGTTAATGACAATTTGTACACAACTTACTTGTAAACAGAATTTTACCAAGAAAATTGTATAAAACTAATATTTAGAATTAAATTCGTCAATTATTCCTAGGTTTTGTAATTTTACTTTCAACATATTCCTGGCCAAAAATTAATGTATTATTCATATATGTGTGTAATGTTAAAAAACCCAAATACTACTTACGAAAATTTAAATTTATAAACAAACTTTTATTTAAGCGTAAACCATACTTTTAACTTTCTAACACTTTATTAGTTCTGAATACCTGGCTAAATATTTTCTTGTTGTTCCTAGCATTTGTTTTTTATTATAACGGGAGTTAACATAATTCAATTAAGCTGTTTTATCAGAATGGATTATAAGCTCATGTACGCTGTGTAGTTTCTATTTATCATTCTACGTTTGATAATTTATAAATTTAATTTGTCTATTTATCCATGAAAATTATATAAGTACTTTACACAAGCTATTCTTGACTACGTAGTACTTGTAAATATTTTTTTTGTTGACAACTATATTATTTTTTATTTAATTCTAAATTACACCTTATGTTTTATTATGTTTATCAATTTTTAATAAGTTAGTTTACATCTAGATTAAAGTGCAGCAACTATAACGAAACGTCGTTTTTTAAAGAATGTTTGCAATAAAATAATTCACTTTGTTACTAGGTTTTTAATAGTATTATTATAATAATTTTTAAGTAAATGCTATAAATGAAATTAAATAGTTTTGATTCATTACAATCTGCTTATATTAATAAATTAGGTAAATTCTTTAATTCGATGTGAAATGAAAACGCTTTAAATGGGATCAAATAGTAATAGTATTGTTTGTAAAAAAAAATTAATAGTTAGTGATTTGACATGGTTTAAAATAAATGTTTGTAAAAAAGTTGATAAGTTTGTTAATAGGAAACTTAATAAGTAAAATTTTTAGAAGTTAAATACTAAGTTTATGATAGTTGTTTATGAAAGTACTTACGTTTTTTGGAATTTTTTTTTTTGATTTTTATAATTTTTGTTTCATTATATTGAAGTCCACTTGTTTATAAGAACATAAAATAAATTTTGACTTTTTAATTATGGTTTATTATAATAGTTTTAGTTATCACCTCATTATCCTTAATAACACAAAAAAAGTTTAACCAAGCATTAAAAATAAAAGTTTTAACTAAACATTTAATTATTGTTGTGTACTTTTTGCAGGTAAAGTTTAAACTTAAAAACTAATTTATATAATTAACTCAAAATTTACATGACTTTAGTAAACTAACATAACAAGAAACTCAGCTTCATACAGTTATATATACCTTTTGTTCTATGTTTTAATTTAATTTTTTAGATTTCTACTTTCTAAAACAGTTAATTTTCTAATGAATATTTACTTCAGCCCGCTGTAGTGTATCTATATACTTTTATTATTACAACAAAATTAAAACAATACAACAGAAACATTCACAGTAACTAATTACGAACAATCACATAAGTGAGTAAAATATTATTTGCAAGTGCTGATACAAAAGCATAATAACAATTTTTTTAATTATACTAAATGTTTTTTTATTATTTTACGCTCCTTTAAAAGGCTACTTCTAACTTGACAATATTACAAACAAACAAATAAGTTTTTTAAGCTATATTTTAACGGATATTTAGTATCCGTTCTGATACAAAATATTATAATTTTCATAAGCTTATATACTAAATAGCAATAACATTTTCTTATTGCTTTTAAAATTGAAATAATAGTTTTTACATATTAGATAATATTAATCGATTTGTCAATACGTTTTAAACTTTTATTAGGTTTTCGAACAACAAAGTTTTCCTATAAAGTTAAATGCATGGAAGGTTTTAGCAATGTCTAAAAATTTTATTTACATCTATTTTTAAAAAAGCATTATTTTTTTTATGTTTTAAGAAGAGTTTGATAATCAAACGTATATTTGTCATTGAACTAGTTGAATCATTTATTTTATTTTATTTAGTATATTGTATTAAATATTTTAGAATAAACTAAAACTTCATAAAACAAATTTAGAACATATAAAAACAATCATTAAATTAACTCTTTTAAAGAATAGATTTCAATATTTATATTTAAGATGTAACGATACTTTTAATGTGCTGTTTACTGATAATGTTATTAATTTTATTAATATTTTTACATTAAATTAGCTAAAACTAATAAAATATTAAGTATAGTATAATAGAGCTCGTACCGATTGTTTAGATTGTCCCTTCTGTCTGCTTTAGCTATCGCGACCTTTTCTAACATGCAAGTACTACAAATGTTTTGTGGGTCTTTGGCTTTGCCAGTATGATGGATAATTTCCCAATCTATTTTGTAGTAACGGTAGAAACGGTACTGGCTCTTTTATTCCTGCCCGCACTTCCAAAACTTTACTTCAAAACTTAAGTTACCCGTAATACAGGTTTTATGCATGCTTTGTAATTTTTGTAGCTTTTGTTTTCTTAAAGCTAAAAGTTTAAGTAAAAAAAATAATCAAGCTAAATTTAAAATTTTCGTAACCATTATGAGCACAAAAATACTTAAATTTTTAATATTTAAGTCACAATAAAATTTAGCTGGATTAAAATGCATCTTAACTTAAGCTTACTTATTACTGTTAACTATATTTTTATTCAAGCAATGTTTACTTTAAAAATCAACTAGAAGAAAATAGAAAGCTACATACAGGCTTTTTTTTCAATTATTATTATTTGTGTTGTTCTTTGATTTTTAAACTTAATTAAAGTTTAAATTTTGCCTCAATTAAAACTTAGTATTATAATTTAACTTGTTTTGTTTTAAGGTTAATATTTGTTTTAACTTAAAGTTTTTATATAAAGCATTTGAGCGGGATTTCAAATTTTCATAGCGATTACAAGCACAAGATTAAATTTTCAATAGTTATGTCACAATTAAAATAATCTACATTAAATTCAACTCAATTTTAAGCTCACTTTATTAATTACATTTTTGCTTAAGCAATGTTTACTCTGTAAATTAACGAGTAGAATAAAGAAAGCTACATACAGTTTTTGTTATTCTAATTGTTGTTGTTGTATTGATTTCAAAACTTAACTAAAATTTAAACTTTACCTAAAACTCAGTCTTATCATTAAAATTTGATTTGTTTAGTTTATTAAGTAAAAAATTTGAGAAAACAATTTGGTTTTATTTAAATTTAATTGCTTAAAAGCTATTTCCATGACTGTAACGTTACACGTAAACTATACCATTAATAGTTTTATTCGTAGCATTTATGTTTTTAGGAATTAATAGTTTTTAGAAAACTCAATTTGTTATCAAGTATTTTTTAAATAGTAGTCATCATTATAAAAATGTACTTTTTTATTAATTTATTTTTATTTTATAAAAACCGCCTATAGAAACGAAACTTTACATTATATACTTAATTTTGAAGCAAACACATATATTCAGAGTTTGTTGAGCTTTGTTACTTATTTCTATAACACAAAGAAAAATTATGAAGTTAGTATAAAAGTTTTAGTGACTTTGAAGTGTGCATTACTATAAAAACAATTTTGTTTGTTCATATGTATTTTTAGATTTTAGAGTATTATAATAAAAAAAATCAAGAAAAGCGTATCCTAAACATTATAATATAATTATAGGTTATTGAACGAAAAAAAAACTCTCAAAATAGCTTGTGCTAAGATTTAGTGCACGAAGAACCTCTCGGTTATCGAGTATCGAGTCGCACACCACGGATACCTTTTAATGTCATGTCCAGGACGGTAAAAGTTTACATTTAAGAGTAAAATAAAGTTAATTACTTTAGAAATTTCAACCAAGTCAAGTCACTATGAATAGCAAAACTAAATTAAAAATATAGTACTTGTTAAATTTTATTATGTTTGAATTAAAAAAAAAGTCAAAACAGAGAACTTTTAACGATTCATTTACTATTGTATACTAATTAAAAAAAAAGTTTTAGTCCATAAAAGAAAACTAAATCTTATAATTAATAACAATTTTTAAATTTTTACTTTTCACGACAATAAAGTTTTCGTAAGATAGTTTGTAGATATTTGGTATTTACAAAACTAACTAAATTTTTAATGTTGAATTTTATATTTGAATTGAGCAGAACTCTTCAAGTGGTTCCTTTATGTACAAAGTAAGTTTTAAAAGTAAACAATAAAAAAAGCACTAAAACTATACTAAATTCTTATAAATATATATCATGAATAGTTTAGGGAACACTTATTTAGAAAAACTATACAAAATTGCAATAATATTGATTAATAGCCACCAGTGATTAATATACAGTTGGTCTAGAATAAAATTACTTGAAAATTTTGCAACTTTTGTAAGTCCTGTCCAAATCAGGTTTGTCTGGTCTCTAATTTATCATTAAAAAATATATGTGTTAATACTTACAGTATCAAAGCTTTAAAAACCACATACATCAATGTTTTAAATAAAAACATTCTTGTTTAAATAAAAAATTATTTTTTAAACTTATTCTTTTTTAATAGGTATAATGTTAATAATTACAGGGTTGCCACTTTACCTGAAAACATGGAAATACCTTAAATTTTACAAATTAGGTTAAAAAAAACCTGAAATTTGAGAAATTTTGAAAAAAATATGGAAAAACCTAGACTTTTAAACAATTTTTACATATTAAGTAGAGAAATTTTTATTTGACACAAAAAGTATACCATATAGATAAAAAGTTTTTGTCACCATCAAATATGTTTTTTTTCAAATAGCACATTTGAAGTAGCACTACAGTATCTTTTCAATATTAATTACACAGTTTTTACCTTGAACTTAAATTTAAACTAAAAATAGACCCAATAACAAGTACTTTTAAAAACCTGGAAGAAATTTTAAAACCTTGAAAAAAAAAGGCCAAAAGTCAGTGGCAACCAGTTTTTGAACAGGATATTCATGTTTACTTTTTTTACATTAAAGTGGTAGTTAACTACTTAACATTAATTTAAAAATAACTGTCTTCAATCTGTATAAAGTTCCAAATAAAAAGACTTTATAAAAACAGTCTTAACCATTGTGGCCTTTAAATCTAAACAGTAGAAAAATGCGGAAAAACCTGGATACTGATACTTTTTGAAAAGTACCTTAATACCTAAAATTCACACTTAAGTAAATTAAAATCCAGGGTTTTTGAACATGAAAATTATTAAACTTTTGATTAGATACAAATACCCAAAAACGGGTTATGATATATAGAATTTTATTTATTATAAAAAACAAGTAATTTAATATGGTAGCCAAAAAACCTGGAACAAGCTGGAATTTGACAATTTAGGCTAAAAAACAGGTAAAACCTGGAATTTGAAAAAAAAAAACCTAGAATTTTAAACAATTTAACCTGTTTAGTAATAAAATTTTTATTTGACACAAAAAACCATCATATACTTGTAGATATAAAATCTTGTCTTCAGCAAAAATTTTTTTTTAGAACAAGTTTAAAGAAGGCTTTACAGTATCTTTTCAGTTTTTTTAATACTATTAAACACAGTAACTTACCTTAAACTTTACTTTACATTAAAAGTAGACCCAAATAATGTTTACATCACAAACCTATAGGAAATTTTAAAAACCTGGAAAAAATTTGCCAAAAACATTTGGCAACCCTGTGTTTAGTACTATTACAGTATTTTGATCCATTTTTGAACTTAGAGGTATTTTAAAAATTTTGAAGAAAATAAGAATACCTGGAAATTTTTTTATTATAAAACCAGTGACCACATTGTTAACATTAAGCTATATAAAACCTTTCTAATAAAAAAAAATGTTACTTAAAATCACACATCTGCACAAGTAAAAGTTTGTTAACTTTATTTTGACATTTATTTTACCAGTAAACAGTTCTGAATTAATAGTCTTTAAAAGTTCCAAAAAAAATTATGTTACCTTTTTAATTCTGTAAAAAAATATTTACAAGGACATTAGTAGATTGATGTTTTAACTCTTTAATTTCAAATGATTTCAATTTGTACATATTTATAAATAGTTAATAATTGTATGTTTTAAACTTTACCAGAGCTTAGACTTGTTTTTGTTACAGTTTCCCTTAATATTTTTAGTAAGTTAACATTTTATTCAAATATTTATCTTTATTTTATAATATATAGTATCTTAAAATAAGATTCCGATAACTATTATTTTTAGAGTTCAAAAAATAACTTAAATATAAAGAAATATTAATAAATTTTAATAGTGAAATCCTCCAATTTTTTAAATTATCTTGGAAAATTAACATGTAAACTGTACATAAACATAGTGATTTATAAATAACAAAAGTAACAGTACTTTTTCCTACTTAAGTAGTTATTCAAAAATATGAAGTATTCAATATTTAGTAGTATCTTAAATCAGATTTCTAGTGACTACCATTTTTGTTAAACTAAAAAAAAATATTTGAGTTTTTCTTGCACATAAGTTTTAGTATGGTGGCAAAAGTTCACAAAAATCTTACAATACCTGTTTTACTTATGTAAAAATATTTCAGAAGGACACTACTACATTGATGCTTTAACTCTTTAATTTCAAATGCATTTCAAATATTTTGCTAAATAACTAATTGTTAATGGTATGTTATTAAACTTACAAAGGTTAGATCTTACACTTTTATCACTTCTTAATCTCTATATAACTTAACATTTTATTTAAACAACTACCTTTATTTATTATTTAATAATATCTGGAAACCACCATATATTTGAATATTAGGTTTTTATAGTGATTAAAAAGCTGTTTGAAATAATAATAAATTTTGTAGAATTTTAATACCTATATCTTCCAATTTTTTTGTATTTATTTAACATTTTAATATTACATAAAAACAGTGATTTACAAATAACAAAAGTAACAGTACTTTTTCTAACCAAGAAGTCATTCCAAAATTTGAATATTCAATAGTATCTTAAATCAGATTTCTTATGACTAATTATTTTTGTTCAACTAAAAAGAAGCATATTTAAGAAAGTAATCTCTTGTAAATAAGTTGTTAGACTAGCAGTTACATTTTACTGTCTTTTAAAAATTACAACAATTTTTGAGATAGAAGCTATCAAAGGTGGACACTTCAATACATTTTTTACACAAGGCTTAATAAGACATAAAGACTTTTACTAAAAATGTATCTCATAAATTTTTTAAACACAAACCTTTTCAGTCTTATAAATATTAAATGTATAATGAATATGTTTGAAATTTTTAAAATCTCTAATTAGTGTTTTTTTAAATAAAAAGCATACTTCTGAAACTTTATGTTATATTTGTTTTGTTGTCAAAATTTCAATTTCAGATTTTTCAATATGTTTTAAGATAAAATTTTTAATATTTTAAGGTCCTTAGCTCAAAAAAAAACTAAAAAAGGTAGACTTTTATTTATATAAAATTTCTGAGAAACTGACAATGAAATAAAGTTGGTCCATAAAGTTGTATAATAATAATCATTTTATAAAAATCACTAATAATTAAGGTTGCCTCACACTCCAGGCATTTAAAGTTTTTGTATTACTTATGAAAACTCCAGCTACTTTAAAAAAAATTAATTTCATTCTTGTTTTTTTTGTCAAGCCAGTAATTATGTTTATAAAAAAAAGTAAGACTATTTTTCTTAACTTAATATTTTCAATTATCTTAATTGATCTTTGTTAAGTCCTTGTATTGTATATTGATATTTTTATGTAAGGTTTAATTACAATATTTTTTCTAATTTTGGCTCATCTTTTTATGTTTGAATACTTCAGGGTGGCAAAAAACTTGGAAACCTGGAACTTGAAAATTTAGACCAAAAAAAAACCTGGAATTTGGAAAGTTTTGGAAAAAGTCTGGTATTATTTACAAAAAATCGCTATAAAAAACCTTGAGTTTTTATAAACTTCGGTTTTTCAACAATTTTGATATCATAAAAAATGCAAATTGTACTAAAAAATGTCAAAAAAAAGATGTGCTTTCAAAAACCTGGAAGAAATGTTAAAAAAACCTTTAGGGAAAAATTAAAAAATTATTTTGCCACACTGATATTTGCATAACTCAATCTAGTTTGATGTAACTGAAGCTGACTTTTTGCCTCCAAGAGTAAAAACTGTAACAATTTTAGTTTGTTAACACTTTTAAATTAACTTACAGTTCTTATTTTGGTGTTTCACATAAAAATCAATCTTGAGGACATTGGGAGGCTCAAGATTTTATTTCATCAAAATGAATATTGACTTTTGTAATAAAGCTATTAGTATAAACTACAAGCCAGTTTTTATATAGTTTGTTTAATTTAAGTTATAAAATTTATAGGTATTGTAATCTTTGTAAAATTAGATACAAATTTACGGACCATTATTTTTCATGGTCAGCTTTTTTATAAATTTAAAGTTCATTAAAATCTATATCCTCCTTAATTTTTTGAGCTATACACCTCATAGGAAACAATCTTCTTATAGTTTGATAGACATTCAATGTTTGAATTTTGAAATATTTTAAATTTTTTAGATAATAAAACTCACAAAATGTGTTTATTAAGGGCATAGGGGAGAGTTAGGCACTTTTTACATGTTAATCTTATTATAAAAATCTTTAACTTAGCTAACAGTTGCTTTTTACTATTTCCTATAACAAAAATTAAAGTTTAAGATATTAGGAAACTAAGTAAGTAAGTTCATTAAGATCCCTATGAATGGCAAAGTTAAGAAGGCAAAAATGTCTATTTTATTAAATATTTTTTTTTCAGAAGTTTTTTAACAATTTATATTAAACTTTTTCAGTGTCATATTAACTTAATAATAAAAATTCTATTGAGGGAATTTTAAAATTTTGAATTAAAATTATATTTCATTTTTACTTCTTTTGGTCATAATTTTATTTTATTTTCTACTTATCTTTTCAATTGTTACAAATGAGTTTTTCTTTTAATGCAAAAAACACTTCCTAAAAATTATAATTAATTGCTTAGCAAATGAAGGAGAATATGGATTTTTAGTAAACTTATTAAAAATTTATTATCAGCCTTTAACATTTTTGACTTATATGGTTGCATCAGATTTTTTTACAAAACTGTTATTTCTCAAAAATAATTTTTTTTTTGTACTTTAAAAGATATCTTCAAAAGACTTAACTATATACAATGGTAGTACGCCTCAACAACCAAATAATTTTCTACACCAAGCCTTTAAAGTTTAAACCTTAAAGTTTATAACCTTTCAAACAATAGCCAATGTTTTTTTTTTTAAAGTTGTTGAAACCGCGCTATGCCCACTATCAAAATTTTTACTTTTCAACATTGAAAAAAAGTTTCTGCATTGAAAAGAATAAAACATTAGTAAATATATCACTGTAAAATTTTTAAGAATATTGGTTAAAAATAAAGGAAAAGAGATATTTTAAATGAAATTAGTCTCTTTTTTTACCAACTTTGATCCATTATATCTCAAAGTTACTTTGAATTCGTTAAGCTGTTAAAAATGTCTGGTAGCTAAGACAAAAGCTACTTGTAATATCAAGGTGGACCCTCCTGTAGACTTAATATTTGTACAAAAATGTATTACACTTCATGCCCTTAGTTATAATGATATAATGACATGTTTAATTTGGAAATTATTGAACTTTATGACAGTGTTAATTTACAAATTGTACAAAAAAGTGAAAGTGGGCTTCAACATAACCTTTTTGTTTGTAAAAGTTCTTTGTTATTTTATCTAATGTTTTACTTGTTAAGGCCATTTCAATGTTTTTTTAAACTTTACCCTGTAGAAATTTTCCTCTAAACATTACCAAAAAAAAACCTTTGGTATCTATGTGTATAATTAAAAAAGTCATTATAAACATTGACTAAAAACCTTGTATTTTACTTTTTTGCTTAGCACAAAGTAATTTTGTTTATCATTTTTTATTAACTTTTAGTATAAGTAAAGCCTTTTAAAACCATTCATTTGGCTCATGATATTTTATCCTAACTTTTTAGTTATTAAATTCTGCTTTTGCACTTGTTTATAGCATTTGCTTCTATTTTGTTATTATGAATATTAAAAACTGCTTACACATCAAGTTTTTTAAGCACAAAAAGATTTTAAAGTAGTTTTAAATGGCAAACTTACTGAAAACAGAGTAAACCTTAAATTCATAATAAAGATAGTACAAAAAGTCTACTATAAACTTCCATAAATACTAAATTAACCATGAATCTGAACTGATTTTTTAGTCAGTGGTTCTCTAATTCTCCAAATATGTCCAAAATAAATGGATAGTAAAGTCCAGATTGACAAGTAAATAAAGTAAATAAATTTCTTATAAAAACATTATTTTTAATTTTTAGTTAAGTAGGATAAAGTAATCATTAATATCTCTAAATAAAAAATAATGACTAAATATTAGATTATAATAGTTGTGCCGTAAAATATATCATTGCATTTTAGCAGAGAAAAAAAATCAAAAAATTCCCTGATTTTTCTTTGAAATTTCAGATATTTTTTATGGAACCCTTGTAACTAGTTTATATTACAAACACACTGACTTATATTTACATTTGTTAATTTGTTTGGTATTTCCTTAAGCTTGGCTTAAATTATATTAATTTAAAAACCTCAGCTTCTATTATGACTCCCAATATCTCAGTTTAATCAAAAATAAGAAAATGTTATTAAATGTTTAACTTAATAGCAAATACTGATTTATTGTTCTTTAAGTCATATCCTTTACACTTTTATAGTTAGTGAATTTTTATCACATAAATATAATTTTAAATTAAATTTCTTACATGATTTTTTTATTTCCCCTTCACTGACCTATTCTTTTCTTAAAACCAGACAAAAAATATTTTATTACCAAGTAATTTCAGGGTTGCTACAAAGCCAGGAATCCTAAAAAAACCTGGATTTTGAGAAATTAAAAAAAAAAAACAAACTAGATTTTTAAATAATTTTTACATGTTTAGTAGTTAAATTTTGATTTGACATGAAAAATATATCAAATAGATTAATTATTTTCTATATTAAATTTATATTAAAAAAAAAAACCCACTTTAGATAGCTTCACAGTATCATTTCAATGTTGTTATAATATTTAACATATTTTTTATCTTGTACTAAACTTAAAATACAAACTTACTATACTAAACTTAATGTTTACAGTGGCAACCCTGTAATTGCAAAAATTTAAATTTTTGTCTCACTTTATTTAGCTTTAAAGCACAACTAAGTTCCAACACATTTTTTTACAAAAATAAACTTTAGCTTTTTTTGAAAGATTTAAGTACAACTACAAACCAGTGCTTTTAGTATTAAAATCTTCAATTAAATTTTGAGATATTTTATTTTTTGTAAAAAGTTTCTGATACAAACGTATGGACAACAAATTTTTTGGGGTCAATTTTCTTGGAACATCAAAATATCACTAAAAATCTACCTTCTCTAATTTTCAAGCAATCTTCTTTAAGTTTTCATGAAATGTTCCTTCCACTAAAAGAAAAGAGTGTTACTTATGAGTTTTAATAAATTAAAGAAATAAAAATTTTATCACAAAAATTAAAAAAGAGTCTTTTATAAAAAAGGAAGGTATTTTAACTTGAAATTTTTAAAAGTGTACAGTAACATTTTTTTGTTATTGTATAAAGGTTAGTCTGTTAAAGTTTTTAAAAGATAGCTTGAAAAATGTAAGAGGAGATAGATTTTAAACAAAATAGTTTTGTTGTTTTTTGTTGTTTCAGTTTTCCCTCCCCATATGGAACCTATTATGCAGCCCACTTTGATGGTCATATCTCAAGAACTAATTTGAATTTTTTGAAATGGTAAAAAGCATTTTGAAGCTTAGTAAAAAGTCAATAAAATAAGATTAAGTTGTAAATAACATGGCTAACCCCCTTATGGCCTTAATTCTGTGATAAATGTAAACTAGTTTTTAGATTTTTTTTATTAAATATTAAAATTGTTTAGTTAATAAAATATACATAAACTATAAGAGGGATATAATATTTAGCAATATAATAATAAATTAAAAAAGTTAAAATAGCTTTTTGGTTCAAATGAATAGTTTTAAGAAAGTTTTTAAATATAATTATAATGATTTCATGGTCAATAAAATGGTAACAGATACATAGTGAAGGTATACAGATTTTTAAACTACTTAAGAACCCTATTAAAGCTTAATTAAAGCCATAGGGTGGTAGACATTTTTTTTTACAATTTGATCTTATTTTATACAGTTTTTACTTAGCTACAAGATGCTTTTCACAGATTTAAAAAAATTATAAAAATTTATGAGATATAGCCGGTCAAGCGGCAACAATAGGTTTCTGTGGGAGGTGCAAACTAAAACGGCAAATAACTAGAAATCACTAAAAATCTATGTCCTCGTTTTTTGAGATAATTACCACATATTTTTAGGAAATGTTCCTTGTAATACTTGAAAATTTCAAAATTTTAGAAAGTAAAAAAATTGAAATTTTATAGCAAAAAAAAAAACTGTGTTTTTAGTTAATTTTTTATAATAGATTTTGTTTTTAAATCTTTAAAATTCTTCCTGACAGAATTTTCTAAATATGTTAAGGAAGACTTCCTGAAATTTAGAGGTAGCTATCTCAAAAAACGTAGGAGGAGAAAGATTTTTAAAGAAATTTTCTATTTTTGCTGTTTTAGTTTGTGCCTCCCAAATGAATCTATTGTTGCCTCCAACTTTGACCGGCTAAATATTTTGAATTTTTTAAATCTGTACAAACCATCTTGTACCTTAGCAAAAACTATATAAAATATTAAGTTCTGAAAAAGTTATTTATTCCCCCTCTAGGCCCTTAAAAAGAGTAGTTGAATAGATATTATGTTTGATGAAAAATATTAAATATATATTTTTATTTTTAGTCTTTGACATAAAACCTTTTATTTTAGTTTTATAATAACTGTGTTCTTCGTTTTTTAAGGGCATAGGGGGGGTGGTAAACACCCTTTTTTGGTTTTTGATCTTATTTTATATAGTTTTTACTAAGCTACAAGATGCTTTTTACAGATTTAAAAAACTCAAAATAATTTTTGAGATATAGCTGGTCAAAGTCAGAGCCAACAATAGATTCCTTATGGAAGGCGCAAACTAAAATGGCAAAAATAGACTATTTCACTAAAAATCTAACTTCTACGTTTTTTGAGATAACTACCTCAAACTTTCAGGAAATGTTCCTTGATATATTTAGAAAATTCTGTCTGAAGGAATTTTGAAAAAAATAAAAAATAAAAGTTTTATATAAAAAATAAAAAAAAAACAGTATTTTTTTTGTTATAAAATTTTTATTTTTTAATTTTTTTAAATTCTGTTCAGACAGAATTTTCTAAACACTGCAAGAAACACTTCCTAAAAGTTTGAGGTAGAAATCTCAAAAAACATGGTAGGAGATAGACTTTTAGTGATTTCTTGTTATTTGCCGTTTTAGTTTGCGCCTTCCATAAGGATCCTATTGTTGCCTCCGACTTTGACCGGCTATATCTCAAAAATTATTTTGAATTTTTTGAATCTGTAAAAAGCATCTTGTAGCTTGGTAAAAACTATATAAAATAAAATCAAAAACCAAAAAAAGGTGTTAACCCCCCCCCCCCCTATGCCCTTAATACTCTTTAAAAAATGTTGTTGAAACTAGTTTTTAAATAATGTGCATTTGATATTTTATAAACTTTTTGCCATTTTAAATTTTTTCTAAGTTTTAGTTTCTTTCAGACCAACAGTATTTAAGTTTATAACTTTTAAAATATTAAAGAGCAAGTATAAGTATCTTTACAGTTTTTTAAACTTACTACTTGAAAAAAAAAACTCTAACCAATTTTTTTTATTTAAAAAGTGTTTGTTTTGATTAAGCTAAGTACAATTTTTTTTTTGAAACTAATGATGCACTAAATAAAACTGCATTTTATCAGAAGGTTTCAGTAAATCAGTTATAGCTAAGAGAACTAGAGGTTGTAGCTTGAGTGTAAAATTTGTTATAATACTTTAAACACTCTAGGTTCCTAAATATTTTTTTTTAAATTATTAAAAAAACTAATGTTTGAGTGTAGCTGTAGTGGACTAAAATAATATTTTTAAGAAATATAGGAGCACAACATTCAAAATTTTTGTTTGAAAGCTTAAAAAAAAATACTTTAAAGTACTTATTATACAATAAAATAGTTTATTTTTTATAAAATAACTTTTTTTTAAACACTTTGTTTTGGTTTGGAACTTTACTAGTTACAAAACTAAAAAATTATATCAGATATTTAAACTATAAAAACTATGCAAAATTATTAACATTTACAACTTTTTTGAGCACATTGTTATAAATTTTAATAATTTTGGGAATAAAATTATTTGAAATTGTTTTAAAGATAAGTTTAACCATTTCACTAGCCCTCCTATTTTCAGTGTTTTTAAAAGTATCAAAATAATAAAAACGATGATTAAAACTTATTAATAGAATAGTTATTTTGAATAATATTAGGTTTTAAAGATCATACTGTTTATTTCAATTTCTAAACTTGCAAGCTAAGTCCTTACAAAAATCTCATTACACAAAAATAATAAATCAACTTTGAAAGGATTAGTTTTTCCTAACAAAGCCCATACAAGTTAGAAAACAACCTGTAAAACAGTTCCTTATGTAATCTACTTTACAAATGTTCTCCAAGTATTTTTTGAATTTTAAATCAAATTGATATACGATTATTATCAATCAACATTAAGTAAATATATATATTTATATATATTTAAATTTCAGAGTTGTATAAAAAATTTTGATTTATTTTAATTGTTAATTTAGTTGTAGACAAGTATTGGAATTAAAGCTTATAAGTTTTTTTTTTATGTTTAAGTCTGAAGTTTGGTTTAGTAGCGTTTAAGGCCATAGGGCCATAAGTCCAACATTTTGTTCTACAAAAATTAACTTTGGCTTTTATATGAAAGCTTTAAATACAAACTACAAGCCTGTTTTTATAGAATTTAAAAATATCATTAATTTTTAAGATATTTTATTTTTTGTAAAAAGTTTCTGATACAAATTTATGGAACGCGCGCGGTCAATTTTCTCAGAAATTTAAAATTCTATCTTCTTCTTTATTTTTCAAGCAATCTACTTCAAATTTTTAGGAAATGTTCCTTATATTAAAAGGAAAAAAACGTTACCAAAGAATTTTAATAATGTCAGGGTTGCCACACACTCAGGGAACTCAGGGAACTCAGGGAATCTCAGGGAATTTTCAAACTGTAGAAAATCTCAGGGAAACTCAGGGAATCTCAGGGAAACTCAGGGAATTTTGGCATTTTTCTTTTAACTCAGGGAAACTCAGGGAAGTTTTGATATTTTCTCTAAATTTCAGGGAAGTTTTTGAAAATCTCAGGGAAATTTTTTTCTAGATCTAGAATGAGGTTTAGTTAACCCAGTTTCAATATTTTGTTCAAAAGTAGTAATATACTTTACAATTTTTTTGCAGATTTAATTTAAAAGCTTTTATAAGTATTATGAGTAAAGTACAGTTTAAAACCTTGTTTAAAAAAAGTTGGCTTAACCATGAAGACTTCAAAGATTGGTTACTTGAGGATGTAGACAAAGAGAAGTTTAAATGTAAGTGGTGTGGTGATGATACACCAATGGCCTTATCCAACATGGGTATAAGGGAATTGAAATCGCACAGTATGTCAAAAAAACATCTTAAATTGAAAGCCTCTAAGAGTAAAAATAATGCAATTACTTCTTATTTTGGTGGGGCTAATAGTTCAACTAAGTATATCAGCTGCAACTTCTTCAACAGCTGTTGAAATTTATTGGGCTCTCAAGTGTTCCAAAGAAAACTGGTCAGGAAACTCTTGCGATAATAATAACACTTTATTCACTACCATGTTTCCTGATAGTGGAATTGCAAAAAAGTTCTGCATGAATAGAACCAAATATTCATATATAACAAACTTTGGTATAGCCCCTTTTTTTAAAGATGTCTTAAAAAAAACAGTTTTGTGCTCGTCTTTTTATTCCATTTCATTTGATGAGTGTTTCAATAAAGTCTTGCAAAAAACTCAACTAGGTTTGGTGGTGAGATATTTCTTTAGCTATTTCTTTAAACTTTCTTTCTGCAAGTTTTTTTTTACAATAATGTTAAGCTTTTAAGTTTTATTTACTGCATTCAGAACAGTTGCTAGGAAAGACATACAAGTCATAATGAAGTTATTATGTATGCATTTAAGTGAGTTCTTCATGTGAAATTATTATTATAGTATAATTAAATTTTGTCAATTAAAATGTCAAACAAATTAAACTTTATTCTTTTATGTAGAAAGTTAATTAACAAGTTTACACAAAGTTGTGCAAAAATTTAGTTTTTAATTTTTAATTGGTTTAAACCTTTTAAGATTGAGTTTTTAAAAACAGTTTTTTTCATAAATTTAATGCAGAAGCATACACATACAACCTTCCTTTTATTATTAAAGAAGAAAAATGAGAATGAGGTATTAATAATTTGTGTTAAAAAAGAAAAAAAAAAATTAAGATTTGAAAAATACTCAGGGAAACTCAGGGAAATTTAAGGTTACTCAGGGAAATTTTTGGTCACTCAGGGAAGATTTTTTGGCTCAAAGAGTGGCAACCCTGTAATGTAAAAAAATAAAAATTTTATCACAAAAATTAAAAAAAAAAGTGTTTTTTTTTTTTCGAAAAAATAATATTTGTACAATTTTTTTCTTAATTCCAAAGTAATATTTTTTTGTTGTTGTATAGAGATTATACTGTAAAAGTTTGAAGAATATTGATTAAAAAATGTAGGATGAGATAGATTTTAAATAAAATTGTCTTTTTTTGCTGTTTTAGTTTTCCCTTTCCATAGGGAACCTATTATGCTACCCAACTTTGGCTAGTCATATCTCAAAAAATAATTTGAATTTTTTTAAGTGAAAAAAAGCATCTTCAAGCTTAGAAAAAACTCTTTAAAATAAGATCAACTTGTAAAAACATGTATTACCCCCTATGACCAGCACATATAAGTGTTGGTTAAGTTAAATAATAATAAAACATATACAAGTTGTTGACAAGGGTTAAATAAAACTTTACAAATTATTTAGATATTTAAAAGTACAAACCATAATTTTTAGTAATAAGTAAAGCACCAAGACATTTTAGAACTATATTAAAGTATTTAAAGTTTTAGTAAGATGTAATTAGTTTTGCAAGTAAAAAACTAAAGTTAAAATTAGTATAAAAATTATTTGAAAAATCTTTTTGCTACACTTTTTTATAAATTAAATAGTAGTACTTGATCAACCTACAACGACTGTTTTAAACTAGTAGACATGATTATTTAGTGAAATTAATTTTATTAAAAAAACTTTAATGGTTTAATGTTGTAAAGTTCTAGTTTATTTCAAAGTTTTATACATGTATTCAAATGAAATTTTTAACTTTGCTTTTACTTTTTTGTACTTAAGTATGTAACTAGTGAAAAATTAATCCAATGATTAATCCAATGATAAATTTTTCCAGTGTATAATTTGAACAGAATATTTAAAAAACTTTTAAATTACCATTATGAAAAGCAAACTTTCAAATCTCTGCCCATACATATTTAAATTTATGCTTGCTACTTTTAGGAAAGTTTTTTTATTTATTTCACATGCCTAATATCCAAAGTTGTTAAAAACTTTAAAAAAGTATTTGTTTCAGTAAGTTGAATACACAATTATAACCTTAGAAAATTATTTAAAAATACTATGTTAAGCTCAAATGTTGCTTGTTAAAACAGAACTATAATTCTTCAGTATGAACTTGTCAAAAGATACAATTATTGACTCTCAAATTTTAATTATTATCAATTTTCCTTGATTAAAAAAGGATTCCATTTTAAAACTTGATTCCTCTTGAACAGTTTTAAGATGCTAATTTTTTAAATTTAACATTAATGCATCTTATTTCTGTACAAATTAAGATAGTGCAAACATATATCTATTATACAGTTATTTAGTCATTGTTAAAAACTTACAATTCATTAACAGACAAAACTTACATATTTAAAATATATCCATAAACTTTCTTAATTTAAAAAAAATATCTTGTATAAGTTTAATTTTACAATTAACTGTTTGGTAACTATTTATTGAGTTAAACTAAACAAAGTATTTAAGAAAAGTTTCATTGGGGTCCTTGCTTGTTATTTGCATTTAAATCTTACTCTTTATAATAAAAAATATTAGATAATTATATTGCATACATAACAACATTTATTAAAGATTAAACTATATTGTTTTTTTAGGCTTCTATTACAGATGCTAATTAAACAGATATATAAACTTTGATTATTATCATTACATATAGTTTTTAATCCATTTTTTAAAAATCCATTCTGATCCATTTTTTAAGCTTAATTTTTTATAAGTATAAAATTCTAAAATTTTTATACTTAAAAAAAAAACTTCTCAATATAACAAATTTGATTTCAGTTTAATCATAGTACCTTTAAAACTTGTTCCACCTTAAACTGTAAAGTTTAACAATTCTCTTCATAAAATTTTTAGGTCCAAAGTTTAATAACTTTAAGTTTGTTTGATAAAAATAAGTTGAAACGTCCTCTGTTTGTTTTAACAAAGCTTTTTTGGAACTAACTATACTTGAAAATTTGATGGTATAGGATATATTAAATAATTATTAATACATTTTTAGTTTTACAAGTCTATTGCTCAATCTTTAGTTGTAAGTTGGTTTCAATGCTACAAATAAGAAAAAATTATGTAACAATTCTAAGTTGAAAAGTTTCAATTCAAAAATTATTTTAAGCTTGATTTTTGAAGCCACTAGTATACTCAATCTTATCCACTTGGAAAAATAATTGAAAACAACTTTTTGAGACTAAAAAATTATCACATATGTTTTAAACTTTTCTATTTTTATAGTCTTATAATTAAAAACTCAAATTTTTAATTGTTGTCCCACAATACATTTAAACTAACTACAAAAAAAAAGTTGACATTATTCAATTTCAACTATGAGAACTTTTTTTTTCTAAGTTTTAGCTCTTTTCTTTATTTGTCAGATTCGTTGTCAAAAGTTTGTGTTGAAGCAGAAAATTACCAACAAGTTTTGTTAGCAGATCCTAGTTTAATTTTTCCATTAAAATGACTACCCACTCTTCATACCGTCCCAGGCACGACCATCCGAGGAGGGAGTTTCCAAAACCGGGCAGCCACTTTGCAGTCTCTGAAGTGCTGACAACAATGGCCTACATAAAGGTTTTAAACCAAAATGAGTTTAAGATCAACACTTGCAACTTGGAGAAAGCGTTCAAGTCTGTCCAGATCACGCTGAAGAGGCTTCTCCTTGCAGGAGAGAACAATAAGAAGGAGATGCTTGCTGAACTGAAAAGTTTAAAAGATGCTGAAATCGTAGTGAAGGAGTTGCAAGACAGGCTGATATACAAAGACGCTTGCCGGCTCAAAGTTAAATTTGTGCAGGGTCTTACATCATTAGCTGCTTATGTTCCTGAAGGGATCTTTTATGATTACTCAGATCGCACTTTTCACGAATCAGAGTCCTACAAAAGACCTCTTTTGGATTATAATGACATAATCTCTCAGCCGGCTGCTAAAGTTCCAAGAGTCTCTTCTGACCATCCTGCAGCAAACAACTATGGCAACAATGGTCAACTGAGCTGTTTTCCACCTCTTAACAGACAAATAAATACTGTCCCTTACAACAACAGGAATCCAGTTATGAATTTCCGACCTCAAGTGATGAATTCACACCCGCGCCCCATGATGAACAGGGCCCCAACCATGAACTGTCCCCCTAGAATGAACGTGCATCCCAGATTCAATCCTCCAAAGCCAAGGAAAAATCAGTACCCAGCACCAATTCCCGCATCAACTAAATCCAACCCTAATGCTGGCGTGGTTGACCACAAAGTTCCCTACGTTCAAAAGAGCCCTGTGTTGGTGGTCAACGGCGTTGAGGAGGGCCATTTCAACTGCGACGTCATGTTCAACCTGTTCTGCCAGTACGGCGACGTCATCAAAGTCATGTTCCTCAAGGAGAAAAAGCTGATGATGGTGCAGATGGTGACGCATGAGCACGCACTGGCCGTCTTCGAGCACCTGAACAACTTTTCGCTGTTTGGCTGCAAGATGATGATGCAGATGTCAAACAAAGCGTACTTGTACCAGAAGTTCTCATCCACGCTGGCAGACGGCACCCCTTCAAACAAGAGCTATGAGGGGTCTGAACTTCACAGGTAGGCAGCAGTTTACTTTGTTAAGATAAAAAATTAAATGAGTTGTGTTATTTTAGTTACTTTTAGAGTAAGTGATTGTTTTTTTATATAATATGTATTACATATTATTCCAACCATATCTTTGAGAAGTCTGAACTGCATAGGTACAACCCTTTTGAATTTATTTCCTTATATTTAAACTTAATTAGTGGTTATACTTTGGTTTCATAAAGAACAAGTGTATTTTTTGGAACTTAGGTCTCTTTTAAATATTCCACACTAAAGAACTTATTTGTCAAAAGCTAAGTATTTTTGCTAAAGATAAAATCTGTACAGGTACAGTACGCCCGAGCTTGCTAGCAAGTGCGTGAGAAAGAAGCCGTCCAAGACAGTGATGTTCTACTTCGCCCCAGTCAACTTCTCCTTCGACAAGATGAGGGAGATTTGCATCGACGCGCGAGTCGAGCAGCCCGTGAAGTTCTTCAACTTTCCCAACTCCAACGGCAAGCCGTCGAAGTCGGGCTTGTTGGAGTTCAGCGGCGTCAGCCAAGCGCTGGAATGCATCGCTAAGTGCAACCACGTCGTGTTGCCGGCGGCGAAGGGAAAATACAAGACCAAGCTCCGCCTCTGCTTCGCCCAGCGGACGATTCCCGAGTAAGGATGCTGCAAGTAAGTTTTAGTGAAAGTTGAACGGTTTTTTAGAGCAATGGTTTTAGTTAATTGAGCGCTGCATCATGATTTTGAGATTTTTTTTATAACTAGTGCACTTTGACTTTCTTAATAAGAATTTTGACTTTATTAAATTAATTTTACTTCATAAAATAACTTTTACTTAATAAAATAACCTGAACTTAAATACTTTTTGATTAAAAAAAAAATTTTAATAAAAATCTCAGACCTGTTTTTGACGAACAATTACACACTAGTATTTCTTTGGACTTGTTTAGATTAAGGTTATGTGTTAATAAGAGCACCACAACTAAAAAAACTCAGATAGTACTAGTTTTTTAATAAATGAGTTTTTACTTTTAATGTACTTTATGCTGAAAATATAGCTTTCTTTAATAAGTCACCTTCTTAAATAGTTTAAAATCTTTCTTTTAAATAGTTTAAATTTTTGAATTTTTTTAGGTGTAAGTTTAATGTTTTTGAAAAAAAAAATTCATAGGTGCTTGCTTACATAGGTAATTCTTTTGTCTTCTTTGATGCTTTTAAATAAACTAGTAAAACAAACATTTTTTTATTAAAAAGT
Source organism: Thalia democratica (assembly GCF_965202585.1). NCBI lineage: Eukaryota > Metazoa > Chordata > Thaliacea > Salpida > Salpidae > Thalia > Thalia democratica. The sequence continues at coordinate 23,187,637 of NC_139171.1, forward strand.
TATGATACTTTTAGTACATTAAGTAATATAACCAATGTATTTTCAGACTAATTACTCATTACAGGGTTGCCAAAAAACCTTGAAGTACCTGGAATTTGACAATTTAAGGAAAAAATAAAACCTGGAAAAATCTGAAATTTGAGAAATTTTGAAAAAACTCTAAAAAACCTGGAATTTAAAACAATTTTTAATGTACTGAAAAATAATTATAACATTAGAGTGATACAAAATTATGCACTATACAATGTGATTTATATATAAAGTTTGGATTTTATTTTATATGGAAAGTAATCATAATTTCACTGGAAAAATATTTTACTTGTAAAATCAATTATTTTGAATCATTTAGAATTTTATTTAATATAAAACACATAAAAAATAGCATTGTAGTAACTTTTAGATATTTCTTTACTATATTAGAGTTTTCTTTTTCATTTACAGTTTAATACTAAAAATATTATACAATAAAATAAAAAATTGTACTTAAAAAAACCTGGAAGAGAAGTAGAAAACATTGAAAAAAAAATCAAAAATCCTTTGGCAACCCTGTTATTAAGAGTTTTAATCTGATTAGGTTTTTCTTATGATAAAGTGTTTAAGAGTTGACTAACAGTTTTAACAAATAGTTACAATGTTTAACCAAATAACGTAACATTATTTATAATATGATTAAAAAAGCAACCAAGCTAAATTATATTGAAAATTGATATTGGAAGCTGCACTAAATCAACCAAACTGCATTTGGTTCTTAAAACATCTAAAAACCCTTAAGTCCATCCACTTAGTCTTGTGTTATTGCAAGTTTGTTGTCCATATGATGGACCTAGGCATTAAAACCTAGGCCACTAAAAAAGAAATTCATATAACGAAATAAATCAAAAATAGAAATAATACAAAAAATTCATCGTTTAAAACAAAGATTAAAACATATTTTGATATTATATATGTAATCAAATATAGTTAACAAAGATAGTTGCATAAAAAACCAAACATGACAATTTTTCCTGTCATGTGTACTAGGTAGATTACAAATAAATAAAAGTTTTATTTTAAACAAAGTTTTACTATAGGTTCTTAACTATTATTTACAATTTAAACACCTTTAAAGATTTGAAAGTTAGTTTTACTAAACTTACTTACATATAAAAGATAAAACCTTGTTATAATGTGATTTATATATAAAGTTAAAATTTTTTTTATATGGGAAGTATTCGTAGTTAAAGTAAAAAATATATTACTTGTTAAAACAATTATTTTGTCTTAAAAAGTTGAAAATAAAAAGTCTCCACAATAAGTCATTTTAGATGACCAGAAACATCTGATTAAAAAAGTAAACATAATTTTTATAAGTCCATTTAAAATAAATTTGCAAGTTTCATTAAGAAAATATTAGAACTAAAAAATTCAGTGTTATTAAATGACAAAACATGCCTTACTTTCATTGAATAATTATCCCACTTAATGGCATAGGGGGGTTTATCACTTTTTTCGCAATTTGATCTTATTTTATAGAGTTTTAACTAAGCTACAAGACGCTTTTTACAGACTTTAAAAGTTCAAAATAATTTTTGAGATATAGCACGTCAAAGTCGGAGGCCATAATAGGTTCCTTTTGGGAGGCGCAGACTAATATCGCGAAGACAGACTATTTCATTAAAATTTTAACTTCTCTTACGTTTTTCGAGATTAATATCTCAAACTTTCAAGAAATGTTTCTTGGAATATTTAGAATACTCTGTCCAAGAAATTAAAAAAAGTAAAAAAAATATTAAATTATAAACAAAAAATAGTTTTTCTACCGAATTTTCTAACTATTCTAAGAAACATTAGTTTTCGCCATACAAAAGGAACCTATTGTTGCACCTGACTTTGACCGGCTATATCTAAAAAAGTATTTTAAATTTTTAAAATCTGTAAAAAGCATATTGTTGCAACTTTACCTGGAAATACCTTCAATTTGACAATTTCTGTAAGAAATATTTGGAAAAACCTGGAATTGAGGAATTTTTGAAAAAAAAACCTGGAGTTTTTAACAATTTGTACATGTTCAGTAGTAAAATTTCGATCTGATACAAAAAATCTACCATATAGCTTTGCAGTATCATTTCGAAATTTTATACCAGTTATGACAGGTTTTCACTTAAGATTTAAATAAACTAAAAATTAGGGGTAGGGAGTACAGCACATTTTTTAGGTCATATTGTAATATTCATTGAAGTCCATATGATTTGGATGTATTTTTGCTTCATTAAGAAGAGTTTGAAAAAATATAAAAAAAATTCAAAAAAAAAATTTTATCGTCCAAAAAACTAATTTCACCCCCAAAAATCACTTACTTTTCAATTTTTTGACCTTATAAATGTTCTAGACTTAAAATTTATGTCTTAAAAGAAAGCTTATACTTCTTTACATGTATTTAAAGACATATTTATTGCTTTTGATGTATTATGACGTCATAATCACCCTAAATGTGCAAAATTTGTCTGTAAAATGTAGGGGTAGAGATTACAGCACATTTTTTTGGTCATATTGTAAAATTTAAAGAAGTACATATGATTCGGATGTGTTTTTAATAAGTTAAAACGAATAAAAAAAAAAATATAATTTTACAAAAAAAAAAGTTGCTGCCCAAAATACTAATTTCAACCCCAAAAATCACATATTTTTTGACTTCAACAGTAATAAAATTACTTAACATGTCCTAGACTTATAATTTATGTCTTAAATAAAATCTTATAATTGTAGGCTTAAATTAAAGACATTTAAACTGGTTTTGATGTGTTATGACGTCATTATTACACTAAATATGCAAATTTTGTCTGTAAAATCGTACTTTTTTTCTAATATAAAAAGCAAATTCTTCTGCTGTTTTAGTTTTTTTATTTAAAATATAAAATGTGTGGAGTCAGCTAGGCAGAAAGATATTACTGATGTAATGTCATTTCAATTGCATATTGATATATATATACATATATAATACATTTTAAATCACTTTCCGTTCTTAGAAGTTGTTAATATTGAGAGCACCTGTCTAAGAGTAAAAGATCTAGACTTATATATCATAAAAAGTCCATGTAATTTTATTAAAATTAGTGAAATTTTTTTCTTCAAGTTTAAAATATTTATTTAATTAAATAATAAATGTTTATCTATATAATTTTTTTAGCTTAAATTATGTTATTGTTTTTAAATAACTATTAGTTGAAGTTTGTAAAACTTAATTTTTTAGTTTGTTTTAATTCTCTAATTTCAAAGCTTTTTATCAAACATTTTTTAGTTTTAAAACCACTAAAGTCAATTGTTATTGTATTTACTTATATAAAATGCTCTCAATAATTATAGTTTCTAACAACGGAAAGTGATTTAAAATGTAATTTATATATATTAACATGCAATTGAAATGACATTGCATAAGTATTATCTTTCTGCCTAGCTGACTTGGCACATTTATATTCTAAATCAAAAAACTAAAAGTAAAACAGCAGAAGAAGTTGCTTTTTATATTAAAAAAAAGTACCATTTTACTGACAAAATTTGCGTATTTAGTGTAATAATGACGTCATAACACAACAATAGCAGTTGAAATGTCTTTAACTTATGCCTATAATTATAATCTTTCATTTAGGATATAAATTATAACTCTACGACATGTATAAGTTATTTTATTACTGTTTAAGTCAAAAATCAAAAATACGTGATTTTTGAAGTTGAAACCAGTTTTTGAGCAGCAAATTTTTTTTTTTCGAAATTTTATACTTTTTTACATTCTTTTTAACTAAGCAAAAACACATCCGAATCATATGTACTTCTTTAAATTTTACAATATGACCAAAAAAATGCTGTACTCCCTGCCCCTACATTTTACAGACAAATTTTTCACATTTAGGGTGATTATGACGTCATAATACATCAAAAGCAGTAAATAAGTCCTTAATTATATGTCAATAAGGCTAAGCTTTCATTTAAGACATAAATTATAAGTCTAGGACATGTATAAGTGATTTTATAACTGTTAAAGTCAAAAATTCAAAAAGTATTTGATTTTGGGGGTGAAATTAGTTAAGTTGGGCGGCAAACTTTTATTTTTGATTATTATTATTATTTTTTAAAATTCTTCTTAATGAAGCAAAAACACACCCAAGTTATATGGACTCATAAGTCTAGCAAACATCACCCAAGTACTCCCTACTAGGGGCGTAGCGTGGGGAGGGGACGCTGGCGCATGCGTGCCACCCAAATAAAAAAAGAAGTAAAAAAATGCAATATCTTTATCCTTTGTTGTTTATTTTTTCTGCTTAATTTGCCTTTTTTCAACTATGTTTTTCTAGTATTTGAAAAGTAAAACGTAATTTCGAATACCAATTAGTGACAAGTTAGGGAAATTACCCAGTATACTGATTCGGTGCGTAATTGCAAATGCGCACCGATGCTGATGAAAAACTCCATAAGGAAACATTTTATAACTTCATAAGAATTTAGACTCAAACAGTACGCAACTAGTTAGTGCACCGCAGTAGTATAACCTTATGACAGATTTTTTTACAAGGACAAATGCTAACATTTTGTTAACAAACCATAAAGCTAAACCTGTTTTATAGTGATAATGATTCAAGAATAAACAAATTGTAGTAAAAACTGCTAATAAAATAAAAATAAATTGATAATAAGAATAAAAAATATTAACAACATAATTTAAAAGAAAAATAACAAAAAACAGAAAAAATAATAAATTAAAATAAATAATAAACAAACAGTTCATACTGTGATTACAGTTTTATTCTTACTATACAAAAAGTATTGTTTAAATTATCTAAACTTAAAATTTTTATTAAAAGTAGTTTCTTTTTTTATTAAGATAAGAAACAAATCAAAGTTTGTTCGTCTATCAGCCATAAAGTTTAAAAATTAAACAATTTTTGTAGCAAGTTATTTTAAAATTTCTTTAGTTACATCATGAATAAATTTATAGCAACTTGTAAAACAAAATTTTTACAATCAGTTTTTAGTCTAAAAGGCATGGTATTTAAAAAAAGTTCTTTCTATTAACTGTTTGTAGTATTTAAAAAATGCTATTCCCTAAAGATCTTAGAAAAACTGATTTTAAGATAATTGAAAAGTTATATTTCTCGTGAATTTTTAAAAGTATTGAAAAAGTTGAACTTAAAATATTTATATTTTAAACATTTTGTTTTGCATCAAAAACATTTATTAAAATCTTTCCACACACTCAGGATAACTCAGGATTTTATGAATTTTTGGAAAACTTTTGTATGTCTCAGTAAAAATCAGGATAACTCAGAATGTTTAAAAAAATTTTAAGCTCAGGCTGACTAAGGATAGATTTATTTTTTTTAACTCGGGGTAGATTTAGTGGTTTTAAAAGCTTTGTTATAAAGCCTAGTTTCTATAAGTTTAAAAACAATAAAAAAATTCTTTAAAAGAATTTAAAATGCTTATGATGCCACATGACATAAAAAACTACCTTAGGACAGTTATTTTGACTCAAGAGTGGCAAGGCAATCCTGATATCTTCAAAGTTAATTGTTTTTTGTTTTTTTCGTAAAATATGTTTTATTATACTAAAAAAAAAATTAAACACTTGTTTTTATTAATTTTTAGTATATTGTTTAAAAAAATATGCAAAGTAATATTGTATGGAATGTTGCAAGTCTAAAAAATGTCAGATAGTAAAATTATCTGAAGTTCAAAAGCTTGAATTGAAAAAACCAACATCAGATTTTACTATTACTCAAGACTGCAGTTCAAGTGGTATAAAATTTTTATTTTTAATTTTGTTTATATTATAAATTTTCTTCATTTGTTAAGATTTATTTTTAAAGTTTTATATTGTAATATAGGTAAAATTTTAGAAGTTAAAAAAAAAACTAGCGCTTTAAATTTCTTCTACAAAAAATTTAAAAATTTTAAACTTTCAATTTTAATACTGAAGATTTAAGATTTTTATATATAAGATTAAAATAGTATACTAACAAACTAAAAGTTTGAGTTATTTTGAGTTTAATACAATTCTTTTCTGCTGATATAAAATAGATATTGAACATTATTTAGAAATTGCACAGAGAAAAATGTTTTGAGGTATTAATTGTTATACTTAGTTGACTATTTATTTGTAGTTTAAGGCCACAGGGGGGGGGGTAAGCCATGTTTTTTAGAAGTTGATCTTATTTTATAAATTTTTTTTAAGCTTTAAGATGCTTTTTGTTGTTTTAAAAAATTCGAACTATTTTTTGAGATATGACCAGTCAAAGTCGGGCCGCATAATAGGTTTCCTATGGAAAGGGAAAACTAAAACAGCGAAAGAAGGCTAGTTTGTTTAAAATCTATCTCCTAATTCATTTTTCAAGCAATCTTCTTCAAACTTTAACATTTTAATCTTTATACAACAACAAAAAAACATTACTTGTGAATTTAAAAATTTGTAGTAAAAAGATTTTTTTTTGAAAAAAAAGACTATTTTTTTTATAAAATTTTTATTTAATTTAATTATCTAAATTCATAAGTAAATTTTTTTCTTGTAATGTAAGGAACATTTTCTAAAATTTAAAGAAGATTGCTTGAAAAATGAAGTAGGAGATAGATTTTTAGTAATTTTTTAAATTTCCAAGAAAATTGACCCTGAAAAATTTGCGACCCAAAAGTTTTAGTTTAGAGGATTTTTTGAAAAAAAAATTTGCGCATCCCTTGACCAAAATACCACGCTACGCCACTGCTCCCTACCCCTATAATATTAGACAAAAAAAAAGTACTTTTAAAAACTTGAAGAATTTCAGAAAACCTGGAAAAAATTTCAAAAGTTCTTTTGCAACCCTGGTAAAAGAAAACAGTTATAAAATTAATTTCTTAGCCTAAATAACTTGCCTTTTTTTATATAAATTTGTTTAAAAATACGCATTGAAAGCTTTTATTTGATAATATAAAACCATGAAATCTTAATACTGTATATTTAACTTACTAGCTATTAATACCTTGACCTCAAGTTAATTTACCATAAACCAAGACATATTTAAAAACAGTTAAACACCACATCTTTTACTGCCATATAGTAGAAATTAATAATTTAAAAAATTGTAAAATAAAAAGTTTTGCAGAAAAGTTATACTGAGGTACTTATTTAACTTTTTACAGTCTAAACTTTTGTAAGTTATTTATAATTGTATTTCACCTATCATTATAATATCTGAAACAATGTGAAAATGGATGAAATTTGTTTAATGTTTTGAATTGAAAGTAATTTAAACCAAAATTACTGGTTGCTATATGTAAAAGTTGTATTCAACAAAAATATAAAAGTCTTATTTACACTCACAAAATTGACATACCTGAAGGACAATTTGAGAAACTAAAATTACTAGCTGAATCATTAATTTGGTTAAAAGTTTTTAAACTGTAATTATTAATCCTAACAATATATCATCGGAGAAAGTTATAATATGCATGCAATTTTATAACTATAAACCACCATGCTTTAATTCCAAATAATGTTGTTAACTAACTTAAAAAAAAAGATAATAGTAGGGGTAGAAATACAGCACATTTTTTTCATATTGTAAAACTCACATATAAAAGTTAGATTCAGATGTTTAAGGCTTTAGTAAGAAGAATTTAATAATACAAATTGAAATTTCGCAAAAAAATGAAGTTTGCACCCCAAAAAACTGATTTGAACTCAAAACTCACCATTATTGATTTTTTTAATACAAGTTGTAATAAAGTCAGTTAAAATGTTCCAGGCTTATAATTTATATTTTGAATAAAGTATTATTACTTAAAACATACATATAAAAACATTTAAACTGCTTTTGATGTAATATGACGTCATAACCACACAAAACGTACTGATTTTATCTGTGAATTGGTGCTTTAAAATAAAAAAGCATAACCTGTTGTTTAATCTAATACTTGTTTATTGTAAAATAAAATTTTATAGGTATACATAATTGCTTTTACATTTTAGGTGTTGTGGTATGAATATTAACAAAATTTTTGATGTCATAATTCATTTAGCTCTAAATATTTAAAAAAAGCATTAAATAGTTATTAAATTTGCAATACAACAAAATAAGGGAATATTAAAAATGTATAACCTTTTTCATGCAAGATAGTGTTGTATGGCATTAAACACTAGGCTAATGGTTGAAAAATTAAGACTACAATGAAGAAATAAAAAAACATTGCTAAATAAAACGAACATTGCACAGAATCATTTAGTTTTAACACTTGACATTACTACAAAATGACTGTTACTTTTAAAAATAAGCATAAAATAACTGTCATATGGTTGATAATTTGATAATTTAATTATATAAACATAATACTCATGAATACACAGAAAAGTATCTAAATTATTTTAAAGACATTCGTTTTACTCATAATTCTATTTGGATATGATTTCTGAGTAAAAATGTAATTCATCTTTTATAATAAATATTTTATTTCACACTAACTTTACAATCAAGAATAAATTCTAATTGCAAGTCCAACAAATCACTTTTAGGTAGGGTGTTTCCACTTTAATTTAAACTTCTTTCATCTTGAACTCTCTTGAGGTTCATATTGTAAATCCCATCATCATTTTTGTTTTTTGTTCTGCTACACTCTTTTACTCCACCTCATTCAGATTTTCAACAACTTAAGTAAAACTTTTTCATGTTTAGTTTGAAAAGTATCAGGTAAGAGTAATGTAAAGTTATTTCTTATCCCTTTTGCTGTGAAGCGTTGGCTCCTAAACTTTGCCACTGCTGCTCGCTTTCCAAATCCAGCAAGGTGCCTTTAAAACTCTAAGTTATTGGTTAGGAGTCCGTTAAATTCTTCATTAATTAAGAAGTTGAACTCAGTAACACGTGGTGGACTCGACAAACAAAAATTTACAAATCCATAATCGCAAATAATCTTTATCAAAATTAAAGAATCTGAAAGTAAAATCAACAGAAGAATTTGCTCTTTATATTAAAAAATGCCATTTCAGATAAAATTTTTGCATAGTCGGGGCCCGGTGAAGAACGGCAGAGAGACTGATGGGCTTAAAGAATGGAAGCGTTCAGGTGCAACGTTCAGTAAATAGAGCTGGGTGTATCCAGAATGCAGTGACTATAACTGAACACCTCTAAGTCAGAATCCCGCCTAGAAGCGACGATGCATTCGTGCCTCTTCTCGATAGAAAAAGCTAGACGGCTGTTGGGTCGTCACCGCGTCTAGTACCGACCTTTTGGGTGCGACAAGCGTCGCCCTGAGTTAGCGTCAGTTCACTCGTCGTAAGGCTAGGTGCTAATTCATTGGCAAACTGCCTAGTTGAAGATCGGGGTGTTGTGATCGTCAGAGCAGTTTTGCTGCGATTCGTTGAGAGTTAGCCTTCGATCTACGATTTGCCTTTTCATCTGAAGTTGTCAGACGGAAGAAAAAAGAACTCGGGAAGAGGTAGTCATCCTTCTGGCCGTCAGACGCCGAAACGGGCCCGGCAATTAGGCCATAAGTCCGGCACCGCGCGCGCAAAAGCAGTTGAGATCCGACCCGTCCGCGCGTCAGTGTTGCCAGGAATCCAAAAAGCAAGCCCTACTCCGGTCAAGCGCGGCAACACACTTCCGGAGTCAAATCCGCTCTAGCGGTGTTCGCTTCCTGCGTTCTATATTTTATATATATATTTGCATATATAAGTTTATGTATAGATTTTAGTTTTTATATATATGCAAATACATAAATATGCGAAATTAAAAAAAAAAACTAATATTACCAATGAAAAAGAATTCGGTATTTATAGAGACGATGGCTTTGCGGTCATCCACTCTAAATAGCTGAGAACCACAGAAAACACAACAAAAGAATTACACAATTTTTTTAACAAATGGAGTTTTAAAATAACAGTAGATGCAGGCCTAATCCAAACAGACTTTTCAGATATCGAGTTAAACTTACCCAACAGAACATATATCCCATTTAGAAAACCTAATTCGGATATTTAATTATGTGAAGAACCAATCAAACCACCCTAATCAAATATTAAAACAATTACCTATAACTATTAACGAAAAACTAAATAATTTATCAAGTAACGAAGAATCATTTAACCGTATAAATATAATTATCAATCAGCACTTAAATTCGCTAACTACAAATTCAACCTTTCATACCAAAAAAAAAAAAACAACAAAAAAGCAAAGAAACTGAAAAATTAATTATTTCAACCCACCATTTTCCCTAACTGTAGCAACTTAATAGGCAAAGAATTCTTAAATTTGGTAAATAAAAACTTTGACACAAACTACCCGTACCACAAAATTTTTAATGAGAACACACTCAAAATTTCTTATAGCTGTATGGAAAATTTCAAAACAAAAATTCTTCAACACAATAACAAAATATTAAACAACCTAAACTTCAAACAACAATAAATAACCTGCAACTGCAGGAAAGAAAAATGCCCTTTAAACAATAACTGCCTATCAAAAAGTATAATCTACCGAGCTACTATAAAAACAGACAATATAACAAAATTTTACGTGGGTTCCTTTAGTGCTACATTTAAAAACAGATATAGCAAAAATAAGGCAAGCTTTACTAACAAATTAAAAAGACACAATACCGAATTATTAAACTAAAAGTAGGAGTTAAAAGACGCAAACAAAGATTAAAATTTAAAATGGGAAATACTGTGCAGAACTAAAACAAAACCGAAAAACAACAAAACATGCCATTTATGTTGCTTAGAAAAGTGCGAAATCGAAAAAGTTAAAAAAAAACTTATCATTACATAAAAGAAAAGAAAGGCAGCAACCCTGTCTCCACAATCAAAACATGTATTTTAAAACTACAAAAACCACTAATCAACATCAAAAAATAACAATAAAATAAAACCAAAAGCAAGAACAAACAAAGGAAAGAATAAGTTAACTTGTACATAAGTTGTTTTTAAGATAAGCTAACTAAAATTATTCAATTTTATTTGAAACGTAATGATGTGATTTTTGTGTGATTCTTTAAAAATTTTGTAATGTACTCTATTTCGTTCTAAAAATATGTGTTAAACATTAAAACTGAGTAAATGATACGAAAATTAGTTATTTTTTTTTATTTTATAAATATGTGTTTGTATATATCATTGATGTAGTTATATAGTTATTTGCCTTAACGTAGTTATAAAATATTAAACAAAGACAAATTTGTAAAGAACTTATTAATAAGTTTAAACTTCTTTGCTTGATGTAAAAGGCGATAACTTATTACATACAAACACATTTGTAAAAACTAAATGAAAGTAAATAATAGTCTAATAGTCTGTTAGGGGGGAGGCTTAGGGAAATAAAAATAATTTATACACAAATTAAAAATTGAATATATCAGTAGTTATTTTAGGTGAGACAAATAATATAATTTTTTATTTCTTTATTTTTAATTATTGTTTTAATGCAGGGGTCGGCAGGCAGCTGGTGCTCGCGGGCCAAATTTCAAGTTTTCAAAATCTTCGCGGGCCACAGTTTTAGTTTTAGTAATATTTGAATAATCTTTTGGTTTTAGTTTTGGTAACACCAGAGATAGTTTTACTTTTATTAACTTTACTACTTTAAGTGACTAATAGCTACACAGAGAATGACTATTTAACATATAATTATCTATTGGAATAAAATTTACATTGTTTAATATACTTAAGTCTTAATAAAATATGTACTTCTTGAACACTTAAAAAGTTAATTTTAACAAAATATTATTATTGTTATACTTACAACCTAACTTTCTATAAAAACCGAGCTTGAAAAACATTTATGGATCACTTTTAATATTTTTTTATATTATTAACCACCTTTTCTTATTTTATAAAATGTTAACTTTTGAAAATATTTTTGCGTCTTAAATAGTTTGCATTCTTTAATATATTTTGGATATTCAGTAATCAGTTGGTTAAAAAAAAATAATACATAGTCATACTGTAGACAAGCTAAATCAAATTTTTTAATGCTGAAACACTTTAATAAACTACTTTAGTACTATTTTATTAGTCTTTAACACGGTTGCTACTTAAAAACAAAAATGTCTGAATTATAATAAAAGTTTACTAAAAGTTAAAATATCTAAAAATTTTCTGTTTATCAACCTTAAATACATAACTAAAATATCATTATTATGAAAAAAGCACAATATGTAAATAGACTAAAAAAATACAATTAGCAAACTACACTACAACCATAAAAACTATGCTGAGAATTCGAAGATTTATTCAAAGTGTTTAAAATAAAAGTTTTAGATACGACTGAGTTTTTTTAAAAATTCTTAAACAGCTTTAACTTAGTATGAACTTTTTTTTTTAAACTAGCCTGTTTGTTTCTTAACCCTGTTTAGAATAAGGTTCAAAAAATAAAGAAATATCGAAGTTTATTAACAGTCACATATTTATATACATAAATAGAAAATTATTATTTATCTAGAATGAACAATTAAGTTTTTAATTCAAATGTATAAAATTTTATTAGCCTATTAATAAATTAGAAAAACTTATTTTTATTGACTTTTATAGCAATTCTTTATCTGCAATAAAAATATTGCATACAAAAAGAGCAAATGTGAATTATAATACGAGCTTTAAGAACTATAATACGTTAGTTTGGAGTTATTGCGAGAAACAAAAAAAAACCGCTTATGTCAGTTTAACAACGCACATGATTATTTTTAGTAACTACAGACTGATCAGACAAAACTGTTTAGGCAAGTTAGAAAGGAGCAAAACTAATTACTTTAAAAAATATACCGTTTAGAGTTGAAAACTTGTTTGAATAATTTGTGTTGGGGTTAGTAAAATATTTTTATTTATGTCTTCAATATCAACAAAAAGTCTTGTTTAGGAAATGTCTGAAGACTATAAAGCGGCATAAACTAAATTAGGACTAAATCAGTTTGTTAAGATGTCAGAACTGATACAACTGATATTGCTCATTTTAGAATTTTTATTACAGGTGGTTTTACTAAATTTGATATTTTAGAAGAATTTCTAGGTTTAGTTCCAATACAAAGCAAAGTAATAGGTAATAACATTTTAAAAGCAAAAGTGCAATGCACCAATATAAAGTATTTAAAAGTACAACTTTTGTTTCTATTTTTAGTATGTAATTAGTAAAAGTAAAAAAAAAACTGTGTTAAACAATATATAAAATATTTAAAAGATACTGCTAAGCTACTTAACATGTGATTTTAATAAAAAATATTTAAATGGTAGATTTTTTGTGTCAAATCGAAATTTCATTACTTAACATGTGTTTAAAATTCAAGGTTTTTTCGATAATTCACAAATTCAAGGCTTTTACAGATCTTTTAAGCATAAATTATCAATTTTTAAGCTTTTTTGAAATTTTTTGGCAACTTTTATTTGACAACACTTATATGTATACAAATAATATAAATAATTTTAAATTATATTAGCTGCAAGACTTAAAATCTTAAATATATTTAAATTTAAACCAACACTGTGCATTGAACAAAACATACATAATAAACTTAATTTACCACTTTTTAAAGCAAAATTGACCAAAACTAGCCTGATATTTTAGCATAAAAAAGCAACTGAAGCCAAAAACTAAAAAATGACTAAATTGGCCTGAGATAAGTCTTGAAATAGTCTTAGTCTGAAATTGTGGCAACTTTTATTTGTTTATTTGATGGAATTGAACTATTGAGATTAAAAATTTTTAAACTTAATAAATTACCATTTCTCAATCTAGTTTGTATAAATTAGGTAGTTCCAAAAAAAAAGCAACTGTTTATATTAGTATGCAACGCACAAAAGTTAACTTTTTTGCCAAAAAACATTGTTTGAAAAATTAAAAAGCATACCTAACAAAAACTTTTTTTTATTTTATATCATTTATATATATATATTGTTTTAAATGTGTCTGTACACACTTAGACATTGCATGTAGAAACAACAGTGTTAGAAAACTATGGATAAACTAAACTTTATCTCGTTAAATATTGAAGAAAAAGTGGTTTAAAACATGAGCATCTTTGTTCATTGGTGTGCATAGAAATTAATTCAAAATGCAAAGGAAACTTCTAAAATTAAAATTTTAAATTAAACTAAATTGAGTTTATAAATTTTTGGCAAGTCATCCCAGCACGTCACCGTACTCTCCCGAGTAGCCGACCGCGTCAGCGAATCTTCCGAAGTCCGAATTGAAGAGTGTTAGAGCGTCTAGGCGGGCTTCGTCGAATTCTGATTTGACGTTGGCCCATGTCGGTTGCTGTTGTGCGGAGGCTTCGGTCAAGCGGTTGAAGAAACGCTTTTCAAACTCTTCACAGGCCTCTTTGAGCTTACCAGCGAGATATGCATCCATTTTCATCAATTTGTTCATTCGGAGCGTTTAACAACAGTAAAAAGCTTCTTAAAAATTATTGGTTAAATATCATTTGAAAGTTGTACCAAAATAAAAACTAACAATTATAGTAAGTATTAGACTAAAAATGAAATGATTCAATGCTTCAGTAGTCGTGTGTTAATAAATAGTATACTGTTTAAGTTGATATAAAGTTTTTAAATATTTTAACTCACATTTTAAAGATACCATTTAAACTAATATCAAACATTAATTGACCTAAAAATAATAATTTAATCACACTAAAGACACACAATAAAAATTAAGTTTGAAAAGTTGCCAGTCTACACAACTAGCTAGTTTTTATTTTGTTTTTCAATAAGAAGACTACATTTAGTAAAATTTTTAGTTTTATTAAACGTGCATTTTTTTCAACTTTCGCCCAACCAGTATTTTAAAAACTCATAAAAATTTCTTGCCATTATACTTTGAAGAAACTTTTTTTTTTTCACAAACTTGATATTTAAAACATATAAATAAAACTGATGAGAATAATTTTTAATCAACAAGAATAACATTTTGAAACTAAATAATCTTTTAAAAGAGATAAGACTAAAGCAAACTAAGAAATAGCATACAATGGTATTTAGACTGTTGTTTTAGAGACTAAGGTGATTCGGTACTAATATTATTTTAGAATACAACTACATTCAACCTTAAACTATTAAATATAATGTTGGAATAACAAAAAAAATCCTGATAGTTAAAGTTTAGAAGGCGTCATTTTACTTCACTCTAGCTTTTGTTTTTAGCAGGGCTTTCCAAGTTCGTCAAATTAGTCGATGAAATCGCCCATTTAAAAAACTTTATTTTTAATCGAATGTATACTTAACTATATATTCCAAAAACTTTGTATAAATATTTAAAATTATCTTTTTTTTATTACTTTAAATACACACAATCAAAATTAAGTATACTGAATTTCGTTCGTGACTTAAAAAAACAAAATCTGATGTTTTACTATATATATATATAAACGGGTAATACCCGTTTACTTAGAAAAACCGTTGATCTAGTGACCAGGACTTCATAAATAAACTGCCAACAATACAGTTTAAAATATAAAGCATTCACCCATAATGATTAAACTTAAATTTAACTTATGTTTTAAATGTAACATGTTTCTAACACTTTTCTAGTAAAAATGTTATAAACGTTAGTAGTAACATTAAATTACAATGCTCAATTCTACAGCTAGTTGAAAGTTGTTGAAAATATAAGACTGAAAGCGTAATGAAATTTAGAATAAAAAATATAAGTAAACTTAAATTATTTCCTTTGAAAAAATAAAAGTTTTCCATGCAGAATACTGAATTAGAGTAAATAATCTTAATAACAAGAATATATGGATAGATAAAAGTACCTTATAAGGATTAAACTAATTAAAATATAATATCCAAAAAGTAAATATCAACATTTTTTTATATAAAACTTGTCACAGATGTATTGAATATCATTTTTGAATCAATATTTTTTAAAGTATTTGCAAACTAATTTATTTTATGAATGTTAGTAGTGAATCATCTTTTTTAAATGTTCTTTTTGTGGTACCCTGTTACAAACCCTACTTTATACCTGCTTGCAAAATTTTTTTACTAAAGTAATTGTACGTCTTGATTATTGATTAAGCTTAAAATAATAAAAATGTAAATTTTTTAGATAACGTCTATAAAAGTATACAAGTGTTTCTTATAAGCTCTATACATTTTCAAACTAAATTATATAATTTAAGCGTTTATTTTTCTACAGTAATGCCTATTCATGGCTAAGCAAAAAATAGTTGTTTATTTTTAGTTTAAAAATAACACTATCCGCTAAGTAGAGCATGCAAATAAAAAAATACTGTTTAAGTTTCTCACTTTTTTAAAGTGTTAAAGTTTTTATAATTCAAATATTTTGTTGCCCATTTTAAATGATAATGTATTTAGTTTGTAAAAATCTTAACACCAGCAAAAACATTTATAGCAAAATCATTAAACAAAAGCAATTTTACTTATTTAACTAAAATTTAACCATTTTATAGGAAACTTTAAATTGTTATTTCCTAATATCCTACGATTTGATATTCAGTTTTTTAAAACGTTTCATACTTATATGATATATAATATCTTTTTTATATCTTACACAAACTATTATTTAAACACTACAGGATTAAGCCTAATTTCTTTTAACTTTAATATAGCTATACAATGATGCTTTATAGATCAAACAATAGTTTTATAATGATTCATATCAGGTGTTGGCTGTGCTTTATAATTGGTTGGTCAATATTATAGAAAAATTTTCGCGGGCTGCTGTACATAGAAAAAATTCTTTTTTGGGCAAAAGTAGTTTAAAACAATTGTATTATTCAATATAAAATTAGAATTTAAAAACATAAATGTGTTAAAACAAGCAATAATGATGCTAGTAATTATTGATTATTGGAAATTTAGCCTAATTGTCAGTTTTTACTTTATTTTTAATATTTAAAAAGTATGTTTTTAGTTTTACAGTAACATGCTGACACAGTCTGATGATTCTTGATTTATATTACAAAAAAAAATTGTTTTTGAAATTTCATTAAATTTTTGTAGTAATAGTTTTGACATGACGTATAAAGAAATAAATTTAATGATGATTAGAAACAAATATTCAAAAAATTGTTTTGTTATTTTTGACTATACACAATATAGTGAACGAATAATTATAACTGTACAGAGTATACACAAAACAAATACAATTTGTGCAAATTTGTAGTACTGACAAATGAAAGTGAAGACAAATTTGTAATACTGAAAAAATTAGTACAATTCAAACAAAATTGAAGTATTGACAATTAAAGTACGAAACAAAGATGTAATACTGAAATAAAATACTAAAAAGTTGTAGTACGAATGACAAATAAAGTACTGAAAATTTAGTTGCAATTTAAAAAATATACTAATTACAAAAAGCTCAAAATAAAAATTATGAATTTTTTATGTTTTACAACTTCAACGTTTTAGTGGTAATAAATAGCACACTTCCGATAAATATGGCTATAAATGTACACACAAAACAAGTACTCATACACAAGTTCGTAGAACTCATACAAAACTATAGTACTGACAGATGAAGTAGGCTGACTTCTTGTAATCGTACACTGTTCCGTACTGCGAACATTTCTTCTTGCAGCTCATCTGCATCCACAGGTAGCTCTTAGGGTATCCCTTGTACCAATCATAGATGAAGTTTGTGGACATTGGCAGGTTGTCCGCCCTGGTCCACGCGGACTGCGGGTTGTCACGTGAGAACCCGATCCACACGTAAGAGTTGGATATTCCCACGAGTTCACATAGTATCCTATTATAATGAGATTTGTAGTGGTGTTTGTTTGTTTAGTAGATTAAAAAGTTTCAAACTGTTACATCTGCAAATGTACTGCGATTAATTTTTATATTTTTAGAAACAGTACTTAATTATGCACAGTAGATTCAGAAGAAAGCAAAACATTTTAGAATATTTTAGTGCTACTTCAAATTAAAAAAAAATTGTAAAATAGTTGAAAAAGTTCTTCAAGTACTTTGACCTTACTAATGTTTTTTTTCTGCATAAATACGTTTGAAATATCTTAAACTAATTATACAAATTGAAATTTAGATCAGTTTACGAAGTAATTTTTACAAACGTTTTTTAAAGTTTTTTTAAGAGCTTGGCTTAGCCAGAGTTACTAGAGATATTTGTTTATTTAAGAAGATACAAAATATACACTAGTATCATGTCTACATTTTTAACAAAAGAAAAATAAAAATTAGAACACACACTGCAAAACAAAACATAAGTTAACTTGTACAGAAGTTGTTTTTAAGGTTAGCTAAGAAATAATATTTAAATATATTCGACACTTCATGACGTATTTTTTGTAATTATTTAACTTTTTTTTGCTGTTTGCTTTATACTGTTCTGAGGAAACACGTAATGCGTAGAAACTTTAGTGAAGTATGATTTTTTTTTCTATAATCAATAAATTATTTTTGTATTTTTTCCTTTAAAAGTTTTTATAGTTTTTAAAACTCGTTTTGCGGTGAAACTGTTTTTTAGCAAACATTTGTATGTAGTTTTTATAGTTTTAAATAGTTAATATACTTAACTTGTTCTACTAACTTTCTACCAATCATTGTACTTATTCCGTCCATGACCAGGTTACCATTGTACGTGGACACACAATACGCCTGGGCCGCGTTCCAATTTGTTCATTTCTTAACAAACACGTAACTCAACTGTTCTGAAAGTAATAGTTTATGCGTTTTATAATGCAGAAACAAACAAAAAACTGAAAGTACGTATTGCAAAACATTTTTAACAATGTAATAGAAAAGAGACAAACTGTTTTTTTGTCCAATAATTTTTAAAGCATGTTGTTTGTTAACTAACTATAAAGTAAAAAAATTAAAATGTATGTTTTCAAGTAGTTTTTAATAAAAAGCGTCTAACATAAGAGGTTAATTATACTAATTCGATCATTAGACCGCGAGCTTTCAATAGACTGATTCCGTTCCTAATGAAACTCGTCAGTCGGCTGGAAGTTTTAATGAGGACAAAACCCGAGTCTACATTTACCGAAAGCTTGTGGTCTTGATTATTAATAATCGAATTGGTATGATCAAATTGTTTGTGTAAGCTTAAGCTTTTCTTACAACATACAAAGTTTTAGGCTTGGGCTGTTCAGACTTTCGCCAATTTTCTTTGAAAAAGATCTTATTAAATTTGTTGTATATTTAGAAGACTTAACTTATTAAGTAAACAGTTTAAATAGACTATTTTAGTATTAAACAAAAGCTTAAAAAAACTAATAAAAAGTATTTTAAAAAGTTTTAGTTGTAAAACTAATTTGTTTCTTTGAATAAGATTTAAATGCGAACGAAACTATTTTGATTAAAAAAGTATTGTATTTAAAAAGTGTAATTTGTATTTTTTCTGTGTGGAACTTCATTACAATTAAACATTATAAATGTTTTTGTGGTTTTTGTTGCATACTACCAAAAAATATTTTTAACTCTTGTTTTTAATCTAATAAAATTTAAATTAGACAATAAATGAAAATTAAGCTCCAGAAAAATTTAAATAGTTTTGTTACTAAATCACCAAGAAAATATTCTTTTGTTAAAAAAGTTCAATTAAAAAGTATGCATAGAAAACTAACGGCTTATACACACAAAAGGACTTGCAATCAAACTGGGTGTCAATTGTCCAAGCAAACATTGCCTTACAGCGACACCTTGTGGTTGAAGTAAACCGTCACAAGTGAACATTACAAACTCATTATTACGTAATAATAAGCTGGTGTTCGTACTCACATTTTCGATCACTGGTATTCTACATCTTTAAATAAAGAAAATCTTAAAACTTGTGAACCAAAAGTAGTTAAAAAAACTTACAACTAAACACCCTTAGTGAGTTCAATTCTTAAAAAAATTATAACAACTCTAGTTTTATAGCGATTTTATCAGTAATTCACTTGAATATCTTTAAAAATAGACAACTTAAATACTTGATATAAATAAAAATTTTGCATTGAAAAAAAAGATAATAATTTGATAAAATACAAAATAGATAATAATAAATATTTTGTTGTGCTTATCTTCTTTAGATAATACAAGACTTTGCAAAATTTAAACTAGTTTTAAAAGTAAAGTAGGTTTAGCGCAAATAAACTTAAATTAAAATTTTGAAATTTTTTTACAGACAATTTTTTACAGACATTAAAGTCTATGAAAAAAATCCGTTTATCAAAGTACATTATTTTGTTTAGCTATTTTTTTTACTTTACATAAGTCAAATAGTTGTATTTTTATGTTAAAATTACCGTAACAGCTTTTGTCTCTACTTTAACTAAGACAATATGTTCTAGAATTTATAATTTCTAAATTATTGAGAATTTTTAAAAGTTTGTTTAAAAGTTTGTTGAAATCATTCTTACCTGTTAGAAGCGCAATAATTCTTTCCAGTTGTTCGATTCTGGCTATCAGTTGAGCGGTTGTGACGGTTGATGTATTAGTTATGATGTTACTGCTTATAACTACATCCTGACAATTTATTTGTACCGTCGTGTTAGAACGAACACTAGTAGGATGAACATAACTGCAAACTTTGCCATAATGACTTTCTATTTGTTAAATCTTAAACAAGGCTGTAGAAAAAGTTGTTTGATTAGTTTTTATTTTTTGTCTGTATTTAAGTTTTAGGCAAAAGCTATAATACTGTAAAACACAAGTGAATCCAAGAAGAGCATTGAACAAGAGCATTAAACAATGTTTCAAAATATCTTGAAAAATAAATCTTTTGAAAGAACATTCTTTAAAAGAAAAGTATCTATAACAATAAGTTAAACCTAACAGCATTAAAAAAAAATTTCTAAAGAAAGTAATAAAATTGCGTTTGCTTAATTAAAATTGAAATACTTAAAAAAATAATTAAACCACAAACTCTTTACGTTACATTTATGTAGTTTTTTAAATTTTAAAAAATAAATTATCTAAATCATCTTTTTAAAATATAACTTTTAGGTACTTTTTACAAGAAGACACAATAATTTCTACTACAATCTTTAGAAAAAAGTAATTAATGGAAAATTTATCGAATTTAATAAATCTATAAAAGAAGTACCTTTTTATTTTAAAAACGCTTACAATTTGATTGAATGCATGGAAAAAAAAGTTTGTATGTATAAGTTATGCAATTGAGTTGCATATTTTGATTACAAAATGAAGATTACTGATAATGTTTATTGTACTGTTTTACTCTAAGCGTCGACAACAGCAATATTTTTGTTTTGTATGTAAATGAGTACTTTTTTGAAATTAGTTGTACTAAACGATACATAGCGATTAATCTTCAAAAAGTTAAGAAAAACATCTAGTAGTCAATTCAAAAAATGAAAGCAAATAGTTACAATTTAGAAGTAAACAGCACAACAAAGATTAAAAACAAAATAGTACTTTAAAATTCTATTTGTGATAATTGTCAGAAACTATAAGAACTTAAATTTATTTAAGTTTTAGTAATAAATCAGTCAACATAAAGCATAGTTGTAATACTGACAGTTTAAGTATTCAACTTTCCCGTTATTATAAACAGTGCCGTTTTAGATTTACAAGTTAACAGTACAGCAAAGACTAAACCACACACCATACTATACAATACATACATACTATCTTATAATAAGTTAACCTTACGCATAGTTCTAATATTTGCAAATAAAATATTTAGCTTTCTCGTAATTATAAAAAATGCCGTAAGAGTCCCACTTCTTGCAACTCAACTGCAGGTACTTGTAGTTTTTAGGGTAATTTTTGTACCAGTCAAACTAAAAATTTGTTATGTCCCCATTATCAATCGTCCTCCAGGTAAACGATGGGTTTTCTCTTGATATTCCGATGTGCACGTACGATTTTGATATTCCTACTTGTTTGCATATTTTTCTGGTAAAAACGTATTTGGATTGTAAATAAATAGATAAAGCTTACTTTTTTAATGTTTTTACTTGTTTTGTTCTGGAAAAAACATATAATAGAAATTATACATAATACTGTGGATAAAATAAACTAATGAAATTGTAAATCAGAATAATTTTTTGTACTATAATGCTTATTTTCTGGAATTTGAAATCAAAACAACGTTTGAAAGTTTTATTCTAAGTCCTTCCATGTGACAAAGCGATTAAACTGCTACAGATTAAGATAAAAGTATTAACTTTATTGTAGTCAATATCATTTGTATAGCAACTAAAAAAGTGTAATCTTAAGATAAAGAAAATTATTCTTTAATTACCTATTAACTTGTCTTCATTGATAATTGTTTAAAATTAAGCTTTATAAGTTATAAACGTAGTTTTGGCACATTTGTTTGTATTTTTTAGTTAAGATACGAAAATATCAGATTTAAAAGTAAGTCTGTTAAGTCCTGGACAATAACTGTATCCAAGTGATATACGACTCGATAACCGAAACGATATTCGTACACCAGAACCTGAGACTAAGTTTTTTAAGCGCTTTTTTGTAATTAAAAAATATAAAAGTAGATTTTAAGCTTAACATTTCAAAAGCTATTGAATATTTTTAAAGCAAAAAAATGATATTAACATATTCAAAAAAAATTTTGTTAAATCCGTCATAAATTTTTCTTTTTAGTTTTTAGAAAGCTCGTCTGGTTTAATACATACAACTTTAATGAAAAAGTATTATCTTAAAAAATTTTTAATCTTGTTAATGAAAGAGTAGAAATTATAACATACCATTTTACAAAAAAAAATTGAGGCAAAAAATTTAACATTTTCTTTTTTGATAAAATAAAAATATATTAAAACACTGTCATTTACTTTATGTCTTCTTTCGTGTCTATTCCGTCCATGAGTAAATTGCCATTATGTTCAGAAACACAATGCGCCTGTGCATCATTCCAATTCAACCACTTTTTAACAAACACATAATTCAGTTGTTCTGAGAAAAAATATTGTATAATAAGACTTGTTTATACAAGTAGAAAAATAAAAATATACTTGACTAATGTACTATAGAATACTAATCGGTTTCAAATAGAAATGGTAATAAGCTCAATTAACTATGCAGTAGTACGTAATACATACAGTAGCAAAAAGAATATAATATGTACTAATAATTACAATAAGCCTTACATACATTATAAGGAGTATAAAATTAATAATCTTCGAATCAAGTTATTAATGTTTACAAGTTTGGTAATGCTAGAAAATTTTGTTTTTGTAAAAACTATTTGTGATATATCGAAAATACAACAAAATCAAGAAGAAAATTACGTAAAATGTTTTAACAGTTATAAGTTTATATTTTAGCTTTGACCTTAAAATAATATATCATTTTGTTTTTAGGATTATAATTGTTAACACTTTTTGAAGTTTTTTAAGAATTTAACAAATACTTATTTGTATAATATCGCTATACTATCATATTAAACAAGGTAGAATATATATTTTTAATTAACTTTAAAACAAGTAAGATTAAATTAAAAATAAAAAGTGCTAAGTTATTCTCTTTTTAATAATTATTTCACAACAAAATGTCATAACATTACTATTTCTGAATTGCTTCTTACTTTATCTAAAAAAAGTTATACAAATCAATTACAAATTTACAAAACAACATCAATTAACAAACTAACGGCTTCTGCATAGAAAGGGACTTAAGACCAAACTGGGTGTCAATTGTCCAAGTAAACATTGTCTTACAGCGACGCCTTTTGATTCAAACAATCCATCACAAGTAAAAATCACGAACTCATTATTATGTAACAGTAAGCTCGTATTTAAACTTACATTTTCGATTACTGGTATTCTACAACCTTGATTTTTTTAATGATTAATCGTGAATGAATAATAATAATGAATTTTGTGTAAAGGTTAAATATTACAGTAGACTTAATCAACAGTTGATTTATCACAATACACGAATTTAACAAAACTAAAAAAGACCTGAGTTTAATTAAAACTAAAGTAATTAAATATTTCCGTATAGTATAGGTCGAAAACTTAAATGAATTATAAAGTTTTATTTGTTTTCTAACTGATCACAAAGTATTTTACTCTAGTATGTTTAAAAGCTCAAATAAATCTACAAAATAAAATTAAAAAATACCGTTTGTTTTTTAACTTACTTGTAAGTAGCCCAACAATTCTTTCCATCTCTTCGACCCTAGCAACTAAACTGCTACTAACAAACTGACCATAAATCGGTACTATACTTGTTTAAAAGCAAATAGTAATAACAAACAGTATATAATGTTTTGTCATTTAAGTTCTTCTGGTTAATGAATATGGAAATGTTGACAAAATGGTCTAGCTATAATTGTTAAACTAAAACTTTATTACACTAAAAAATTTAAACATTTTTTTTCATTTAATAAAAATTTAATAACAAATTTTATATTGAATAATTAAAGAAAAACCATTAATTTTTAAGTCTTATTATTTGCTTGATTGAAACAAAGCTGCAAAAAACAAAATAAAACCTTAAGTTTACGATAGCTTAAAAGTTAAAAATACATATAATATTTAGTTGTTGAGTTTAATTCTAAATTTAAAAGCTCTTATTTGTATTTTAAAACTTTGTTTTATAGTTTTTACACAGTATTTAATAAAAATTAAATTTTTTTTATAAAATATAATTTAGTTATTAAAGTAATGTTAAACAATTGAAGAAAAAAAACTACATTTTAGTCAATACTCTTCGAGACACTAGCTACAAATTAATGAACTAAGAGCTTATTTTTTGCAGACCTAGTAGACTGCCAAGGGCTATATCAAAGTGCTGTTATGCTGATTAATTTGTAACCTAAGTTGTTTAAGTTATTAAACATATTGCAGTTAAAAGTTTAATCACTAGATTTAAACTATAAACTGTCAACGGGTTTTTGATGTCTTTTCAAAATAAAAATACCTAATGAGCTGTAAAAATTTTATTTAGGATAACCTTTCGTTTATTTAAAGTTATGTTTTAATTATTCATACTTATTCATAAGAGTAACATTTTGTATTAGAATTTTTTAAAATTAAACATAACTAACTTTATTCCAAAACTTGATAATGTAAAGCTATGTTAATATTTATATAGGAAAATGGTTTGTGGCTACTAAAATTCCGTTTTCTTCGTAAATAAAAATAAACTTCTGAACGGCAAAACTTATAGCACTTAAAGTTTGAGTTATTTTCAAATCAGCTACCAGTTACCGTTTGAATATACCATCTATATTTAAACGTTAATCCGTATCGATTAAACGCAAACCCAAATTAAGGCTGATTTATATTTGCAAGCCAGCGTACTAAGTGACACAGCTACCTTAAACATCATTAGTGTATGTTATGCGTTATAAATATATTATGTAAAATATTTTCTAATGTTGATTAAAGAGAGGATTGTTTGCGTTTTATGTAAACTCGAATACAACATCTTCATATACTGTTTTGCACATAAGTTTATTATGAGTTTTTTGATTTGCATGTTAGTTCTCGATAAACGTTAGTTTAAATTATTTTAAAAGTACTACTAGTTTATTAAATTTTTGTACATAGTTAAGTTAAACTAGCAATGTTCTATTCAAAGGTATTTTTTAGCCTAACATATTTTTTTTCACTTCTGTTAAACCTTTTTTTTTTGTATACATGTTGGTACTTACACTTGTTTATAGATTTATAGTTTATTATCTTTATTAATTATATTAACTATATACTTTGTAACACTTCAACAGTGTTTTTTTTTCTTTCTTTTCTCTTAAAGTATTCAAACCACTTAAATTCAGTAACGTGCTTGTTTTGATGAGTTAGTTTTTAGTGTCTTAGTGATAACGCTATTGCTTGCAAGTGTTGTGTTCGCATCGTACACTTGTACGATGGCGACTGTTTTTTATATGAACTTTTGAATTGAACTAGTTTATTTATACATCTTGTTATTGTGTTTATCGCATTTTCTATTCATCGTAATACAGCTTTTTGTTTCTAAGACTTGATTTCTTTATATACTATTAGTTTAAGCATTCTAACAATCTTATTACTTTATTAGGCTAAGCTTATATGATAGTTTAAGTTTAAATTCGCGTTTTATTAATCGACTTAGCTAAATAACTTAGCTAAGTCAATTCTAAACATTTAGATAACCGTCACCGATATTGTTAGAACGCGTTAAGTCATTTAATATCCAGGTTCGTGTAACTAAATAACAACTAAGCATCGTGTGATCGGCAAATGGTGACCCGGATGTGATTCAAACTTCAAAGCTTTAATTGTAAAGCGCTATTTTGATAACAGATACAATGATGTAAAAATTTTTGGCAAAATGCTAAATATAATAAAAATATCAATTGAGTTAAGCTAAATTTTAAAATATTTGTAAAAATAATAATTTCGAAATTGTTACTTCATAAGATAATGACAACTATTTATTATTTTTGAAATTAATTCCATATTTTTTGTCTCATTCACAAAAGTTTATTCATAAAACTTAACGTGTAAACCTTGTATTTGTTCAAGATTTTTTTTGCGTTAAAAATGTTTTTTATAACTTTTGACAATTAAGTTTAGAAACTAAAACAATAATTTAAAAAGGTTTAGTCAAAAAGATTTTAACCTTAACATAAGGAAACCTTAATACTTGCTCTACGATTAAGAACTTAATAAAGTAATACTTGTAGTAAGTATATTATTGTTTTATAACAAATACGAAATTATTACTGTAAAAATATATCAAAATTATTTTTAAAATGTAAGTTAACTCAAACTTCAAATTTTTTTTTACTTAATTTTATTACACTTTTTAGCACATGAGATTCTAGATAATTTTCTACAGTTTATGAGTTTTATACCTTTTTTATTCTTTAACATTTAACATTCAAATTTAATTCTATCTAGTTAGGTGAAATAACTACTTTAGCCATCAATATTAAGAACACATAAAGTTTATTCTAAAAATGAAAAAAACAAACAAAGACAAATAAAACTAATTAATCTATTATAATTCCTCAACACATTTCGGCATTGCAGACCACTTTCCATCAGATTGACATTTAATCTTCTGAGGGCCGGCTCTGTTTGAAAAAGATATTATTGCTTTTTTGTAAAATAATAAAAAATCTTTGATTTCTAAAGAATTTACGTTTTAGTCGATACTTTGTAAAGTTTGAAAGTATTCGAAAACCCTTTAAACCAAACTTTCTATTAACTAAATAAGATAGGTAGATGTAATTGCGCACAATAAACGCGTAACTAAAAGCTAATTTAACTAATAATCATAAGTTTAACACTTAAAAAAAAACCTTGTAAATCCCGACTCGCAGAACACACTGAGTTCCTCATTGTATCGGTAGGGTCTCGGCTCTTCGAGTATTGGCTGGTAGGGTCCCTCTAAAATCATGTGCTTCACGTTAGGGATGTCGTCGGGTTCACGGCTGCATACTATCGGTTTGCATTCGGGTATTTCACCTACCCATTGACCATTTTCGCCGCAAACTGTTGTTTTGAGTTTTGCTTTGTTGATTTGTTATTTTTTGATAAATAAAACTATAGACTGTTTTATGATAATCTCCAAAATAGTCTTTTTAAAACTAAAACTTGTGCTTTACATATATAAACTAAAATAAATTAATAAATGAATGTTGTTTAATAATACAGGGATTGCAAGAACATTTGACGGTAAATTTTAAAACAATCTTTTTTTATACTTCAATTTCACAGATTTAAAAAGAGGTAAACTTTAAGATTTAAGTTTTTGAACAACTTAATTAAACTATTTTGGTGTATTTGTAACAAAGTTATCAGATTTTTAAAATAATTTTTAGGATGGCTTTTTCCAAACTTAACTTTTGAGTTGTATAGTATAATAACTGTTATTTAATTTCAATATTCAAAATAAACATCTACTTTTTTTTTACTAACCAACAGTGTTTGTTTCGCTACTAATTTCGAACCCACTCTCACAAGAGTAAGTGGCAACGCTGCCTATCTTAACTGAATTGCCAACATTCACTTTTCCGTAATTCGGCAAAACTGGGGAATTTTTGCATTTTATCTCTTCGCATGTAGGTGTGGGATTTGACCACTTTCCTGCAATAAAATTATAATGAACATTAGTTTTTTAACTTTATCAAAAAAAAAATACCTATGTTTATTTAGTTGAAAATGAAGACTTATTTGAAACTATATATAAGTTTGTCTATTGTCAAAGCATTTATATGTGTTTTTATTGTGGAAGAGACAGTGTTAACACAGAAAATTACTAATTAGTAATGCTTTTGTGAATTTTTTAGAATTTAGTATATAAAAAGATAAAAAAAAGCAACTTATTGCATAAAACGATTAATTTTATCAAGTTTTTTCGATTTATTGAAAACTAACCATATTTCAAACAAGTTGCTTCTCTTTCGCCATTCAACTTGAATCCTTTTTCGCAGGAATACTTCATAACACCTCCTTGTTTAAAGCTCTGACCTTCTATCGTTCCATCCACTATGTAACCAGGTGAAGGGCAATCTTTTAAAATAAAGTTTTAGTGAATAGCTGTAAGTTATGTTTGTTGTAAAGAGCAAACATTGTAACTAAGTTTATAACGTATTACTACGTATGGATATTTAATTAAAATCTTCTTTTGGTAGTCATTTCAACTTTTCAGTGTTGATAAATAGTTTCAACAACTGTTAATAAATAGTTATTGGTAGTAGGTATTCTCTGTTATTCATTAAAACTAGTAAATTGAAGACTATGCTTCATATGATATAAATCAATAACTAAAAAAATACATTATTAATTTTTTTTTTTTTTTAATTCACGTATATAACTCAAACCTTTATTCATTAAACGCTTATCTTCTTCTAACTTTCTACAGTTTTCTCTCCTTTGAATTTTTCTGCATCCTGTAGTAAAAAAACCAAGGGCCGCACAAGACTGCAGTTGTTTTTTGAATCTCGGCCTGTCAGTTCCTATTAAGTCTTTCGCAGTGCATTGCTTCTCACGTACAGCACTGACCGAACTCAACAGAACGAAGAAAAGAATAATACTCAACAAACAAAAATTTACTCGCATTTTTTATTCCAAAATATTAATATTTTTTTAAATCTAAAAGAGTAGTTTTTATATAAAAGAATTTTTATATTAGAAATATTTATGTTTATAGGAATTAAGTAGGTTAAACAGCAGTTTAAGAGCTTAAGTACTTATAACATAATTCAAAGTTTATCAAGTTTATTGAGATATAGCTTATTACCATTAAAAGTAAGTAGCTTCTATAAAACTTAGTTATATAGACACTACATACTAATTTTAATACATATGCCTAGTACAACTATTCTTTTATTAAGTTTTTAAGATCAGCAAGCTCAATATTAAGTAGAGTACTATGGAAATGAAATAATATACTGTTTTTTAATACACTAAAGACAAATAAGTTGTTTAAAAACAATACTAAATATTCATTAACTGTTTTCAAATTTATATAACTCCAATTAATACGTTTTACTGTCTTTGTTAATATTGTTAACTAAGCTTACTTAAAATTAGAATCTTAACATATTAGTGAGAGTAATTTGCTAAAAACGTACTTATAGTTTTAGAAATCAATAGAGTAACAAACTTCATTATGAAAATAATTCAAATATAAAATTAAACAATAATAATTTTATCCAGGTGTGTAAGTCAAAAAAAAAACTGTTCAGGTATTGTAATTTACTTATAATAATTACGTCCGATTCTCACTGTAAACATTTATACATGCAAACGTTGTCAACGATTACAGATATGATGTGCTCACTAACCTGGATTCTAATGGTAAATGTTAAGGTATATATAAAACTAGCATGACAATAAAAGGACATGTTGCATTAAAGAACAATTGCAAACACTAACAAATAAATAAAGAAAATCAAATTTAGAAATTACTCTAAATGAGGTCAAAAATTTTACACAAGAATTAAATCTAACAGTAATTATACTTTAAGAATGTTTCAATTAGAATGAGAACTAACTGTTTAAAACTAAAACTATAAAAAAATATGAGAAGAAAATAATGTTAAGTAAATACTTTACAAAAAACAATCAAACAATATAAATGTCTATTCTTGATTAACATGTTTACTGCCGCAGGCTGTGGCTAGAATGCTCCGACCATTCTATGTGGACGGTTTAAATGTTCTTAACTTTATTCAATATTTCATCAGTAATTTCTTATCTGCTCTTTATTTTCTCCTTATCTTAACCTGCATCAGTATAACACTTGACCTTGCGAGCTTTCTCTTAACAATTGGATGAACAGGGATTTTAGCTAAAAACTTTCCATAACATTTAAACAGTTATTAAGTATAATTTGATATCCTCTTACACTTTCTTATCTTTCACCTTTTAAATAAGATATTTACTCTGAATCTCCTCTGCATTTTTTTATGAAAACAAACACTTACTTTTCTTCATAAACAAGAAAAAATGCATCATATCAATAATATTATTTGTCTCAAAATTACTATTAAGATTTAAAAAAAGGCCAGAAAGTAAAATAATTAGATATTTTTTTACAGAAGGCTACTAGCTCTAAACAGTTTTCTATTACATATAATCAAAAAAAATTGCTGTGTTTACCATACCAAGCTTTAACAATTCACTAAAACTTCTAAGTAATATTAAACATGTGTCACAACCTACTTTATAAATTGCAGAATTGAAAAACAGATACAAAATAGAAACACAAAAAAGTCACTCAAATGTCATACCTATGCAAAATCCTATGATAAAAATTCCTAAACATTTTAGCATGTTACTGGTCTTTGCTGTCTTAGTTACTTATAGTTGTTGTATTGTTCTATTAAGCTTTAAGAGCCTTACATAAATCTAATATTATTACCTTTTTGGACTAAATTTTGTCAGATCTACTTGGAATTTATGGACTAAAATTTGTCAGTTCTACTTTGAGTTTTTGGACTAAATTTTACAGTTTAATTTTGACTTTGTGGACTTTATATTTTTCAGTTCCTCTTTGAGTTTTATGAATAATTTTGTCAGATCTATTGGAACTTTGTGGTCTAAAACTGGGGCAAAACCCTTTGTAATTTATTTGACCTAAACTTTGTCACTTACTTTCTGTGACTTGAGGACTTAAATTGTGTCTTTGTACCTTTTTGGTTTAATTTGACTGAAACATTGTCACCTACTTGTGTTACTTGAAAACTTAAACTGAGTCAATCTCAATACCCTTTGTGGTTTACTTTTTAATCTTACTGTGGCATTATTATCAATATGACCCATAATTGCCTGATGTTATTTTAAAGGCCCTATGTTTTTATAGTTATGGTTAAACTTTAAGGGCTTTTAACAGGGCAGATATTAAATGTAATAAAAGTTTCTTAAAAATTAAATTCATGCTTTATTGTAATTTTCTCCACTACTGTTAAAAAATTTGCACTGAATAGTAAAAAAAGACAAAATATAATAAACATGTGATGAATACTACCTTAAAATTTAAGCTTATACACTAGTAAAATTTAATTGGGTAAAATTTGTCTTGGTCTTATTTAACTCTTACCTGAAAAGTAATTATTTACCTGATGACGCCAATTGTAACCTATAGGTGTAGATTATTTAAATATTAAACTTGTACTATTATGCTAGATGCTGTTATTAAACAATATATAGGGCTACTTTATATAAACTATAAGTGATTGGAAGGGCATAATGTAGTAAAGATCAATTGCAAACACTAACAAATATATAAAGAACATCAAATTTAGAAAGTACTTTATATGTGGTTAAAACTGTTTCACAAAAATTAAATCTAACAGTAATTATACTTTGAGAATGTTTCAATTAGAATGAGAACTAACTGTTTAAAACTAAAACTATAAAAAATATGAGAAGAAAATAATGTTAAATAAAAACTTTACACAGAACAATCAAACAATATAAATGTCTACCCTTAAATAACATGTTTACAGCAGCATGCTGTGGCTAGAATGCCCCGACCATTCTCTATGGCTGGTTTATATAACAATGTTCTTAACTTTATTCAATATTTCATCAGTAATTTCTTATCTGCTCTTTTTTTTCTCCTTATCTTAAGTTGCATCAGTATAACACTTGACCTTGCGAGCTTTCTCTTAAACGCTTGGATTGACAAGGATTTTAGCTAAAAATTTTCCATAAAATTTAAACAGTTATTAAGTACAATTTAATATCCTCTTACACTTTCTCATCTTTCACTTTTTAAATAAAATATTCACTCTGCATCTCCTCTGCATTTTTTTATGAAAACAAACACTAACCTTTCTTCAAAAACAAGAAAAAATGTATCATATCGATAATGTTATTTGTCTTAAAATTAATATTAAGTTTAAAAAAGAAATAAATAAAACAAGACCAGAAAATAAAATAATTAAACATTTTTTTACAAAAGACTACTAGCTCTAAACAGTTTTCTGTTATTAATAAAAAACAAATGATGTGTTCACCAAGCTTTAAAAATTCACTTTAAACTTAAAGTAATATTAAACATGTGTCACAACCTACTTTATAGATTGCAGAAATTAAAAAACAAATACAAAAAAAAAAAACACCAAAAAGTCAGTCAAATGTCATACCTATGCAAAATCCTATGATAAAAATTCCTAAACATTTTAGCATGTTACTGGTCTTTGCTGTCTTAGTTACTTATAGTTGTTGTCTTGTTCTGTTAATATTTAAAAGCCTTACATAAATTTAATATTATTCACTTTTTGGACTAAATTTTGTCAGATCTACTTGGAATTTATGGACTAAAATTTGTCAGTTCTACTTTGAGTTTTTGGACTTAATTTTTACAGTTTAATTTTGACTTTTTGGCCTTTAAATTTTTTAGTTCCTCTTTGACTTTTTTGAATAATTTTGTCAGATCTATTGTGACTTTGTGGTCTAAAACTGGGGCAAAACCATTTGTAATTTTTTTTGACCTAAACTTTGTCACTTACTTTCTGTGACTTAAGGACTTAAATTGTGTCTTTGTACCTTTTTGGTTTAATTTGACTGAAACATTGTCACCTACTTGTGTTACTTGAAAACTTAAACTGAGTCAATACCCTTTGTGGTTTACTTTTTAATCTTACTGTGGCATTATTATCAATATGACCCATTATTGCTTGATGTTATTTTGAAGCCCTATGTTTTTATAGTTATGGTTAAACCAAAAAAGCTTTTAACAGGGCAGATATTAAATGTAATAAAAGTTTCTTAAAAATTAAATTCATGCTTTACTGTAATTTTATCCTCTACTGTTAAATAAACTGCCCTGAATAATTAAAATGAAAAAATATAATAAACATGTGATGAATAATAACCTATGAATAATAATAATAATCTTTGAATAACTACCTTAAAATTAAAGCTTATACACTAGTAAAATTTAATTGGGTAAAAATTGTCTTGGTCTTATTTAACTCTTACCTTAAAAGTAATTATTTACCTGATGACGTCAATTGTAACCCATAGATGTAGATTATTTAAATATTAAACTTGTACGGTTATGCTAGATGCTGATATTAAACAATACATAGTGCTACTTTATATAAACTATAAATGACATGAAGGGCATATTGTAGTAAGGAACATTTGCAAACACTAACAAATATATAAAGAACATCAAATTTAGAATGTACCTTGTATGTGATTAAAACTTTTTCACAAGAATTAAATCTTACAGTAATTATACTTTGAAAATGTTTAAATTAGAATGAGAACTAACTGCTTGAAACTAAAACTATAAAAAATTATGAGAAAAAAATATTGTTAAGTAAATACTTTACACAAAACAATCAAACAATATAAATTTCTATTCTTGATTAACATGTTTACTGCCGCAGGCTATGGCTAGAATGCCCGGACCACTCTATGTGGATGGTTTATATGTTCTTAACTTTTATCAATATTTCATCAGGAATTTCTTATCTGCTCTTTATTTTCTCCTTATCTTTACTTGCATCAGTATAACACATGACCTAGCGAGCTTTCTCTTAAACGCTTGGATAAACAAGGACTTTAGCTAAAAACTTTCTATAACATTTAAACAGTTATAAAGTGCAATTTGATATCCTCTTACAAAGTAAATTTAAACTTATATAAGTAAATTTTTCCTTATAAAAATTAAAAAATAATAATAAATTGATATGATCAATCTTATTTTGTAATGTAGAACTATTTTTTTAGCCTATTAGCAAACACCAGACAAGTACTTTTTGCTTTGAACTCATACTTTTAAGTGCCCAAAGTTCTTACTAAATACCACTGTATTGCGATTACTATATTGAGTTCAATTATAAACATTTCATTTAGTAGAATCTAAATTATTACTAAGTTTATAAACTAGAATATGTTGATTGGGCGCAGGTAAAGCTGCATGCAAAAGTCAAAGTCCGTGTTAAAGCGTCGCTGTACAATTCTAAGACGCACCCGAAATTTCCCTTCCAGTTTCGGATTTTACTAGACGTTTGTACAACTCTAAGAATAAAAAACTGTGTATAAATGTTCATATTTGTCAGTCAACATACCCTTTTTTTCAAGTTTCATGGGGCCCAGTAAACCCAGAATAAATGAAAAATGTGTTACATTCTAGTACGATTAAAATCTTTGTGTATATTTCATAACTATATATGTTGTACCTTTACTAAAAACAAATTTATAGGCATAAGTCATACGTAGGCTTAAAGGTACAGGGATTACATTATTTCCAAACAAAATTATTATTTACATTTGCTAAATAGTTTAAAGCAAGATACCACTTGTAAATTAAACAGTTTTACAACTATTAAAAAAAACATTAGATTGACAATTAAGATAAATCAAAAAAACTTTGTAGTACTAAGTAGTCAGCTAATACAGCAACACTGGCATTCTGACGACTTTGGTTTGAAGAACATGATATAAGAAACCTTTTATAAGATAAAAAATTCGAGTTAAATTTATAGTTAAAGTAAATTTTCTAGAAAAAGATATTAAAGTACAAACATATTGATCTACTTTTTTTCTTGATAAAATCTATTAGTAAGTAAAAAAAATCATTAAACTTTAGTCTAAGTATTTTTTTTAGCGAGAGACCTTAAGTTAAAAAAAAATATTCTTATCAGTTTTTCAATCAAAACAAAAGTACTTTAAACTTAAAATATTATAAAGGTGTTAAGCGTATCTAAGAAAAGTTTTTTATTTTAATTAAGGAAGGTATCGCGTTTTTAAATACTTAAAAAGGGTGTTATAAACATTTTTAGGAAACCCTCATTTATACAGTGTCACCCAGTTTCCTTGAAAGAAATTTACAAAGGCGACAGTTTTAAAAATATTTTTTTAAATTTTTTCTTATATTTAATTGAAATTTAATTTAATTCAAATTAACTTACTAAAATAAGATATTTTACTTCGTTCAAAAGATTTTTTTTTTTCGTTGATAAAAAATTTAAAAAACTTAAGAGTAAAATTTTGCATCATTTATAAATCTTTATTATATAAATCTTTAACTTAAAAGCTCGTAAATATAGACTTATATAAGTAAAAAATGTCAGTTCAGTTTTTGTTTATAAAAAGTAAAACTAGGCAACTAAACTTACTCTTAGATTAAGCTTGAATTATTTAATATTAAATAATTATTTTTATAAATATATTAAAAAATTTATTTTTAATTTAAAAATAGTACGGGATTTAAAGTATTTATTACATTTCAAACAAATATTACTTAAAATAAATTTAAAAACTGTTTTATTTGCGATTAACTCGTTCAATAAAATGCCACATAAATTGCATTAAAGTATCTTCCTTTAGATCCCAAACACTTTTGTACTGTTTACCTAACGTTGATGCGTACATTATCTGAAACTACCAGTAAAAATTCTAATAATGGTTTTTACACTTTTGTACACTTTTTTTACTTTAATATACACAAAAAAATAACTATTATAAGTTATTACTTAAATTTCCTTATTAAAGTAGTTGAAATCCATTTTACAATTATGCTTTAAAAGTTTAAAGATGTTTAAGTTTTGTTAACATAGACTCATTTAATCTATCTTTTATATGTTTTTTGTAACAAAATTTATTACATTATATAAAGAGTAAAACTTACAAACTACTTTAAGTATTTAAATTGGATAACTTAAACTACTCCATTAACTTTTAAATTTCTAAATAGGTTATTAGTATGATTATCGATCGCTTCTTAGGTTTTGCAAATTGAGTATTTTACAACTGGGCTGCTCTTTATGGAGCAAGCCACAACTTTGAATTGATTTTTCTTTTATCTGGTTGTTTTATAAAAGTTAATAAAAAAAACTGTAATAAAAAAGTACAGTTTATTACAAAAAAAATTATTGTTAAAACCATTTATAAGATTAGTTTTAGCAATAAGTCATTTTTAACCATATATACAATAAGTTTTTGTTAGAATTGTGCAAAAATTAGGAAGTATATTAAAGGGTGAAATATTTCTTAATAAATATTACAACTTTTTTTTCCTAACGTTTTTTGTCCAACAATATAATAAGTTGTTATAATTTTTGTTTTTTTTTTTTTAACCAAATAAGTTTAGTTTTAAAAGAGTTTTCTAAGAAATATTTTTTTTTAAATGTTCAAAACTATTAAAGAAACTTTTTAAACCTTAGATATATTATTGTGCTGTTCCTTATAGTACTGTTAAATTAATTA
Organism: Thalia democratica; assembly: GCF_965202585.1. Lineage (NCBI taxonomy): Eukaryota > Metazoa > Chordata > Thaliacea > Salpida > Salpidae > Thalia > Thalia democratica. Next base: position 23,224,183 of record NC_139171.1, read on the forward strand.
AGTTAATACGATTTAAAATTTAAAGTTCTCAATTTTCAAAAAGTTGATATTATTATAGAAACATTCTTATGAAACTAAAACTAAAAAAAAAAAATAATTTGCGCAATAAAAAGTTGTTCTAACACTAAGCAACCACTTTGTTTTGATAAGTCAAAATGATATGTTAAGTTTTATTTTGTTTTCATCAATAATTTAAAAGTAAATTACTAGTATAATTAGGTCAAAAGCCCTCTGAGAGAAATTCTAGTTGTAAAGTAATTTGTTGTTTTAATTGGTTTAAAAATTTTCTAAAGCCTGTGTTTCAAAAGTTTTTTAACTATTAAAAAAAGTCTTAAAAATTAACAATATTTAGGCATCATGTAATTTTAAGGTTGAAACGCCTTGATAAAAATGAAAGCTTATAATGCATTGTCTTTTAATTATATACAACTTTTTGAGCAATACACCTCCTTTAATCTAAAAAGATTATAATTTAAACAAAGCGTACTTTTAAGTAAAAATCATACAGTAGTACTAATTAAATAAATTTTATTTTATTACTTAATTGCTATTACAACATTAAAAACTCGACACAGTTAACCATTTATTTCTTATTATCATTATCCAGCTTATCTAATTTTTAGTGTTATGTACAATGTTTTATTAAACTTTCACGTGCTTTTAATGCACTCAATCAGTTGAACCACTTTAAAAAGTTGTGCTGTGCTATATAACATTTGTATAAAACTGTATTTATCATAATTACTATTAGTATAATAAATTTACTAACCAGGTTACTATTTCTACTCAGCTAGAAAGAAATCAGCGTTTTACACGAATGTTATTTGATTAAAAAAAGCTTATTTTTGATATAACTATACAGATTTTTAAGTAAGTTTTGAATAAATTTCATAAGTCCATAAGTTTATAAACTGCTTATAAGCTTGCACAAAGCAATGTAAGATAATAGTTTCATAACAAACTTTGGTTATACACTTAAAATTAGTTTTTTTTACTACAGACATAATTTTATTATTATACAAAAATGCGAGTGAAATTTTATTTATTGAATATTATTCTTGTGTTGGTTCTTTTAAATTTAGTTAGTGCTAGACGAAAGAAACAATGCACTGCAAAAGACTTAAAGGGAACCAACAAAAAGAGATTCAAAAGTAGACTGCAGGCCTGTTTTGTTGTTGACTTTATTAGTAAAAAATGCAGGAGAATTCAAAGGAAAGAAAACTGTAGAAAACTGTTAAAAGGTGAACGTTTAATGAACTAAGATTTGTGTTTTTATATATAAGATATAACGTTAAAAGACGTTAAATCCTGGAGATCCTGATAAGCTAAGCTTATCGGAATACATACCACAGATGTTTTTGTGTCAAAACTTTATTCCGACTAACGACGTTTCAATGCTCTCAAATAAATTTAAGAACAGATCTACGGAGTCTATAAAGTATTAACACACATTAGAAAAAAAAACATGTATATTTATGTATAATTTTTATGTGAGTAGTAACTATAAACGAACTTTATGGTTAAAAACACAGTTTGGAATAAAAACATAATAAATAAAATTGTCTACAAAAATTACAAATTTAATAAAAGCATATACTAACTTCAAAAAAGCTCTAAGAATAGGCAAGTTTATAAAAATGAAAATGAAATTATTCAGTTTTAAATAATTTGTTTTATTTGTTTTAATTTGTTTTTATTTAGAAAAATAAAAAATCTACGGAGGCCGCGTGCCAAGGTTCAGCTTTTAAATCAAACGATCCGGGTTTAATTCCCGGTAAAAAAGAAAGTGGTGTAAAATTCGATAACCCAAAGGTTTTTCGTATACCAGGCCCTTAAGCCAAACATTTTAAGCGTTTTTTTGTTCAAAAAACAATGTATATGTTATAAGCGGTTTCTAGTTAATATTTAATTTTTAAAGATTGTCCTTCACCTGGTTACATAGTGAATGGAATTATAGAAGGTCAGAGCTTTAAACAGGGAGGTGTTATGAAATATTCTTGCGAAAAAGGATTCAAGTTGAATGGTGAAAGCGGAGCCGTTTGTCTGAAATATGGTTGGTTTTAGTAAATTTTTTTGAACAAGTTTTGAACAATCACTTAGTCAGAATACTAAATAATTATTGTTTAGAATATGATGTGTACAAATATGTACATAAACATTAAGATTAAACAATTCAAAAAATTAAACTGTTTTAAAAAATTCTAGTTTTTCAACTAAAATATTCAAATACACTGAACTATCGATGAAATTGATAACTTAAATAAAACTCTACTCTTTATTAATTTTTTCAACTTTACCCACAAACGGTCGCTTCAGTACTTAGTACTTAAGCCCGCTTGTTTAAGATCACAATAGCGGTTTCTCGCGACTATTCCTGCCTGATGAGTCCTAATAAGGACGAAACCGGTCGTAGGATTGTCTCGGATGCTGTTGTTGTTGATCTTGCGGTAAAGTTCATTGTTTATTATATACTCTTTATTAAGGTAAATGGTCGAATCCCACGCCAACATGTGAAGAGATAAAGTGCAAGGGTATGCCAGTTATACCACATGCAACTGCGAATCTTCGGAATTTAGTTGAGAACAAAGTTGGTAGTGTTGCTACTTACTCATGTCTTAGTGGGTATGAAATTAGAGGTGGAACGAACACTGTTGGTTAGTTAGAAAATTTAGATGTTCTATTGCTAAGATTAATGTTGAGAAAAGCATTTAAAGGTTACAAGTGTCAAAGATAGATGATATGCTCTTAAGTTTTTAATATGCATAGGGGTAAGAGAAAATAAAAAACAATTTCAACTTTGTTTAACTTTTATTCTGTTTTTGAAATTATTGTAAACAGTTTTTTTTTCTAACAGCTTATATAAATTTTGTATGTTACTTAAAAACATTAAAAAAGTTTATAAAAGTAACTTTATCACTACATGCCTTAGAATAAGTAAAAATAGTAGTGTTTTTTAGATTAAAATATTAAACCAGAAATCGATAATTCGTAGTTAAGCATTAGTTTTAAGTTTTATGTTAGTTAAATATGAAGTATAACAAATTAGTTTTCAAACAAAGAAAAACTTTCCTATAGTTATTTTTTCTTCTTTGCTTAGCCTTTGTATGATAATTTAAAATAAATAAGCTTACTTTAACTGAAAAATATTCGTTTATAAAAACATTTTATATAAATTGTCGTTGTTTTTTATCACGTTTTACAAGTAGACCAAAAGTTAACAACAAAACAAACAAACGTGCAACCTTTAAAATCTCTTATATTTGTTTATAATCACCATTAAACAAAGGAAGTAGTGTAATTACTATTTGTTATTTATTAAATTAATATCTTACACCTCAGAAATGAAGCCTGGAATGTTAACGTTCATAAAAAAAGTCTTGATAGTCTCTTTACTAGTACATAAAAATAGATTGTTTCTACAATCTGCGAAACAAAACGTAATTGCAACCAACAATTTTATATCTTTAACATAGAAATTAGTTTAATTCTTTTTTATTGCAAAACATTCTTGCAACTCTTGTATTAAAAGAATAAACAACATATGTAAACAGTTTGCGGCGAAAGCGGAGAGTGGGTAGGTAAAGTACCTGAGTGCAAACCAATAAGATGCAGCGGTGAACCCAGCGACATCGAAAACCTGGGGTTCATAAGTCTTGAGACCCCGTACGAGCCAATACTTCACGGGCAGATTCCCTTCCGCTACAAGGATAAACTTAACTTGTTCTGTGAAAGAGGGTTTGAAAGGTTGCAGTTATTTTTTGACTGTTTAGTTTTTAGCTGAGTAATATAACAGTTTTGTTTGTATTGCATGGAGAACTTAAACTTGACTTGTGCCACTGTTTTAAATAATTTTTTAAATTGTGATAGAAAGTTTGTTTTAAAGTATTTTAACAGCCTTTTAAGTTTCTTAATCTTTTAAATAGTAAATAATGAATAATATGTTAACTATTAAACATTTAATAGGTATAAAAATTTTATTTTAACAGAGTCGGACCTCAAGTAATTAAATGTCAATCTGATGGCAAATGGTCTGCAATGCCGAAATGTGTTCCAAATCTAGTATAGATATTTTTCTGCGTTTTTCTATTTAATAATCTATCATTTTCGAGATAAAGTATTTAGAGTTTGTGCTCAAATAAAAAAGAAGTTTCTTAAAATATTTAACGATAAAATTGATGTGTTAGAGCACAAATAACAAAAAAAAAAATAAAGAAGAAAATAAAATGACATTAAAAGACTAGTACCCACATAAAACTCATTGGAAACTTTTATAGCTGCCTTATAGTATTTTAAGGGTTTAAATAAGTATAACGTTGTTTTATTTTTGTTATAGTTTAATATAATAATACTGTATTACAAATTAGTATTACAAAACTACTTAAAAGCAACTATCTCAGATTTACTTACAGTATTTTTACTTTTCTAAACATTTTGCTGTTTTAAAATTGAAGTATTTTTCATTTCTGTGAATTTATAATATAACTATTAAAAATAGCTTTAAAAAACATAGTTTATTATGCGCTTTAGTCTAAACCTATATACATACAAGTTCTTATAATTCAGTTTCATAAGAAGTACACTTTTATAGAAAGGTATGAAATTTGAAAATTTTATTGTAAAACGTTGGTGTGAAAAAGTAAGTTTTGTAATGTCTTGTGATAGTTTAGTACCAAAAAATTGTTAAAAAAATAAGTTTTGCAAATATTTGACCCATTTTATATTTTATTCTACTCTTAAATTTTCTCTAAAAATTTTGTTTTAATTTTCATTTAGCAACATTTTGAGAGTTGTGATTTTTATTCTTGAAATAAGCTAGAACTATACTAAACTTTATTGGTAAAAAACTAAAAATAAAATATTACAAAATTGTAAGCACTTATCTAAGTTTAATCAAATACCCTGCAGAGTTATTAGCTTTAGCCAAAAAATTTCTTATATCAAATGTATATTTATTCTTATAGAAAATTATAAGTTACTCCATAACATTAGTGACTTATGAAAGTCTATATTTTTTCGAAGATAACTAGACTAGGACATCATGATTTATCCATAACTGTTTAAGTTGGCTGAAAAAGAGTGCAAAGAGGAAGATTTCTTTATTTTAATCTTACTTTAGATATTTGTAATTAAAGTACAAACTTTCTTGTACTAAATGTTACTTTCTTTTCTGCTAATAAATTTTAACGATAGTTGATCTTGAATATTTTATGTTCTACTAGATATAACACTTATTTGTCTTTGTGTTCAAATCCGTTCAATTATATTTAAAAAAGACAATAAGCATTATTAAGAAAATTAAAAGGAGAGTTTATTATTTCTGTTTTTTGTTCCTAGTATTGTATAGCAAAACTTTATAAACAGAGGTTTCTTTAAGTATGCGATATCGCCCCTTTGGAGTGATTACTAGTAATTTCGCGATAAACTAAACAGTTATTTAATTAGAAAAAAAAATTATTTCAAATATCCGTCAGTGGGCGGTATTAAGAAGGAGCTTGAAGTTGAAATTCTTGCTATAAGCAAACGTGGGCATTGGGTTAAATTATTAATCAAAAAAAAAAGTGCAGTTACCTTCTGGTCTTATAAATGAATAAAACAATTAAAATCTTCATTTTTAAAGTTTACAGAACAAAACTTAAAATTTTGTTGTTTTATCTTACAACGAATTAAAAAATTACTTAGTTGTTACATTTGTAAATAAGGGCATACCAGATCTCTTTTAGTAGAGTAAAACCATATTGAGCCAAGTTTCACCTTACAAGGTAAAGTTAACGACAAACTATAAGTTAGTTAAGTTATCCACAATATTCATAAACTTTAATAATTAAAAAACGTGAACCAGTTTTATATTTAAAAATGTTTTTAATAAAGATTTCCAAAAGTATTTTGTTTAAAAATTCGGTGATTAGAAACATATTTAAATTGATACTCTAATTCCAGCTTACCCTTATTACTTTTTTGATATCTTAGAATTATTTTTGAGTTTAATGACTAATCAATTTCTGTTCAAACAAAGCATGTTAGTTCAGTATTATTCTAGCGTTTCTGACTGTTTATTCTTTCGCAGATGTTGGGTCTTTTAAAAGAATTCTTTTTAAAACTTTTAAAAGATTGAAACTGTTTACTATAAAATATAAGATTTAAACTTCACTTAAATTAAGTAAACTAGAAAGTAACACTTTAAGCCTTTTGTTTTTTTGCTAAACTTACTGCTTTAAGTATACCATATTAAAGTTGGCTTTGATTTTATATACAAGTCAGACTTGTAATAATAATTATAATGTTATATTTCCACATAAAGCTTAATTAGGTTTTATCAGTTGTAGCTTAATAGACATAGTGTTTACTAAAACAAAACAGACATCAGTTATAAATGATAAATTTTCATAATAATACCAAAACATAAAACACAACTAATTTTTTTTATTTTAGATACTTTTCTTTGACTTGCTAGCGTCTTCAAAGTTTTTTTGAATCAGACTAGTATATTCTGCAAATATACTTAAGTAAATATTTTATTTTCAGTTTTATTTTTATTCGACTTGATATTCATACAATGGAAGTTTGTTTCGGAGTCACTCCAATGGAGACTTTTCCTATTTTCACTCCTAACGAAGAAGATTTTGAAGAGATGCTGGAAATCTTTCGCCAGATGAGGATAACTGAAGACATACAAATGGAAGTCAGCGAAGCTTCTAATGAGGTGAAATCAACTTTGCTGAACAGGAAAGTAGGTATCAAAGTGACGGCATCAGCTAGAAAAAGGTTGAGTGAGTTTTCACGTCTCACCACGTGCAAAAAACACAAAAAGGATCCTGCAGACAAAACGCTTCAAGATGCACGAAACAAAATGATTAGTTTTGTGCCGAGGAAAAAGGTTGTACGAAAATTGAAGATGTAAGAAAAATGACTATTAATTACATTTCTTTAAGTTTTTTGTAAATTATATTTCGTTTTTATTTTCGTACTTTGTTTTCTCATTTTCAGGTTTTGTGTTCAGTTGACAACTTTGTTTATTACTTCAATTATTATTATTCTAAAGGTCTTTAGCAAAGTTCCGTATTCAATATTTAACCTTTAAAAACCTTTTTACATATTTTTCAATAAATGATAAAACGAAAATGCAATATCTTGTATTTGTTTTGATTTATAACTTTATTCGATAAAAAAAACAGTACTATAATAGAAGATCATTGCTAAGATAAAAGTTTACAGCCATTAAATTCTAAATCTACTCATCGGATTAGTTTTTTAAAGATTTCAAACCTAATCATATTTAAACCACAAAGTCTCCAATTTCTGCTTTAATTTTTATTCAGATCTAACATAAAACATAGTTTTAGTTTAGACTAAATTTTAAAAGTATTAAAACAATTAAGGCTCATAAGCATTAAGCAAGCAATTCTGAACTTATCAATAAAACTGCTGTTGAACTCTTATTGTTAAGAGCTATACTTAATTTGATTGTGGCGATATGTAATGTTCTATAAGTAAAAAACTCCTGACGTTATAAACAGTAATGTAATAAATTTTCAAATATTATACTATGCATCATGTATCGTTATATAATAACATTGAATTCTGTTCTGTATTAAATCATTTTACAATTTGAATTGCAGAATAAAATTACTTTCAAATTCTAAGACACTTGTTTTAGAACAAAGTCGATAGTTAGCATAAGCATGTTACAACGAGTTTCTAACAACTTCCAAAACTACTTCAGCTGTATGAAAATAGTTTAGTGTAACAAAAATACTTAATAAAACGTGCAGGATTTAGTGAGAAAAAATTGATTTTGATATATTTTTATACTTGCTAAATTTAGAAGTCGTAAAAATGTGTCAACGCGATTGTTTGGTTTTTTTTTTTTACAGCGTTAATTTTATTTTAAATCGAATTTTTTAGATAACTGTTAAAGAAACTATTTAAAACATAGTTCTTATAAAATGCATGTGTATTGTGCATGCATGGAAATAACAAAAGGTTCCTTATGGGAGACGAAAACTAAAACAGCGAATAAGTAGAAACTATTAAAATCTATCTCCTCTTTTTTTGATATAACTACCTCAAATTTTGGGGAAATGTTCCTTAAAATATTAAGAAAATTTATTCGGAATAACATTTAAAAAAATTAAAAAATGCAATTTTATAAAAAAAATTTTTTTTGTTCATTTGTATACAAAATTTGAATTTTTAAATTTCTTTTTTATTTTTTGCAACAGAACTTATAAATACTGCAAGGAACATTTGCTGAGAGTTTTAAGTAGCTATTTCAAAAATCGTAGGAGAATATAGATTTTTAGTAAAATAGTCTATTTTTTGCTGTTTTAGTTTGCGTCTCCCATAAGGAACCAATTGTTGCCTCAGACTTTGACCAGCTATGTCTTAAAAATTATTTTGAATTTTTAAAATCTGTAAAAAGGAACTAGTAGCTTAGTAAAAACTATAAAAATTAAGGTGAAATTGTAAAAAAAAAGTGTTTTATTTAACCTATGCCCTTAAGTTAATAATTGTACATTTTTGCACTACTTTGAACTTAAATACAAAATTTTATTATTTCTATTAAATGCAAGATTATATATAAAGAGTTTATTTTCAAAAGTAAAAACATTACTTACAATCAAAAGGTTGGCTGTATTTTAAATCTATTACAACAGTTTAAAAAAATTAAAGCAGTATGCTAGAATTATTTTATAGTTTTAAAACTTAAAAAAAAATCTCTATAAGTCAAATCGCGCAAAGTTACATAAGTATATATAAGTCTAAACTGAGATTTGGTTGTAGCAAAAACATTTTGTATTACCTTGTACCAATAAAACACTGTTAAATTTTTCCAAGCTTAATAGTAAAACTAGACAAAAGTGTAAGAAATTACTGTATTATAAATGCAAACCTTTTTAATAAAACGACCTATACAAGCACTTGATTTTTGTAAATATTAGCTAACAGAAAAGGTTTTCATCATGTTTATGGCTGACTTCAATTTTTTTATACAGACTATTTAATTTAAAACAGTTAATCAAACTCACTAAAGTTAGTTTTAACAAAGGGGTCATCTTAAATAGTTTAATTAAAATGTGTTTTAAACATTTTATAAATAATGTAGTTAATAAACTATTTTTGAACTTATTACAGTAATGTAGATTTTAATTTTATTTTTATTCCTAGGTTATGTAACATACACAAATGAGTGAGATACTGTTATTTAAAATAAGTTATCAAAAGTTGCTAAATAGAAAATAAGTATTTATAAGATATATACAGCTATTAAAAAAAAACTGAGTTTTTAAAGTTTAAAAAGTATTGTTTTTATACGAAAGTTACACACAAACACCGGTAGACTGTAAAAACTTTTAATTAATGCTTTAAATTTTATAAACAAATTTTCTAGTTTTTGTTTAATCTTTTTACCATTTGTTGTAACAACTTCTCCTTACATCTTACAATCACTTAGCTTGTTCATTGAAATAAGGTTTTGTAGAATAATGCGACTTTTTTATTATTAACGTAGATACTTGTTTTTAAAACATTGAAATAACTAATTTGTTTTAAACATTGATATGAAACACGCTTTTGTTCCAAAATATAAGGTAACAGAAAATAGTATATTATGTGTTAATAGTATAAAATTTAAAGAACTTGTCATTAATTAATTTAAAACTATACACTGTATTTCAAGCCAGTTTATGTAACAATTAACGAAAAAAGCACTGAAGTAACAGCATTATATCAATTGTAAGACTTAATACAAATAACAAACAAAAATTCAAAAGCATTTATTTTTAAGTAATAAGTAAATACTTTTACATAACACCTAGCTCCAATTTGATCGCAAAATTTTGAAATTTGTTCCTTTCTTAAAAAAAAATACTTACAATAGTATTTTCAAGTGAAAACCAGTAATCAATTTAAAATTCGTTATGTTTTATAACAAAAAATACGATGTTTAAGATTATTAACATAATGATTAATTTTAACAGTTGTTAAAATAATGTATTTAAAATTATAAAAAACCAATTAATTACAAAATTGAACTCAATAGTGTATATTATATGATTTTGTTTAATTTCTTTGTTTTATTTCGTATAAGAACAAAAGCTTATTATTTTGTTTATCTTAACAAGAAACAAGTAAAGTTGTGGTTGATAGACAAAAAATAATCTCTTTGTAATTTTTCTTTGTTTAAAAATGTTAGTAAAGTTTAATCTAACATTTAATAGTAACAAGGAAAAATAAAATTCCAAATCCTTTCTAAGTATTATTGTGTTTTGTTCAAAGATTTTTGTCAATGTTTCCTTGTTAAAACAGTATATAAACCAACATGAAAATATAATTACTATTCATTCATGTAAAAATGATAGATAGTTTATTTTCAATTATGAAAAAGTACGTTTACTTTTTCTAGTAATTAATTTACAAATCAGTGATATTACGTTTGATATTTTTGGCAAAGTATAATAAAATTACCAACTTGTAGTAACAAAAATTACTAGTATGTACTATAGAATATATTTTACTAAACCATATTTTTTATAAGTTTTAAATATTTATATTGTTTATTTCAGGGACGTGTTTTGACTGGTTTCCTGTTTCCTATGAACTCCCTGATAAAAAAAAAAAAAGATTATTAAAATATCACTAAAAACGTTGTTTATTGACTTTATTTTGGTTATTTGATAAACTTTGAATAATGAATGTTGAATTTATAACACTGAAATATTAAAAAGTTGCAGTAAAAAAAAATGCTCGTTTTTACCCAGCTGAAATAGATTTTAAATAAAATTTTAACTGTGACGTCATAATAGGTAAAAGTTTTTAAGTAGCATTTTTTCTAGGAAACTTTTTACTAAGATGCTCTTTTTCCCATTATAAATTGTTACTTAGTAAAATATCTTTTGATTATTGTTTGTCAACTTATAACTACAATTTTACCTTTTAAATGTCCAACATAATCAGTAAAGTTTTATTTTACTTAGTTAATGGTATATAATAAAGTTATGTTGTTATACAATAATGTTGTGTTTGTACTTAAACATTAATATTATTGTTTGTGTGTCAACCAGCTGGGCTTAAACGAAAAAAAATTCAATTGAAAGAGTTTTCAAAATTATCTTTAAACAACTACACCACCTGGCAATTCATTCTTTTAACATTTAATGATATTTTAATATTTTTATTAAAGTTATTTTTTTTTTTTTTGTTGGCCACAAAGTTGAATTTTGATTTTTAAATTTTAAATTTAAAGAGATTTCAAAAACATCATTAAAATCCTTGCACTATCAGGCAAAAATTTAAATAAAACTTAAAAATATTTTAAGTTAATTGTATAAGTCTAAATTTTTTTTATAGTGAAGTATAAATTTTTATAGACTAAATTATTTGAAATTTTTTTTTTACGGTAAATAGATATACAAATGTAAAAAGTTTAAATTCTAAACGAAAAAAATTGTAAGAACTCCATCTATACTAACATTTAAAACAAAATTGAAACTCTCTTTATAACAATCAATTCTAGTTTTAATTATTTTATAATATTGTTTCCTAATCAAAAGGTGAAATATTTATAGAGTAAGTTAGTTATGTCTGTATTATTTTTGTTTTAATAACAGATTTGAATTTTGATACACAATTTGTAAGTTCTTAACTTTTTTCTGGTTCTTTTTGTTTTTGATTTATCTAAATCTAATACCGTATAATAAATAAAAAATATAATATTTTTCTACGACTACTTATATGTTTTTTTGTATTTATGAGCAGAAAAAAAAAAATTTAAACATAGAGTTTTTCGGCTAAATATTGCGTACTTAACTGGCAGTGCATACCTAAGAAATGCGTACTTAAGCGGCAAATTAAGAACAAAAAAAATTGTGAACCCCCTTTGAAAAAAGTTTAGACACTCCCCTGGTTTAGTTAAACTAGAAAAATTGATGCAACATCTCACTTTACAATCTTTTTTAAAAGATTAAAAAAAGGCAGTTTAAAAGTCTTAAAAAACTAAAAAACAATATCTTTATATGTAAAAAAGTTTAATTTTAATAAAAAAACAGTTGCAGTTTTGACATATTAAACATTTAAAATAAGATATTACTATGATGTTTAAAACCGGGAAATCTTCTACTTTGTTTTTTATTGGCTCAATTCTGGTTTTTCTTTTGGTTGTACAGAATTACGAAGTTGGAGCTAGAAGGTTTGTTTAATTACTAACATGTACATCACAATACTTAAGCATAAAACTAAAAAACCATGTTTCTAAAATTTATATAAATCGTACAAGATCTGAAGTTTTTATAAAGTGTCTACCGATAAACCTTTAAAAAAATATTTTACTATGTTATAGTGTTTTTTTTAAATTGAAAATTTTAAACGTATGTCAAAAACTATCTCTGTAAATTTAAAAAATAAAGTAAAAACAGTATCAAAATAGTCAATAGAGCTATATGTTATTAGTTTTTTTTAGTTGTTTAACAACCACAAAACAATTAATATGATTGGTAGACTAACATTGAGAATGTTGAGAAACATGAGTGTTGATCAGTTACGCAATGTGAAATGTGAGGGTAGAATGTTAGACTATTGCAATTACATTGGATCATATTGCACTGCAGAAATATTAACCGTTCGCAGAAAAAGAGATACTGGTAACTTTGGTTTGTTATGTGTAAAAATGATAGAAACGTCAGGTTTACTTTAAGGTACCTTGACTAAGAAAATGTATATATTTTTATTAAACTATAAAAAAGCGCTTAAAATTTTGCTCCAACGACATGGTGTACAGAAAAAAATTTCGGTTATCGAATCGTACACCACACTTTTTTAAACTTCCGGGTGAGCTAGAATAGAATGATTTTTTTGAATTTTTTTTTTAATCCTTTAAAAATAAAACAATGAATAAAATTAAAGAGAAAAAAAAAGTATGGTTTATTTAACAAAACGTTTTAAACCTTGAAAGTAAAAATAAAAACAATAACATTTTTTGTGAAATAAAAGAAATTGAAACATATTTATTAAAAATCTTAAGAACATGTTTTTATAACTAGTTTAAAGTTAAAAAAAAAACACTACATTTATTTAACAACAATGTAATGTTTCAGTTGGCAAAAGAAAAAACAGAATTTGCAAAATATGCAGAGAAGTTTGTTACAACAAAGATTATTGGTTCTGAGCAAGTTGAAAACAACTTCTGTTATTACTGAAGCATCAACTATTAAAATGTTGTTTAAAAAATACTTTGATCAGTAGCTATATTGTTTTGTTTACATATAAATATAAGTGACTTTGTATTTTTTGTAAAATAAATTGTAAATGTTGACCACTTGTTACCAAATATACTTTTTTGTTTATGTTCATACTTTGCTTGTAAGTAAAATAATTTGCACATTCAGATAACAACTATATCAAAATACTTATCTGTTTTTAACTTACTATTAAGCTGTAAAACTAATATTTTTTTTAATGGTTTCTGTAAATTAAACTAATTCAAAAAGTTGTTGTCATGTTTTCTAATTAAACTTTTTAGTTTAATCTGAAAAAAAGTTTAATACTCTGTTTTAAACTAAAACTTTTCTTTTTGCCTGTTCGTGGTAAGACAAAAATATTTACATTCCATAACAAAAAGTGTTTTCACTAAATACTGTTAAAAAAAAAGTTGAAACAACTTCCAAGTAAATACTTTTCATTAATTATATAAAGAAATACTCTATTCTTTAGTTTTACTACTTAAATCCGGCAAAAAATATCTTTTTGAATAAAAAACTCAACTACGACTAAAAATAAGATAGTTTAGCTACAGAAACTTATTATGCGTAGTTTACTTTTGTTTCTATACTTGAGCTAACAATTGGTTTGCTGTTTAATTTTTTCCGTAACAAAGTACTATTTGTGTTAGATTAAAATAATTTTAAGCAAATTTAGTACCTCAGTTTTAGTTTAAATAACATTTGTAACTAACGTAAATAATTTCATATGCTTTTCAATAGTAAAAATAAGGGTATTAAGGATTAAGCTTTATAACTATTATATGTACAGTAACCTCTCGCATCTTTACGCACTCGTGACGTTACGCACTCTCGTTTAGTTACGCATCTTAGAGTTCTAAAGAATTATAATTTTTTTTTTTTTTTTAATATTGCACAAATAGGTTTATGGTATTTTTTCAATTAAAAATATGTTTTCGAATTTTAACTCACCTCTCCATATCTTTAGACTTAGTAAACTTATGTTCTTTAACTAATTGATAAACATTTAGTTATATCTCAGTTTATCAGAAATTTTGTTTACAATAAAAAATTAAATTAAAATTCTGAAAGAAATATTACTGTGTTAAATAATGAAACACAAATAAATAACACTGCACTGTTGCCCTATGTATGAATAAAAATTTAAAAAAGAAATCTAATAGAACTTCCTAGCAAAAAGTAGCACTGATACTTAGTAAATATAGAGCTTACACTTAACACAAATCTCAATTGTTTTTTTAGTAAACATACCATTAATTATCACTTGAGTTTTTTTTTTCGTTTTAGTTCTTTTGTAACACTTGCTTTGCACAGCAAGCGTTGAAATTCTTCGCACGTTGCCTTCAAATCTTCGTAATGTATAAAATATATTGTGTGAAGTAGCAAATAAGTCACATATAAATAAAGATAAAGATAAATTATATTTATTATTAAAATTAATAAATTTTTATTACAAATATAATTGTTTTATATAAATAAAAATCCTTTTTTTTAATATATTTATAGTTTTATCTTTTGTTTTCATAGTTATAAATAAAGTAAATAAACTGTTAAAAGTGGGAAAGTCCTCAGTATGCTTTTAACTAGAAGCATTATCAGAAAACATCTATTATAGTGAGTATAATTGGTACCTCTCGTATCTTTACGATCTCTCGTATCTTTACGCACTTTTTCTGTGGACACAATGTGCGTAAATAAGCGAAAGGTTACTGTAAATAAAAACAATAAATATATTCATATATATATATATATATAAGAGTTATTAAACTTTACTTATAATGTAACTAACATAAAATTAATTTTTAGTTACCGGTCTTAAATTGTTATACTAAAACTTAACTATAGCAAAATAATGACTTAAGTTACTTATAAAAAAACATCAATGTTCTACTAACTTTTAAAAATGTAAGGTAACAGATAAAGGTGGTTGTAACTACAACTACTTTTTCATTGTATACATATTTAAATGCTTAATTTAATACTTGCTAATAAATCTACTAAACTAAATGCTGTAGATATTCTTATTAATATTTGGTGTAGCTATGCAAAACTATTTAATATCTATTTTTTCAATATAACTATAGTAGCTACATGGTGAACTCTAAATAAATTCAAAACAGAACATTATCTTACGTATGTGTAAAACTAATTTGATAATCACTGTTATTAGCATTATACTAGTGTAGAACTAAGTAAAAATTAATATGTTCATACTTTTTTGTAAGAAAATGTTTATTATCGTATTCTTCTAAAAATCATATTTTCAGTTAGTAAAGTTTTTTGTTGAAAAAAACACTTTAAATTAATGTTAAAAAATACTAATATTTTGGAAAGTACTACTTCATTTATGAACAAAAAACACATTAGTATTTGTATCCCATTGTTTTTTATACAATTCTTACAAATATTTTATTCACGCTACATGCGAAGTTTTCAACTTAATGGTAAACCAAATATCTTACTGTAGTTTTAAAAAAACATTTAAAACTTTGTTGAATAACTGTATAACTTGTTTTACAAACGATTTCAACATTTAAGATTTTAATGATTTTTGATGTTATTAAGTACTTATGAAAAAAATTAAAAGGCAAAGTTTTAAAGAACATTTTCTAAACAAAACTTTGAAGTTAACATGACATAGTTTTAGAAATGTGTTTTACTTAAATTATATTATTATTCTTAAAACTATTATTACTACAGTTCTATAGGTTTACTGTCGTTTCTAACTCGCTATCATTTATAGCACGATCTTTTCTAACCCAATCTCTTCTAACCCGATCATTACTAACCCGATCACATCTAACCCGATCACTTCTAACCCGATCACTTCTAACCCAATTACTTCTAACTTGATTACTTATTACCCGATATTTTCTAACCCGATCATTTATAACCCGGTTATTTCTAACCCGATTTAACCCAGTCATCTCTAACCCGATCAACTCTAACCCGATCATTTCTAACCCGATCTAACCTGACAATTATAACCCGATCAGTATAAATAGGTTTGTTTACTATTTTATTTAAATAAGAATTTGTTTTAAAAACAAATTAGTATCAACGCAGTTGTTTTTTTTTTAACGAAATTTAGTTTCTTTTGTTAAAAGTTAAACTTAATGTGCAGAAAGCTGTTGTTAAAATTTAATTTTTGTTATTTATTGCTATTGGAAGTTTGTTATCCTACGCTAGACCCCTACATCAAAATTCGGGCCACTTAAACTGAATGACACTTAAGAAAGAGACGAAAATTTATATATCTAAAATCTAAAAATATAGTTTTATCTGTTATTTATAGATTAACAGCAAAAGAAATCAACACTTTAGTATAATACTAATTGACTTTTTTAAAATTTAAAGGAGAAGGTTTTTAACAAATTTAGTTTCAACTACATAATAAGCAAGTTTAACATCGATTCTTTCATCGATCAGTGAATTTTAATAAAACCAAACCCAACTGCATAATCTTTCAATTTAGAATTGACTTTCACTCTTAAAAATTCACTAACACATATTTGAGACGATTTAGTAAATTATTTCAATGATTATAGTGCATCAATCAGCAAAATAGTCTGAATCACGGACTTCTTCATTAAAATAAGGTTCATGGCTACTTTTATATAATTCATTTTGAACATACTAGAATATCAGAATTCAAACAAACTACAAACTTTCATGAATAAAATTTATTCTTGTTCAAACATCAACCGGATCTACACATCATAACTTTTAGAGTTAGGTTTTGTACATTTGTGCAACCGTTTGGTATTTCATTGTTTTTTTTTATCAATTATTTTTGTCGCTTTGCTAAAGAATAATCGATACAATTAAAATAAACATTATTGGAGTTAAGGTAAAGACAAATGTAAAAATAAATCAAAACTTTAAGTGCATTGACTAACGAATAAATTTTAATTTTAAAGTCTAAAGCACATTAAGAATACAGGACAAGTAAATGTCTACCGAAAATATTGAAAAACGGTTTATTTCTTACAGAGGAAAGGCGCTGCTATTACAATCAAACTATAGAATGAACCAAATTTTAAATAATAATTCAATGGTCTATTTGTTTAAAAACTTTATAAGTTACTGATAGTTTCTAGTATAAAGTATCTTATCTTAATGAAGTAAACTTAAATCATAGTTGTTTAATTTTTTTCAAAAATTAGTTTTGTTTGAAAACTAATTCCACATTTAAACTAAAAGATAATTATGACCGCATGAGTTTTTCGATTTATTTTCGTAGTACTTAATTATTTTAATAAGGTTAGAAAATGGATTATTAACTAATTGTAATTAATTAGTTTTAAAAAGCATTAGGAAAAGTATAAGTCTTTTGAGTTCTAAAGATTAAGTATTAAGTTTTGTTAATCTTCAATGTTAGAAATATGATGAGTATTGCAGCCACTCCGGACTTTTTCTTTGAAGAGATTCTATATGGTTAATATATATTTTTTAAGTATGGAGACTAGATTGGCAAGTTGCATTCAAATTTAGGGCAAATTTATATGAAATACAACTTTTTAAGAATACTAATATCAGTATATATGAAACTTGAAATAGCACAGTTAATAAAATTTAGTAATCTTAGTTAGTATGGTGATTTAATTTCAAACTATCATCATTGAATTTTAAGTTCTTAAAACGAAAGTGTTCACTGTTTAATAAGTCAAAAGCAGAGGTAGATGTTTTATAATATTTAAAACCAGTCATTTTCTAGAACATTTTTTTTCTTTTAGCCGGTGGTTAACTACATTTAGAGATTAAATAAGATATATTATGTGATATACTTGTCTATAAAAGTTAAGTGTCAAAAACTTATAAATTTGCTTTTTTTTTTCTTTTAAAATATGATGTATACAGAGCAAAAAAAAATTATATTTATCTTTTAAAGTTTTTAATATTTAAAATTGCAAAAACAGCTTCTCACGATCAATAGTAAAAAATTCTTTAAAAAATTTCTTGATATCTTTTAAAAGTTATATGTTTCACAGGTTTCCAAAAAAACAAACACTTAAGATTAATTATCGAATAATAAGTAATTTGATTAATTTATATAATTTCAAAACTTATAATAAAATATGTTTGTATTGTGAAACTGTAATATAGGTTTAGGTTTCTAATAAAGAAAAAACTCATGACATTTATAGAAATTTAGAGGTGCAAAAAAACACCGAGAATAAAGTCAATAGAATTCAAGCTGGCTTTACTGTAATGAATACAAAGTAAATATGTTGCTTGTAATAGTCGTTTGAAAAAATAGTTGATTAAAGGAAACAACGAACGTGATGGAATTTTTATAAACTTTTGCTTTAAGCTATACTTAATTTAACTATAATTAATTTATTACTCTATTTCAAAATGTCTTTTCAGTACTTATTTCGTTTTTACCTACGTTTTTTCAACTGTTCATCATAAAGTAGATTTTGAAGAAATTTTGTCGACTAAAATACTAATTTAAGTCGTAATTGAAACATTTTGTATATTATAAAGATTTAAGTAAAAGTTTTAAAGATGATTACCTGGGAACGATTTGATTAACCTCTGACTTGTTTTACAAATAAACATATCTGTTTAATTATTGGTGACAATTTTTGTTCTAGGACTAAGTAGAAATTTATTAATGATGTGAAATCAAGACGGTCAATCGACGTAACATACTTTTGCGGTTTGTTATATAAAATAACTGTTTTAATATCTAGGTTATACATAAAAATCATGCTTTTTCACTTAATATAACAAAAGTATTTAGTTTCCCTAAAGTGTTTGTTTGAATTCCTTTTTCTTATTAGGTCATTGAAAGTTGTATATCAATTTGTTATAGTTATAAAAATGAAACTTAAAACTAACCTACTATAAAACGTCAAAACATTAGTCAGCAAAAATACAACATTTACAACAGACATACAATGTAGTTTTAAGACGGTATTATAAAGGTTTTTGTATCTGAATATTACAACTGTAAAGGTTTACTTTAAAAAAAAAAATTAGATTAAAACTATTATAAGATCTAACTTAAGTATAGTTATAAATGCTTACTTTAAAATCCAAAAAAGAATATTTCAAAATATTGCAAAAAGTAAACCATTTAGTAAATTGTATATGAGTAACGAAAAACGTCCATTAAAGAAGATTGATAGAACAAAAAAATATGAAACTATGTGTAGGGTGAAATATCAAAAAATGAGGTAGTAAAAATAAATTAAACTTATGTTAAGTTAATACTAAAAATATTATTTATACTAACAATGTTTTTTATGTTACACAATAAAATAATAATCTTTTAAAGAAACTAAAAATAAAAAATAACAAGTATTTTTTTAACTTTATTATGACTAGTTTGTTTTAGCTCAAAATCCAGATTAATAAAGTAAAAAATAAACAAGTAGAATGGATTAGAAACATTCGGGTTAGAACTGATCGGGTTAGATCATTAATTTTGCTACTTAACCACTAAATGCGTTGTAAATCTCGTTCGCGAACATTTCAACAAACAATTTTTATAGTAAACAAGTATAGCAGACTATAAAATTTTGAAGTAAACAGTTTTGATATAGTATTGCATATTTTTTATGTATATTATTCTTGTAGACTTAGAAAACAAATTTAATATAACTTCATCTACAAAAACTTTAGACTTTACAAATTTTATTTTTTACAAACACTATAATGTAGAAGTTGTTCAGTCAATAAACATAACTAATATAGTTTTAGTAGATAAAGTACTTTGTAGAAATACATTAGTAGTATTATAGTATATTTTATTTAATTAATTCTAAGTACTAAGTTTGTATTATGTCTGTTTATTTCAGTAATGTGTTTAAAAACTTTAATATTTTAAATTTTGTAGTAAAAAAATAACTTCAGCAGGGTTCGGCAAACGAAATTATATAAGTATTGTTCGATATGTATTGATTCAAAATTTTGTTTTAATATTGCTAAGAACACGTGCTGGATAAAATTCAAATCAAATAAATTATTTTTAGGTTAAAATATTTTTAAATATTAATAAATTTTTAATTGGTTTGTTAAAACTAAAACTGAATGAAACAGAAAGTAAAGTTTTGCAACTAAAAGTGATGACCTCAAACATATTTTAGAAAACTTCACTACTGTATATTAAGACATTTTTACAGGTAAAAAAAAAATTCTCAACATATTAATTCATTATTATTTGCTTTATTAAGTTTAAAACTAACATTTTACGTAATCAAATCTTGTTTTTTTTTTTTTAACAATCTGTGTTAGAACTGTTTTATTAAAGGCTGAAGTTTTACAAAAATAAGTATTCATTTTTTTTAATTCGCTTACAAGTTTTTAATGACGTCAAAAAACGCTTGCTAAATATATAAATAAAGTTAAATAAAACATTTAAACAAAATATTTAACTTTATATTGCTTCCAAAACATCTATTTCGGTTAAGTTTTCTAATGGTTGAAATTTTTTAACAAACCTAACTAAATATAACATTAAGTTTGTGATTTGCAGAAGGCATAACTTTTAATTTTAATGTTCACAGTTGGGTTTTGTAAAAATGTTAACTTTTTGTTTTTCCAATTAAATTAAAAGCTTAAGTTTAATAGTTACTTTTAGACTTACTATAGATGTTGTGGTTGAAAAATTTACATAATCAGTTTCTTTTTTTATTATAATTTTGCAGCAGTTATCTTTTGTTTATTAGTAAAATATTTAACCTTTTTAATCATAGTAAATTAAAAAGTAAGACAAAGTAGAAAATCATATTGATCATCAAAATATTTATTTAAAGTTTTTGTTAAAACACTGTTTTAAGCGTTAAGTAGTTTAAATCTACAGAAAACATAAATGTAAAAATATATGATAAAAAAAAATATATATATATATTATATTTGTTATGTAAGGACTTTTTATATAAATAGTTCAATTTCATATAGTAAAATCTAACTCAAGAATTAATGTTAAAACAAACTAATATTTATCTCGAGTATGCCCGATAAAGCGTAAAATATATCTTTTTATGTGACGTCACTAATAGTTCAAAAATTTTCTTAAGGTTTTAGTTCATATATAAACAAACTACAAAATAGTACTCATAGTTTTATGCAAAATATAATAATATCTACTAATATTTTCACCACGTTTAATGCGTGGTTAAAAAACAAAGCTTAAAGGCTGATTAGTTTCGTTTACAAAGAACAAAGAATTAATGCTTTATGAAAAACAATAATAAAAAGTAAACGATACCAAAAAGATAATGAAATTTGAAGCTATGTCAATTAACACACTCAATTTCATTATTTAATACATTTGAATACTTTTTTTTTGATTAGTCGCTGTGAAACAAAGGTTTATACGTTCTTAAATGGCAATCGATTAAAATTTTAAAACCTTTCGAGGCTGAAAGTTTTTCTTATAGCCACGTTTTTTTAGTTTTAATGACACTTTTACTTTTATTCAGTTTTAGTTTTAGTTAAGTCTATAATTTTTTTAAAATTTAATTTTAAATGGCCTAAAATAAAAATAGTTAACATTTTAGTACAAAATTAACCTTGACTAAAATATTTATGTCTAACTTAACGTACTCTCCATCATTCTCTTATTTTTTTTCTAATCCATCACTTAAAGGTTTTCATTATCACTTATCATTTTAAAGTATAACCATAGAAAACAAAAGTAGGTCTATTTTTGGCCATTTTTTGAAATCAACCTACATATTTTGTTAGTTTACAAAAATGTTATTATTTTTTTATTTTCTTTATAAAATTTGAGTAGGTTAAAATAGTTCTTTGCTTTTAGTTTCTTTTTAAATTTACAAACTTTTACTAAATACTTTTTGAAACCTGTTAAAACTTAGAAAAATTTGTAAAACTAGGCAGTACAGTTATCTGAAAAACTTAGAAACTATTTAACAAGTACTCTTTGTGACTTAAAAATACTATTCTGAAAAAAGTTACATAAAGAGCAGTTATACAATTGTATATCATAAATATGATATTAAAATAAACTACAACAGAAAAATATATAGAGTATACTATTTAGGAAGTACACACTTGCGTAAGTTAAGCACCAAATTTCTAAAATGAATTGATTTATACTAGTTTAACTAGAAAAGCAGTTATATAATTTTAATTTAATAATGATTAATGTAACTATAACATAATTATTATTGAACATATCAAGAACTTCCAAAATAGAGTGAAATAGACTGTAATTCAGTTTGTTATGACAGCGCCTTAAAGTATTAAGCTGTATTAGCAATAAAAGAAGCCAAAAAAATATAGTGAAATTGCCATGTCTGACAAAATATTATTCTTCAAGCAAATGTAGTTTAAATTTTTAATTAAAATTTTTTGAAACAACCTAAAATAATATGACCCGTAAGTATGTTAAATGAGTTAAGTTCCAAGAAGTATTGTTTTAAATTTTTATTAATTATTTATTTAAACATTTAAATTATTTAAAATTTCAAATTTAATGTTTATTCTTGAATTATTATCATAATAAGATAAGTTTTGCTGAATGATTTGTTTACAAAATGTTAGCATTTTTCCTTGTAAAAAATCAATCATAACTGTTATACAACTGCGGTGCACTACAACAGCTGCGTTCTTTTTGAGTCTAAATTCTTATGAAGTTCATGAATTAAAAAAAAAAATCTTATTGAGTTTTTCATCAAAGCCTGTACAAAATGATCTCTATGTACCGGAACCTGGCTATGTTTATTATGTACTCAAAAACTTGTTTAAATTTTCGAATACTACATAAGCATAGTTTAAAAACAAACAAATTAAGCAAGAAACTAAGTATTTAAAGTACAAAGATAATACATTCTTTATTTCTTCTTCTTTTCTTTTTTTTTCAGGTGGTTCATGCATCAGTATCCCTCCCCAAGCTACATCCTTGATATTAACGATTGTATTTTAAGCACTATTTGAAGATATGAAAGAACAGAAGTACTAAATACAATCTATTTTTAAAATATTCTTTTTTAATAAAAATAATATTTGCCAACTTTTTATAACAACTTTTTATAAATTTCTCCACTGATATGGTTTAAAGTATTAAAGTCAATACCAAAGGTAATAACAAAAGTTATCATTAGCTGTATTTTATTATATAAGTTTTGATTTAAAATAATATGGTTTTAAAGTATTAAAGTCAATAGCGTAGGTATAAAAAAAAAAGTTATAATTAGCTGTTTTCTGTTATATAAGTTTTGATTTAAAATAATTTTGTTTATTTAAGCTAAGAACATGTGCTCGATAAAATCTAAATTAGAGAGCTTACTTATAGGTTAAAACTATTTTTGAGTTTTAAAAATTTTTCCATTGATTGTTAAACGTCCATTAATAAACATAAGAACTCATTGAGTTTCTATGTTTCCTTATTTCATTAAATTTAAAGAATCAAGTCTTATTTTAATTAAATTAATAAAATTATTTTACCTATTGTAGACTAAAGTACTGTAGTCAGTTGCTAAAAATTTAAAATCTATTTTTTCAAATATGCATTTTATTAAATTATTAATAATCATAGCCTGATTATTAATGAATATTATTTATAGGATTATTGATGTTTGTTCCTTCACAATAGCAGAAATAATAAATAATGAAACATTTTTTTGTAACATAATTTCTGAATAAAAGTTAAAATACAGTGATTTACATAAGTCAAGAATTTAGTTGTAATTTTCCGCATTAAAAAAATAATGTAGATAAATAAAATAACTTTATTGTAAATTAACAAAAATAGTTAAGCATTTTAAATTACTCAATATTTGTAACTACTTGGTTATTTGAATAAGAAATAAGTCAAAATATATTACTTTTGATCTGAAGGCTCTTAATAAATCAGTTGTATCTAGAAGAGCTATTAGTAAGAGATTAGAATTAATTTGTATTTAGGGTAGAGTGCTGTTTTTACTTTAAATAAAATTTCAATTTTAAAATAAACTTGTGATCTTAATTTTTAGTAATTATGTATTAAGTTTGTTAAGTATACTAAGGTTACTAAAGGGGAACTTAATTAATATTAATGTTTAGTATTATTTTTCTAATAAACTTTCTATAAAATTGTTTTTATGTTTAAGATTTGACACTGAAGAAATTTGTCAAAAGTTATTATAAAGTTTTTGGTAAAAATTTTGCTCTCTTATAGCTCAGAATCTAAATAGTAAAGCCTTTTTTTAGTAATATTTTGCTTATTTAAAGTTGAACTTCAATATACTTAATAAAATAAAATGGGATAAAGGTAGACTGCCTCTTTTGATTACAAAAACCAGACATGATTGAAAATTTGACTAAACTGAAATTGTAAAAGTGGTTTAAACTACCAAAAAAATCAGTCTTAGTCTTTTACTATTGTCTTTATTTCATTGAATAAGAATTGAAAATGTTTGTTTTTTAACAAACAAAAGATCTTTTTGAATAATTGTAAAACACTGAGACTATTTTTTTTGATGATTCTTACTGTTTTTTATATTTGTTTATTCAATATACATTATATTTTGAATTTTACTTTAACGCAGGCTAACAAAAATATCGTTTTATCATTAAATAGTGTAAATTTTGGTCAGATGTAATAAAGTTTTTACTAATAGAGTCAAGCAAATTTAAGATTTTATTAGTTAGAACTCGTTAAGAATCAGAAATAATCTGAAAATGAACATTAGCTGTATACTATTAGCAATATCAGTTTTATCTAAATTAGGTTAAGGTACAAGCAGTTGGTTAAATTAATTTAGGGTTGCTCTCTCCGATGGTTTTAAAATCTTTTTCATAATTTCAAATGTTAATGTTTGTATTTTAAGTATGCTAGGAAAATATTAATGTAAAGCAGATCTGTGTTCAGTTGACAATTTTTTTTTTAAATTCAATGTATTAAAATATTTTTATTATATAATTTTTTAATAATTTTTTTCTACCTATACCAAACTCAAGTACTAAAATCTGTTGTAAAGACTAAAAAAGTTCTTTTCAATCATCAGCTTTATTTTTGTAGTCTAATGCTTGTTAAAAATTTGCCTTATTATATGTAAAATTCAATGCTATAAATATACAATAATGAATAAAACTTTTTTCTTATAAAAACTAAAGAGGAAAACAAAATATTGCACTATTTTTATTTTAAGATAGTTTAAGTCAGTTCTTTTCTTGTTCTGAATTAAAAAGAGAGACAAAAGAAGACGAGAGAACATTTTTATCACTAGTGGGTGCTCTTATTTTCTTCTAGCCGAGGTTCGTAATTTTAGGATATAATAAGATACATCTTCAAAATGTTATTCATAGACAGTGGCAGCATCCAAAGATAGCTAGAAAGTAGTAAAGGACGTCCCAGCTAAGGTAGCTAAAGAAAAGTCCAGGTTTCATTAAAGGAAAGCTTTAGCATCAACGTGTACAAAGCACTCAAGCAAGTACACCCTGATACTGGAATCCTCAGCAAAGCTATAAACATCATAGATTATTCAGAGGTAGGAGCTGATATTAATGTAAAGCAGAATTGTGTTTATTTAGCAAAGATTTTCTTTATTTAGTAAGTTTATGAATTTTTATTGAATACTTTTATAACAGTTTTACACCTGTATTAAATTTAGGTACTAAAATCTTTTGTAAAGATAGAAATAGTTCTTTTTTATCATTAGTTCTATTTAATTTATTTTGCGGAGTTGGCATTTTTTAAAAAATCAATGTATTAGAAACAATTTTATTACATTTATTTTAATAAGTTTATTCCCACCTATATAAAATTTTTGTACTAAAGTCTTTTGTAATTAATAAAAACAATCATTCTAACCATTAGCTTAAATTTAGTAGCCTAATACTAAATAAAATTTTGCTTTATTATAGGTTAAAATTCAATGCTATAACTCTACAATAGTGAATGAAAGTTTTTTTAATAAGAATTAATGCGGAAAATAAAAAAATTATACTATTTTTATATAAAGATAACTGGTATAAGTTCTGTTCTAGTTTTGACTTAAAACGAGAGAAAAGTGAAGATGAGAGAACATTTTTGTCACTAGTAGGCGCTCTTATTTTCTTCTAGCCGAGGTTCGTAACTATAGAATATATTTTGACACATCTTCAAATTCTTATTCATAGACATTAGCAGCATCTAAGGGTAGCAAGAAAGTGGTAAAAGACGTCCCAGCTAAGGTAGCTAAAAAAAGTGCAAGTTTCATTGTAAGGAAAGCTTCAGCATTAACGTGTACAAAGTGCTCATGCAAG
This sequence comes from Thalia democratica, assembly GCF_965202585.1. NCBI lineage: Eukaryota > Metazoa > Chordata > Thaliacea > Salpida > Salpidae > Thalia > Thalia democratica. The sequence continues at coordinate 23,250,618 of NC_139171.1, forward strand.
TACACCCTGATACTGGATTTCCAGCAAAGCTTTGAGCATCATAGAGTATTTAGAAGTAGGAGTTGAAGGTTAAAAATATTTAGAGCAGCACTGTGTGTTAGATTAGCAAAGATCTATTTTATTTAGTGAGTTAATGAATTTTTATTAAACATTTTTATAACTGTTTTTCATCTATATCAAATTTAGGTACTAAAATTTGTTGTCAAGATAGAAAAAAATCATTTTCATCATTAGCTTTGTTTTATACAGTTTTTAATTTTAGAAAAAGTTGCCATTTTGTAATTAAACATATTAGAAATGAATATCAAAAAAAAATGTTTAATTATAACTAAAGTAATTTAAGCCATTTTTAACGAGACAACATATTTTATCACTTGTGGGCGCTCTTATTTTTATTAGCTGAGGTTCATAAATATTGGATATAGTGAGACACATCTTGCAAAACTTGTTCATTGACAATAGCGGAATCCAAAGGTAGCAAGAAAGTAGTTAAGGACGTCCCAGCTTAAAGTAGCTAAAACAAAGTGTAGGTCTCATTGTAAGGAAAGCTTCAGTATCAACGTGTACAAGTTTTTCAAGCAAGTACACCTTAATTACTTGATTTTCAAGCGAGGCCTTGAACATCATGAAGTCTTTTGTCAACGATATGTTCGAGCGCATTGCCACCAAAGCTACACATTTGGCTCACTACAACAAGCGTTTAACCATCAGCAGCCGCAAAAATTAAATATGGTGTTCGTCTAAGAAAGCTGTGTGGTTTTTACCTAATTCAAAAATTCAAAACTTTAGGGTGTCAATTTTCCATTCAAAAATAGATTACTTTGATAAAATAGGATAAATAAATTTTAAGTTAAATAACCATTGATATTTGCTGTAGGCAGTTGGTAATATCAATTGTTTGTAGATGAGCTAGCGATAAGAACCTAGTTTTAATTAACTATTAAGGGTAGATTTTTATTTATTTAAAGTCAAGCTAGACAGACTAAAATGTTTTAACTCTTATGCATTTTCTTTTTTTTTATTCTTAAGTTATTGTCAAACGACTAAAATCCTATCTTTTAACTGCTATTTAATTAAATTTTTTTTTATATCTAATGGTATTTAGTGTTTATTTGTATTGTAACTAGTTTAATATTTCAGATATTTAAACAAAACAAAATATGGAAAACATTTTGAGACTAACCATTGGAAAGAATAACATTGATGAAGGTTTATTAAAGGCACTTCTAATAAGCATGTGGCCAAAAATCAAGAAAGTTCACATTACTCAAAAAGCCAGTTATGTGGTATTCTCAACTGTTGAAGAAGCAAAACAAATGCTGGATTCCAAATCAATGAATCTTGAAGGTTACTTGGTAAAAGTAGAGAAGCTAGATAGAAAGACAAGAAAAGATTTCAAAAGTTTAAGCAAGATTGCTTCAACTGAAAATAAATGTGACACGCTATCAAATGAACTTACCTGTTTACAAACGCAGATTGAAACAGAGACTGTTTCTGACAAAAGTAATCAAAACAATAATAAAAAGAAACGTGCCTACTCATCGGTAAGCATTTATATTATACATCAAAGTATAACAAAGTAAGATAAAACATCATAAAATTGTTTGTTTTCTTAATTGTTTACAGTTTTTTAAGTCTATATAGTTTATGACTTTGGTTAAAATATTAGAAACAGACTAAAAATTTATAATATTATATTTAGCATTTAGTAACGCTTAACACTGTCTTATATACAATAGAAATAGGAGTATAATTGATTTTAATTTATCAAACTATTTATCTTTATAGATATTACGAAACAATACCAAAACAATGACAACACCCAAAGTTAAGAATAGACGTATAAGTAAAAACTATACTCAGTTGTTTTCAAAATTAAAAACAAACAAGTATCTTGAAGAAATCGAAACATCAAAATGGTTGAAATGTTTAAACAACTCAATGAAACAACATACTTGGCACCAAAATGTTATGCAAAGTTTTGTTAAAAAAGACCAATTTGCTTCTATTCAAATGAGTTGCAGTGATCTTTGGTCAATAGCAAACGAACAAAGCTACATAGAAGATCCTGTTTTAGACGCAGTCCTAAACGACAGTTTTAAGGTTCACAAACAAATAGGGTTTATTGAAACAAGTGTTTTTAATGCAATTGAAAACCCTTACTTCAGGGAAACGACTGTAACTCCTTTCAAAAATGATAAAGACGCGTACGTTGCCGTCAAGAACATCAACTTTTTAAACAAAACACTTTATGTTGTGGATCCAAGGCAAAATGATAAGCAGATAAAAACAGCAAGAAAAGTTATGAAAGCTTTTAAACAAGTGCACCATAACGAAATCAATGCAATTGAAACATCGAAATGGAACTTTATGAGCGATGAATGGAACTTTGATTGTATTCAGCACAATATTCAGAGAGATTGTGTCAACTGCGGTATTTATTGCATGGAATACGCTTTGAAAGTTAAAAATGATTTTCCTATTAAACCTTCGTACTTACTCGTTGAAAGTAACTTTAATGATAAAAGGCAGTTTTATACCGCAATGTTACTAAACGTTTCAAAACCAAAGCTTAAAGTCGATAATGAAACAATAAAAGAAGAAGAAAAAGAATTTATTGAACATCCTTATTATGTGAGTAAAAGTTTAGATGAAGACGGATCAGGATTGGTTATAACATTAAAAAGAAAAAAAAAAACTTGAAAAACGAAAGTAGAATCTGAAAGAGATATTTTTTAACTGGTTTATTTTATTATGTTTTATGAAACTTAATTTTTACTCATTTTCGCTACAATAAACAAAACAATTTACCAAAATAAACAATACTTGTTTTTTTTATACTTGTATAGTTTTTTACAGTAAGAAAAATAATTGCACGACATAAAGTATTTTGTTTGGGTTTATTAAACTGGTAGTCAAATGTTTTAGAAAAAATATTAGATTAAATTTAAAACTAGAGCTATAGCTTTACTTAATCTAGCTAACTTTTAAATGTACTAGATACCAGTAGCGACGCGGGGTAATTTTGATAGGGTCGCGGAAATACTATGCAATCAGGCAAATCCCCAAATAATTGTCTTTAGCCTTGAGTGCTTCGGTTCTCGTACTCTGCACTTAATGACTTGCTTGTTGAGAAGGACTGTTTTATAAATTTCTAGCGTAGCCTGCTTATTTGATTGCTTCCCTACGCCTGCCTGCTAAGTCGCTACTTTTTTAGACTTCGAGCTGACACTGTTTAATTTGCGTGTTGCTGCTGCTTAGCTATTAGTTTCACTCGCTCGATCGCTTCTGTTTGAATTTAGTACATATTTTATGTATAACAGCCGAAAACTAGTTTTGAAATTCACATGGTGTTAAACTTTATCAAGAATTTCGCTGTTCATAAGAATTCTGTCATGAAAATTACAACACGTTTAAAATGCAGCTGACACAGACTAAGCTTTTATCAAACTATAGGAAAATTTCAAATATAAAGTAAAAAAACTTAACAAAATAGTATTTAGCAGGAAAATTAATTTTTGAGCTTTACAATAAAGTTTTTCAAAATTAGTTTGACTTGGTATATTAAAAAGCAGGTCTCTATTTGAAGCAGAGTCCTCAAAAGCTTAAACTAAACGACTAAAACTTTTTAAAACTTTATTTATTTTTTTCAGGTGTAGTAACAGCTGCAGCGTTCTGCGCCAGGCCTCTCCATTGATTTTTTAACTAATAAATTAAAAACACTTGATTATGCTTCGTAAATTAATAATACTTTTATTTTTTTTAATGTTAAAAAATATCTAGAAATCCTTAGTCAAATAACTATGAATTTATTTTAGTTTATCAAAATTAATACTTAAATAGTGACTTAATACTCATTTACTTTTTATACTGGTTTCAAATGTCAAACCTCACTTTTAAAAGGGAACGGGTCAGAAAAGCACGTGCGTCATTTTAGTAAGGGGTGATTTTTTTGCACGAATTTACTTTAGCACAAAGTGACACTTAAGTATGGAGTAACACTTTAGCACAAAAAAAAACTTTAGCACGGCTGTCTTTCTTCAATAATGCATAACATTTTTACTGTTTTTTTTAAATCTAAAAACATATCATGCAGTATGTAGACTAAAAGTTAAACCACTTTAAATATGTTACAAGTTAAATCTTTAACTGGAAATTCATGTTTAATTGAAAGTACAACATTTTATTTAAAAGCAAACCGTATTTTTTTTAATAAAAATATAAGACTAAATTAAAAGTTATACTAAATCAATTTACACTAGATTTTCTGGAGCTAAGAATAAACAGCAAAAAAAAAGTCTTAGGCGTTTGTAAGGTAAATTTGAAACTTATACTAGATATTATGGTAAAAAGTAGGAAAATAGGGGTCCACAAACTGTAAAAGGGGAAGCCACTTGGCCACAATTTAAAACTTATTCTAGATATTTCGGAGTTAATGACAAGATGCAAAAGAATATTCGTAGGCGTTTTTAATGGTATTTTAAAAACTTGTACTAGATATCAAGTAAAAATACTATAAAATTTAGTAGGTCACAAGGAAATAATTTAAAACTTACACTAGATACTTTAGAGTTGATGATGAACACAACAAAATGTCTTAAGTGATTTTAGTAATAGTTTTTGGAGAATTTTTTTTTGATGCGGCTATAGCTTTTTAGTTTTATTAAAGGCCATATCAAAATAAGTTTAGGACAACCTAGTTTAGGGTAAAAATTTGTTCACATAGTTATACCTACAAAGTGCTAACAACATTTAGCTTTTTTTTTGATAAATTTAACAAATTTTTTGTTTACTGTCTTAAAATGTTTTGCATTAGAGCTAAAGTTAAAAAAAAACTGTAAGCTTGTGAATAAAAACAAGCATGCAAACATAAAAAATGATTATTTTCAAGTATTTATAAATAAAAGTCTAAAAGTCGCTTTAAACATACTTTTAAAGCTGAAAACCACGTTGCAGATCAGGAATATTTTCAAAACAGGAAGTCTAATAAACATGACCATGTGTTGATACTATTATATAAAACTTGTTTAGCATTAGTTAAAAAATAATAATTAATAAGTTTTACAATCTAATAAACGAATGCAGCATTTAAAAAACAGATAAAATTTATAACTGTAACCTACAAAAATGGTGTTTTTTTACCTGGCAAACACCAATTATAACCAACATTGAACTGTAGTTATGGTTATAATGTATATTAAACCTATAAAATAACCCGTATTAAATAAATACTAAAAGTAAGCTAGCTAATACTGATATATAACAATACTTAAGGCTACTCTATATAAAACTGTGCATAACATAAATGAACACAGTTTATATATAAAGAACATCATACTTCAGAAAACACTTTAGATGTGGTAAATATATTTAAACAAAAATTTTATCTAACAGAAATACACTTTAAGATGATTTAATTAAGATGTTTTATCCTGAGCAGGCTGGGACTATAAAAAATGTCACTGCCCAAAATCAGTATAAATATAGCTGAATATAGCATAAAAAACATTTCATCAGATTCGTTTCTTCTTAATGTAACTCTATTCTACATAATTTAGTATTAAATTAAATGGTAGAGCAGTGTAGCTGGTATTTCATTGCAAATTTCTACCTATACCAAACTCAAGTACTAAAATCTGATGTAAAGACTAAAAAAGTTCATTTAAATCATCAGCTTTATTTTTGTAGTCTAATGCTTGTTAAAAATTTGCCTTATTATAAGTAAAATCAATGCTATAAATATACAATAATGAATAAAACTTTTTTTTCTAATAAAAACTAAAGAGGAAAACAAAATCTTACACTATTTTTATTTTAAGATAGTTTGAGTCAGTTCTTTTCTTGTTCTAAATTAAAAAGAGAGAGAAAAGAAGATGAGAGAACATTTTGATCACTAGTTGGTGCTCTTATTTTCTTCTAGCCGAGGATCGTAACTTTAGGATATAATAAGACACATCTTCAAAATGTTATTCATAGACAGTGGCAGCATCCAAAGATAGCTTGAAAGTAGTAAAGGACGTCCCAGCTAAGGTAGCTAAAGAAAAGTCCAGGTTTCATTAAAGGAAAGCTTTAGCATCAACGTGTACAAAGTACTCAAGCAAGTACACCCTGATACTGGAATCCTCAGCAAAGCTATAAACATCATAGATTATTCAGAGGTAGGAGCTGATATTAATGTAAAGCAGAATTGTGTTTATTTAGCAAAGATTTTCTTTATTTAGAAAGTTTATGAATTTTTATTAAATACTTTTATAATAGTTTTACACCTGTATTAAATTTAGGTACTAACATCTTTTGTAAAGATAGAAAAAGTTCATTTTCATCATTAGTTCTATTTTATTTATTTTGCGGAGTTGGCACTTTTTTTTTAAATCAATATATTAGAAACAATTTTATTACATTTATTTTAATAAGTTTATTCCAACCTATATAAAATTTTTGTACTAAAGTCTTTTCTAATTAATAAGAAAGTTCATTCTTACCATTAGTTTAAATTTAGTAGCCTAATACTTAATAAAATTTTGCTTTATTATAGGGTAAAATTCAATGCTATAAATTTACAATAGTGAATGAAAATATTTTAATAAGAATTAATGTGGAAAGTAAAAAAATTACACTATTTTTATATAAAGCTAACTGGTATAAGTTCTGTTCTAGTTTTGACTTAAAACGAGAGAAAAGTGAAGATGAGAGAACATTTTTGTCACTAGTAGGCGCTCTTATTTTCTTCTAGCCGAGGTTCGTAACTATAGAATATATTTTGACACATCTTCAAATTCTTATTCATAGACATTAGCAGCATCTAAGGGTAGCAAGAAAGTGGTAAAGGACGTCCCAGCTAAGGTAGCTAAATAAAGAGCAGGTTTCATTGTAAGGAAAGCTTCAGCATTAACGTGTACAAAGTGCTCATGCAAGTACACCCTGATACTGGATTTCCAGCAAAGCTTTGAGCATCATAGAGTATTTAGAAGTAGGAGCTGAAGGTTAAAAACATTTAGAGCAGCACTGTGTGTTAGATTAGCAAAGATCTATTTTATTTAGTGAGTTAATGAGTTTTTATTAAACATTTTTAAAACTGTTTTTCATCTATCTCAAATTTAGGTACTAAAATTTGTTGTCAAGATAGAAAAAAAATCATTTTCATCATTAGCTTTGTTTTATACAGTTTTTAATTTTAGAAAAAGTTGCCATTTTGTAATTAAACATATTACAATGAATATCAAAAAAAAGTTTAATTATAACTAAAGTAATTTAAGCCATTTTTTAACGAGATAACATATTTTATCACTTGTGGGCGCTCTTATTTTTATTAGCTGAGGTTCGTAAACATTGGATATAGTGAGACACATCTTGCAAAACTTATTCATTGACAATGGCAGCATCCAAAGGTATCAAGAAAGTAGTTAAGGACGTCCCAGCTTAAGGTAGCTAAAACAAAGTGTAGGTCTCATTGTAAGGAAAGCTTCAGTATCAACGTGTACAAGTTTTTCAAGCAAGTACACCTTAATTACTTGATTTTCAAGCGAGGCCTTGAACATCATGAAGTCTTTTGTCAACGATATGTTCGAGCGCATTGCCACCAAAGCTACACACTTGGCTCACTACAACAAGCGTTTAACCACCAGCAGTCGCAAAAATTAAATATGGTGTTCGTCTAAGAAAGCTGTGTGGTTTTTACCTAATTCAAAAATTCAAAACTTTAGGGTGTCAATTTTCCATTTAAAAATAGACTACTTTGATAAAATAGGATAAATGAATTTTAAGTTAAATAACCATTGATATTTGCTGTAGGCAGTTGGTAATATCAATTGTTTGTAGATGAGCTAGCAATAAGAACCTAGTTTTAATTAACTAGTAAGGGTAGATTTTTATTTATTTAAAGTCAAGCTAGACAGACTAAAATGTTTTAGCTCTTATGCATTTTCTTTTTTTTTATTCTTAAGTTATTGTCAAACGACTAAAATCCTATGTTTTAACTGCTATTTAATTAAATTTTCTTCTATATCTTGTTGTATTTAGTGTTTATTTGTATTGTAACTAGTTTAATATTTCAGATACTTAAACAAAACAAAATATGGAAAACGTTTTGAGACTAATCATTTGAAAGAATAACATTGATGAAGGTTTATTAAAGGCACTTCTAATAAGCATGTGGCCAAAAATCGAGAAAGTTCACATTACTCAAAAAGCCAGTTATGTGGTATTCTCAACTGTTGAAGAAGCAAAACAAATGCTGGATTCCAAATCAATGAATCTTGAAGGTTACTTGGTAAAAGTAGAGAAGCTAGATAGAAAGACAAGAAAAGATTTCAAAAGTTTAAGCAAGATTGCTTCAACTGAAAATAAATGTGACACGCTATCAAATGAAATTACCTGTTTACAAACGCAGATTGAAACAGAGACTGTTCCTGACAAAAGTCATCAACACAACAATAAGAAAAACGTGCCTACTCATCGGTAAGCATTTATATGATACATCAAAGTATAACAAAGTAAGATAAAACATCATAAAATTGTTTGTTTTCTTAATTATTTACAGTTTTTTAAGTCTATATAGTTTATGACTTTGGTTAAAATATTAGAAACAGACTAAAAATTTATAATATTATACTAGCATTTAGTAACGCTTAACACTGTCTTATATACAATAGAAATAGGAGTATAATTGATTTTTATTTGTCAAACTATTTATCTTTATAGATATTACGAAACAATACCAAAACAATGACAACACCCAAAGTTAAGAATAGACGTATTAGTAAAAACTATACTCAGTTGTTTTCAAAATTAAAAACAAGCAAGTATCTTGAAGAAATCGAAACATCAAAATGGTTGAAATTTTTAAACAACTCAATGAAACAACATACTTGGCACCAAAATGTTATGCAAAGTTTTGTTAAAAAAGACCAATTTGCTTCGATTCAAATGAGTTGCAGTGATCTTTGGTCAATAGCAAACGAACAACGCTACATAGAAGATCCAGTTTTAGACGCAGTCCTAAACGACAGTTTTAAGGATCACAAACAAATAGGGTTTATTGAAACAAGTGTTTTTAATGCAATTGAAAACCCTTACTTCAGTGAAAAGACTGTGAATCCTTTCAAAAATGATAAAGACGCGTACGTTGCCGTCAAGAACATAAACAACAATCACTGGATATTTGTTTTCCTCAACTTTTTAAACAAAACACTTTATGTTGTGGATCCAAGGCGGAGTGATGAGCAGATAGAAACAGCAAGAAAAGTTATGAAAGCTTTTAAACAAGTGCACCATAACGAAATCAATGCAAGTGAAACATCGAAATGGAACTTTATGAGCGATGAATGGAACTTTGATTGTATTCAGCACAATATTCAGAGAGATTGTGTCAACTGCGGTATTTATTGCATAGAATACGCTTTGAAAGTTAAAAATGATTTTCCTATTAAACCTTCGTACTTACTCGTTGAAAGTAACTTTAATGATAAAAGGCAGTTTTATACCGCAATGTTACTAAACGTTTCAAAACCAAAGCTTAAAGTCGATAATGAAACAATAAAAGAAGAAGAAAAAGAATTTATTGAACATCCTTATTATGTGAGTAAAATTTTAGATGAAGACGGATCAGGATTGGTTATAACATTAAGAAGAAAAAAACTTGAAAAACAAAAGTAGAATCTGAAAGAGATAATTTTTAACTGGTTTATTTTATTATGTTTTATGAAACTTAATTTTTACTCATTTTCGCTACAATAAACAAAACAATTTACTAAAATAAACAATACTTGTTTTTTTATACTTGTATAGTTTTTTACAGTAAGACAAAGAGTTGCACGACATAAAGTATTTTGTTTGGGTTTATTAAACGGGTAGTCAAATGTTTTAGAAAAAAATAAGATTAAACTTTATTCTAGAGCTATAGCTATACTTAAACTAGCTAACTTTTAAATGTACTAGATACCTGTAGCGACGCGGGGTAGTTTTGATAGGGTCGAGGAAATACTATCAAAGAAAAGTTATAACAAGAGCTAGAAGTTCAACAGCTTTTAAAATGATTGGCCCTCAGAATTGTCTAGTATACTTAAAACTTCCTTACCTTGGAAATATTTCTGAGAGGTTTTCTAAAAAAATTTCAGATGAAATAAGCCAAGTTTTCAGCTTTGTTCATTTAAGAACAGTTTTGTATACTCATCGACCTCTAAATGGAATTTACAAAGATGTTTCTCCTACCCATGAAAAAAGTAACATCATCTTTAAATTTAGTTGTCACTGTGGTAGTGACTAAGTGGGAAAAAAATCTCAAAGGTTTCATGTAAGAATCGATCAACATGTTCCGAAAGTCTTGAAAAAGTGGTTTGATGGCCGTCTGAGAAACCAACTAAAAACTACTTCTCGGCGATTGGGCAAAATTTGTTGGACAATCCTGAGTGTGTTAAAAATTATAAAAAGGACAATTTTTCAGTCTTAGTGAGAGCGGAGAACTCTTTGCAATTGCATTTTCTGGAAGCCTTATGTATTCAATCTTTAAGGCCCAGTTTATGTAAGCAGAAAAAGTTCGTTTACCAAACTAGACTTTTTAAATCCTTATATTAGTAATTTTAAAGTAATTAGTCTCTTGTTAAACTTTATATTTAAGCATAGTTTTAATCTAAAACTTTTATCGCTTCTTTATTTAGATTGTTTTAATTCTACTGAGTTTTATTAGTATACTAAATTTGTTTAGCATTATCACTTATTTAATTTTTAACATTTAATTATTACGTCATTCTATATCTTAAAACTTTAAACTGCATTATAATTTATTTCAATTTTTATTCATTCCAATTTAGTAGGAAACTATTTCTGACGAGTCCTACTTGAAAGTACTTAAATAAATTTAAAGAAAATGAAATGTATTTTGTTATATATTTTTAGTAAGTTACTGAACAAAAAATAATGTTTTAAACTTATGCAAAAAATTGTTTTCTAAAAATTCCTACGTATTGCTTGTAAGATACTGCTGGCTCCTGTTGTATTATTTTTTATTAATTTTTGAAACCTAATATTTAGTCCAAATAATTCGACGTATTTAAAAGTTTAGATTTTAAATTCATCAGCAGACAATATCTTAGAAAAGTTTATTTTATTATTTATTTGTTAGTAAAATTTGAAGTCAGAAAGCCATATCTAAAAAAATAAACAATAAAATAAACTTTAAAAAAGTATAGAAGTAATAGTTTTTTAAGAAAATAAAGTTAAGTAGTAGCTTTTAAAAAGCTTATAGTGTTTCAATATCTTTAGTGTATAAAAATTCGTCAAAATAAAAAACTCTAGTTGTATTTGATATTAAAATTAAATATAAAAGTCAAAGAAACAAAAGCACTCAATAGCTTTAAAATAACTAAGTAACTTACATAGTAATTAATGACTAACTAAAATATTTACAGTTTTGTTTTCAAGTTGACTCATATAATTTCTAAAAATTTCTAAAACAAAACAAAAACTAAATTATCACGGTATTGCGTTTTATAATGGTAAAGAAAAAAAAGTTTTGCAAAATGGTTTAAATTTCAGTTATTTTACAATAAACAACTCAAAGTCAAATAAGAAGAAGTTATTAGTTCAAATTTTAATTATAAAATTTAAGGAATCTTATTAAATAACATAATCTGTTATAAATTTTAAAAAAGTTTTGGTTTAAAAAAATTTAAGCTAGTAGAATATATTCAAGTATACATTTAGGCAACTGTCTGTCATTACTATTTAGTATTGCTTATTGAAGTGATTTTTCAAGGACAAAGTTAGTGAAGAAGTAAATACTACCTAGTCTATTTAGTGTAATCTAACAAAATTATAATTTTTTATAATAATATTTTAAACCTCCGGACCTATAATTTTGAGTGTTTTTTTTTTTGTCGTTTAGTAAATCAATATAATATTAATGCATTGTTTAATAGCTTGTATAAATTGTTTAAAGCTCATACATAGAGTTATTCTCTTATTGTTACTACCGGTTGCTTATTTTCAAACTCATTATTAGTGTTTATTTAATGGGATTTCAAAACTATATTAAATTTTTGGTAAGTTTTTAGTATAACCTTGTAAATATATAAGTTAAAGTAACTAAATATTCTAAACTAAGTAAGTGAACAAATAAGTTTTTCTTTAAAATAAGAATTACGATACTATCCAACTAAGTCTTTTTACATTAGCCAGTATAAAGGAAGCTTAATGTGATTAATACGAATATAAATATATTTGACGGAACTATCGACAATTAAATTATTTAATAGAAAATATTTGGTCAATGGGAGTTTTAAATTAAGTAGAGCCTACAAATAAAAAAGATAAAACTAACCTACAAACGTTATTTTTTCAACAGTTAAACAAATGTAAACACTATAATGTATTATTTTTAGATTTTTTGTCTAAAATATAATCTTAAGCGTACAATCAAGTTAGATTTCTATTTCAATTGAATGAATTTTCGGTTAAATACAAATATAAAGTTTTAATAAATCAATCTAAATAAAAATTTAGAAAAAGATGCTAAGTTCTATATATTCTTTGCTAATTTTATTCACGAACAAAAGTAAGTACAGTAGTACAAAGACCGATTTATAATAGATTTCAACAAATTCACATCTCAACAAAGCAGATTGAAACAGAACAAAAGAAAGCGCTTAAACAAAACTTCATACTAGTTACCAAAAACGCGTTCACAGACTTAACACCAGTTTAATTCAGATCAAAAGTTTCAAGCAGCATCTTCAGCACGACGTCCCAGCTCAGCTCCCCGTCATGCGCCTTGAACTTGCTGTGAAACAAATTCTGTTTGAAACAGAAGTGGGTGCAAACTTTTTTCGCGTACTCCGTCAGCAGTGAGTCCAGTTCTGCGGTCCGCTTTTCCGTGCCTGGCCATCCCAGCACGTCACCGTACTCTCCTGAGTAGCCGACCGCGTCAGCGAACCTTCCGAAGTCCGAATCGAAGAGCGCCAGAGCGTGTTGGCGGGCTTCGTCGAACTCTGACTTCACGTTGGCCCAGGTCGGTTGCTTTTGTTCGGAGGCCTTGGTCAAGCGGTTGAAGACACGCTTTTCAAACTCGTCGCAGGCCTCTTTGAGCTTACCAGCGAGATATGCATCCATTTTCATCAACTTGTTCATTGGAAGCGTTTAACAACAGTAAAATGCTTGTTAAAAATTGTTTGTTAAATATCATTTGAAATTTGTACCAAAATAAAAACTAACAATTATTGTAAGCATGAGACTAAAAATGAAATGATTCAGTATTTGTGTATTAATATATAGTATACTGTTTAAGTCAATATAAAGTTACTACATATTTTAACTCACATTTTAAAGATACAATTTAAACTAATATCAAACATTAATTAACCTAAAAATAATAATTTAATCACACTAAAAACACACAACAAAAACTAAGTTTAAAAAGTTGCCAGTCTACACAATTAGCTAGTTTTTATTTTGTTATTCGATGAAAAGACTACATTTAGTATTTTTTTTTTGTTTTATTAAACGTGCATATAACTTTCGCCCAACCAGTATTTTAAAAACTGATAAAAATTTCTTGCCATTATACTTTAAAGAAACTTTTTTTCACAAACTTGATATTTAAAAAATATAAATAAAACTGATGCGAATAATTTTTAATCAACAAGAATAAATTTTTAAAAACTAAATAATCTTTTAAAAGAGATAAGACTAATGCAAACTAAGAAACAGCATACAATGGTATTTAGACTGTTGTTTTAGAGACTAAGGTGATTCGGTACTAATAATATTTCAGAATACAACTACATTTAACCTTAAATTATTGAATATAATGTTGTAGTAACAAAAAATTTCCTGACAGTTAAAGTTTAGAAGCCGTCATTTTACTTCACTCTAGCTTTTGTTTTTAGCAGGGCTTTTCAAGTTCGTCTAATTAGTCGATGAAATCGCCCATTTAAAAAACTTCATTTTTAATCGAATGTATACTTAACTATATATTTCAAAATCTTTATATAAATATTTAGCATTATCTTTTTTTTTTATTACTTTAAAAACACACAATCAAAATTAAGTTTACTGAATTTCGTTCGTGATTTAAAAAAAGACAAAATCTGATGTTTTACTATATATATATAAATATATATATATATAAACACGGGTAATACCCGTTTACTTAGAAAAACCGTTGATCTAGTGACCAGGACTTCATAAATAAACTGCCAACAATACAGTTTAAAATATAAAGCATTCACCCATAATGATCGAACTTAAATTTAACTTATGTTTTAAATGTAACATGCTTCTTACACTTGTCTAGTTGAAATGTTATAAACGTTAGTAGTAACATTTAATTACAATGCTCAATTCTACGGCTAGTTGAAAGTTTTTGAAAATATAAGACTGAAAGCTTAATGAAATTTAGAATAAAAAATATAAGTAAACATCAATTATTTTCTTTGAAAAAATAAAAGTTTTCTATGCAGAATACTGAATTAGAGTAAGTAATTTTATTTACAAGAATGTGTGGATAGATAAAAGTACCTTATAAGGATTAAATTATTTAAAATAAGCTTGCAAACTTCTTTTACTAAAGTAAATTGTACGTCATTTATAGGTTAAGCTTAAAATGATAAAAATGTAAATATTTTATATAACGTCTATAAAAGTATACAAGTGTTTCTTTTAAGCTCCATACATTTTCAAACTAAATTATATAATTTAAGCGTTTATTTTTCTACAGTAATGCCTATTCATGGCTAAGTAAAAAACAGTTGTTTATTTTTAGTTTAAAAACAGCACTATCCGCTAAGTAGAGCATGCAAATAAAAAAATACTGTTTAAATTTCTTACTTTTCAAAGTGTAAAAGTTGTTATAATTCAAATATTTTGTTGTCCATTTTAAATGATAATGTATTTAATTTTTAAAACCCTTAACACCAGCAAAAAAATTCATAGCAAAATCATTAAACAAAAGCAATTTTACTTATTTAACTAAAACTTAACCATTTTATAGGAAACTTTAAATTGTTATTTCCTAATATCCTACTATTTGATATTCAGTTTTTTAAAACGTTACATACTTATATGATATATAATATCTTTTTTATATCTTACACAAACTATCAGCTGAACACTACATGATTAAGCCTAATTTAATTTAACTTTAATATAGTTATACAATGATGTTTTATAGATCAAGTAATAGTTTTATAATGGTTTATATCAGGTGTTGGCAGTGCTTCATAATTGGTAGGTCAATTTTTATAGAAAAAATTCTCGCAGGCTGCAGTACATAGAAAAAATTCTTTTTTGGGCAAAAGTAATTCAAAACAACTGTATTATTCAATACAAAAATAGAATTTAAAAGCATAATATGTTAAAACAAGCAATTATGATGCTAGTAATTATCGATTATTGGAAGTTTAGCCTAATTGTCAGTTTTTACTTTGTTTTTAATATTTAAAAAGTGTGTTTTAGTTTTACAGTAACATGCTGATACAGTCTGATGATTCTTGATTTATATTACAAAAAAAAAATGTTTTTAAAATTTCATTAAAAAACCGTAGTAATAGTTTTGACATGACGTATAGAGAAATAAATTTAATGATAATTAGAAACAAATATTTAAAAAATTGTTTTGTTATTTTTGACTTAATACAGTATAGTGAACTAATAATTATAACTGTACAGAGTATACACAAAACAAATACAATTTGTGCAAATTTGTAGTACTGACAAATGAAAGTAAAAACAAAATTGTAATACTGAAAAAATTGGTACAATTCAAAAAAATTAAAGTATTGACAATTAAAGTACTAAACAAAGATGTAATACTGAAAAAAAATACTAAAAAGTTGTAGTATGTAATGACAAACAAAGTACTGAAAATTTAGTTGCAATTTAAAAAGTATACTAATTACAAAAAGCTCAAAATTAAAGTTATGAATTTTTTATGTTTAACAACTTCAACGTTTTAGTGGTAATAAAATGCGCATTTTCGGTAAATATGGCTATAAATGTACACACAAAACAAGTATTAAGCAAGTTTGTAGTACTGACAGATGAAGTAGGCTGACTTCTTGTAATCGTACACTGTTCCGTACTGCCAACAGTTCTTCTTGCAGCTCATCTGCATCCACAGGTAGCTCTTAGGGTATCCCTTGTACCAATCATAAATGAAGTTCTTGGACATTGGCAGGTTGTCCGCCCTGGTCCACGCGGATTGTGGGTTGTCACGTGAGAACCCGATCCACACGTAAGAGTTGGATATTCCCACGAGTCCGCACAATATCCTGTTTTTATCAGTTTGCAGAAATTTTAGTTTATTTAGTACTTTATAGAACTTTACATCTACAAATGTACTGCGATTATTTTTTATATTTTTAGAATCAGTACTTAGTTATGCACAGTACAGTAGATTCAGAAGAAAGCAAAACATTTAAAAATATTTTAATGCTACTTCAAATTAATAGAAAATTGTAAATTAGTTGAAAAAGTTCTTCAAGTATTTTGACCTTACTAATTTCTTTTTTGCATAAGTATGTTTGAAATATCTTAAACCAATTATACAAATTGAAATTTAGATCAGTTTACGAAGTAATTTTTACAAACGTTTTTTATAGTTTTTATAAAAGCTTGGCTAAGACAGAGTTTCTAGAGACATTTATTTAAGAAGATACAAAATCTACATTAGTATAATGTCTACATTTTTAACAAAAGAAATCTAAAAACAAGAACAAACACGGCAAAACAAAACATAAGTTAACTTACAGAAGTTGTTTTAAAGGTTAGCTAACTAAAAATGTTTAAATTTATTCTTCACGTCATGGCGTATTTTTTGTGATTATTTAATGTTATTTTGCTGTTTGCTTTATGTTGTTCTGATGAAACACGTAATGCATAGAAACTATAGTAAACAATACGAATAGTTGTTGTTTTTTTGTATAATTATTACAATGTTTTTGTATTTTTTCCTTTAAAAGTTTTTTTATTTTTGAAAACCCGTTTTGCGTTGAAATCGATTGACTAACAATACATTTGTATATAGTATTTATAGTTTTAAATAATACGTATATTTAATTTTTTCTACTAACTTTCTATCAATCCTGGTACTTATTCCGTCCATGACCAGGTTTCCATTATACGTGGACACACAATAGGCCTGGGCTGCGTTCCAATTCGTCCATTTCTTAACAAACACGTAACTTAACTGTTCTGAAAATGATAGTTTGTACGTTTTATAATGCAGAAATAAACATAAAACTGAAAGTAAGCGTTGTAAAATGTTTTTTAAAATGTAACTAAAAAAAAATTGTTTTTTTTTTGTCCAATAATTTTTAAACGCATGATGTTTGTTAACTTACTGTAAAGTAAAGAAAACTTAAAATATTTGAGCGTCTAACATGAAGGTTTTAATTATACTAGTTTTATCA
This sequence comes from Thalia democratica, assembly GCF_965202585.1. NCBI lineage: Eukaryota > Metazoa > Chordata > Thaliacea > Salpida > Salpidae > Thalia > Thalia democratica. The sequence continues at coordinate 23,268,020 of NC_139171.1, forward strand.
TCAAACCGCAAGCTTTTAACAGACTGATTTCGTTCCTATTGAAACTCGTCAGTCGGCAGCAAGTTTCAATGAGAACGAAACCCGAGTCTACGTTTACCGAAAGTTTGTGGGCTGTTGATTGAATTGGAATGGTCAAACCTTTATGTAAGCCTAAGCTTGTCTCACGGAATACGAAAGTTCAGGCTTGGGCTGTTTAGACTTTCGCCAATGTTATCTTTGAAAAAGATGTAGTTAAAAACTTTAGTTTATTTAATTACTTGAATTATTTAAGTAAACAGTTTTATAGACAATTTCAATACTAAAACAAAAGCTTACAACAATTTTAAATAGTATTGTATGTTGTGTTTTAAAAAGTTTGAATTGCAAAACTAACTTGTTTGTTTAAATGAGATTTATGAGAAAACGAAACATTTTAAAGTAGAAATTATTAAATTTCTAAAGATTTTTATTTTTTCGGTGTAAAACTATATATCAACTAAATATTATAAATGTATAAGTGTAAGGTTTTGTTGTATACAATCAAAATGTATTTTAAATTCAAGTGTTTTTATCTAGTAAACTTTATATTATACCAATAAAGAAAAAACAGCCCCCGAAAAAACTAAACTTGTTTTGTTGCTCAATCACCAACAAACTATTCTTTTGTTAAATAAGTTTAATTATAAAACCAATTAAAACCAATTATAAAGCAAACTAACGGCTTCTACACACAAAAGGACTTGCAATCAAACTGGGTGTTAATTGTCCAAGTAAACATTGTCTTACAGCGACACCTTGTGGTTGAAGTAAATTGTCACAAGTAAACATTACAACCTCATTGTTACGTAATAATAAGCTGGTGTTTGTACTCACATTTTCGATCACTGGTATTCTACAACCTTGAATAAAAAAACATAACATTTTTGAACAAAAAGTAGTTAAAAAACCTTACAACTAAACACCTCTTAATTTTTAATACAATTATAACAGCTCTAGTTTTAGAACGATTTTATCAGTAATTAACTTAAATATCTTTAAAAATAGACAATTCAAATAATTAATATAAATAAAGATTTTGCATTAAAAAAACAAAGATAATTATTTGATAAAATACACAAAAAAAATTGTTGTGCTTATCTGCTTGTACAAGACGTTGCAAAATTTAAACTAGTTCTTTAAGTAAAGTAGCTTTACCGCAAATAAGCTTAAATTAAAATTTTGAAACGTTTCACTAATTTTTTACAGACATTAAAGTCTAAGCGACACATCCGTCTATCAAAGTAAATTATTTTGTTTAGCTTATTTTTTTTTTACTTTACACAAGTCAAGTAGTTGATTTTTAATGTTAAAATTACCGTAACAACTTTTGTGTCTACTTTAACTAAAACAATATATTCAAGAATTTATAACTTCTAAATTAATGAGAACTTTTCAAAATTTGTTGAAATTGTTCCTACCTGTTAGAAGCGCAATGATTCTTTCAAGTTGCTCGATTCTGGCTACCAGTTGAGCTGTAGTAACTGTCGATGTACCAGGTATGATGTTATTGCTTATAACTACATCCTGACCATTTATCTGTACCGGACGTGTCAGAACGCACATCAGTAGAATGAACAAAACTGCAAACTTTGTCATAATGACTTTCTATTTGTTAAATTTTAAACAAGGCTGTCAAAAAAAAATGTTTGATTAGCTTTATATTTTTGTCGGTATTTTAAATTTTGGGTCAAAGCTATAATATTGTAAAACACATGTAAATCCAAAAAAAAAAAGAAATGAACAATGTTTTAAAATATCTCGAAAAATAAAGCTTTTGTAAGAACTTTCTATGATAGTTAAGTATTTATAACAATAAGGTAAACCTAACAGCATAAAAAAATTAAAAAAGAAAGTAAAAAAATGCTTTTGATTAATCAAAATTGAAATACTTTACAAAAAACAAATTAAACCGTAAATTCTTTACGTTTATATAATATGTTTTACTTTTATTTGATAAATTAGCTAACTAATCTTTAAAAATATAACTTTTAGGTACTTTTTACAAAAATACACAATACTTTTTACTAAAATCTTTAGAAAAAAGTAATTAATGGAAAACTTATCGAATTTAATGAATCTATAAAAGTAAATTTTTACTTTAGAAACGCTTTATATTGAATTTGATTTAATGCATTGTAAACAACAGACAAAAAAAAGTTTGTATGTATAAGTTTTGCGATTCACGATAAAATTTATTAAGTTACATATTTTGATTACGAAATGAAAACTACTGATAATGTTTATTGTACTATTTTACTCTAAGCGTCGACAGCAGCAATCTTTTTGTTTTATATGTAAATGAGTACTTTTTTAAAACTAGTTGCACTCAACGATAGCCATTAATACCGAATGCCATTAATATTAAAAAAGACAAGAAAAATATATAGCTGTCAATTCAAAAAAAGGAAAACAATTAGTTACAATTTATAAGTTCACAACAAAGATTATAAACAAAAAAAAAACTTTAAAGTTTTATTTGTGAAAAGTGTCATAAACTATAAGCACTTAAATCTATTCAAATGTAGTGATAAATCAGTCAACATAAAGCATAAATGTGGTATTGACAGATTAAGTATTCAACTTTCTAATATTTATAAACAGTGCCGTTTTAAATTTACAAGTTAACAGTACAGCAAAGATTAAACCACACACTAGTACCTACCATACTATACAATACATACACATTATCTTACAATAAATCAACATTATTCATAGTCCTGATATTGGCAGATAAAATATTTAGCTTTCTCGTAATCGTAAACAGTCCCATACGAGTCCCACTTCTTGCAACTCAACTGCAGGTACTTGTAGTTTTTAGGGTAGTTTTCGTACCAGTCAAATTCGAAATTGCTCATGTCCCCATTGTCGATTCTCTTCCACTCGAATGATGGGTTGTCTCTTGATATTCCGATGTGAACGTACGACCTCGATATTCCAACTTGTTTGCATACTTTCCTGGTAGATAAAGTATTTTCATTGTAAAAAAATTAGATAAAGCTTGCTTTTTTTAACATTTTTACTTGCTGTGTTCTCGCAAAAACATACAATAGAAGTTATACATAAAACTGTGGATAAAATAAACTAATGAAATTATAAATCAGAATAATTTTTTGTACTCTAATGCTTATTTTCTCAAAATTGAAATCAAAACAACGTTTATAAGTTTTATTCCATGTCCTTCTATGTGACGAAGCGATTAAACTGCTACAGATTAAAATAAAAGTATTAACTTTTTTGTAGTCAATATCGTTTGTAATGCAACTAGAAAAGTATAAACTTAAGATAAAAAAAACTCTTCTTAAAGTATCTTTTAACTTGTCTGCATTGATGATAGTTTAAAATTAAGCTTTATGTGTTATAAAACAAGATCAAAACGTATGTTTGGCACATTTTTTGTGTTTTTAGTTAAGATACGAAAATATCAGATTTAAAAATAAATCTGTTAAGTCCTGGAAAATAACTGTATCCAAGTGATGTACGACTCGAAAACCGATACGTTATTCGTACACCAGATCCTTAGACCAAGTTTTTTGAGCGCTTTTTTGTTATTCAAAAACAAAAAAGTAGGTTTTAAATTTTAAAACTTAGTTTTTACATTGTAGTCAGCTGAGTTTATTTAGTAATTTTTTGTTTCCTGTTAAGGTGTCTACTGTTAACGTGTTGTTTTAAAAAGTGATTAATTATTTTTCTTTCAGTTTATATAAAAACAAGATATTCGTGACCATACTAATAAAAACGTATGAAACTAAACTACTAAAGACTAAGAATGTTTAGTGTCTATAAAGGCTTTAAGCTGCTTGTGGTTCAGACTAATGTCTGTAAAATTTGATTGTTAAAAAGTCTTTAACTTTAATTTATATACACAAAGTTGTATAAAGCTACTAAATATTTTTTTAAAGCAAAAAAAAAAGGAACTAACATTTTCAAAAAAAGTATTGTAAAGTCCGTCATAAAGTTTTTTTCAGTTTTTAAAAAACTCGTCTGGTTTAATACATACAATTTTAATGAAAAAGTATTATCTTAAAAAAAACTTTATTCTTGTTAATGAAAAACTAAAATTATAACATACCATTTTACATTAAATTTCGAGGCAAAAAAATTCAACTTTTTCATTTTTGATAAATTAAAAATATATTAATACAATGTCACTTACTTTCTGCCTTCTTTCGTGTCTATTCCGTCCATGAGTAAATTTCCATTATATTCAGAAACACAGTAGGCCTGAGCGTCATTCCAATTCAACCATTTTTTGACAAACACATAGTTCAGTTGTTCTGAAAAAAAATATTGTATAACAAGACTTCAATATAAAAATTTATACAAATAGAAAGTTAAAAAAATTGCTCGACTAATGTAATATAAAATACTAATTAATTTTAAACTAAAATTTTGATAAGCTCTATTAATTGTAATTCGTTATACGTATAGTAACAAAAATAATATAATATTTTCTAATAATTACAATAAGTCTTACATATGTTTAAAAGGAGTATCAAAATTAATTTTCCTTGATTCAAGTTATTAATGTTTACAAGTTTATTTTTGCTAGAAAAATTTGAATCGTTTAAAAATTTTTGTAAAAACACTTTGTGACCTACGAAAACACTACAAAAAACAAGAAAAAAATTAAGTAAAATGTTTTAATAACTATAAGTTTATATCTTAGCCTTGACCTTAAAACAATCTACAATTTTATTTTATTGGTTATAATTGTAAATAATTTTTGAGGTTTTTTAAGAATTTAATATTTTTTTTTTGTGTAATATCGCGATGCCTCCTTGAAAAACAAAGTAGAATATTTACTTTTAATCAACATGAAAACCACGAAGACTAAATTCATAATAACAAGTGCTAAATTATTCTATTTTTAAAAATAATTTCACAACAAAAAGTCGTAACATCAATTTTTCTTGAAGGGCCTTTTACATTTTTTAAGAAAAACTATACAAGTTGATATCAAAATTTTAAAACAATATTAATTAACAAACTAACGGCTTCTACACACAAAAGGACTTGCAATCAAACTGGCTGTCAATTGTCCAAGTAAACATTGTCTTACAGCGATGCCTTGTGGTTGAAGTAAACGGTCACAAGTGAACATCACGAACTCATTATTACGTAATAATAAGCTGGTGTTCGTACTCACACTTTCGATCACTGGTATTCTACAACCTTGAATTAAAAAAATATTTTTATGACTAATTCTGAATGAATAATGATAATGAATTTTATATAAAGATGAAATATTACAGTAGACTTAATCAAAAGTTGATTTATCACAATACTCGAATTTAACAAAACTAAAAAAAGTCCTGAGTGTAATTATAATTAACGTTTTTAAGTATTTCCGTATGGTATAGGTCAAAAACCTTAACTGAATAATTAAGTTTTGTTTGTTTTCTAACTAACCACAAAATATTTTACTTTAATATGTTAAAAACTCAAATAAAATTTAAAATATTGCTTGTTTTTTAACTTACTTGTAAGTAGCCCAACAATTCTTTCCATCTCTTCGACCCTAGCAACTAAAATGTTACTTACAAACTGACCATAACTCGGTACTATACTTATTTGAAAGCAAACAGTAAAAATAAACAGTATAGAATGCTTTGTCATTTAAATTCTTCTGGTTATTAAATATGGAAATGTTGACAAAATAATCTAGCTGTTGTTGTTAAACTAAAATTTTATTAAACTAAAAAGTTTAAACATTTTTTTTTAATTTAAAAACTCTACTTTATAACTAGTAGTCAGAAAAAAGAAGTTAATTTTTAAGTCTTATCATTTGTCTAATTGAAACAAAGCTGCAATAAACAAAATAAAACTTTAAGTGTACGGTAGCTTAAAAGTTAAAAGTACTTATAATATTAAGTTATTTATTTTAATTCCTAATTTAAAAGCTCTAATTCGTATTTTAAATCTTTACTGTATAGTTTTTACACAGTGACTCCATACAAAATCAAAAAATTATATTATAAAATTTGTTTTGGTTACTTAAGCAATGTTAAATAATTAAAAAAAAAACTATATTTTAGTCAATACTCTTCGAGACACTAGCTACAAATTACTGAACTAAGTGCTTATACTTTGCAGACCTACTAGACCGCCAAGGGCTATATCAAAGTGCTGTTGTGCTGATTGATTCGTAAACCTAAGTTATTTAAGTTGTTAAACATATTGCAGTTAAAACTTTAATCACTAGATTTAAACTATAAACTGTCAACGGGTTTTTGATATCTTTTCAAAATAAAAATACCAAATGAGCTCACTGTAAAAATTTTATTTAGGATAACCTTTTGTTTATTTAAAGTTATTTTTAATTAATCATACTAATTCATAAGAGTAATATTTTGTATTATAATCTTTTTAAATTAAACATAACTAACTTTATGCCAGAATTTGATAGTGTAAAGCTATGTCAACATTTATATAGCAAAACGGTTTGTGGCTATTCAAATTCCGTTTTCTTCGGAAATAAAAATAAATTTCTGAAAGGCATAAATTATATCACTTAATGTTTAAGCTACTTTCAAAACAGCTACCAGTTACCGTTTGAGTATACCATCTACATTTAAACGTTAATCCGTATTGATTAAACGCAAACCCAAATTAAAGCTTATTTATATTTGCAAGCCAGCGTACTAAGTGGCACAGCTACCTTAAACATCATTAGTGTATGTTATGCGGTATAAAAATATTATGTAAAATATTTTCTAATGTTGATTAACGAGAGGATTGTTTGCGTTTTATGTAAACTCGAAAACATTATCTTCATATACTATTTTTCACATAAGTTTATTATGAGTTTTTTGATTTCCATGTTAGTTTTTGATAAACGTTAGTTTAAATTATTTTAGAGTACTACTAGTTTATTACATTTTTGTACATAGTTAAGTTAAACTAGCAATGTTCTATTCAAAGGTATTATTTACCCAACATATTTTTTTCATTTCTGTTAAACTTTTTTTTGTATACATATTGGTACTTACACTTGTTTATAGATTTATAGTTTATTATCTTTAACAATTATATTAACTATACACTTTGTAACACTTCAACAGTGTTTTTCTTTCTTTCTTTTCTCTAAGTATTCAAACCACTTAAATTTAGTAACGTGCTTGTTTTGGTGAGTTAGTTTTTAGTATCTTAGTGATAAAGCCTTATTGCTTGCAAGTGTTGTGTTCGCATCGTACTGTTTTTTATATGAACTTTTGAATTAAAGTAGTTTATTTGTACAGTTTGTTTTATTGTGATTTCGCGTTTTCTATTCATCGTAATACAGCTTTTTGTTTCTAAGACTCGATTTCTTTATATACTATTAGTTTAAGCATTCTAACTACGTTATTACTTTATTAGGCTAAGCTTAAATGACAGTCTAAGTTTGAATTTGCGTTTTATTAATCGACTTAGCTAAGTCAACTCTAAACATTTAAATAACCGTCACCGATATTGTTATAACGCGTTAAGTCAGTTAATATCCAGTTTCGTGTAACTAAGTAACAACTAAGCATCGTGTGATCGGCAAATGGTGACCCGGACGTGATTCAAACTTCAAAGCTTTAATCGTAAAGCGGTATTTTGATAACAGATACAATGATGTAAAAATTTTTTTGCAAAATGCTAAACATAACAAAAATATTAATTGAGTTAAGCAAAATTTTGAAATATCTGTGAAAATAATAATTTTGAAATTGTTACTTCATAAGATAATGACAACAACTATTTATTATTTTTGAAATTAATTCCATATTTTTTTGTCTCATTCACAAAAGTTTACTCATAAAACTTAACGTGTAAACCTTGTATTTGTTCAAGATTTTTTTTGCGTTAAAAATGTCTTATATAACTTTTGAAAATTAAGTTTAGAAACTAAAATAATAATTTAAAAAAATTTAGTCAAAAATTTTTAATCCTTAACATAAGGAAACTTTAATAGTTGCTCTACGATTAGAACTTAATAAAGTAATACTAAAGTAAGTATATTATTGTATTATAACAAGATTACTGTATAAATGTATTAAAATTATTATAAAAATGTTATTTAACTCAAATTTCAAAACCCTTTTTACCTAATTTTACTACACTTTTTAAAACAAGAGATTCTATATAATATTCTACAGTCTATGAGTTTTTTATCTTTTTTATTCATTAACATTGTTATAAACTTAATTCTAACTAGTTAGGTGAAATAACTACTTTAACCTTCAATATTAACAACACATAAAGTTTATTTTAAAATGACATAAACAAAAAGAGACAAAAAGAACTAGTTAATGTATTATAATTCCTCAACACATTTTGGCATTGCAGACCACTTTCCATCAGATTGACATTTAATCACCTGAGGGCCGGCTCTGTTTGAAATAGATGTTATTGCTTTTTTGTAAAATAAAAAAATAAATCTTTGATTTCTAAAGAATTTACGTTTTAGTTGATACTTTGTAAAGTTTGAAAGTATTCGAAAACCCTTTAAACCAAACTTTCTTTTAACCAAACAAGATAGGTAGATGTAATTGCGCACAATAAACGCGTAACTAAAAGACAATTTAACTAACAATCATAAGTTTAACACTTAAAAAAAACCTTTCAAATCCCGACTTGCAGAACACACTGAGTTTCTCATTGTATCGGTAGGGTCTCGGCTCTTCGAGTATTGGCTGGTAGGGTCCCTCTAAAATCATGGTCTTCACGTTAAGGATGTCGTGGGGTTCTTGGCTGCATACTATCGGTTTGCATTCGGGTATTTCACCTACCCATTGACCATTTTCGCCGCAAACTGTTGTTTTGAGTTTTGCTTTGTTGATTTGTTATTTTTTGATAAATAAAACTATAGACTGTTTTATGATTATCTCCAAAATAGTCTTTTTAAAACTAAAACTTGTGCTTTACATATATAAACTAAAATAAATTAACTAATGAATGTTGTTGAATAATATAGGGATTGCAAGAACATTTGACGGTAAATTTTAAAACAATCTTTTTTTATACTTCAATTTCACAGGTTTAAAAAGAAGTAAACTTTAAGACTTAAGTTTTTAATAATAACTTAACTAAACTTAACATAACTTAACAACTTAATTAAACTATTTTGGTGTATTTGTAACAAAGTTATCAGATTTTAAAAATAATTTTTATGATTGCTTTTTTTAAACTTAACTTTTGAGTTGTATAGTATAATAACTGTTATTTAATTTCAATATTCAAAATAAACATATACTTTTTTTTTACTAACCAACAGTGTTTGTTTCGCTACTAATTTCGAACCCACTCTCACAAGAGTAAGTGGCAACGCTGCCTATCTTTTTTTCAACTGAACCTCCAACATTTACTTTTCCGTATTTTGGCAAAACTGGGGAATTTTTGCATTTTATCTCTTCGCATGTAGGTGTGGGATTTGACCATTTTCCTGCAATAAAATTATAATGAACATTAATTTTTTAACTTTATCTAAAAAATGATACCTATGTTTTTTCAGTTGAAAATGAAGACTTATTTGAAACTAATATATAAGTTTATCTATTGTCAAAGCATTTACATGTGCTTAAAATGAGTATCTTTACAAAATTCTTTGAGCATTCAGGCTCTATTTACAAAGATGAAAAACTAAGTAGTTTTTATTGTGGAAGAGACAGTGTTAACACAGAAAATTACTAATTAGTCATGCTTTTGTGAATTTTATGGAATTTAGTATATAAAAAGATAAAAAAAAAGCAACTTATTGCATAAAACGATTAATTTTATCAAGTTTTTTCGAATTATTGAAAACTAACCATATTTCAAACAAGTTGCTTCGCTTTCGCCATTCAACTTGAATCCTTTTTCGCAGGAATACTTCATAACACCTCCTTGTTTAAAGCTCTGACCTTCTATCGTTCCATCCACTATGTAACCAGGTGAAGGGCAATCTTTTAAAATAAAGTTTTAGTGAATAGCTGTAAGTTATGTTTGTTGTAAAGAGCAAACATTGTAACTAAGTTTATAACGTATTACTACGTATGGATATTTAATTAAAATCTTCTTTTGGTAGTCATTTCAACTTTTCAGTGTTGATAAATAGTTTCAACAACTGTTAATAAATAGTTATTGGTAGTAGGTATTCTCTGTTATTCATTAAAACTAGTAAATTGAAGACTATGCTTCATAAGATATAAATCAATAACTAAAAAAATACATTATTAAATTTTTTTTTTTTTATTTCACGTATATAACTCAAACCTTTATTCATTAAACGCTTATCTTCTTCTAACTTTCTACAGTTTTCTCTCCTTTGAATTTTTCTGCATCCTGTAGTAAAAAAACCAAGGGCCGCACAAGACTGCAGTTGTTTTTTGAATCTCGGCTTGTCGGTTCCTATTAAGTCTTTCGCAGTGCATTGCTTCTCACGTACAGCACTAGCCGAACTCAACAGAACGAAGAAAAGAATAATACTCAACAAACAAAAATTTACTCGCATTTTTTATTCCAAAATATTAATACTTTTTTAAATCTAAAAGAGTAGTTTTATATAAAAGAATTTTTATATTAGAAATATTTATTTTTATAGGTATTAAGTAGGTTAAACAGCAGTTTAAGAGCTTAAGTACTTATAACATAATTCAAGGTTTATCAAGTTTATTGAGACATAGCTTTATTACCATTATAAGTAATTAGCTTCTACAAAACTTAGTTATATTGACACTATATACTAATTTTAATACATATGCCTAGTACAACTATTCTTTTATTAAGTAATTAAGATCATCAAGCTCATTGTGAAGTAGAGTACTATGGATATGACATAATAAACTGTTTTTTAGTACACTAAAGACAGATAAGTTGTTTAAAAACAATACTAAATATTCATTGAATGTTTTCAAAATTATATAACTCCAATTAATACGTTTTACTGTCTTTGTTGATATTTTTAACTAAGCTTACTTAAAATTATGATCTTAACATATTAGTGAGAGTAGTTTGCTAAAAACGTACTTATAGTTTTAGAAGTCAATAGAGTAACAAACTTCACTATGAAAATAATTCAAATTTAAAATTAAACAATAAAAATTTTTCCAGGTGTGTAAGTCAAAAAAATATTGTTCAGGTATTGTAGTTTACTTATAATATTTACGTCCGATTCTCACTGTAAATATTTTTACATGCAAACGTTGTCAGCGATTACAAATATGATGTGCTCACTAACCTGGATTCTAATGGTAAATGTTAAGGTATATATAAAACTAGCATGACAATAAAAGGACATGTTGTATTAAAGTTGCAAACACTAACAAATAAATAAAGAACATAAAATTTAAAAATTACTCTAAATGAGGTCAAAAATTTTACACAAGAATTAAATCTAACAGTAATTATACTTTGAGAATGTTTCAATTATAATGATAACTAACTGTTTAAAACTAAAACTATAAAAAAAATATGAGAAGAAAACAATGTTAAATAAAAACTTTACACAAAACAATCAAACAATATAAATGTCTACCCTTGAACATGCATGGTTGCCACTGATCAAGCTGAGAAAAATTTCCTGACTTTTCCTGACTTTTTACCAACATTTTCTAAATCAGTTATACTTATATAAATTGTTCACTTAGTTTAATAAAGTACTACCCAAACTATTTAATATAAAATCCTTAAATTAAAAATCAATTAAAAAATAATATACTTAAGTAACTATGAAAAAAAGATTTGAAAAAGTAAGCTATATATCTGTTGTATAAAATATTTCCTCTTATCATTTAGTAAAAATTTGTAACAAATAATATACTCTTATTTACTTTAAAAATCTAGTTACTTTACAAAAAATACAAATAATAAGTAAACTTAATCTTAGCATATACCTCTCTTATAACTTAATTTATAAATTTAAACAGCTTTGAAAAAATTATAAAGATGTAAAGTATACACATTAACTTGTTACATAAAATACTAAACTAGCTGCTTAATTATAAAGAACTCAATTATTTAAACAAAAACATTTTGATTCTAAAATTATGCTAGATAAACTTTTGTGTATACATCACAGTTTCACTATGGAAAGGTTCTTGCTACAGATCATCAATACTAAAAAGCTTACAAAATCTAGTTGTTCAAGTAGTGTACTTGTTCAATATGTTAATAGAATTTTTTTGCAGTTATATAAAGGATATTTTACTAATTTATACTAGGTGAAAGCATTGTAAATAAAATTAAATATTTTTGTAAATTTCTAGGAAAGTTTTGGAATTTTTTTTCTTACTTTAAAGGACTTTTAATTAATTTTTACCATTTGAAGGCTTTGGAAAACAAAGAATTTTGTAAATTTAAACTAAAAAAATCAGACTTTTTTTTTTTAATTTTATCAAACTTCATGACTTTTCCTGACTTTTTTTCAAAACCCCCCATTTTTTTCTGACTTTTCCTGACTTTTTTCATTAAAAAAAGTTTTTCTGACTTTTCCTGATTTCCTGACTTTTTCTGACCGAGTAGCAACCCTAAACATGTTTACTGCAGCAGGCTGTGGCTAGAATGCCCCGACCACCTCTATGGCTGGTTTATATAACAATGTTCTTAACTCTATTCTATATAACATCAGAAATTTCTTATCTGCTCTTTATTTTCTCCTTATCTTAACTTGCATCAGTAAAACACTTGACCTTGCGAGCTTTCTCTTAAACGCTTGGATAAACAAGGATTTTAGCTAAAAACTTTCCATAAAATTTAAACATTTATTAAGTGCAATTTGATATCCCTTTACAAAGTAAATTTAATTTTCTATAAGTAAATTTTTCCTTATAAAAATTAAATAAAAAATAGTATTTTGATATGATTAATCTTATTTTCTAATGTAAAACTTTTTTTAGCCTATTAGCAAACACCAGACAAGTATTTTTCGCCTTGAACTCATACTGTTATACTTTCTCATCTTTCACTTTTTAAATAAAATATTCACTCTGCATCTCCTCTGCATTTTTTATGAAAACAAACACTAACCTTCCTTCATAAACTAGAAAAAAATGCATCATTTCAAAAAAGTTATTGGCTCAAAATTACTATTAAGATTTAAAAAAAAAGGCTAGAAAAAAAAAAATTAAACATTTTTTTTTACAAAAGGCTACTAGCTCTAAACAGTTTTCCATTACTAATAATCCAAAAAATCAGATGTGTTTACCAAGCTTTAACAATTCACTTTAACTTTTAAGTAATTTTAAACATGTGTCACAACCTACTTTATAAATTGGAGAAATTGAAAAACAGATACAAAATAAAAACACAAAAAAGTCACTTCAAATGTCATACCTATGCAAAATCCTATGATATAAATTCCTAAACATTATAGCAAGTTACTGGATTTTGCTGTCTTAGTTACTTATAGTTGTTGTCTTGTTCTATTAAGATTTAAGAGCCTCACATAAATTTAATATTATTCACTTTTTGGACTAAATTTTGTCAGATCTACTTTGAATTTATGGACTAAACTTTTTCAGTTCTACTGTGAGTTTTTGAACTAAATTTTTACAGTTCAATTTTGACTTTGTGGACTTTAAATTTTCCAGTCCCTCTTTGACTTTTTTGAGTAATTTTGTCAGATCTATTTTGACTTTGTGGTCTAAAACTCGGGCAAAACCCTTTGTAATTTATTTGACCTAAACTTTGTCACTTACTTTCTGTGGCTTAAGGACTTATATTGTGTCTTTGTACCTTTGTGGTTTAATTGTCACCTACTTGTGTGACTTGAATACTTAAACTGATTCAATACCCTTTGTGGTTTACCTTTTAATTTTACTGTGGCATGTTTACCAATATGACCAATTATTGCCTGATGTTATTTTCAAGCCCCTATGTTTTTATAGTTATGGTTAAACCTAAAGGGCTTCTAACAGAGCAGATAATAAATGTAAGTATAGTTTCTTAAAAATTAAATTCATGCTTTATTGTAATTTTCTCCTCTACTGTTAAATAAATTGCGCTGAACAGTAAAAAAAGACAGAATATAATAAACATGTGATGAATACTACCTTAAAATTAAAGCTTATACACTAGTAAAATTTAATTGGGTAAAATTTGTCTTGGTCTTATTTAACTCTTACTTTAAAAGTAATTATTTACCTGATGACACCAATTGTAACCCATAGGTGTAGATTATTTAAATATTAAACTTGTACTATTATGCTAGATGCTGATATTAAACAATACATAGGGCTACTTTATATAAACTATAAGTGACATGAAAGAGCATAATGTAGTAAAGAACAATTGCAAACACTAACAAATATATAAAGAACATCAAATTTAGAAAGTACTTTATATGTGGTTAAAACTATTTCACAAAAATTATATCTAACAGTAATTATACTTTGAGAGTGTTTCAATTAGAATGAGAACTAACTGTTTAAAACTAAAACTATATAAAAATATGAGAAGAAAATAATGTTAAAAAAATACTTTACACAAAACAATCAAACAATCTTAATGTCTACCCTTGAATAACATGTTTACTGCAGCATGCTGTGGCTAGAATGCCCCAACCACTCTCTATGGCTGGTTTATATAACAATGTACTTAACTTTATTCAATATTTCATCAGTAATTTCTTATCTGCTCTTATTTTTCTCCTTATCTTAAGTTGCATCAGTATAACACTTGACCTTGATCCGAGCTTTCTCATAAACGCTTGGATGGACAAGGATTTTAGCTAAAAGTTTTCCATAACATTTAAACAGTTATTAAGTACAATTTGATATCCTCTTACACTTTCTCATCTTTCACTTTTAAAATTAAATATTCACTCTGCATCTCCTCTGCATTTTTTTATGAAAACAAACACTAACCTTTCTTCATAAACAAGAAAAAATGTATCATATCGATAATGTTATTTGTCTTAAAATTAATATTAAGGTTAAAAAAAGAAATAAAACAAGACCAGAAAATAAAATAATTAAACATTTTTTTACTAAAGACTACTAGCTCTAAACAGTTTTCTGTTATTAATAAAAAACAAATGATGTGTTTACCAAGCTTTAACAATTCACTTAAACTTCTAAGTAATATTAAACATGTGTCACAACCTACTTTATAGATTGCAGAAATAGAAAAATAGATACAAAATTAAAACACAAAAAAGTCAGTCAAATGTCATAATTATGCAAATCCTATGATATAAATTCCTAAACATTTTAGCATGTTACTGGTCTTTGCTGTCTTAGTTACTTATAGTTGTTGTCTTGTTCTGTTAATATTTAAGAGCCTTACATAAATTTAATATTATTCACTTTTTGGGCTAAATTTTGTCAGATCTACTTGGAATTTATGGACTAAATTTTGTCAGTTCTACTTTGAGTTTTTGGACTTAATTTTAACAGTTTAATTTTGACTTTTTGGCCTTTAAATTTTCAGTTCCTCTTTGACTTTTTTGAATAATTTTGTCAGATCTATTGGAACTTTGTGGTCTAAAACTGGGGCATAACCCTTTCTAATTTATTTGACCTAAACTTTGTCAATTACTTTCAGTGACTTAAGGACTTAAATTGTGTCTTTGTACCGTTTTGGTTTAATTTGACTGAAACATTGTCACCTACTTGTGTTACTTGAAAACTTAAACTGAGTAAATACCCTTTGTGGTTTACTTTTTAATCTTACTGTGGCTTTATTATCAATACGACCCATTATTGCTTGATGTTATTTTGAAGCCCCTATGTTTTTATAGTTATGGTTAAACCTAAAGGGATTTTAACAGGGCAGATATTAAATGTAATAAAAGTTTCTTAAAAATTTAATTCATGCTTTACTGTAATTTTATCCTCTACTGTTAAATAAACTGCCCTGAATAATTAAATGAAAAAATATAATAAACATGTGATGAATAATAACCTATGAATAATAATAATAATCTATGAATAACTACCTTAAAATTAAAGCTTATACACTAGTAAAATTTAATTGGGTAAAAATTGTCTTGGTCTTATTTAACTCTTACCTTAAAAGTAATTATTACCTGATGACGTCAATTGTAACCCATAGATGTAGATTATTAAAATATTAAACTTGTACGGTTATGCTAGATGCTGATATTAAACAATACATAGTGCTACTTTATATAAACTATAAGTGACATGAAGGGCATAATGCATTTAAGAACATTTGCAAACACTAACAAATATATAAAGAACATCAAATTTAGAATGTACCTTAAATGTGGTTAAAACTTTTTCACAAGAATTAAATCTTATAGTAATTATACTTTGAAAATGTTTAAATTAAAAAATTAAAATGAGAACTAACTGCTTGAAACTAAAACTATAAAAAATTATGAGAAACAAAATTATGTTAAGTAAATACTTTACACCAGTGGTCGGCACGGTGTACACGAAATTTATTTTGGGGTGCACGAAACTTTTAGAGTACACGAAAGTCATTTAGGGGTGCACAAAATTTTGAGATTACACAAAACTTTTTTTTTTGTCTTAATTTTATTATATTTATTTAGTTTAAGCGACATACTTAAATATTTAAGTTAAATCTAGCCCTGGTGTTTAGTTTAGCTTTTAATTTATTGGCCATTTTACTCTCATGATCTATTTTGGTATTGAAAATCACATAACACTCTTTATATCAACATTGAGGAAGCAGTTTGCATCTGAAAGAATTGAGAGAAAGCTCGAAGATCTTGTGAAATCAGTTGGCTGATGTGGAGGAAGCTTTCATCCAGCTAAGATCATGAATATATTAAAAGGTTAGTATTTTTCTTTTTACTTACAGTATTAGTAGATTACAGTATTTTGCTTAGTGAAGAAAGTTTCTTTTATAAATTATTAATACTACCTACTTTTAAAACTAAACAATTATTTCTTTAAAAATATTCACATGATAATTATAATATTTTTATACTTAAAGGAAAATTAAAGAATTTATGTTCAATAAAAAATACTTAAATAAGATAAAAACAGTTAAAATATATTAAAAAAAAATTCTAAATAGATTCATAACAGTAGTAATGAACAAGTTTTAAGTAACAGCTTTAAGTTTTGAATAACATAAGTTAAGTAAATATTATACCTTTGAATTTATTTTATTATTTAATTAATTAACCAATCCATAATTGAATAGTACATATAAAATTTGAAGAAAATATAGGCTTAAATTGACATTGAGTTGCCACCTACTGAGGATAGTTTAAATTTTATAAAAGTTTTTGAAAATCTCAAGATGGCTAGAACTTTTCTGTTCTTTTTCTTAATCTCAGGCTAGCTAGGTATGCTTTTTATTAAACTACTTGTTACTAAAATTTATTGACTTTAAAAATTGAAAATTTTATTCTCTTAATTATTTTATTTACTAGCTATTTTGATCTGTTGGTTTAACCAAATATGTCGTATCTGTTGTATGATTCAAGGTTGCCACACACTCAGCCTAAATGTTTTTTTTTTATTAGAAATAAAGTCTTATTAAGCATGTTATTTTTCTTGCAAAAGTTAGTCTAGTTTTGGACTTGTGTAGAATATTTGAATGTATGTATGATTTTTTTTTTGAAATATAAAAAAATTATTTAGTCATTTATCAAAATATTAATTTAAGTATACTGCTACTTTTGAGCTTTGAATTTCTCTTTTCTTTATTAAACTCAAAATGACCAAGGCTAGTTTTATTGTAACTAATACAGAGTCCTACACTTAGTGCAACTCAGGACAGTATAAATATTTTACAATTCTCAGGATAATTTGTTTTTTGAATCTTTTTCCAATATTTTCTATTTCATTAAATAAAACTTCTTTGTTGTAGTTTCAAATTTTTTTTTTAAAATTCCAATTTTGATGAATAACCTGAGTTGTTTTTTAAACTTTAATTATATTGAATATTTATATATGATGTTTTATAAAAATTTTAAAGTTAAAGAGTCACTATAGTTTTTTAACTCAAAGAGTAACAACAGTGCTAATGCTTGATCTTTAATTTATGAATTAAACTAAGCAGTAATTTAATAGTTTTGTTAGAAGAGTTATAGTATGTGTTTCTAAGATGTAAATCTTTCTTTATGCCTACCAAACATTTAAAAAAAGACTAAACAATTTTGTTTAGAATTTTATAATAATTTATAATTTTATATTAAAAACCAAAAAATTATTATTTGTGTAATGTTAAGCTAGTTTTTTTCTGTTTTAGTTGTGCTTATTTGAAAATAGTTTTTTTTTAAATGTTTTAAAATGATGTACATATCCTCAGTTGTTTTACTTAATTTGAATATTTTGAAAGAAAACACACTGTTAATTGATATCAATTTCATTTTTTCTATTATGTAAATGCAACAATATAGACAATATGATAATATTTTAAAGGTATTATGATACTTTATCAAAACTTAGACTAGTAAGAATTTAAAAAACACCCATTTTAGGTTAGAATGTTTTTCCTGAGCTTGAGCCTGGTTTTGATTTTTGATTAACAACCCTTTTTACCTTAAAACTATAAAAGTAAAAGTAATTTTTAAAACTAGTTTAAAAATGTATGTTTGTTATAAATTTGATATTTCAGGTTATCAAAAAGTTTGCCACACAATCAGAATAATCCTGGATGCTTTAAAATTTTGAAAATCTCAGTATGACATAAGATAACTTAGAAAATTTTGAATTTGTTTTTTAAACCCAGGCTGACTCAAGATAGTTTTTTTTTAACTCAGTATAGTTTTAAGATTTCAGGCATTTTTTTCCTACATTTTGAATGAGATATAGTTAATATAGTCCCAATGATTTATTTTGTAACTTTTAGTATTTTTTGCTGAAGATGTATGTTTTTCTTGCCTTTGAAAATAAAAAAATTAAAAAAACTTAGATGACTACAGTTCAGTTTAAAGTCATTCAGGACAGTCTTGATCTGTCAAATCAGTTTTAACCAAAAGGATTAAAATGCTGTCAAGCTTATTCAACAGTACCTACTTTAAATGTTTGACATAAGAAAAAATGTTTTTTGTTTCAAAGAGGAGCAACTCTGGTCTTAATATAATTAAATTCTTTACTTTGCGAATTATTGATTGTCTTTTTGACTTTTTTCTTGCATTTTACAACTTTTACATACTAGAACTCTGACTTTAAATATAACTTTTATTTAACTAAGCTAAAAAAAATATAACACAAAAATAATTTTAAATATTTACAGTAAGATATCAAATTAACTGTATAATACTTATCTTAAACCAAATGTTTTACTTGAGATGGTTATTTATATTTTTTATAGATATAAAAAGTTTTGTAAGTTAAATCAGCACAATTTTTTTAAAGCTATAAAGTTTTTTTTTAATATTGATTAAACTATATTAGAAATCAGTAATGACATTAGTTTTTTGATAAAATTTTTACACACTCAAACTACTTTGGATAACTCTTATGCTATTTTAAAGGTTGGAAAACTTTGGCAAAGTAACTTTTTAAAAGATACTTATGCTGAGACATTATACTTCAATTGAAGAACTTACTTGACAAGTTAAACCACAACCCAGTAGCAGTTCCAATAAACAGCTCATTATGGTAAGTTAGTTTTAGAATAATAGGTCTCTTGGTATTTTAGTCTCTTATATTACACTTAAAAAAATTAAAAGTCAATGTCTCTTTTACTAATATTGATTAAAGTGTAAAATTTTTCGAAAATGATTTATTCATTTTTATAGGTGCTTAATAACTCTTGAGAAAAATCTAATTATTAATATGTAAATTTAATTAATTTTCATTAATTTAATTGTTTTTTTTTTTGTAATCATAAACATTTTATTTAGTTTAAAAAATTACTTGTTTTTATTAGTAACAGCTTTGTTTTGCTTTTTTTTTTTGAACATTGTAGTTTTATTTTTTTTATGTTATAGCTCATTTTTATTCTTACTTATTTTAATAAGTTGAATAGTATAGTCCAAATCTTAAACATACTTTTTAAAACTTAAATATTTATAAATTTTTTTTTAAGACATGTAAAAGATTAAATTATTGATAAATTTTAAACTTAAAAACATTTCATGTTAAAACTTTACCTTTTAACGTAAAGTTCAATATAGATTTTATGTGTGTATGATGTTAGATACTATTATTTAATTTTTTTTTATTGATATTTTGTTCATAAAAAATAGTTGATGTTTTAAATTTTAATAGTCTCATTTTAAAAAGTTTTTGTTTTAGAGTTTGATTTTAACTGTTAAGTATTTTTATAATTTTTTAGCTCATTATAAATTTGATTAAAGTTGGGTATGCAACTCGATGACCGAGAGGTCTTTTTGTGTATCCAGGTCCTTCAACAAAAAATAATTTTTGAGCAATTTTTTCAATAAACCTCATTAAGACCTGAATTATTACTAAGCATTAACTTTAAAATCTTAATTTTAGGTTTGATCAGATTCGTGCAAGCAACAAGACCAACACATACAGTTCCAGATCAAAAAAACGGATTTAGCTAGGATAATATTTTCATGTCTTTTTTGTCGTTACTTTTTGGTGTAATTTTTGTTTCCTTAATTTTTTCGTGGCAATACATTTGTTAAACACATATAGTAATCGATTAATAAAAAATCATTAAGTTAAGTTAACTAAATAATTAAATTTACCATGCAATAAAAAGTACCAAGACTGCTGATTGTTAATTGGGATTGTGGCAATGTATTAAATTAATCTAGTTAGTATTTTAGACCTGGGTGATACAAGTAAAATATTGTTGTAATAATTATATCACCGGTAGAATTTTTTTAAAATGGATAGGGTTAAGTGAACAATTTTAAGTTATCTTCTAAAAATTAATTGGGTATTCCCGAATTATTAGTAAAAAAATCGATTTAAAGTATTTACATATTCTTCAACACTAGCGGCGCTAAAGAATGGAAATTGGGGTGCACCAAATTTTAATTTTGTGATTTAGGGTTCACGGATTCAAATTAGCGTGCCGACCACTGCTTTACACAAAACAATCAAACAATATAAATTTCTATTCTTGATTAACATGTTTACTGCCGCAGGCTATGGCTAGAATGCCCCGACCACTCTATGTGGATGGTTTATATGTTCTTAACTTTTATCAATATTTCATCAGGAATTTCTTATCTGCTCTTTACTTTCTCCTTATCTTTACTTGCATCAGTATAACACATGACCTAGCGAGCTTTCTCTTAAACGCTTGGATAAACAAGGACTTTAGCTAAAAACTTTCCATTACATTTAAACAGTTATAAAGTGCAATTTGATATCCTCTTACAAAGTAAATTTAAACTTATATAAGTATATTTTTCCTTATAAAAATTAAATAAAAAATAGTATTTTGATATGATTAATCTTATTTTGTAATGTAGAACTTTTTTTTAGCCTATTAGCAAACACCAGACAAGTACTTTTTGCTTTGAACTCATACTTTTAAGCGCCTAAAGTTCGTACTAAATACCACTGTATTGCGATTACTATATTGAGTTCAGTTATAAACATTTTATTTAGTAGAATCTAAATTATTACTAAGTTTTTAAACTTAAATATGTTGATTGGGCGTAGGTAAAGCTGCATGCAAAAGTCAAACTCCGTGTTAAAGCGTCGCTGTACAATTCTAAAACGCACCTGAAATTTTACTGTAAGTTTAGGATCTTACTAGACGTTTGTACAACTCTAAGAATCAAAAACTGTGTATGAATTTTCATATTTGTCAATCAACATACCCTTTTTTCAAGTTTCATGGGGCCCAGTAAACCCAAAATAAATAATAATTGTATGACATTCTAGTACGATTAAAAAGTTTGTGTATATTTCGTAACTATATATGTTGTAGCTTTACTAAAAACAAATTTATAGGTATAAGACATACGTAGGCATAAAGGAACAGGGATTACATTATTTTCAAACAAAATTATTATTTACATTTGCTAAATAGTTTAAAGCAAGATACCACTTGTAAATTAAACAGTTTTACAACTATTAAAAAAAATCGGCCGGACATTTAAGATAAATCAAAAAACATTTTATAGTACTCAGTAGTCAGCTACACAGCAACACTGGCATTCTGACGACTCTGGTTTGAAGAACATGATATAAGAAACCTTTTATAAGATAAAAAATTCGAGTTTAATTTATAGTTAAATTCAATTTTCTAGAAAAATATATTTAAGTACAAATATATTGATCTACTTTTTTTCTTTATCAAATCTATTAGTAAGTAAAAAAATCATTAAACTTTAGTATAAGTATTTTTTTAGCGAGAGACCTTTAGTTTTTTAAAAATATTCTTATCAGTATTTTTAATTAAAACAAAATTACTTTAAACTTAAAAAAATTCTAAAGGTGTTGAGCGTATCTAAGAGAATTTTTTTGTTTGATTAAAGGAAGGTATCGCTTTTTTAAATACCTAAAAAGGGTTTTATAAACATTTTCAAGAAACCCTGATACAGTGTAACCCAGTTTCATTTTTAAAAAGTTACATAAGCGACAGATTTAAAAGTAGTTTTTTTACTTATATTTAATTGATATTCTATAATTCAAATTAATTTGCTAAAATAAGAAATTTTACTTCGTTTAAAAGCTCTTTTTTTCATTGATAAAAAAGTTGAAAAACTTAATTGTAAAATTTTGCATCAATTATAAATATTTATTATATAATTCTTTAATTCAAAAGCTGTAAATATAGACTTACATAAGTAAAAAAATGTCAGTTCAGTTTTTGTTTATAAAAAGTAAAACTAGGCAACTAAACTTAGTCTTAGATTAAGCTTAACTTACATATTTTATTATTAATTAGACAATATTATGGGATTTAAAATTTATTAAATTTCAAACAAATATTACTTAAAACAAATTCAAGTACTCGTTTATTTGCGAATAACTTCATTCGTTCAATAAAATGTCACATAAATTGCTTTAAAGTATCTTCCTTTAGATCCCAAACATTTTTGTGCTGTTTACCTAACGTTGATGCGTACATTATCTGTAACTACCAGTTAAGTTTACAAAATTATAACTTTATACTAACTTTAACAAAATAACTGTTAAAAGTTTACCAACAAAGTTAATTTATTCAGCTATTTTTTGCTGAAAAAATTTAAATTATTAATTTTTTTATTTCCAAAACAAAACAAGTTCTAACATTAAAACACTTTTGTACACTTTTTTACTTTAATATATACAAAAAAATAACTATTTTATGTTTTTACTTAAATTTCCTTATCAAAGTAGTTCAAATTCACTTTACAATTATGCTTTAAAAGTTTAAAGATGTTTAAGTTTTGTGAACATAGACTCATTTAATCTATCTTTTATATGTTTTTTGTAACAAAATTTATTACATTATATAAAGAGTAAAACTTACAAACTACTTTAAGTATTTAAATCAGATAACTTAAACTACTCCATTAACTTTTAAATTTCTAAATAGTTTATTATTATGATTTTCGATCGCTTCTTAGGTTTTGCAAATTGAGTATTTTACAACTGGGCTGCTTTTTATGGAGCAAGCCACAACTTTGAGTTGATTTTTCTTTTATCTGATTGTTTTATAAAAGTTGATAAAAAAAACTGTAATGAAAAAGTACAGTTTATTACAAAAAAAAATTATTGATAAAATCATTTATAAGATTAGTTTAAGCAATAAGTCATTTTTATTATTATATCAATGAGTTTTTGTTAGAATTGTGCAAAAACTAGGAAGTATATTAAAGGGTGAAATATTTCATAATAAATATTACAACTTTTTTTTCCTAACGTTTTTTGTCCAACAATATTATAAGTTGTTATAATTTTTGTTAGTTTTTTTTCAACCAAATAAATTTAGTTTTTGAAGAGTTTTCTAAGAAAAATATTTTTAAAAATGTTCAAAACTATTAAAGAAACTGTTTGAACCTTAGATAAATTGTTGTGCTGTTCCTTATAGTACTGTGAGTTTAATTAAGTTAATACAATTTAAAACTTAAAGTTCAATACTTTCAAAAAGTTGATAGTATTATAGAAACGTTCTTATGAAATTAAAACTAAAAAAAAATTTGCAATAAAAAGTTGTTTTTTTACTAAGCAACCACTTTGTTTTGATAAGTCAAAATTAAAATATATATGTTAAGTTTTATTTTGTTTTCATCAATAATTAAAAAAATAAATGACTAGTATGATTAGGTCAAAAGCCCTCTGAGAGAAATTCTAGTTGTGAAGTAATTTGTTGTTTTAATTTGTTTAAAAATTTTCTAAAGCCTGTATTTCAAAAGTTTTATAACTTTTATAAAAAGTCTTAAAAATTAAAAACATTTAGGCATCATGTAATTTTAAGGTTGAAAGGCCTTGATAAAAATGAAAGCTTGTTTTGCAATGTTTTTTAATTATTTACAAACTTTTGAACAATACACTTCCTTTAATCTAAAAAGATTATAGTTTAAACAAAGCGTACTTTTAAGTAAAAATCATACAGTAGTACTAATTAAATAAAGTTTATTTAATTAATTAACTGCTATTACAACATTAAAAACTCGAAACAGTTAACCATTTATTTCTTATTATCATTATCCAGCTTATCTAATTTTTAGTGCTATGTACAATGTTTTACTAAACTTTCACGTGCTTTTAATGTACTCAATCAGTTGAACCGATTTATAAAGTTGTGCTGTGCTATATATCATTTGTATAAAACTGTATTTATTATAATTACTATTAGTATAATAAATTTACTAACCAGGTTACTATTTCTACTAAGCCAGAAAGAAATCAGCGTTTTACACGACTGTTATTTGATTAAAAAAAGCTCAGTTTTGATATAACTATACAGATTTTTAAGTAAGTTTCGAATTAATTTCATAAGTCCATAAGTTTATAAACTGCTTATAAGCTTGCACAAAGCAAAGTAAGATAATAATTTCGTAACAAACTTTGGTTATACACTAAAAGTTAGTTTTTTTTTACTACAGACATAATTTTATTATTATACAAAAATGCGAGTGAAATTTTATTTATTGAATATTATTCTTGTGTTGGTTCTTCTGAATTTAGTTAGTGCTAGACGAAAGAAACAATGCACTGCAAAAGATTTAAAAGGAACCAACAAAAAGAGATTCAAAAGTAGACTGCAGGCCTGTTTTGTTGTTGACTTTATATCTAAAAAATGCAGGAGAATTCAAAGGAAAGAAAACTGTAGAAAACTATTAAAAGGTGAACGTTTAATGAACTTTGATTTGTGTATTTATATATAAGATATAACGTTAAAAGACGTTAAATCCTGAAGATCCTGATAAGTTAAGCTTATCGGAATACATACCTAGGATGTTTTTGTGTCAAAACTTTATTCCGACTAACGGCGTTTCAATGCTCTCAAATAAATTTAAGAACAGATCTACGGAGTCTATAAAGTATTAACACACATTAGAAAAAAAACATGTATAATTATGTATAATTTTTATGTGAGTAGTAACTATAAACGAACTTTATGGTTAAAAACACAGTTTGGAATAAAAACATAGAAAAAAAAAAGTTGTCTACGAAAATTACAAATTTAATAAAACCTCAAAAAAGTTCTGAGAATAGGCAAGTTTATAAAAGTGAAAATAAAATTATTCTGTTTTAAATAACTTGTTTAATTTGTTTTTATTTATAAAAAATAATTCTACAGAGGCCGCGTGCCAAGGTTCAGCTTTTAAATCAAACGATCCGGGTTTAATTCCCGGTAAAAAAGAAAGTGGTGTAAAACTCGATAACCGAAAGGTTTTTTGTTCACCAGGCCCTTATGCCAAACATTTTAAGCATTTTTTTATGGTTCATTAAACAATATATATGTTACAAGCAATTCCTAATCAAAATTTAATTTTTAAAAGATTGCCCTTCACCTGGCTACATAGTGGATGGAACGATAGAAGGTCAGAGCTTTAAACAGGGAAGTGTTATGAAGTATTCCTGCGAAAAAGGATTCAAGTTGAATGGGGAAAGCGGAGCAACTTGTTTGAAATATGGTTGGTTTTTGAATTTTTTGAACAATCATATACTCAGAGTGCTTATTAAATATGGTTTAGGATAAAATGTACATAAATATGTACGTCATTAAGTTTAAAGGATTCAAAAAACAAAACAGTTTTAAGAAATTTTTGTACTTTAATTAAAATAATCAAAATTTTTGATTTATCGCTCGAATTGATATCTGAGATAAAATTCTTCACTTTATTAAGGTAAATGGTCGAATCCCACGCCAACATGTGAAGAGATAAAGTGCAAGGGTATGCCAGTTATACCAGAACATGCAACTGCGAATCTTCGGAATTTAGTTGAGAACAAAGTTGGTAGTGTTGCTACTTACTCTTGTCTTAGTGGGTATGAAATTAGAGGTGGAACAAACACTGTTGGTTAGTTAGAAAAATTAGATGTTCTATTGCTAAGATTAATGTTGAGAAAAGCATTTTAAGGTTACAAGTGTCAAAGATAAATAAAATGCTCTTAAGTTTTAACATGTATAGAGGTGAGAAAACAAGAAAAATAGTTTCAACTTTGTTTAATCCAGGGACGTAGCTAGCTCAAAAAAGTTACGAATGTGCAAAAACTAAAACATCTGAAATAACACGTCCTAGCGGGAACACAGCAATTTAAACTACCTCTAATATTATTGAATTTAATCTGAAAAAATGCAGTTATGTCAATACATCAAAAATTGAATGTTGAAGTACGAGTGATAACTGTATACAAGTCAATTTATTTTGCTCCACACCCCATATGACTTTTTATGTCATGCCACTTGTGTAAACCCAGAAAACATTCATTAAAAAAAATTACAATTTAACTCAAAAACATTAATATTGTTTTTATTCAAAAATTTAAACGTATAAAGTCAAACATTTAACGTAGTCAATAGTAACAACAAGTTATGCAAATTTTTGTAACATAAAATTGTATGATTTTGATTTTTGAAGCTACAGCTTTCAATAGGTTTAATTTTGCATTGTAGCTTTTTGACAAAACAAAGCTTTAACGCGCTAAATGTTACAATTTGGATGTACTTAATTCGTTCAATTTTTTTACGACACTAAAAGTCCTAAAGAGTACATATATGTCAAAATTATCTCTCAGGAGTGCATAACTAAGCACAAATGAATACTAAAAGCTAAGAAAGCCGAGTATTTTCAAGCTGAAATAAAAGCAAGCTTTTTTGCACATAAGTATACGTTTCTGTAGATTTGCAGAAACGTACCAAGCCACGTCCCTGGTTTAATCCTTTATTAGTTTTTCAATTATTCTTGTATATAGTTTTTTTTAAACATTTTGTATAGACTTTGTTTGTTACTTTAAATATTATAAAAGTTTATAAAACTAACTTAATTGCTACATGCCTTTTACTAAGTAAAACGTATTTTTTATATAAAAGCTGTCAAACTAGAATTTTATAGTTTGTAGCAAAGCAATAGTTTTAAAGTTTCAGACTAGTTTAAAAACAAAGAAAGACTTTCCCATAAATATTTTTTTCTTTTGCTAGGGCTGTGTATGACAATTTATAATAAACGAACTTACTTAATTTAAAAAAGATTCATTTAGAAAACATTTTCTATAAAAAGTCGTTGTTTTTAATCTTGTTATAAAATATTTAGACGAAAATTAACAACAAAACAATTAAACGTGTAACCTTAACAATCTCTTATACTTTGATAATATTATCATTAGACAAAAGAAGAACTTGTTTACTATATGTTATCTATCTTTTTACAGTTTATTAAACTAATACCTTACACTTTAGAAATGAAGCTTGGAATGTTAACGTTCATAACAAAAGTCTTGATAGTCTCTTTACTAGTACATGAAAATATGGTTTTTCTATAATCTGCGAAACAAAACAAATTGTAACCAACAACTTTATATCTTTAACATAGAAATTAGTTTAACTCTTTTTTATTGCACATCATTCTTGCAACCCTTGTATTAACAAAATAAACTAAACAAAATAATTGAAAAATCTGTAAACAGTTTGCGGTGATAGCGGAGAGTGGGTAGGTGAAGTCCCTGAATGCAAACCAATAAGATGCAGCGGTGAACCCAGCGACATCAAAAACCTGGGGTTCATAAGTCTTGAGACCCCGTACGAGCCAATAATTCACGGGCTGATTCCCTTCCGCTACAAGGACAAACTTAACTTGTTCTGTGAAAGAGGGTTTAAAAGGTTGCAGTTATTATTTGACTGTTTAGTTTTAAGCTGAGTAATATAACAGTTTTGTTTGCATTGCATGGAGTATTTAAATTTGTCTTGTGCCACTGTTTTAACTAACTTTTTAAACAGATAAAAAGTTTGTTTCAAAGTATTTTAACAGGCGTTCAAGTTTCTCAAACATTTAAATAGTAAATAATGAACAATATGCTAACTATTAAACTTTTAATAATTGTAAAAATTTTGTTTTAACAGAGTCGGACCTCAAGTAATTAAATGTCAATCTGATGGCAAATGGTCTGCAATGCCGAAATGTGTTCCAAAATTATTTTAGATACTTTTCTGCGTTTTTCTTTTTAATAAACTATCAATTTCGAGATAAAGTATTTAGAATTTGTGCTAAAATTAAAAAAAAAGTTTCTTAAAATAATTGATGATAAAATTGATGTGTTAAAGCACAAGTGACAAAAAAAAAAATAGAAAATAAAACGATATTAAAACAATAGTACCCACATAAATTCATTCGACATCTTTATATCGTTTCTTGAACAAAAAAAAAAGCACTCAAAAATTGTTTATAGCTGGCTTACAATATTTAAGGGTTTAGATAAGTATAACGTTGTTTTATTTTTGTTATAATTAAATATAGTAATATTTTTCCAAGTATTACAAAACTACTTTAAAGCAACTATCTCAGATTTACTTACAGTATTTTTAAGCGTTTTCTAAATATTTTGCTGTTTCAGAATTAAATTATTTTACATTTCTGTAAATGTATAATATAACTATTAAAAATAGCTTTAGAAAACACCATTTATTATACGCTTTAGTCTAAACCTAAATACATACAAGTTCTTATAATCTAATTTCTTAAGGAGTACAGTTTTATAAAATGGTTTAAAATTTGAAAATTTTATTGTATAACGTTTGTGTGAAAAAGTAAGTTTTGTAATGTCTTGTGAAAGTTTAGTATTATAAAATTTTTATAAACTATAAGTTTCTCAAATATTTAGTTTATTTTTTATTTTATTTTACTTTAAATTTTCTCTAAAAATTTTATCTTAGTTTTCTTTTAGCCACATTTTGAGAGTTGTGATTTTTTTCTTGAAATGAGCTAGAACTATACAAAAAATTATTTGTAAAAAACTTAATATAAAATGCTACAAAATTGTAAACACTTATCTAAGTTAAGTCAAAAACTCTGCAGAATTATTAGCTTTAGCGGAAAAATTTCTTATGACAAATGTATATTTTTTCTTATAGGGAATTACAAGTTACTCCATAACATTAGTGACTTATGGAAATCTAAGTAAGATTTTTTCGAAGATAACTAGACTAGGACTTCCTGACCTATCAATAGATGTTAAAGTTGGCTGAAAGTTAGTGCAAAGGGGAAGACTTCTTTACTTTAATCTTACTTTAGATATTTGTAATTAAAGTACACACTTTCTAAGCACAACTTATACTGAATGTTAAATTCTTTTCTGCTGAAAAATTTTAACGATAGTTGATCTTAAATATTTTATTTTCTACTAGATAATACACTTATTTGTTTTCGTGTTTCAAACCGTTCAATTATTAAAAAATTACAATAAACATTAATAAGAAAATAAAAAGAAGAGTTTATTACTACTGTTTTTTTTCCTAATATTGTATAGCTAAACTTTGTAAACAGGGGTTTCTTTAAGTATGTGTTATCGCCCCTTTGGAGTTATTACTAGTATTAGCGATAAACTAAATAGGTATTTAACTAAAAAGAATTTTAATTTCAAATATCCGTCAGTGGGCGGTATTAAGAAGGAGCTTGGAATTCTTGCTATAAGCAAACGTGGGCATTTAGTAAGATTATTAATTTTAAAAAAATGCAGTAACCTTTTGGTCTTATAAATTATTAAAACAATTAAAACCTTCATTTTAAAAGTTTACAGAACAAAACCTAAAATGTTTTTGTTTTATCTTACAACGAATAAAGAAGTTACTTAGTTGTTACGTATGTAAA
This sequence comes from Thalia democratica, assembly GCF_965202585.1. NCBI lineage: Eukaryota > Metazoa > Chordata > Thaliacea > Salpida > Salpidae > Thalia > Thalia democratica. The sequence goes on from NC_139171.1 coordinate 23,298,102, forward strand.
TAAAAACATACAAGATCTTTTTTAGTAGCGTAAAACCATATTGAGCCAACTTTCACCTTACAAGGTAAAAATAACGACAAAATAAATGTTAGTTAAGTTTTCCACAATATTCATTAACTTTAATAATTAAAAAACGTGAACCAGTTTTATATTTAAAAATGTTTTTAATAAAGATTTTCAAAAGTATTTTGTTTAAAAATTCGGTGATTAGAAACATATTTAAATTGATGCTCTAATTCCAGCTTACACTTATTACTTTTTTGATAGCTTAGAAGTATTTTTGAGGTTAACGACTAATCAAGCTCTGTTCAAACAAGGTATGTTAGTTCAGTATTATTCTAGCGTTTCTGACTGTTTATTCTTTCGCAGATGTTAGGTCTTTTAAAACTTTTAAAAGATTGAAACTGTTTACTATAAAATGTAAGATTTAAACTTCATTTAAATTAAGTAAATTAAAAAGTAACACTTTAAGCCTTTTGTTTTTTTGCTAAACTTACTGCTTTAAGTATACCATATTAAAGTTGGCTTTGATTTTATATACTAGTCAGACTTGTAATAATAATCATAATGTTATATTTGCACATAAAGCTTGATTAGGTTTTATCAGTTGTAGCTTAGTAGACAAAGTATTTACTAAAAGCTAAACAGGCATCAGTTATTTATGACAAATTTTTATAATAATGCAAAAAATAAAATAAAACAAAAATTGTTTCTTTTAGATTCTATCTTTTGACTTGTTAGCGTTTTTAAAGCTTGTTTTGAATTAGATAAGTATATCCTGCAAAAATACTTAAATAAATGTTTTATTTTCAGTTTTATTTTGATTCGACTTTATATTCATACAATGGAAGTTTGTTTCGGAGTCACTCCAATGGAGACTTTTCCTATTTTCACTCCCAACGAAGAAGATTTTGAAGAGATGCTGGAAATCTTTCGCCAGATGAGGATAACTGAAGACAAACAAATGGAAGTCAGCGAAGCTTCTAATGAGATGAAATCAATTTTGCTGAAGAGGAAAGTTTGTATCAAAGTAACGGCATCAGCTAGAAAAAGGTTAAGTGAGTTTTCACGTCTCACCACGTGCAAAAAATACAAAAAGGATCCTGCAGAAAAAGTGCTTTAAGATTCACGAAACAAAATGATTAGTTTTGCGCCGAGGAAAAAGGTCGTGCGAAAATTGAAGATGTAAGACAAATGACATTTAATAATATTTCTTTAAGTTATTTGTAAATTTGTTTCGTTTATATGTTCGTACTTTGTTTTCTCATTTTCAGGTTTTGTGTTCTATTAACAACTTTGTTTATTACTTAACTATTAGCTATTCAAAACGTCTTTAGCGAAATTCCGTATTTAATGTTTTACCTTTAAAAATCTTATTACTTATGTTTCAATAAATGATAAAACGTAAGCGCGTTATTTTGTACTTGTTGTGGTTTATAACTTTAAACGAATAAAAAAACAGTTTTAAAATAGAAGACCATAGTTAAGATTACAATTTTCAGCCATGAAATTTTAAATCTACTCTTCAGATTATACTTTTTAAAACTTTAAACTTAATTACATTTAAACCTCAAAGTCTCCAACTTCTGCTTGAGTTTTTATTCAGATCTAACATAAAACAAAAATCGAGTTTAGACTAAATTTTGAAAGTATTTATGAAAGGCTCATAAGCATCACGCAAGAAATTCTAAATTTATCAAAAAATCTGCTGTTAAACTCGTATTGTTAACAGCTATATTTTGTTTATTGTAGCGATATGTAGTGTTCTATAGGTAACAAGTTTCTGAAATTATAAACAAGTTTACGTGATAAATTTTGAAATATTGTACTATGCATCATGTATTATTATATAATAACATTGTCTTCTGTTCTGTATTTAATCATTTTACTACTTCATTTGCAGAATAAAATTATTTTCAATTTTTTAGAAACTTTACGTTATAGAACGAAGTCTATAGGTAGTTAAGTATGTTACAATGGGTTTTTAACAACTTTCAAAACTACTTCAGCTGTATGAAAACAGTTTTTTGTAACAAAAAAAACTTAATAAAACGTACAGGATTTAATGAGAAAAAATTGATTTTGATATTTCATTATACTTGTTAATTTTAGAAGTCCTTTGAATTTGCCCACGCGGTTTTGTTTTTGTTTTGTTTTTTACAACGTTAATGTTGTTGTGAATCGTATATTTTTAAATAACTGTTTAAAAAACTATTTATGGTTTAAGAAACATAGTACTTATGAAATGTATGTGTATTGTGTACTTATTTTAAAGATGGTTACATCAATAGGTTCCTTATGGGAGGCGAAAACTAAAACGGCGAATAAGTAGAAATTATTAAAATCTATCTCCTTCTACGTTTTTTGAGATGACTACCTTAAATTTTGGGGAAATGTTCCTTGAAATATTTAGAAAACTCTTTTGGAACAACATTTGAAAATATTAAAAAGTGAAAGTTTTATAAAAAAAAAACAAAAAAAATTTTTTTTTTGTTCATTTGTATAGAAAATTTAATTTTTTTTTAATTTTTTGCAACAGAATTTATAAATATTGCAAGGAACATTTCCTGAGAGTTTGAGGTAGTTATTTTAAAAAACGTAGGAGAAGATAGATTTTAGTGCAATAGTCTATTTCTGCTGTTTTAGTTTGCGCCTACCATAAGGAACTTATTGTTGCCTCAGACTTTGACCAACTACGACTTAAAAATATTTTGAATTTTTAAAATATGTGAAAAGCAACTAGTAGCCTAGTAAAAACTATATATAATAAGATGAAATTGTGAAAAAAAAAAGTTTTACTTTAACCTATGCCCTTAAGTTAATAATTGTACATTTTTGCACTACTTTGAACTTAAATACTAAATTTTATTATTTCTATTAACTGCAAGATTATATATAAAGCGTTTAATTTCAAAAGTAGAAACATTACTTACAATCAAAAGGTTGCTTGTGGTTAAATTTTTTTATAACAGTCCGAGCTTAATAGTAAAACTAAACAAAAGTGTAAGCAATTACTGTTTTACAAATGCAAAGTTTTTTAATAAAACGAGCTATACATACACTTGTTTTTTATAAATATTAGCTAACAGATAAGGTTTTTATCATGTTATGGCTGACTTCATTTTTTTATACAAACTATTTAATTTAAAACAGTTAATCAAACTCAATAAAGTTAGTTTTAACAAAGGGGTAATTGTAAATAGTTTAATTAAATTATTTTAAAACTTTTTATAAATATTGTAGTATATAAAATATTTTTGAACTTATCACACTAATGTAGATTTTATTTTCATTGTTATTCTTAAGTTAAGTAACATGTACAAATGAATGAGATACTGTTACTTAAAACAAGTTATCAAAAAGTGCTAAATAAAAATAAATATTTATAAGATATATACAATTATTTAAAAAATTAAGTTTTTAAAGTTTAAAAAGTATTGTTTTTATACGAAAGTTACACACAAACACCAGAAGACTGTAAAAATCTTTAATTAATGCTTCAGATATAACAAAAATTGTTTTTAGTTTTTGTTTAATCTTATCACCATTTGTTGTAACAATTTATCTTTACATCTTACAATCACTGTTGTTTGGCTTGTTCATTGAAAAAAATTTTTGTAGAATAATGCGATTTTTTTATTGTTTACGTAGATATTTGTTTTTAAAACGTTGTAATAACTAAATTGTTTTAAACATTGATATAAAACACGCTTTTGTTCCAAAATATAAGGTAACAGAAAATAGTATACTATGTGTTTATACTATAGCATTTAAAAAACTTGTTATTAATCGAAATGTAAAACTATATACTGTATTTCAAGTCAGTTTAAATAACAATAAATGAAAACAAAATTAAAGTAACAACATTATTTCAGTTGTAAGACTTAATACAAATAATAAACTAAAATTCAAAAATATTTGTTTTTAAGTGTAAGTAAATACTTCTGCATGACACCTAGTTCCAATGTTATCGCGAAATTTTGACATTTGTTCCTTTCTTAAAAAAAAAATTACTAAAGTATTTTCAAGTGAAAACCAGTAATCTATTTAAAATTCGTTCTGTTTTATAACAAAAATACTATGTTTAAAATGAATAACATAGTGATTAGTTTTAAAAGTTTTTAAAACATTATATATAGATTATTATTTTTTTAATTTATTGATTAGAAAATTGAACTCATGAACTCAAAAGTGTATATTATATGATTTTGTTTAATTTTTTTGTTTTATTTTGTAATAGAACAAAAAATTATTGTTTTGTTTATCTTAACAGGAAATAAGTAAAGTTGTGGTTGAAAGACAAAAAGTAATCTCCTTGTAATTTTCCTTGTTTAAATGTTAGTAAAGTTTAATTTAACATTTATTAGTAATAAGGAAATATAAAATTCTAAATCCTTTCTAAGTATTGTTGTGTTTTGTTCAAAATTTTTTGTCAATGTTTTCTTGTTAAAACAGTATAAAACCAACATGAAAATGTAATTAATGTTCATTAATGTAAAAATAGTAGATAGTTTGTTTTCAATTATAAAATAGTACGTTTACTTTTTCTAGTAATTATTCTACTAATCAATGATATTACGTTTGATATTTTTGGCAAAGTATAATAAAATTACCAACTTGTAGTAACAAAAATTACTAGTATGTACTATAGAACATACTTTACTAAACCATTTTTTTTATAAGTTTAAAATATTTATATTGTTTATTTCAGGGGCGTGTTTTGACTAGTTTCCTGTTTCTTATGAACCCCCTGATAAAAGAAAAAAAAATTCTTAGAACATCACTAAAAACGTTGTTTATTGACTTTGTTTTGGTTATTTGATAAACTTTGAATAATGAATGTTGAATTTATAACACTGAAATATTAAAAAGTTGCAGTAAAAAAAATGCTCGTTTTTACCCAGCTGAAATAGATTTTAAATCGAATTTTAACTGTGACGTCATAATAGGTAAAAGTTTTTTTAGTAGCATTTTTTCTAGGAAACTTTTTACTAAGATGCTCTTTTCCGTTATAAATTGTTACTTAGTGAAATATCTTTTGAGTACTGTTTTTCAATTTATAACTACAATTTTACTTTTGAAATGTCCAATATAATCACTAAAGTTTTATTTTACTTAGTTTATTGTATATAATAATGTTATGTTGTTATACAATAATGTTGTGTTTGTACTTAAACGTTAATATTTTTGTTTATGTGTCAACCAGCTGGGCTTAAAACAATAAAATTTCAATTCAGAGAGTTTTCAAAATCATCTTTAAACAACTACACCACCTGGAAATTTATTCTTTTATCATTTAATGGTAATTTAATATTTTTATTAAAGTTGTTTTATTTTTTTATATCTGTTGGCAACCAAGTTGAATCTTGATTTTTTTAAATTTTTAATTCAAAGAGATTTTAAAACCATCATTAGAATCCCTGCACTATCAGGCATACATTTAAATAAAACTTAAAAATATTTTAATTTAATTGTAGAAGTCTAAACTTTTTTTTAGTGGAGTATAAGTTTTTATAGACTAAATTATTTGAATTTTTTTTTTATTGTAAGTAGATATATAAATGTAAAAAGTTTAAATTTTAAAAGAAAAAAATTGTAAAAACTCCTTCTATACTAACATTTAAAACAAAATTGAAATTCTTTTTATAAAAGTTTATTCTAGTTTCAATTATTTCATAATATTGTTTCCTGATTAAAAGGTTAAATTTTATAGAGTTAGTTAGTTATGTCGGTATAATTTTGTTTTAATAACAGATTTGAATTTTGATATACAATTTGTAAGTTCTTAACTTTTTTCTGGTTCTTTTTGCTTTGATTTATTTAAATTTAATACAGTATAATAAAAAAAAATAGTATTTTTCTACTACTACTTATATGTTTTTTTTTGTATTTCTGAGCAGAAAAAAAAATTTAAACACAGAGTTTTTCGGCTAAATATTGCGTACTTAACTGGCAGTGCATACCTAATTAATGGGTACTTAAGCGGCAAATTAAGAACAAAAAAAACTGTGAACCCCCTTTGAAAAAAGTTTAGACACGCCCCTGGTTTAGTTAAACTAAAAAAATTGATGCAACATTTCACTTTACAATCATTTTTAAAATAATAAAAAAAGGCAGTTTAAAAGTCTTAAAAAATTAAAAAAACAATAATTTTATATGTAAAAAAATTAATATTAATATAAAAAACAGTTGCAGTTTTGACATATTAAACATTTAAAATAAGATATTACTATGATGTTTAAAACCGGGAAATCTTCTACTTTGTTTTTTATTGGCTCAATTCTGGTTTTTCTTTTGGTTGTACAGAATTACGAAGTTGAAGCTAGAAGGTTTGTTTAATTACTAACATGTACATCACAATACTTAAGCAAAAAACTAAAAAACCATGTTTCTAAAATTTATATAAATCGTACAAGATCTGAAGTTTTTATAGTCTATCCACCGATAAACCTTTAAAAAAATATTTTACTATGTTATAGTATTTTTTTAAATTGAAAATTTTAAACCTATGTCAAAAATTATCTCTATAAATTTAAAAAATAAAGTAAAAACAGTATCAAAATAGTTAATAGAGCTATATGTTATTAGTTTTGTTTAGTTGTTTAACAACCACGAAACAATTTATATGATTCGTAGACTAACATTAAGAATGTTGAGAAACATGAGTGTTGAACAACTACGCAATGTGAAATGTGAGGGTAGAATGTTAAACTATTGCAATTACATTGGATCATGGTGCACTGCAGAAATATTAACCGTTCGCAGAAAAAGAGATACTGGTAACTTTTGTTTGTTATATGTAAAATGATAGAAGCATTAGGTTTACTTTAAGGTACCTTGACTAAGATAATGTATAAATTTTTATTGAACGATAAAGAAGCGCTTAAAAATTTTGCTCCAACGACATGGTGTACAGAAAAAAATTTTGGTTATCGAGTCGTACACCACACTTTTTTACATTTTCAGATGAGCTAGAATAGAATGAACTTAAAAATAAAAATTTTTAATCCTTGAGAAATAAAACAATGAATAAAATTAAATAGAAGAAAAGAAAAGTATTTTTTATTTAACAAAATGTTTTAAACCTTGAAAGTAAAAATAAAAACAATAACATTTTTTGTGAAAAAAAAAAAAAATGAAACATATTTATTTAAAATCTTAAGAACATGTTTTAATAACTAGTTTAAAGTTAAAAAAACACTACATTATTTAACAACAATGTAATGTTTCAGTTGGCAAAAAGAAAAACAGAATTTGCAAAATATGCAGAGAAGTTTGTTACAACAAAGATTATTGGTTCTGAGCAAGTTGAAAACAACTTCTGTTATGACTGAAGCATCAACTATTAAAATGTTGTTTATAAATTTTTATATTTTTGTATAAAAAATACTTTGATCAGTAGCTATACTGTTTTATTTACATATAAATATAAGTGACTTTGTTTTTTCGGAAAATAAACCGTAAATGTTGACCATTTGTTACCAAATGAACTTTTTTTTTATGTTCATACTTTGCTTATAAGTGAAATAGATTCCACATTCAGATAACAACTTTATCAAAATACTTATCTATTTCAAATTTATTATTCAGCTGTAAAACTAATATTTTTTAAAAGTTTCAGTAATTTAAACTAGCTCTAAAAGTTGTTGTAATGTTATTTAATAAACTATTTAGTTTTCACTGAAAAAAACTCTGTTTTAAACTAAAACGTTTCTTTTTGCCTATTCGTAGTAAGACATAAACATTTACATTCCATAACAAAAAGCGTACTTACTAGATACTGTTACGAAACTACAAAAAAAAAACATTAAACAACTTTAAAGTAAATGATTTTCATTCGTTATATAAAGTAGTACTCTATCGTTTAGTTTTACTACCTAAATCAGACAAAATATATCTTTTTGTATAAAAGAATTTAACTACGATGTAATATAAGATAGCTTAGCAACAGAAACTTATTATGCGTAGTTTACTTTTGTTTCTATACTTGAGCTAATTCGTTTGTTGTTTAGTTTTTGTCTGTAACAAAGTACTATTTGTGCTAGATTAAAACAATTTAAGCCAATTTGGTACCCCTGTTTAAGTTTAAATAACATTTGTAACTAACGTAAATAAATTCATATGCTTTCCAATAGTAAAAATAAGAATATTAAGGATTAAGATTCATAGTTACTAAATGTAAATAAAAAAAAAATAATATATTCATATATATAAGAGTTTTTAAACTTTACTTATAATGTAACTAACATATAATCAAATTTTAATTATCTGTCTTAAATTGTTGTACTTAAGATTAAAGAAAAATAATAAATTAAGTTACTTATAAAAAACCATTAATGTTTTACTAACTTTTACAAATGTAAGGTAACAGATAAAGGTGGTTGTAACTACAACTATTTTTTGATTGTATACATATTTAAATGCTTTAATTTAACACTTGCTAATAAATCTACTAAACTAAATGTTGTAGATATTCTTAATAAAAGTCTTATTTTTTTTTATAATATTTGGTATAGCTATGCAACATTATTTAATAACTATATTATTATTTTAATATAATTATAGTAGGTACATGATGAACTCTAAATAAATTCAAAACAGAAAACTATCTTACGTTTGTGTAAAACTAACTTGATAAACACTGTTATAAGCATTATACTAGTGTAGACCCAATTAAAAATAAATATGTTCATACTCATTTGTAAAAAAATGTTTATTAACGTGTTCTTCTAAAAAACATATTTTCAGTTATTTAAGTTTTTTATTTAAAAAACACTTTAAACTGGTGTTAAAAAAAACTAATATTTTGGAAAGTACTCGTTTATTTATAAACCAAAAACACATTAGTACTTGTATCCTATTGCTTTTTATACAATTCTTACAAATATTTTATTCACGCTACATGCGAAGTTTTCAACTTAGTGGTGAACCAAATATCTTACTGTAACATTTCAACATTTAAGATTTTAATGATTTTTGCTGTTATTAAGTACTTATGAAAAAATTAAAATGCAAAGTTTTACAGATCATTCTCTAAACAAAACTTCAAAGTTAACATGACATAGTTTTAGAATGTATTTTACTTAAATTATATTATTATTCTTAAAGTTATCATTTCTACAGTTTTATAGGTTTACTATCATTCCTAACTCGCTATCATTTCTAACACGATCTTTTCCAAACAAATAACTTCTAACCCGATCACTTCTAACCCGATCATTTCTAACCCGATCACTTCTAACCCGATCACTTCTAACTCGATATCTTCTAACCCAATCATTTCTAACTCGATTACTTCTAACCCGATCACTTATAACTCGGTCATTTCTAACCCGATCACTTCTAACCAGATAACTTCTAACCAGATAACTTCTAACTCGATCATTTCTAACCCGATCACTTCTAAAACAATCATTTCTAACCCAATAACTTCCAACCCGATTATTTCTAACCGTATCATATCTAACCTGATCTAACCTGACAATTATTAACCTGATCTGTATAAATATATTTGTTTATTATTTTTTTAAATAAGAGTTTATTTTAAAAACAAATTGATATCAACAAAGTTATATTTTTTAACGGAATTTAGTTTCTTTTGTTAAAATAAAAAACTTAATGTTCAGAAAGCTGTTGTTAAAATTTAATTTTTGTTATTTATTGCTTTTGGAAGTTTTTTATCATACGCTAGACCCATATATCAAAATCTGGGCCACTTAAACTGAATGACACTTAAGAAAGAGACGAAAATTTATATATCTAAAATCAAAAAATGTAGTTTTATCTATTATTTATAGATTAAAAGCAAAAGAAATCAACACTATAGTATAATACTAATTGACTTATTTAAGATTTGAAGGATAAGGTTTTTAACAAATTTGGTTTAAACAAGATAATAAGAAAGCTTAACATCAATTCTTTCATCGATCAGTGAATTCCAATAAAACCAAACACTGCTGCATAATCTTTCAATTTAGAATTAACTTCCAATTTCTTTTCAACAAAAAACCTTCTCTTAAAAATTCACCGACACATATTGAGACGATTTAGTAAATTATTTTAATGATTTTAGTGCAGCAATCAGCAAAATAGTCTGAAACACGCACTTCTTCATTAAAGTACGGTTCATGGTTACTTTTATAAAAATAATTTTGAACATACTAGAATGTCAGAATTCAAACAAACTCGGACGCTCATGAATAAAATTTATTCTTGTTCAAACATCAACCGGATATACACATCCTAACATTTAGAGTTAGGTACTGTACATTTTTGCAACCGTTTAGTATTTCATTGTTTTTTTATCAATTATTTTTGTCGTTTTGCTAAAGAATAATCGGTACAATTGAAATAAACATTATAGGAATTAAGGTAAAGACAAATTGAAAAATAAATCAAAAATTTAAGTGCGTTGACTAACCACTAAATTTTAAATTTAAAGTACAAAGCTCATTAAGAATACAGGTCAAGTAAATACCTATCGAAAGTATTGAAAAACGGTTTATTACTTACAGAGGAAAGGCGCTGCTATTAATATCAAACTATAGAATGAACCAAATTCTACATATTAAATCAATGGTTTATAAGCTTAAAAAGTTTTTAAATTACTGATAGTTTCTAATATAAAGTATCTTATCTTAATGAAGTAAACTTAAATCATAGTTGTTCAATTTTTTCTAAAATTAGTTTTGTTTTAAAGCTAATTCCACATTTAAACTAAAAGATAATTATGACTTCATGAATTTTTCGATTTATTTTCGTGTTAACTAATTATTTTTATAAGGTATGGATTATAAACTAATTTTAATTAATTATTTTTAAAAAGCATTAGGAAAAGTATAATCTTATGAAATTTAAAGATTAAGTATTAAGTTTTGATAATCGTCAATGTTAGAAATATGATGAGTATTGCAGCCATTGAAGACTACTCCGGACTTTTTCTTTTAAGAGATTATATATGGTTAATAAATATTTTTAAAGTATGGAGACCAGATTGGCAAGTTGCATTCAAGTTTAGGGCGATTTTATATGTAATAAAAATTTTAAAGAATACTAATATCAGTATATATAAAACTTGAAATAACACAGTTAATAAAACTTAGTAATCCTAATTAGTATGGTGATTTAATTTCAAACTATCATCATTAAATTTTAAGTTCTTAAAACGAAAGTGTTCACTGTTTAATAAGTTAATTTAAAACCTGTCAATTACTAGAACTTAAATTTAATTTTTTTTTTTTTTAGCCAGTGGTAAACTATAATTAGAGATTAAATAAAATATATTATATAACAAACTTAACTATAAAAGTTAAGTGTCAAAAACTTATTATTTTGCTTATTTTCTTTCAAATTATGATGTATATAGAGAAAAATATACATTTATCTTTAAAAGTTTTCAACATTTGAAATTTCAAAAACAGCTTCTCACGGTCAATAGTAAAAAATTTCTTAATATCTTTTAAAAGTTATATGTTTCACAGGTTTCCAAAAAAAAAAACAAACACTTAAGATTATTTATTGATATTTAAATATGAAAAAAACTATAAGTAGTTTAATTGATTATATAATTTCAAAACTTATAATAAAATTTGTTTGTATTGTGAAACTCTAATATAGGTTTAAGTTTCCAATGGATAAAAAAATCATGACATTTGTAGAAATTTAGAGGTACAAAAAAACACCGAGAATAAAGTCAATATACTTCAATCTGGCTTTACTGTAATGTTTAAAAAGTAAATATGTTGCGTGTAATTGTCGTTAGAAAAAATAGTTGATTAAAGGAAACAACGAATTTAATGGCGTATTTAGAAACTTTTGCTTTTAGCTATACTTAATTTGACTATAATTAATTTATTACTCTATTTCGAAATTTCTTTACAGTACTTATTTTGTTTTAACCTACGTTTTTTCAATTGTTCATCATAAAGTAGATTTTAAATAATTTACTTTCGACTAAAATACTAATTTAAGTCGTAATTGAAACATTTTGTATATTATATAAATTTAAGTAAAGGTTTTAAATTACCTTGGCGAGATTTGATTAACCTCTGACTTGTTGTACAAATAGACATTGCTGTTTAATTCAGGTGTCTGCAAACTGCGGCCCGCGGGCCAATTGCGGCCCTCGAAGGGTAAACCTGCGGCCCGCGAGCACGTTATTTTTTTGAATGGAATGGGGCCCGCGTAGGAAAATTTTGTGGCCTGCGAGCATGTAAATGTGACCCGCTGAGCAAAAATATATAATCAAGTTAATTTTTTTTCGGTAAGATGATTTAATTTGACTAGTTTGGTTTTAAGTCTCTGTATAACATTTTAAATAATTAGAATAAATTACTGCTTTAGTTTGAAAATATTAAAAAAGAGAGATAAGCATTCTAACAGGATATTTTTCTCAGTTTCATAATAACCTCTTTCTTACAATAGCAAGTAATTATCTGAAAAAAGAGTGTAAAGAGTGCTTGAATACAATAAGTTAGCTATATAATACCTATTTGTTAAATAAACGAAATGCAAATGTTTTGTATTTTGTACAAAAGTAATGCACAGTAATTAACTAAAGTGTCGTTTCTTTATAGCTTAGATGTTCTTTTTCAATTTTTTATACCTAAGTTTTTTTTATAGATGTTTTATTTGTAAATGTTACATTTTAGTGTAAAAAAATTTCAAATAACATAGTAATAAGAAATAGGTTTATTTGATTTTTGTTTTGACACATTTTAAATTTTAAGAAATTTTCTCTACACTTTAAATTAATTTTGATGCACACCAACTTAAAAAGATGCTCATATTTTAAACCACTTTTTTTTTAGTACTTTAGTTAGTTTAAGTTTAGTTTATGTATAATTTTTTAACATTGTTGTTTCTACATGTAGTATCTAAATTTGTACAGACACATTTAAATCAATATATACGATATAAATTAATATAGTTTTTGTTAGGTATACATTTTCATTTTTCAAACATTTTTTTGTCAAACTAAATTAATTTTTATGCCTTGTACATCATTACACACAATTGCTGTTTTTTGGAGCTACCTATTTAATATAAACTAGATTTAAGGATAGTAAATTTATTAAGTTTGTACATTGTTAACCAAAATAGTTTTACTTAAGCAAATAAACAACTAAACATTGACACACACTTAATTTATCACTATTTGAAGACTTAAAATCTCAGGCCAACTAAGTCATTTTAAAAGATTTTGTATAGAATTACTTTTTGTATACAAAAACATCAGGAATGTTTTTGTTGACTCAGACTGTCTTTTTTGGTTATAAGAGTGGCAAATTAAACTTATGATGTATGTTTTGCTCAATCCACGGTGTTAGTTTTAGTTATAATATATGTTAAATTTTAAGTCTTGCAGCTGATAAAATTCTAAAATTTTTTAATGTTATTGTTAACATTTTAATGTGAACAATCAGTGTTGCCAAAAAACTTGAATCCCGGAAAAGCTTTGAATTTGAAAATTTAAGCTTAAAAATTCTGGAAAAAAAATTTAAATTTGAGAATTTTTGAAAAAACCTAGAATTTCAGACAATTTTTACATGCAAAGTAATGAAATTTCGAATTGACACAAAAAATTTAGCAAATAAACATTTCTTTATTATAAAATATATTTAAGTAGCTTAACAGTATTTTTTAATATTGATATATTTTTTAAGACATTTTTTAAACTTTAAATAACTTTATACTATAAATAAAAGAAAGAACTGTACTTCCAAAAACTTTGTATTGGTTCATTGCACCTTTACTTGTAAAATTTTACCGATTGTGTGCTTCGCGTTGGAACTAAACCAAAAATTCTACTAAAATACCAAAGTTAGTGAAAACATGTCTAATAAAAATTATCAGATGAGCAAAAGTTATTCTATCAGTGTTCTCATGTTAACAGATTGATTAAAGTCCTAGTTTGATTTATGCGACTTTATAACCTTAATGCATTTCCTAAACACGACTTCTTGTTGTCGTTGAAGAAATAAACAAAAGTTTTTCATTACTGCTAACATAAATTCTTTAAAAAGTTGTCAATTACAAACGGTATCTCATTTTAAGTAATAAATTTTGCTACTTTATAACTTGCCTTAACAATTTTTTCTGATCATTCTGTAGTTACTGAAGACAATCATGTGCTTTGTTGGAACTGACTTTGGTGATTTGTTTTTGATCGTTTCTCGCAATAACTCCTAACTAATGTTTTTTTTTTGTAGCTCGTCTTATATTTTCCAATTACTATTTTTAAATCAAATATTCTTATTGCAGATAAATAGTTGCTATAATGCTTAATAAAAAATAAGTTTTTCTACTTTCCTAATGACTCAATAAAGTGTTATACTTTTCTTAAATTTATTTAAGAAACTTAATTGTCTATTCCAGCTGACTTATATTTTTGGCATGTAATTTATTTACTCTTAACAACCTTCGTCATTTCTTTATGTTAAGAACTTTATTTTAACTGGGTTGCTACACAAAAAGGCAATTTCAAAAGCTTGAAAACTCAGGTGTGAGTGAAACTTTTATTTCAAACACTTTAATGAAATCTTTTAATTCTCAGAATACTTTTTATGACTGTAGTGTAGTTTACTTATTGTAATTTTTTCTTGTTTTCTTACACTTTTTGATAATGATGATATTTTAACTAGGTATTTAAGCTTTATTAACAATTATTTATCAGTTTTTTAATTTTTTATATTTTTAATTGTTTTAATTTTTTATATTTTTAATAAACTTAGGCTGGATTGATACAACTTAGACATTTTTTCTTTAAAAGTGGCAACCATGTAAAGGACTAATCACTAATAAGATATTTTATAAAGTGTTCCAGAATTAATTATGTTAAAGAATTTGTTCTAGCTTTCTGGAATACAGGTATTAATATTATTAAGTTAAATAATTACTAATTTTTTTAATTAATATAAACTGTTTAACACGCAAAAACTTTTTTTGAAGTATATGTTCTGAGAAATATAAAAAAAGGGTTGATTTTATAACAATGTATAAGAGTAACCCAAAAATTATCTTTCAAGTTTGGTTTTTATAGAGAGTTAAGATGTAAGTAATATTACATAAGTATTAAGTTTAACTTATTAAGTGCTTATGAAAGTACATAGTGTCTTAACACTTAAGTATATTAGCCAATGTAAATTCTATTCTAACGAATACTAATTTAAATAAGCATTCTATATATACATAAAAGTCATTTAAAATAATAAGGTGAATAAAAGTAAAATTGTTTTTCTAGTGTAATTAAAACTAAAATAAAAATATTATTCAAATGTCAAATAAACTGCGGCCCGCGAAGACTTTGGAATTTTAAAATTTTGCCCGCGACCACCAACTGCCTGCCGACCCCTTGTTTAATTATTAGTGATATTTTTTGCTCTAGGACTAAGTAGGAATTTATTAATGATTTGAAATCAAGACGGTCAATCGACTTAACATACTTTTGCGGTTTGTTATATAGAATAACTGTTTTAATATCTAGGTTATACATAAAAATCATTCTTTTTCACTTAATATAACAAAAGTATTTGATTTTTCTTAGTGTTTGTTTGAATTCCATTATCTTATTAGGTCTTTGAAAGTTAATAAAATAATAATTTGTAAAAGTTACTAAAATAAAACTTAAAACAAACCTACTGTAAAACGTTAATACATTAGTCAGCAAACATTAGTGGTGTACCGGAACCGGATCCGGACTTTTTTTTTAAATTAGGATCCGTCCGGAACGGAATCCGGATTTCTTTTCAAATTAGGATCCAGCCGGAACCGGACCCGGATATTTTTTTCATATCAAGATCCAGCCGGATCCAGATATCAGACAAACATGGCAATATCCGGCTGGATCCAGACCCGGATAGTGAATCATATTATGAAAATTATGTTATATTATATATTTATATCATAATAATTGGTCCAGCACTAAAAAAAGTAAAATCTAGAGAAATCTAGGGAAATTCATGATTTTTTCAATTTTATTTAGGGAAATTTAGGGCTTTTTATTTGGATATTTGCAAAAATCTTTGTAGAAATTAGAGCAAACATATTTTATTTGTTTAATTCTAGATACTAAGTTTGTATTATGTCTGTTTATTTCAGTAATGTGTTTAACAACTTTAATATTTTAAATTTTGTAGTAAATAAATAACTTCAGCAGGGTTCGGCAAACGAAATTAAATAAGTATTGTTCGATATGTATTGATTTAAAATTTTGTTTTAATATTGCTAAGAACACGTGCTGGATAAAATTTAAATCAAATAAATTATTTTTAGGTTAAAAATATATTTAAATATTAATAACCTTTCAATTCTAATATAATGTTAAAACTAAATCTGAATGAAACAGAAAGTAAAGTTTTGCAACTTAAAGTAATGACCTCAAACATATTTTAGAAAACTTCACTACTGGATATTAACACGTTTTTACAGTAATAAAAAAAAATTATCAACATATTAACAATTTACGTAATCAAATCTTATTTACTTTTTTTTGAACAAGCTGTGTTAGTACTGTTATATTAATGGCTAAAGTTTTACAAAAGTAAATATTCATTTTTTTAAAATTCGCTTACAAGTTTTTAATTACGTCAATAAACCTTGCTAAAGATATAAATAAAGTTAAATACAACATTGAAACAAAATATTCAACTTTATATTGCTTCCAAAACATCTATTTCGGTCAAGTATTCTAATGGTAGAAATTTTTTTAATAAACCTAACTAAATATAACATTAAGTTAGTGATTTGCAAAAGGCATAACTTTTAATTTTGATCTTAACAGTTGGGTCATGTAAAAATCTTAACTTTTTGTTTTTCCAATTAAATTAAAAGCTTAAGTTTAATAGTTACTTTTAGACTTACTTAAGATGTTCTTGTTGAAAAACTTATATAAAAAGTTTCTTTTTTTTTTATAATAAGTTTGCAGCACTTATCTTTTGTTTATTAGTAAAATATTTAACCTTTTTAATCATAGTAAATTAAAAAGTAAGACAAAGTGAAAAATCATATTGATCATCAAAATATTTATCTAAAGTTTCTTCAAAAACACTGTTTTAAGCGTTAAGTAGTTTAAAATCTACCGAAAACATAAATGTAAAAACATATGATAAATAAAAAATAATATATTAATTATATTTTTTATGTAAGGACTTTTTATATAAATAGTTCAATTTCAAATAGTAAAATCTAACTCAAAAATTAATGTTAAAACAAACTAATATTTATCTCGAGTATTTCCGATAAAGCGTGAAATATATCGTTTTTGTGACGTCATTAATAGTTCAAAACTTTTCTTAAGGTTTTAGTTCATATATAAACAAACTACAAAATACTACTCATAGTTTAATGCAAAATATAATAATATTTACTAATATTTTTACCACGTTTAATGCGTGGTTAAAAAACAAAGCTTAAAGGCTGATTAGTTTCGTTTACTTAGAACAAAGAATTAATGCTTTATAAAAAGTAAAAATAAAAAGTAAACGATACCATAAAGATAATGAAATTTGAAGCTATGTCAATTAACACACCTAATTTCATTGTTTAATACATTTTAATATTTTTTTTATTAGTCGCTGTGAAACAAAGGTTTATTCGTTCTTAAATGGCAATCGATTAAAATTCTAAAACCTATCGAGGTTAAAAGTTTTACTTATAGTCACTTTTTTTTTAGTTTTAATGACACTTTTACTTTTATTCAGTTTTAGTTTTAGTTAAGCCTATAAGTTTTTTAAATTTTAGTTTTAGTTACACTAATATTTTATTCTGTTTTAGTTACAACGCCCTAGATAAAAATAATTAACATTTTAGTACAAAATTAACCTTGAATAAAATATTTATGTCTAATTTAACGTACTCTCCATCATTCTCTTACTTTTTTTATAATCCATCACTTAAAGGTTTTCATTATCACTTATCATTTTAAAATAGAACCATAGAAAACAAAAGTAGGTCTATTTTTGGGCCTTTTTTGAAATCAGCCCACATATTTTGTTAGTTTACAAAAATGTAATTATTTTCTTTATAAAACTTGAGTAGGTTATAATAGTTCTTTACTATTAGTTTTTTTAAATTTACAAACTTTTACTAAATACTTTTTGAAACCTGTTAAAACTTGGGAAACATTTGTAAAACTAGGCAGTACAGTTATCTTAAAAACTTTGAAACGTTTTTACAAGTACTCTTGGTGACTTAAAAATACTATTCTGAAAAGAGTTAATTAAAGAGCAGTAATACAATTGTATATCATAAATATGATATTAAAATAAACTACAACAGAAAAATATATAGAGCATACTATTTATGAAGTACGCACTTGCGTAAGTTAAGCACTAAATTTCTAAAATTGTTTAATTTATACTAGTTTAACTAGAAGAGCAGTTATATAATTCTAATTAAATAATGATTATTGTAACTATAACATAATTATTTTTGAACATATCAAGAACTTCTAAAATAGAGTGAAATAGACTGTAATTCAGTTTGTTATGACAGCGCCCTTAAAGTATTAGGCTGTATTAGCAATAGAAGAAGCCAAAAAATATATAGTGAAATTGACATGTCTGACGAAATATTATTTTTTAAGCAAATGTAGTTTAAATTTATTTTTTATTAAAATTTTTCGATACAACCTGAAATAATATGAGCCGTAAGTATGTTAAATGAGTTAAGTTCCAAGAAGTATTGTTTTAAATATTTATTAATTATTAGTTTAAACATTTAAATTATTTAAAATTTAAGATTTAATGTTTACTTTTGAATTATTATCATAATAAAATAAGTTTTGCTGAATGATAAGTTTTACAAAATGTTAGCATTTTTCCTTGTAAAAAATTAATCATAACTGTTATACCACTGCGGTGCACTACAACAGCTGCGTTATTTATGAGTCTAAATTCTTATGAAGTTCATGAATTACAAAAAAAAATTCTTATTGAGTTTTTCATCAAAGCCAGTACAAAATGATCTCTATGTACAGGAACCTGGCTATGTGTATTTGGTACTCAAAAACTTGTTTAAATTTTCGAATACTACATAAGCATAGTTTAAAAACAAACAAATTAAGCAAGGAAACTAAGTATTTAAAGTATAAAGATAATACATTCTTTGTTTCTTCTTCTTTTCTTTTTATTTCAGGTGGTACACATGCACCAGTGTCCCTCCTCAGCCTACACCCCTGGTTTTAACGATTGTATTTTGAGCACTTTATGAAAATGAAAGAACGAAAATACTAAAAATAATCTATATTTAAAATATTATTTTTTATTTTAACTGATATTTTGCAGTATAACAACTTTTTTAAATTTCTCCACTAATATTGATTTAAAGTATTAAAGTCACTAGCTTAGGTATAAAAAAAAGTTATCATTAGCTGTATTTTATTATATAAGTTTTGATTTAAAATAACTTTGTTTATTTAAGCTAAGAACATGTGCTCGATAAATTCTAAATCAGAGAGCTTACTTATAGGTTAAAACTGTTTTTGAGTTTTAAAAAATTATTCCATTGATTGTTAAACGTCCATTAATAAACATGAAAACTCATTGAGTTTCTATGTCTCCTTATTTCATTAAATTTAAAAAATCAAGTCTTATTTTAATTAAATTTATAAAATTATTTTACCTATTGCAGACTAAAGTACTGTAGTCAGTTGCAAAAATTTTAAAATCTATTTTTCATAATATGTATCTTATATAATTATTAATGATCATAACTTGATTATTAATAAATTTTATTTATAGGATTATTAATGTTTGTTCCTTCACAATAGCAGAAATAATAAATACTGAAAGATTTTCTGTAACATAATTTCTGAATAAAAGTTAAAATACAGTGATTTACATACGTCAAGAATTGAGTTGTAATTTTCCGCATTAAAAACATTAATGTAGATAAATAAATAACTTTATTGTAAATTAACTAAAATAGTTAAGCATTTTAAATTACTTATATTTGTAACTACTTGGTTATTTGAATAAGAAATAAATCAAAATATACTATTTTTTATCTGAAGGCTCTTAATAAAGTCAGTTGTATCTAGAAGAGCTATTAGTAAGAGATTAAAATTAGTTAGCATTTAGGGTAGAGTGTTGTTTTTACTTCAAATAAAGTTTAAGTTTTAAATAAAATTTATGATCTTAATTTTTAGTAATTTTGTATTAAGTTTGTTAAGTGTATTAAGGTTACTAAAGGGGAACTTATTTAATATTACTGTTCAGTATTTTTTTTTTCTAAAACTTTGTACAAAATTGTTTTTATGTTTAAGATTTGACACTAAAGAAATTTGTCAAAAGTTATTATAAAGTATATGGTAAAATTTTTGCTCTCTTATAGCTCAGAATCTAAATAGTATAGCCTTTTTATAGTAATTATGTGCTTATTAAAGGTTGAACGTCAATATACTTAATAAAATAAAAAAGGATAAAGGTAGACTGCCTCTTTTGATTACAAAAACCAGACATGATTGAAAATTTTACTAAACCGAAATTGTAAAAACGGTTTAAACTACCAAAAAAATCAGTCTCAGACTCTCACTATAGTCTTTATTTTATTGAATAAGAATTTAGAATGTTTGTTTTTTAATAAACAAAAGATCTTTTTGAATGTTTGTAAAATACTGAGACTGATTTTTTTGATGGTTCTTATTTTTTTTTATATTTGTTTATTCAATATACTTTATATTTTGAATTTTACTTTAATGCAGGCTAACAAAAATATCGTTTAGCATTAAATAGTGGAAATTTTGTTCAGATGTAATAAAGTTTTTACTAATACAGTCAAGCAAATTTAAGATTTTAGTAGTTAGAACTCGTTAAGAAACAAAAATAATCTGAAAATGAACATTAGCTGTATACTATTAGCAATATCAGTTTTATCTAAATTAGGTTGAGGAACAATCTGTTGGTTAATATAATTTAGGGTTGCTCTATCCGATGGTTTTTAAATCTTTTTCATAATTTCAAATGTTAATGTTTGTATTTTAAGTATGTTAGGAAAATATAAATGTAAAGTAGATTTGTGTTCAGTTGACAATTTTTTTTTGAAATTCAATGTATTAAAACAATTTTATTATATATTTTTTTTTGATATTTTATTTCTACCTATACCAAATTCAAGTACTAAAATCTGTTGTAAAGACTAAAAAAGTTCATTTAAATTATCAGCTTTATTTTCATGGTCTAATGCTTGTTAAAATTTTGCCTTATTATAAGTAAAATTCAATGCTTTAAAAATACAATAATGAATAAAACTTTTTTTTTATAAAAACTAATGAGGAAAAAAAAAACTTACACTATTTTTATTTTAAGATAGTTTGAGTCAGTTCTTT
Organism: Thalia democratica; assembly: GCF_965202585.1. Classification (NCBI taxonomy): domain Eukaryota; kingdom Metazoa; phylum Chordata; class Thaliacea; order Salpida; family Salpidae; genus Thalia; species Thalia democratica. The sequence continues at coordinate 23,319,427 of NC_139171.1, forward strand.
TCTTGTTCTGAATTAAAAAGAGAGACAAAAGAAGATGAGAGAACATTTTTATCACTAGTGGGTGCTCTTATTTTCTTCTAGCCGAGGTTCGTAACTTTAGAATATAATAAGACACATCTTCAAAGTGTTATTCATAGATAGTGACAGCATCCAAAGATAGCAAGAAAGTAGTAAAGGACGTCCCAGCTAAGGTAGCTAAAGAAAAGTGCAGGTTTCATTGTAAGGAAAGCTTTATCATCAACTTGTACAAAGTACTCAAGCAAGTACACCATGATACTGGAATCCTCAGCAAAGCTATAAACATCATAGATTATTTAGAGGTAGGAGCTGATATTAATCTAAATCAGAATTGTGTTTATTTAGCAAAGATTTTCTTTATTTAGTAAGTTTATGAAATTTTATTGAATACTTTTATAATAGTTTTACACCTGTATTAAATTTAGGTACTAAAATCTTTTGTAAAGATAGAAAAAGTTCATTTTCATCATTAGTTCTATTTTATTTATTTTGCGGAGTTGGCATTTTTTTTTAAATCGATGTATTAGAAACAATTTTATTACATTTATTTGAATAAGTTTATTCCCACCTATATAAAATTTTTGTACTAAAGTCTTTTCTAATAAATAAAAAAGTTCATTTTAACCATTAGCTTAAATTTAGTAGTCTAATACTTAATAAAATTTTGCTTTAATATAGGGTAAAATTCAATGCTATAACTATACAATAGTGAATGAAATTTTTTTTAATAAGAATTAATGTGGAAAATAAAAAAATTATACTATTTTATATAAAGATAACTGGTATAAGTTCTATTCTAGTTTTGACTTAAAACGAGAGAAAAGTGAAGATGAGAGAACATTTTTGTCACTAGTAGGCGCTCTTATTTTCTTCTAGCAGAGGTTTGTAACTATAGAATATATTGAGACACATCTTCAAATTCTTATTCATAGACATTAGCAGCATCTAAGGGTAGCAAGAAAGTGGTAAAGGACGTCCCAGCTAAGGTAGCTAAAAAAAGTGCAGGTTTCATTGTAAGGAAAGCTTCAGCATTAACGTGTACAAAGTGTTCATGCAAGTACACCCTGATACTGGATTTCCAGCAAAGATTTGAGCATCATAGAGTATTTAGAAGTAGGAGCTGAAGGTTAAAAAAATTTAGAGCAGCACTGTGTGTTAGATTAGCAAAGATCTATTTTATTAAATGAGTTAATGAATTTTTATTAAACAATTTTATAAATGTTTTTCATCTATATCAAAATTAGGTACTAAAATTTGTTGTAAAGATAGAAAAAAATCATTTTCATCATTAGCTTTGTTTTATACAGTTTTTAATTTTAGAAAAAATTGCCATTTTGTAATTAAAAATATTACAATGAATATCAAAAAAAAAATGTTTAATTATAACTAAAGTAATTTTAGCCATTTTTTAAGGAGACAACATATTTTATCACTTGTGGGCGCTCTTATTTTTATTAGCTGAGGTTCGTAAATATTGGATAAAGTTAGACACATTTTGCAAAACTTGTTCATTGACAATAGCGGCATCCAAAGGTAGCAAGAAAGTAGTTAAGGACGTTCCAGCTTAAGGTAGCTAAAACAAAGTGTAGGTCTCATTGTAAGGAAAGCTTTAGTATCAACGTGTACAAATTTTTCAAGCAAGTACACCTTAATTACTTGATTTTCAAGCGAGGCCTTGAACATCATGAAGTCTTTTGTCAACGATATGTTCGAGCGCATTGCCACCAAAGCTACACATTTGGCTCACTACAACAAGCTTATAACCATAAGCAGTCGCAAAAATTAAATATGGTGTTCGTCTAAGAAAGCTGTGTGGTCTATCTTATTCAAAAATTCAAAACTTTAGGGTGTCAATTTTCTATTCAAAAATAGATTACTTTGATAAAATAGGATAAATGAATTTTAAGTTAAATAACCATTGATATTTGCTGTAGGCAGTTGGTAATATCAATTGTTTGTAGATGAGCTAGCAATAAGAACCTAGTTTTAATTAACTATTAAGGGTAGATTTTTATTTATTTAAAGTCAAGCTAGACAGACTAAAATGTTTTAGCTATTATGCATTTTCTTTTTTTTTTATTCTTAAGTTATTGTCAAACGACTAAAATCCTATCTTTTAACTGCTATTTAATTAAATTTTCTTCCATATCTTATTGCATTTAGTGTTTGTTTGTATTGTAACTAGTTTAATAATTCAGATACTTAAATAAAACAAAATATGGAAAACGTTTTGAGACTAACCATTGGAAAGAATAACATTGATGAAGGTTTATTAAAGGCACTTCTAATAAGCATGTGGCCAAAAATCGAGAAAGTTAACATTACTCAAAAGGCCAGTTATGTGGTATTTTCAACTGTTGAAGAAGCAAAACTAATGCTGGAGTCAAAATCAATGATTCTTGAGGGTTACTGTGTAAAAGTGGAGAAGCTGGATAGAAAGACAAAAAAAACATTTCAAAATTTTAAGTAATGTTGCCCCTTCTAACAATAAATGTGACACGCTATCAAAAGAACTTACCTGTTTACAAACGCAGAATGAAACAGAGACTGCTCCTGACAAAAGTAACCAAAACAATAATAAAAAGAAACGTACCTACTCATCGGTAAGCATTTATATGATACATTAAAGTATAACAAAGTAAAATAAAACATCATAAAACTGTTTGTAATCTTAATTCTTTACAGTTTTTTAAGTCTATATAGTCTATGACTTAGGTTAAAATATTAGAAACAGACTAAAAATTTATAATATTATATTTAGCATTTAGTAACGCTTAACACTGTCTTATATACAATAGAAATAGTAGTATAATTAACTTTAATTTATTAAACTATTTATCTTTACAGATATTACAAAACTATACTAAAATAATGACAACACCCAAAATAAAGAATAGACGTATAAGTAAAAACTATACTCAGTTGTTTTCAAAATTAAAAACAAACAAGTATCTTGAAGAAATCGAAACATCAAAATGGTTGAAATGTTTAAACAACTCAATGAAACAACATACTTGGCACCAAAATGTTATGCAAAGTTTTGTTAAAAAAGACCAATTTGCTTCGATTCAAATGAGTTGCAGTGATCTTTGGTCAATAGCAAACGAACAAAGCTACATAGAAGATCCTGTTTTAGACGCAGTCCTAAACGACAGTTTTAAGGATCACAAACTAATAGGGTTTATTGAAACAAGTGTTTTCAATGCAATTGAAAACCCTTACTTCAGTGAAACGACTGTGACTCCTTTCAAAAATGATAAAGACGCGTACGTTGCCGTCAAGAACATAAACAACAATCACTGGATATTTGTTTTCCTCAACTTTTTAAACAAAACGCTTTATGTTGTGGATCCAAGGCGGAATGATGAGCAGATAGAAATAGCAAGAAAAGTTATGAAAGCTTTTAAACAAGTGCACCATAACGAAATCAATGCAAGTGAAACATCGAAATGGAACTTTATGAGCGATGAATGGAACTTTGATTGTATTCAGCACAATATTCAAAGAGATTTTGTCAACTGCGGTATTTATTGTATGGAATACGCTTTGAAAGTTAAAAATGATTTTCCTAATAAACCTTCGTACTTACTCGTTGAAAGTAACTTTAATGATAAAAGGCAGTTTTATACCGCAATGTTACTAAACGTTTCAAAACCAAAGCTTAAAGTCGATAATGAAACAATAAAAGAAGAAGAAGAAGAATTTATTGAACATCCTTATTATGTGAGTAAAAGTTTAGATGAAGACGGATCAGGATTGGTTATAAGATTAAGAAGAAAAAAAACTTGTAAAAAGAAAGTAGAATCTGAAAGAGATATTTTTTAACTGGTTTATTTTATTATGTTTTATGAAACTTAATTTTTACTCATTTTCGCTACAATAAACAAAACAATTTACCAAAATAAACAATACTTGTTTTTTTATACACGTGTTGTTTTTTACAGTTATACAAAGAATTGCACGACATAAAGTATTTTGTTTGGGTTTATTAAACGGGTAGTCAAATGTTTTAGAAAAAAAATAAGATTAAACTTAAAACTAGAGCTATAGCTATACTTAATCTAGCTAACTTTTCAATCTACTAGATACCAGTAGCGACGCGGGGTAGTTTTGATAGGGTTGCGAAAATAATTTCAAAGAAAATTTATAACAAGAGCTAGAAGTTCAACTGCTTTAAAAATGATTGGCGCTCAGAAGTGTCCAGTATACTTAAAACTTCCTTACTTTGGAAATATTTCTGAGAGGTTTTCTAAGAAAATTTCAGAGGAAATAAGCCAAGTTTTCAGCTCTGTTCATTTAAGAACAGTTTTTATACTGATAGACCTCTAAATGGAATTTACAAAGATGTTTCTCCCACCCATAAAAAAAGTAACATTATTTAGTAAGTTACTGGACGAAAAATAATGTTTAAAACTTATGCAAAAAATTGTTTTCTAAAAATTCCTACGTATTGCATGTAAGATACTGCTGGCTCCTGTTGTATTATTTTTTATTAATTTTTAAAATTTAATATTTAATCTTTAATGATTCAACGTATTTAAAAGTTTAGATTTTAAATTCATCAACAGACAAAATCTTAGAAAAGTTTATTTTATTATTTATTTGTTAGTAAAATTTGAAGTCAGAAAGCCGTATCTAAAAATATAAACAATAAAATAAACTTGAAAAAAGTATAGAAATGATAGTTTCTAAGAAAATAAAGTTAAGTAGTAGCATTTAAGAAGCTTATAGTGTTTCAACATCTTGATATTAAAATTAAATATAAAAGTCAAAGAAACAAAAGCACTCAATAGCTTTAAAATAACTAAGTAACTTACATAGTAGTTAATGACTAACTAAAATATTTACAGTTTTGTTTTCAAATTGACTCATATACTTTCTAAAAATTTCTAAAACAAAACAAAAACTAAATTATCACGGTATTGCGTTTTATAATGGTAAAGAAAAAAAAAGTTTTGCAAAATGGTTTAAATTTCAGTTATTTTACAATAAACAACTCAAAGTCAAGTAAGAAGAAGTTTTTAGTTCAAATTTTAATTAGAAATTTAAGGGATCTAGTTAAATAACATAATCTGTTATAAATTTAAAAAAATTGTTGGTTAAAAACAATTTAAGCTAGCAGAATATATTAAAGTATACATTTAGGCAACTGTCTGCCATTATTATTTAGTGTTGCTTATTTGAGTGATTTTTTAAGGACAAAGTTAGTAAAGAAGTAAATACTAACTAGTCTAGTTAGTGTAATCTAACAAAATTATATTTATATTTATATATATATTTATAATAATATTTTAAACCTCCGGACCTATATTTTTGAACGTTTTTTTTTGTCGTTTAGTAAATCAATATAATAATAATGCATTGTTTAATTGCTTGTATAAATTTATATAAATTGCTCGTGCATAGATTTATACTCTTATTGTTACTACCGGTTGCTTATTTTCAAACTCATTATTAGCGTTTATTTAATGGGATTTAAAAACTATATTAAATTTTTTGCAAGTTTTTAGTATAACCTTGTAGATATATAAGTTACTAAACTAAGAAAGTTAACAAATAAGTTTTTCCTTAAAGTAAGAATTACGATACTATCTAACTGAGTCAATTTACATTAGCCAATATAAAGGAAGCTTAATGTGATTTATACGAATATAAAATATATTTGACGGAACTATCGACAATTTAATTTTTTAATAGAGAATATTTGGTCAATGCGAGTTTTATAATAAGTAGAGCCTACAAATAAAAAAGTTAAATCTAACCTACAAACGTTATTTATTAAACAGTTAAACAAATGTAAACACTTTAATGTATTATCTTTAGACTTTTTGTCTGAAAATTAATCTTAAGCGTACAATCAAGTCAGATTTCTAAACAATTGTATGAACTTTCGGTTAAATATGAATAGGAAGTTTTAATAAACCAATCTAAGTAAACATTTACAGAAAGATGACAAGTTTTCTACAATTTTTTCTGCAAATTTTATTCACGAACAAAAGTAGTGCAGTAACACAGACACCAATTTATAATAGAACTCAACAAATTCACATCTCAACAAAGCAGATTGAAACAGAACAAAATAAAGTGCGTTCACAGACTTGATACCAGTTTAATTCAGATCAAAAGTTTCAAGCAGCATCTTCAGCGCGACGTCCCAGCTTAGCTCCCCATCATGCGCCTTGAACTTGCTGTGAAACAAATTTTGTTTGAAACAACAGCGGGTGCAAACTTTTTTCGCGTACTCCGTCAGCAGCGAGTCCAGTTCTGCGGTCCGCTTTTCCGTGCCTGGCCATCCCAGCACGTCGCCGTACTCTCCCGAGTAGCCGACCGCGTCAGCGAATCTTCCAAAGTCCGAATCGAAGAACGCTAGAGCGTTTTGGCGGGCTTCGTCGAATTCTGATTTCACGTTGGTCCAGGTCGGTAGCTTTTGTGCGGAGGCTTCGGTCAAGCGGTTGAAGACACGCTTTTCAAACTCTTCACACGCCTCTTTGAGCTTACCAGCGAGATATGCATCCATTTTCATTAATTTGTTTATTGGAAGCGTTTAACAACAGTAAAATGCTTGTTAAAAATTATTGGTTAAATATCATTTGAAAGTTGTACCAAAATAAAAACTAATAATTATTGTAAGCATGAGACTAAAAATAAAATGATTTAATGCTTCAGTAGTCGTTGATTAATTAATAGTTTAATGTTTAAGTTGATATAAAGTTATTATATATTTTAACTCACATTTTAAAGATACCATTTAAACTAATATCAAACATTAGTTAACCTAAAAATAGTAATTTAATCACACTAAAAACACACAATAAAAATTAAGTTTGAAAAGTTGCCAGTTTACACAACTAGCTAGTTTTTATTTAGTTTTTTAATAAGAAGATTACATATAGTTATACGTAAAGATTACGTGCATTTTTTTCAACTTTTGCCCAACCAGTATTTTAAAAACTCATAAAAATTTCTTGCCATTATACTTTGGAGTAACTTTTTTTTTCACAAACTTGAAATTTAAAACATATAAATAAAACTGATGCGAATAATTTTTAATCAACAAGAATAAAAGTTTAAAAACTAAATAATCTTTTAAAAGAGATAAGACTAATGCTAACTAAGAAATAGCATACAATGGTAATTAGACTGTTGTTTTAGAGACTAAGGTGATTCGGTACTAATATTATTTTAGAATACAACTACATTCAACTTTAATTTATTGAATATAATGTTGCAATAACAAAAAATTTCCTGATAGTTAAAGTTTAGAAGGCATCATTTTACTTCACTCTAGCTTTTGTTTTTAGCAGGGCTTTCCAAGTTCGTCAAATTACAAGATGAAATCGCCCATTTAAAAAACTTCATTTTTAATCGAATGTATACTTAACTATATATTTCAAAAACTTTATATAAATATTTAAAATTATATTATTTTTTATCACTTTAAAAACACACAATCAAAATTAAGTATACTGAATTTCGTTGGTGACTTAAAGAAAACAAAATTTGATGTTTTACTATATATATATATATATATTAGTATATAAACACGGGTAATACCCGTTTACTTAGAAAAACTGTTGATCTAGTGACCAGGACTTCATAAATGAACTGCCAACAATACAGTTTGAAGTATAAAGCATTTACCCATAATGATCGAACTTAAATTTAACTTATGTTTTAGATGTAACAGCTTCTTACACTTGTCTAGTTAAAATGTTATAAACGTTAGTAGTAACATTAAATTACAATGCTCAGTTCTACAGCTAGTTGAAAGTTATTGAAAATATAAGGCTGAAAGCTTAATGAAGTTTAGAATAAAAAACATAAGTAAACTTCAATTATTTCCTTTAAAAAAATAAAACTTTTCTATGCAGAATACTGAATTAGAGTAAATAATCTTAATAACAAGAATATATGGATAGATAAAAGTACCTTATAAGGATTAAACTAATTAAAAGATGTTATCCAAAAAGTAAATATCAACATTTTTTTATATAAAACTTGTCACAGATGTATTGAATTTCATTTTTAAATCAATATTTTTTAAAGTATTTGCAAACTAATTTATTTTATGAATGTTAGTAGTGAATCATCTTTTCTAAATGTTCTTTTTATGGTACCCTGTTACAAACCCTACTTTATACCTGCTTGCAAACTTTTTTTACTAAAGTAATTGTACGTCTTGATTATTGATTAAGCTTAAAATAATAAAAATGTAAATTTTTTAGATAACGTCTATAAAAGTATACAAGTGTTTCTTATAAGCTCTATACATTTTCAAACTAAATTATATAATTTAAGCGTTTATTTTTCTACAGTAATGCCTATTCATGGCTAAGCAAAAAATAGTTGTTTATTTTTAGTTTAAAAATAACACTACCCGCTAAGTAGAGCATGCAAATAAAAAAATACTGTTTAAGTTTCTCACTTTTTTAAAGTGTTAAAGTTGTTATAATTCAAATATTTTGTTGTCCATTTTAAATGATAATGTATTTAGTTTGTAAAAATCTTAACACCAGCAAAAACATTTATAGCAAAATCATTAAACAAAAGCAATTTTACTTATTTAACTAAAATTTAACCATTTTATAGGAAACTTTAAATTGTTATTTCCTAATATCCTACGATTTGATATTCAGTTTTTTAAAACGTTTCATACTTATATGATATATAATATCTTTTTTATATCTTACACAAACTATTATTTAAACACTACAGGATTAAGCCTAATTTCTTTTAACTTTAATATAGCTATACAATGATGCTTTATAGATCAAACAATAGTTTTATAATGATTCATATCAGGTGTTGGCTGTGCTTTATAATTGGTAGGTCAATTTTTATAGAAAAATTCTCGCGGGCTGCTGTACATAGAAAAAATTCTTTTTTGGGCAAAAGTAGTTTAAAACAATTGTATTATTCAATATAAAATTAGAATTTAAAAACATAAATGTGTTAAAACAAGAAATAATGATGCTAGTAATTATTGATTATTGGAAATTTAGCTTAATTGTCAGTTTTTACTTTATTTTTAATATTTAAAAAGTATGTTTTTAGTTTTACAGTAACATGCTGACACAGTCTGATGATTCTTGATTTATATTACAAAAAAAAAATTGTTTTTGAAATTTCATTAAATTTTTGTAGTAATAGTTTTGACATGACGTATAAAGAAATAAATTTAATGATGATTAGAAACAAATATTCAAAAAATTGTTTTGTTATTTTTGACTTTACACAATACAGTGAACGAATAATTATAACTGTACAGAGTATACACAAAACAAATACAATTTGTGCAAATTTGTAGTACTGACAAATGAAAGTAAAAACAAAATTGTAATACTGAAAAAATTGGTACAATTCAAACAAAATTAAAGTATTGACAATTAAAGTACTGAACAAAGATGTAATACTGAAACAAAATACTAAAAAGTTGTAGTATGCAATGACAAAGAAAGTACTGAAAAAAAGTTGCAATTTAAAAAGTATACTAATTACAAAAAGCTCAAAATAAAAATTATGAATTTTTTATGTTTAACAACTTTAACGTTTTAGTGGTAATAAATAGCACATTTCCAATAAATATGGCTATAAATGTACACAAAAAACAAGTACTTATACACAAGTTCGTAGAACTCATACAAAACTATAGTACTGACAGATGAAGTAAGCTGACTTCTTGTAATCGTACACTGTTCCGTACTGCGAGCAGTTCTTTTTGCAGCTCATCTGCATCGACAGGTAGCTCTTAGGGTATCCCTTGTACCAATCATAAATGAAGTTTGTGGACATTGGCAGGTTGTCCGCCCTGGTCCACGCGGATTGCGGGTTGTCACGTGAGAACCCGATCCACACGTAAGAGTTGGATATTCTCACAAGTTCGCACAATATCCTGTTATAATGAGATTTGTAGTGGTGTTTGTTTGTTTGTTTAGTAGATTAAAAAGTTTCAAACTGTTACATCTGCAAATGTACTGCAATTAATTTTTATAGTTTAAAAACAGTATTTAACTACGCTAGTATTTAACAGTATTTAAGAACAGAAAATAACAAACTGTTTTTAAAATTTTTTACTGCTTTCTTAAAAAAAGTAGTCAATCAATTGAAAAAGTTCTTAAAACAAGTTGATTTTATTAAGCTATTATTTGTAACATTACGTTTCAAATAACTTAAACCCACAACTCAAACAGAAATTTAGATAAGTTTACAAATTAACTTTACAAACGTTTTTTATAGCTTAATACAGGTTATATAAGAACTTGGCTAAAACAAAGTTATCTGAAATATTTATTTAAGATGATACAACATCTACATTATTATCATATTTACATTCCTAACAAAAGAAAACTAAAAATAAGATCAAACAAGGCAAAACAAAACCTAAGTTAAATTGTACAAAAGATTTTTTTAAGATTAACTAACTAAAATTAATTACATTTGTTTCATACGTCATAACGTATTTTTTGTGACTGTTTAAGATTATTTTTGCTGTTTGCTTTATTATTGTTTTGATGAAACACATAACCCGTAAAAACTATTGTAAACAATACGAGCATCAGTTGTTTTTATTTTGTAATATTAATTTATTACTTTTACATTTTTCATTTTAAAAGTTTTTATGGTTTTTAAAACCCGTTTTGTGGTGAAACCGATTGACTAACAAAACATTTGTATATAGCTTTATAGTTTTAAATTGTTAATATATTTGTCTTTATTTACTTACTTTCTATCAATTCTAGTACTTATTCCGTCCATGACCAGGTTACCATTGTACGTGGACACACAATAAGCCTGGGCCGCGTTCCAGTTCGTCCATTTCTTAACAAAAACGTAACTCAACTGCTCTGAAAATGATAGTTTGTTCGTTTTATTATGCAGAAATAAACAAAAATCTGAAAGTACGCATTGCAAAACATTTTTTGCAATGTATATGAAAAATAAAAATCTCTTTTTTTTGTCCAATGATTTTTAAACGCATGTATTTTTAACTTACTGTGAAGTAAAAAAAAAAAAGAAAATGTTTGTTTTCAAATTGTTTTTCATTAAAAGCCTCTAAATAAAAATTTAATCATACTAATTCAATTACTAGCCCGCAAGCTTTCAATAGAATGATTTCGTTCTTGTTGAAACTCGTCAGTCGGCTGCAAGTTTCAATGACAACGAAACTCAAGTCTCAGTCTACCGAAGCTTGTTGTTTGATGATCAACTTGCATGATCAAACCTTTACGTAAACTTAAGCTTGTCTCACGGCATATGAAATTTTAGAGTTAGGCTATTTAGACTTATGAATGTTTTCTTTGAAAAACATTTAGTTAAGAAATTTTGATTTTTTAAAAGACTTATTTTAATCAGTCAACATTTTAACAGATCAGTTTAGTACTAAAACAAATACTTATAAAAATGTTGAAAAGTATGGTAGGTTGTAATTTAAAGTTTTAGTAGTAAAACAATTTGTTTGATGTATCAGATATAACAGCAAATGAAACAATTTAAAGTAAGAAATAAAGTGTTAACTTTTGAAGACTATCATTTTTTCTCGTAAAACTAAATTACAATCAAATCTTATAAATATATAAGTGTAAGTTTTCGTTTTATAAAACCAAAAAGTATTTCTTAAATCTTAGTTTTAAATTTAGCAACATTTAAGTTATACCAATAAATAGAAATCAAACTTAAGAAAAACTAAACTTAACTTGTTTTGTTACTAAATCAATAAAAAAGTATTTTGTTAGTTATTTATTTATTTTATATTCTATTATATATTATTTTTTGTTAAAAAGTTCAATTAAAAAGCACGTATAGAAAACTAACGGCTTCTACACACAAAAGGACTTGCAATCAAACTGGGTGTCAATTGTCCAAGCAAACATTGCCTTACAGCGACACCTTGAGGTTGAAGTAAACCGTCATAAGTAAACATCACAAACTCATTATTACGTAATGATAAACTGGTGTTACTACTCACATTTTCGATCACTGGTATTCTACAACCTTAAATAAGGAAGTTTATAAAACTTCTGAATAATAAGTAGTTAAAAAGAAAAGTACAATTGAAAACCTTTAGTTTTGTTGTTAAAATAGTTATAACAAGTTTAGTTTAATGGAAGTTTTATTTTAATATACTTAAATATGTTTGAAATTAGACGACCAAGTTAGTTGATATAAATTAATAAAACTTGTGTATTGAAAAAAAAAGATAATCATTTGATAAAATACTAAAAACTAAAAATTTGACTAAAAAAAATAGTTTTTTGTGCTCTTTATGTTAAGACTTTACAATTTTTTTTTTTTTAAATTGCTTTACCGCAAATAAACTTTAATTTAGATTTAAAAACGTTTTCTAGTTTTTACAGACATTACAGTTTATGAGGCAAATCTGTTAACTAGACCCTAAAACTTTTTTAATATAAAAATATTTAATTTAGAGAAGTCAACTTTAATCTTGAATTACCATAACAGCTTTTGTCTCTACTTCATTTATGACGATATACTTTAGCATTTATAACTTCCAAATTAATGAGAACTTTTGAAAACTTGTTGAAATTGTTCCTACCTGTTAGAAGCGCAATGATTCTTTCAAGTTGTTCGATTCTGGCTACCAATTGAGTGGTTGTGACTGTTGATGTACCAGGTATGATGTTACTGCTTATAACTACATCCTGACCATTTATTCGTAACGGACGTGTTAGAACGAACACTACTAGGATGAACATAACTGAACACTTTGCCATAATGACTTTCTACTTGGTAGATTTTAAACAAGGCTATTGAAAAAATTACTTGATTAGTTTTAAATCTCTGTCTGTATTTTAAATTTTGGGCCAATGCTATAACACTTTAAAACACAGTAAATCCAAAAAACAAGCAATGAACAATGTTTTAAAATATCCCGAAAAATAAAGCTTTTGAAAGAACTTTCTTTAATAGAAAAGTATTTATAACAATAAGGCTAAACTAACAACATTAAAAAAGTATTTTTTAAAAGAAAGTAAAACAATTGCTTTAGATTAATTAAAATTGAAATAGTTTACAAAAAATAAATTAAACCACAAAATCTTTACGTTTATATAGTATGTTTTTAAATTTTATTTGATAAATTAGCTAACTCATCTTTTTGAAATATAACTTTTAGGTACTTTATACAAGAAGACACAATACTTTTTATTACAATCTTTAGTAAAAAGTAACTAATGGAAAACTTATCGAATTTAATGAACCTATAAAAGTACGTTTTTACTTTAGAAACGCTTTTAATTGAATTTAATTAAATGCATGGAAAGCAACAGAGAAAAAAAGTTTGTATGTATAAGTTTTGCAATTCACGATAAAATTTATTGAGTTGTATATTTTGATTACAATGTAAAAACTACTGATAATGTTTATTGTACTGTTTTACTCTAAGTTTCGACAAAAGCAACCATTTGTTTTTAATGTAAATGAGTATTTTTTTAAAACTAGTTGTACTGAAAGATACATAGCCATTAATCTTAAAAAAGACAAGAAAAATATCTAATGGTCAATTCAAAAATGAAAACAAATAGTTACAATTTAGAAGTTAACAGTACAACAAAGATTAAATACAAAAATACTACTTTGATATTATATTTGTGATAATTGTCAGAAACTATAAGAACTTAAATTTTTTCAAGTTTTAGTAATAAATCAGTCAACATAAAGCATAGTTGTAATACTGACAGATTAAGTATTCAACTTTACCGTTATTATAAACAGTGCCGTTTTAAATTTACAAGTTAACAGTACAGCAAAGACTAAACCACACACCATACTATAGAATACATACATACTATCTTATAATAAGTTAACATTATTCATAGTCCTAATATTGGCAGATAAAATATTTAGCTTTCTCGTAATTATAAAGAGTTCCGTAAGAGTCCCACTTCTTGCAACTCAACTGCAGGTACTTGTAGTTTTTAGGGTAATTTTCATACCAGTCAAGCTGAAAATTTGTTATGTCCCCATTATCAATGCTCCTCCAGGTAAACGATGGGTTTTCTCTTGATATTCCAATGTGCACGTACGATTTTGATATTCCTACTTGTTTGCATATTTTTCTAGTAAAAACGTATTTGGATTGTAAAAAAATAGATAAAGCTTACTTTTTTTAATGTTTTTACTTGTTTTGTTCCCGAAAAAACATATAATAGAAATTATATATAAAACTATGGATAAAATAAACTTATGAAATTATAAATCAGAATAATTTTTTGTACTATAATGCTTATTTTCTGAAATTTGAAATAAAAACAACGTTTGTAAGTTTTATAAGTCCTTCCATTTGAAAAAGCGATTAAACTTCTACAGATTAAGACAAAAGTATTAACTTTATTGTAGTCAATATCTTTTTTATAGCAACTAGAAAAAGGTAAACTTAAGATAAAGAAAATTCTTTTTTAAGTGTACTTTTTAACTTGTCTTCATTGATAATTGTTTAAAATTAAGCTTTATGTGTTATAAACGTATGTTTGGCACATTTGTTTGTATTTTTTAGTTAAGATACGAAAGTATCAGATTTAAAAGTAAGTCTGTTAAGTCCTGGACAATAACTGTATCCAAGTGATATACGACTCGATAACCGAAACGATATTCGTACACCAGAACCTGAGACTAAGTTTTTTAAGCGCTTTTTTGTAATTTAAAAATAAAAAAATATATTTTAAGCTTTAAAACTTTTAAAGCTATTGAATATTTTTAAAGCAAAATAATGATATTAACATATTCAAAAAAAATTTTGTTAAATCCGTCATAAATTTTTCTTTTTAGTTTTTAGAAAGCTCGTCTGGTTTAAAACATACAACTTTAATGAAAAGGTATTATCTTAAAAAAACTTTAATCTTGTTAATAAAAAAGTAGAAATTATAACATACCATTTTACAGGCAAAAAAATTAACATTTTCTTTTTTGATAAAATAAAGATATATCAATTTAATGTCACATACTTTCTGCCTTCTTTCGTGTCTATTCCGTCCATGAGTAAATTTCCATTGTATTCAGAAACACAGTAGGGCTGAGCGTCATTCCAATTCGACTACTTTTTAACAAACACATAATTCAGTTGTTCTGAGAAAAAATATTGTATAATAACACTTCAATAAGAAAGTTTATACAAGTAGAAAAATAAAAAATTTACTTGACTATAAAATACTAATCGGTTTCAAATAAAAATGGTAATAAGCTCAATTAACTATGCAGTAATACGTAATAAATACAGTAGCAAAAAGAATATAATATGTACTAACAATTACAATAAGTCTTACATATAATTTAAAGGACTATAAAATTAATATTCTTCGAATCAAGTTATTAATGTTTACAAGTTTTGTATTGCTAGAAAAAATTGATTCGTTAAATTTAGTTTTTGTAAAAACTATTTGTAATATATTGAAAACACAACAAAATCAAGAAGAAAATTACGTAAAATGTTTTAACAGTTATAAGTTTAAATTTTAGCTTTGACCTTAAACTTATATATCATTTTGTTTTTCCGATTATAATTGTTAACACTTTTTGAAGTTTTTTACGAATTTAACAAATACTTATTTGTATAATATCGCTATACTCTTTTTTTAAACAAGGTAAAATATATATTTTTAATTAACATGAAAACAAGTAAGATTAAATTAAAAATAAAAAGTGCTAAGTTATTCTCTTTTTAATAATTATTTCACAACAAAAAGTCATAAAATTACTATTTCTGAATTGCTTCTTACTTTATCTAAAAAAAGTTATACAAATCAATTACAAATTTACAAAACAACATCAATTAACAAACTAAGAATCTGCATAGAAAAGGACTTAAGCCCAAACTGGGTGTTAATTGTCCAAGTTAACATTGTCTTACAGCGACGCCTTGTGATTCAAACAATCCATCACAAGTAAACATCACGAACTTATTATTACAGTAAGCTCGTATTTAAACTCACATTTTCGATTACTGGTATTCTACAACCTTGATTTTTTTAATGAATAATCGTGAATGAATAATAATTAAATTTGTATAAAGATGAAATTTTACAGTAGACTTAATCAAAAGTTGATTTATCACAATACACGAATTTAACAAAACTAAAAAAAGACCTGAGTTAAATTATAACTAAAGTAATTTAATATTTCCGTATGGTATAGGTCAAAAACTTAATTGAATTATAAAGTTTTATTTGTTTTCTAACTGATCACAAAATACTTTACTCTAGAATGTTTAAAAGCTCGAATAAATCTACAATATAAAATTTAAAAATACCGTTTGTTATTTAACTTACTTGTAAGAAGCCCAACAATTCTTTCCATCTCTTCGACCCTAGCAACTAAGCTGTTACTAACAAACATAACTCGGTTCGGTACTATGCTTATTTGGAAGCAAATAGTAAAAACAAACAGTATAGAATGTTTTGTCATTTAAGTTCTTCCGGTTAATGAATATAGAAATGTTGACAAAATGGTCTAGCTGTAATTGTTAAACTAAAACTTTATTACACTAAAAAATTTAAACATTTTTTTTTAATTTAATAAAAATTTAATAACAAACTTTATAATGAGTAACTAGAAAAAAAACAATTAATTTTTAAGTTTTATTATTTGTTTAATTGAAACAAAGCTGCAATAAACAAAATAAAACATTAAGTTTACGATAGATTAAAAGTTAAAAATACATATAATATTTATTTGTTTAGTTAAATTCTAAATTTAAAAGCTCTAATTTGTATATTTAACCTTTGTTTTATAGTTTTTACACAGTAATTTAATAAAAATCAAAAAAAAAAACTATAAAATATATTTTAGTTACTAAAGTAATGTTAAACAATTGAAAAAATTAAACTACACTTTAGTCAATACTTTTTGAGACATTAGCTACAAATTAATGAACTAAGAGCTTAATTTTTGCAGACCTACTAGACTGCCAAGGGCTATATCAAAGTGCTGTTGTGCTGATTGGTTTGTAAACCTAAGTTATTTAAGTTATTAAACATATTGCAGTTTAAACTTTAATCACTAGATTTAAACTATAAACTGTCAACGGGTTTTTCATGTCTTTTCAAAATAAAAATACCAAATGAGCTCACTGGAAAAACTTTATTCAGGAAAACCTTTCGTATGTTTAAAGTTATTTTCTAATTATACATAGTTATTCATATGAGTAACTTTATGTATTAGAATTTTTTTAAATTAACATAACTAACTTTATTCCAGAATTTGATAGTTTTAAGCTATGTCAACATTTATATAGCAAAACGGTTTGTGGCTACTAAAATTCTGTTTTCTTAGTAAATAAATATAAATTTCTGAAACGCAAAACTTATAGCACTTAATGTTTAAGCTACTTTCAAATCAGCTACCAGTTACCGTTTGAATATACCATCTACATTTAAACGTTAGTCCGTGTTGATTAAACGCAAACCCAAATTAAAGCTTATAAAAATTTGCAAGCCAGCGTACTAAGTGACACAGCTACCTTAAACATCATGAGTGTATGTTATGCGGTATAAAAATATTATGTAAAATATTTTCTAATGTTGATTAACGAGAGGATTGTTTGCGTTTTATGTAAACTCGAATACAACATCTTCATATATTGTTTTGCACATAAGTTTATTATGAGTTTTTTGATTTCCATGTTAGTTTTTGATAAACGTTAGTTTAAATTATTTTAGAAGTACTACTAGTTTATTACATTTTTGTACATAGTTAAGTTAAACTAGCAATGTTCTATTCAAAGGTTTTATATACCCAACATATTTTTTTCACTTCTGTTAAACTTTTTTTTTGTATACATATTTGTACTTACACTTGTTTATAGATTTATAGTTTATTATCTTTAACAATTATATTAACTATACACTTTGTAACACTTCAACAGTGTTTTTCTTTCTTTCTTTTCTCTCAAAGTATTCAAACCACTTAAATTTAGTAACGTGCTTGTTTTGGTGAGTTAGTTTTTAGTGTCTTAGTGATAAAGCCTTATTGCTTGCAAGTGTTGTGTTCGCATCGTATTCTTTGACGATGGAGACTGTTCTTATAGAAACTTTTGAATTAAAGTAGTTTATTTGTATAGTTTGCTATATTTTGTTTAGTCGCTTTTCTATTCATTGTAATACAGCTTTTTGATTCTAAGTCTCGATTTCTTTATATACTATTAGTTTAAGCATTCTAACAATCTTATTACTTAATTAGGCTAAGCTTATATGATAGTCTAAGTTTAAATTCGCGTTTTATTAATCGACTTAGCTAAATAACTTAACTAAGTCAATTCTAAACATTTAAATAACCGTCACCGATATTGTTATAACGCGTTAAGTCATTTAATATCCAGGTTCGCGTAACTAAGTAACAACTAAGCATCGTGTGATTGGCAAATGGTGACCCGGACGTGATTCAAACTTCAAAATCTTTAATTGTAAAGCGGTATTTTGATAACAGATACAATGATGTAAAAAGTTTTTTGCAAAATGCTAAACATAATAAAAATATTAATTGAGTTAAGCAAAATTTTGAAATATCTGTGAAAATAATAATTTTGAAATTGTTACTTCATATGATAATGACAACAACTATTTATTATTTTTGAAATTAATTCCTTAACTTTTTTTGTCTCATTCACAAAAGTTTACTCATAAAACTTAACGTGTAAACCTTGTATTTGTTCAAGATTTTTTTTTTGCGTTAAAAATGTCTTTTATAACTTTTGACAATTAAGTTTAGAAACTAAAATAATAATTTAAAAAAATTTAGTCAAAAATTTTTAATCCTTAACATAAGGAAACTTTAATAGTTGCTCTACGATTAGAACTTAATAAAGTAATACTAAAGTAAGTATATTATTGTAATATAACAAGATTACTGTATAAATGTATTAAAATTATTATAAAAATGTTAGTTAACTCAAATTTCAAAAACTTTTTTACCTAATTTTACTACACTTTTTAAAACAAGAGATTCTATATAATATTCTACAGTCTATGAGTTTTTTATCTTTTTTATTCATTAACATTGTTTTTAAATTTAATTCTAACTAGTTAGGTGAAATAACTACTTTAACCTTCAATATTAACAACACATAAAGTTTATTTTAAAATGACATAAACAAAAAGAGACAAAAAGAACTAGTTAATGTATTATAATTCCTCAACACATTTTGGCATTGCAGACCACTTTCCATCAGATTGACATTTAATCACCTGAGGGCCGGCTCTGTTTGAAATAGATGTTATTGCTTTTTTGTAAAATAAAAAAAATAAATTTTTGATTTCTAAAGAATTTACGTTTTAGTTGATACTTTGTAAAGTTTGAAAGTATTCGAAAACCCTTTAAACCAAACTTTCTATTAACTAAACAAGATAGGTAGATGTATTTGCGCACAATAAACGCGTAACTAAAAGCCAATTTAACTAACAATCATAAGTTTAACACTTAAAAAAAAACCTTTTAAATCCCGACTTGCAGAACACACTGAGTTTCTCATTGTATCGGTAGGGTCTCGGCTCTTCGAGTATTGGCTGGTAGGGTCCCTCTAAAATCATGGTCTTCACGTTAAGGATGTCGTGGGGTTCTTGGCTGCATACTATCGGTTTGCATTCGGGTATTTCACCTACCCATTGACCATTTTCGCCGCAAACTGTTGTTTTGAGTTTTGCTTTGTTGATTTGTTATTTTTTGATAAATAAAACTATAGACTGTTTTATGATAATCTCCAAAATAGTCTTTTTAAAACTAAAACTTGTGCTTTACATATATAAACTAAAATAAATTAACTAATGAATGTTGTTTAATAATATAGGGATTGCAAGAACATTTGACGGTAAATTTTAAAACAATCTTTTTTTATACTTCAACTTCACAGGTTTAAAAAGAAGTAAACATTAAGACTTAAGTTTTTGAACAACTTAATTAAACTATTTTGGTGTATTTGTAACAAAGTTATCAGCATTTTAAAATAATTTTTAGGACGGCTTTATCCAAACTTAACTTTTGAGTTGTATAGTTTAATAACTGTTATTTAATTTCAATATTCAAAATAAACATCTACTTTTTTTTTACTAACCAACAGTGTTTGTTTCGCTACTAATTTCGAACCCACTCTCACAAGAGTAAGTGGCAACGCTGCCTATCTTTTTTTCATCTGAACTGCCAACATTCACTTTTCCGTATTTTGGCAAAACTGGGGAATTTTTGCATTTTATCTCTTCGCATGTAGGTGTGGGATTTGACCACTTTCCTGCAATAAAATTATAATGAATTTAATTTTTTAACTTTATCAAAAAAATTATACCTATGTTTTTTTTAGTTGAAAATGAAGACTCATTTGAAACTATATATAAGTTTGTCTATTGTCAAAGCCTTTATATGTGTTTAAAATGAGTATCTTTACAAAATTCTTTGAGCATTCAGGCTCTATTTACAAAGATGAAAAACTAAGTAGTTTTTATTGTGGAAGAGACACAGAAAATTTTAACACAGAAAATTACTAATTAGTGCTTTTGTGAATTTTTTAGAATTTAGTATATAAAAAGATAAAAACAAAAGCAACTTATTGCATAAAACGATTAATTTTATCAATTTTTTTAGAATTATTGAAAACTAACCATATTTCAAACAAGTTGCTTCGCTTTCGCCATTCAACTTGAATCCTTTTTCGCAGGAATACTTCATAACACCTCCTTGTTTAAAGCTCTGACCTTCTATCGTTCCATCCACTATGTAACCAGGTGAAGGGCAATCTTTTAAGATAAAGTTTTAGTGAATAGCTGTAAGTTATGCTTGTTGTAAAAAGCAAACATTGTAACTAAGTTTATAACGTATTACTACGTAAGGATATTTAATTAAAATCTTCTTTTGGTAGTCATTTCAACTTTTCAGAGTAAACAACTGTTAATAAATAGTTATTGGTAGTAGGTATTGTCTGTTATTCATTAAAACTAGTTAATTAAAGATATAAATCAATAACTAAAAAAATACATTATTAATTTTTTTTTTAAATTCACGTATATAACTCAAACCTTTATTCATTAAACGCTTATCTTCTTCTAACTTTCTACAGTTTTCTCTCCTTTGAATTTTTCTGCATCCTGTAGTAAAAAAACCAAGGGCCGCACAAGACTGCAGTTGTTTTTTGAATCTCGGCTTGTCAGTTCCTATTAAGTCTTTCGCAGTGCATTGCTTCGTACCTCCAGCACTGACCGAACTCAACAGAACGAAGAAAAGTATAATACTCAACAAACAAAAATTTACTCGCATTTTTTATTCCAAAATATTAATTTTTTTTTTAAATCTAAAAGAGTAGTTTTTATATAAAAGAATTTTTATATTAGAAATATTTATTTTTATAGGTATTAAGTAGGTTAAACAGCAGTTTAAGAGCTTAAGTACTTATAACATAATTCAAGGTTTATCAAGTTTATTGAGACATAGCTTTATTACCATTAAAAGTAATTAAAGTTATTTTGACACTATATACTAATTTTAATACATATGCCTAGTACAACTATTCTTTTTTAAGTAATTAAGTTCACCAAACCCAATGTTAAGTAGAGTACTATGGAAATAACATGATAAACTGTTTTTTAGTACACTAAAGACAAATAAGTTGTTTAAAAACAATACTAAATATTCATTAACTGTTTTCTTATTTATATAACTCCATTTAATGCGTTTTACTGTCTTTGTTAATATTTTTAACTGAGCTTACTTAAAATTATGATCTTAACAGATTAGTGAGAGTAGTTTGCTAAAAACATACTTATAGTTTTAGAAATCAATAGAGTAACAAACTTCATTATGAAAATAATTCAAATATAAAATTAAACAATAATAATTTTTCCAGGTGTGTAAGTCAAAAAAAAACTGTTTAGGTATTGTAATTTACTTATAACATTTACGTCCGATTCTCACTGTAAATATTTTTACATGCAAACGTTGTCAGCAATTATAAATATGATGTGCTCACTAACCTGGATTCTAATGGTAAATGTTAAGGTATATATAAAACTAGCATGACAATAAAAGGTCATGTTGTATTAAAGAACAATTGCAAACACTAACAAATGAATAAAGAACATCTAATTTAGAAATTACTCTAAATGAGGTATAGTCAAATGATCAATATTTAACAAAAATTTTACACAAGAATTAAATCTAACAGTAATTATACTTTGAGAATGCTTCAATTAGAATGAGAACTAACTGTTTAAAACTAAAACTATAAAAAAAATATGAGAAGAAAACAATGTTAAATAAAAACTTTACACAAAACAATCAAACAATATAAATGTCTACCCTTAAATAACATGTTTACTGCAGCAGGCAGTGGCTAGAATGCCCCACCACTCTCTGTTGCTGGTTTATATAACAATGTTTTTAACTCTATTCAATATAACATCAGGAATTTCTTATCTGCTCTTTATTTTCTCCTTATCTTAACTTGCATCAGTATAACACTTGACCTTGCGAGCTTTCTCTTAAACGCTTGGATGGACAAGGATTTTAGCTAAAAATTTTCCATAACATTTCAACAGTTATTAAGTACAATTTGATATCCTGTTACACTTTCTCATTTTTCACTTTTTATATAAAATATTCACTTTGCATTTCCTCTGCATTTTTTATGACAACAAACACTAAGCTTTCTTCATAAACAAGAAAAAAATGCATCATATCAAAAAAGTTATTTGTCTCAAAATTACTACTAAGATTTAAAAAAAAAAAGGCCTGAAAATAAAATAATTAAATATTTTTTTTACAAAAGGCTACTAGCTCTAAACAGTTTTCTATTATTGGTAATCAAAAAGAAAATTATGTGTTTACCAAGCTTTAACAATTCACTTTAACTTCTAAGTAATATTAAACATGTGTCACAACCTACTTTATAGATTGGAGAAATTGAAAAACAGATACAAAATAAAAACACAAAAAAGTCAGTCAAATGTCATACCTATGCAAAATCCTATGATATAAATTCCTAAACATTTTAGCATGTTACTGGTCTTTGCTGTCTTAGTTACTTATAGTTGTTGTCTTGTTCTTTTAAGATTTAAGAGCCTTACATAACTTTAATACTATTCACTTTTCTGATTAAATTTTTTCAGATCTACTTTGAATGTGTGGACTAAATTTTGTCAGTTCTACTTTGAGTTTTTGAACTAAATTTTTACAGTTTAAAATTAACTTTTTGGACTTAACATTTTTCAGTTTCTCTTTGAATTTTTTGAATAATTTTGTCAGATCTATTGGAACTTTGTGGTCTAAAACTGGGGCAAAACCCTTTGTAATTTATTTTACTTAAACTTTGTCACTTACTTTCTGTGACTTAAGGACTTAAATTGTGTCTTTGTACCTTTTTGGTTTAATTTGACTGAAACATTGTCACCTACTTGTGTGACTTGAAAACTTAAACTGAGTCAATACCCTTTGTGATTTACTTTTTAATCTTACTGTAGCATGTTTATCAATATGACCCATTATTGCCTGATGTTATTTTCAAGCCCCTATGTTTTTATACTTATGGTTAAACCTAAAGGGCTTCTAACAGGGCAGATTTTAAATGTAAGTATAGTTTCCTGAAAATTAAGTTCATGCTTTATTGTAATTTTCTCCACTACTGTTAAAAATTTGCACTGAATAGTGATCAAAGACAAAACATAATAAACATGTGATGAATACTACCTTAAAATTTAAGCTTATACACTAGTAAAATTTTATTGGGTAAAATTTGTCTTGGTCTTATTTAACTCTTACCTGAAAAGTAATTATTTACCTGATGACGCCAATTGTAACCCATAGGTGTAGATTATCTAAATATTAAACTTGTACTATTATGCTAGATGCTGATATTAAACAATACATAGGGCTACTTTATATAAACTATAAGTGACATTAAAGAGCATATTGTAGTAAAGGACAATTGCAAACACTAACAAATATATAAAGAACATCAAATTTAGAAAGTACTATAAATGTGGTTAAAACTTTTTCACAAGAATTAAATCTAACAGTTATTATACTTTAAAAATGTTTAAATTAAAATAAGAATTAACTGCTTAAAACTAAAACTATAAAAAATTATGAGAAGAAAACAATGTTAAGTAAACACTTTACACAAAAAATCAAACAATATAAATGTCTATTTTAGATTAACATGTTTACTGCCGCAGGCTGTAGCTAGAATGCCCCGACCACTCTGTGTGGATGGTTTATATGTTCTTAACTTTATTCAATACTTCATCAGTAATTTCTTATCTGCTCTTTATTTTCTCCTTATCTTGACTTGCATCAGTATAACACATGACCTTGCGAGCTTTCTCTTAAACGCTTAGATAAACAAGGATTTTAGCTTAAAACTTTTGATAAAATTTAAACAGTTATTAAGTATAATTTGATATCCTGTTACAATTTCTCATTTTCACCTTTTAAATAAAATATTCACTCTGCATCTTCTCTGCATTTTTTATAAAAACAAACACTAACCTTCCTTTATAAACAAGAGAAAAATGCATCATATCAAAAAAGTTATTTGTCTCAAAATTACTATTAAGATTTAAAAACAAAGTTAGAAAAAAACAAGACCAGAAAATAAAATAATCAGACATTTTTTTACAAAAGGATACTAGCTCTAAACAGTTTTCTATTATTAATAATCAAAAAATAAAAATGATGTGTTTACCAAGCTTTAACAATTCACTTTAACTTCAAGTAATATTAAACATGTGTCACAAGCTACTTTATAAGTTGCAGAAATTGAAAAACAGATACAAAATAAAAACACAAAAAAGTCTGTCAAATGTCATACCTATGCAAAATCCTATGATATAAATTCCTAAACATTTTAGCATGTTACTGGTCTTTGCTGTCTAAGTTACTTATAGTTGTTGTCTTGTTCTATTAAGATTTAAGAGCCTTACATAAAATTAATATTATTCACTTTTTGACTAAATTTTGTCAGATCTATTTTGAATTTATGGACTAAATTTTGTCAGTTCTACTTTGAGTTTTTGGACTAAAATTTTACAGTTTAATTTTGACTTTGTGGACTTTAAGTTTTTCAGTTCCCCTTTGACTTTTTTGAATAATTTTGTCATATCTATTGTGACTTTGTGGTCTAAAACTGGGGCAAAACCCTTTGTAATTTATTTGACCTAAACTTTGTCACTTACTTTCTGTGACTTAAGGACTAAAAATGTGTCTTTGTACTTTTTTGGTTTAATTTGACTGAAACATTGTCACCTACTTGTGTGACTTGAAAACTTAAACTGAGTCAATACCCTTTGTAGTTTTTTTTTAATCTTACTGTGGCATTATTTTCAATATGACCCATTATTGCCTGATGTTATTTTCAAGCCCCTATGTTTTTATAGTTATAGTTAAACCTAAAGGGCTTTTAACAGGGAAGATAGTAAATGTAAGTACAGTTTCTTAAAAATTAAATTCATGCTTTATTGTAATTTTATCCTCTACTGTTAAATAAATTGCACTGAATAGTAAAAATGACAAAATTTAATAAACATGTGATGAATACTACCTTAAAGTTAAAGCTTATACACTAGTAAAATTTAATTGGGTAAAAATTGTCTTGGTCTTATTTAACTCTTACCTGAAAAGTAATTATTTACCTGATGACGCCAATTGTAACCCATAGGTGTAGTGTAGATTATTTAAATATTAAACTTGTACTATTATGCTAGATGCTGATATTAAATAATACATAAGGCTACTTTATATAAACTATAAGTGACATGAAAGAGCATATTGTAGTAAAGAAAAGATGCAAACACTAACAAATATATAAAGAACATCAAATTTAGAATGTACCTTAAATGTGTCAAAACTTTTTCACAAGAATTAAATCTAACAGTAATTATACTTTGAAAATGTTTAAATTAAAATTAGAATTAACTGCTTGAAACTAAAACTATAAATAAAATTATGAGATAAAAATAATGTTAAGTAAGTACTTTAAACAAAACAATCAACAATATAAATGTCTATTCTTGATTTACATGTTTACTGCCGCAGGCTGTGGCTAGAATGCCCCACCACTCTATGCGGATGGTTTATATGTCCTAACTTTATTCAATATTTCATCAGTAATTTCTTATCTGCTCTTTATTTTATCCTTATCTTTACTTGCATCAGTATAACACATGACCTAGCGAGCTTTCTCTTAAACGCTTAGATAAACAAGGATTTTAGCTAAAAACTTTTCATAAAAATTAAACAGTTTTTAAGTATAATTTGATATCCTATTACACCTTCTCATCTCTTACTTTTTAAATAAAATATTCACTTTGCATCTCTTCTGCATTTTTTATGAAAACAAACACTAACCTTTCTTCATAAACAAGAAAAAAATGCATCATATCAAAAAAGTTATTTGTCTCAATATTACTATTAAGATTAAAAAAAAAGATAAGAAAAAATAAGACCAGGAAATAAAATAATTAAACATTTTTTTACAAAAGGCTACTAGCTCTAAACAGGTTTTTATTATTAATAATCAAAAAATAAAAATGATGTGTTTACCAAGGTTTAACAATTCACTTTAACTCAAAGTAATATTAAACATGTGTCACAACCTACTTTATAGATTGCAGAAATTGAAAAACAGATACAAAATAAAAACACAAAAAAGTCAGTCAAATGTCGTACCTATGCAAAATCCTATGATATAAATTCCTAAACATTTTAGCATGTTACTGGTCTTTGCTGTCTTAGTTACTTATAGTTGTTGTCTTGTTTTATTAAGATTTAAGAGCCTTACATAAATTTAATATTTTTCACTTTTTAGATTAAATTTTGTCAGATCTACTTTGAATGTGTGGACTAAATTTTGTCACTTCTACTTTGAGTTTGAACTAAATTTTTACAGTTTAATATTGACTTTGTGGAATTTAAGTGTTTTAGTTCCTCTTTGACTTTTTTGAATAATTTTGTCATATCTATTGAAACTTTATGGTTAAAACTGGGGCAAAACCATTTATAATTTGTTTGACTTAAACTTTGTCACCTACTTTCAGTGACTTAAGGACTTAAATTGTGTCTTTGTACCTTTTTGGTTTAATTTGACTGAAACATTGTCACCTACTTGTGTGACTTGAAAACTTAAACTGAGTCAATACCCTTTGTGGTTTTTTTTAACCTTACTGTGGCATTATTATCAATATGACCCATTATTGCCTGATGTTATTTTCAAGCCCCTATGTTTTTAGAGTTATAGTTAAACCTAAAGGGCTTTTAACAGGGAAGATAGTAAATGTAAGTACAGTTTCTTAAAAATTAAATTCATGCTTTATTGTAATTGTCTCCTTTAATGTTAAATAAATTGTACTGAATAGTAAAAATGACAAAATATAGTAAACATGTGATGAATACTACCTTAAAATTAAAGCTTATACACTAGTAAAATTTAATTGGGTAAAATTTGTCTTGGTCTTATTTAACTCTTACCTGAAAAGTAATTATTTACCTGATAACGCCAATTGTAACCCATAGGTGTAGTGTAGATTATTTAAATACTAAACTTGTACTATTATGCTAGATGCTGATATTAAACAATACATAGGGCTACTTTATATAAAATATAAGTGTCATGAAAGAGCATATTGTAGTAAAGAACAATTGCAAACACTAACAAATATAAAAAAAATTTAAAATTTAGAAAGTTCTTTAAATGTGGTTTAAACTCTTTCACAAGAATTAAATCTAACATTAATTATACTTTGAAAATGTTTAAATTAAAATTAGAATTAACTGCTTGAAACTAAAACTATAAAACATTATGTGAAAAAAATAATGTTAAGTAAATACTTTACACAAAACAATCAAACAATATAAATGTCTGTTCTTGATTAACATGTTTACTGCCGCAGGCTGTAGCTAGAATGCCCCAACCACTCTATGTGGATGGTTTATGTGTTCTTAACTTTATTCAATATTTCATCAGTAATTTCTTATCTGCTCTTTATTTTCTCCTTATCTTTACTTGCATCAGTATAATACATGACCTAGCGAGCTTTCTCTTAAACGCTTGGATAAACAAGGATTTTAGCTAAAAACTTTCAATAAAATTTAAACATTTTATAAGTGCAATTTGATATCCCTTTACAAAGTAAATTTAAGTTTTTATAAGTAAATTTTTCCTTATAAAAATTAAATAAACATTAGTATTTTGATATGATTAATCTTATTTTCTAATGTAGAACCTTTTTTTAGCCTATTAGCAAACACCAAACAAGTATTTTTCGCTTTGAGGTCATACTTTTAAGTGCCGTTAGTGCGTACGAAATAGCACTGTATTGCGATTACTATATTAAGTTCAGTGACAAACATTTTATTTAGTATAATCTAAATTGTTACTAAGTTTATAAACTAAAATATGTTGATTTGGCGTAGGTAAAGCTGCATGCAAAAGTCAAACTCCGTGTTAAAGCGTCGCTGTACAATTCTAAAACGCACCCGAAATTTCACTTCCAGCTTCGGATCATACTAGACGCTTGTACAACTCTAAGAATCAAAAACTGTGTATGAATTTTCATGTTTGTCAGTCAACATACCCTTTTTTTCAAGTTTCATGTGGCCCGGTAAACCCAAAATAAATGAAAATTGCATGATGTTCTGGTACGATTAAAAACTTTGTGTATATTTCATAACTATATATGTTGTACCTTTACTAAAAAAAAATTTATAGGCATAAGTCATATGTAGGGATAAAGGTACAGGGATTACGTTATTTCCAAACTAAAATATTATTTACATTTGCTAAGTAGTTTAAAGCAAGATACCATTTGTAAATTAAACAGTTTCACAACTATTGAAAACAACATTAGCTTGACATTTAAGATAAATCAATAAAACTTTGTAGTACTCAGTAGTCAGCTAACAAAGCAACACTGGAATTCTGACGACTCTGGTTTGAAGTACATGATATAATAAACCTTTTATAAGATAAAAACTCGAGTTAAATTTATGGTTAAATTCAATTTTCTAGAAAAATATATTTAAGTACAAACATATTGATCTACTTTTTTTCTTTATCAAATCTATTAGTAAGTAAAAAAAATCATTAAACTTTAGTCTAAGTATTTTTTTAGCGAGAGACCTTTAGTTTTTTAAAAATATTCTTATCAGTATTTTTAATTAAAACAAAAGTACTTTAAACTTAAAAAAATTCTTAAGGTGTTAAGTGTATCTAAGAGATTTTTTTTGTTTTATTAAAGGAAGGTATCGCTTTTTTAAATACCTAAAAAGGGTGTTACAAACATTTTTAGGAAACCCTGATACAGTGTAACCCAGTTTCCTTAATAAAAATTACATAAGCGACAGATTTAAAAGTATTTTTTTAACTTTTATTTATATCTAATTGATATTCTATAATTCAAATTAACTTGCTAAAATAAGATAATTTACTTCGTTCAAAAGCTCTTTTATTTCATTGATAAAAAAGTTAAAAAACTTAATTGTAAAATTTTGCTTCATTTATAAGTATTTATTATGTAATTCTTTAACATAATAGCTCGTAAATATAGACTTATATAAGTAAAAAATGTCAGTTCAGTTTTTGTTTATTAAACTAGGCAACTAAACTTAGTCTTAGATTAAGCTTAAATTATATATTTTATTATTAATTTAAAAAAAAAATACGGGATTTAAAGTATTTATTAAATTTCAAACAAATATTACTTAAAATAAATTCAAAAACTGTTTTATTTGCGAATAAATTCATTCGTTCAATAAAATGTCACATAAATTGCATTAAAGTATCTTCCTTTAGATCCCAAACATTTTTGTGTTGTTTACCTAACGTTGATGCGTACATTATCTGTAACTACCAGTTAAGTTTACAAAATTATAACTTTATACTAATTTTAACAAAATAACTGTTAAAAGTTTACTAACAAAGTTAAATTGTTAAGCTATTTTTTACTGCAAAAAATAAAATTGTTAATTTTTTTATTTGCAAAACAAAACATTACCTGACTTTAAAAAACTTTTTCTATAAAGTAAATAAAAAACTTCTAATAATGGGTTTTACACTTTTGTACACTTTTTTTTACTTTAATATACACAAAAAAATAACTATTTTAAGTTATTACTTAAATTTCCTTATTAAAGTAGTTTAAATCTATTTTACAATTATGCTTTAAAAGTTTAAAGATGTTTAAGTTTTGTGAACATAGAATCATTTAATCTATCTTTTATATGTTTTTTGTAACAAAATTTATTACATTATTTAAAGAGTAAAACTTACAAACTACTTTAAGTATTTAAATCGGATAACTTAAACTACTCCATTAACTTTTAAATTCCTAAACAGTTTATTATTATGATTTTCGATCGCTTCTTAGGTTTTGCAAATTAATTATTTTACAACTGGGCTGCTTTTTATGGAGCAAGCCACAACTTTGAATTGATTTTTCTTTTATCTGGTTGTTTTATAAAAGTTAATAAAAAAAAAAAGTAATAAAAAAGTACAGTTTATTACAAAAAAAATTATTGTTAAAACCATTTATAAGATTAGTTTTAGCAATAAGTCGTTTTTAAGCATTATACAATAAGTTTTTGTTAGAATTGTGCAAAAATTAGGAAGTATATTAAAGGGTGAAATATTTCTTAATAAATATTACAACTTTTTATTCCTAACGTTTTTTGTCCAACAATATAATAAGTTATTATAATTTTTGTTAGTTTTTTTTCAACCAAATAAATTTAGTTTTAAAAGAGTTTTCTAAGAAATATTTTTTTTAAATGTTCAAAACTATTAAAGAAACTGTTTGAACCTTAAATATATTATTGTGCTGTTCCTTATAGTACTGTTAGTTTAATTAAGTTATTAAGATTTAAAACTTAAAGTTCACAACTTTCAAAAAGTTGATATTATTATTGAAACATTCTTATGAAACTAAAACAAAAAAAAATAATGTGCGCAATAAAAAGTTGTTCTAACACTAAGCAACCACTTTGTTTTAATTAGTCAAAATGATATGTTAAGTTTTATTTTGTTTTCATCAATAATTAAGTATGATTAGGTCAAAAGCCCTCTGAGAGAAATTCTAGTTGTAAAGTAATTTGTTGTTTTAATTGGTTTAAAAATTTTCTAAAGCCTGTTTTTAAAAAGTTTTTTAACTATTATAAAAAGTCTTAACAATTAACAATATTTAGGCATCATGTAATTTTAAGGTTGAAAGGCCTTGATAAAAAATGAAAGCTTATACTGCATTGTCTTTTAATTATATAAAACTTTTTGAGCAATACACTTCATTTAATCTAAAAAGATTATAAATTAAACAAAGCGTACTTTTAAGTAAAAATCATACAGTAGTACTAATTAAATAAAGTTTATTTAATTATTTAATTGCTATAACAACATTAAAAACTCGACACAGTTAACCATTTATTTATTATTATCATTATCCAGCTTATCTAATTTTTAGTGCTATGTACAATGTTTTATTAATCTTTCACGTGCTTTTAATGTACTCAATCAGTTGAACCACTTTATAAAGTTGTGCTGTGCTATATAACATTTGAATAAAACTGTATTTATTATAATTACTATAAGTATAATAAATTTACTAACCAGGTTACCATTTCTACTAAGCTATAAAGAAATCAGCGTTTTACACGACTGTTATTTGATTGAAAAAAGCTCAGTTTTGGTATATCTATACAGATTTCTAAGTAAGTTTTTAATAAATATCATAAGTCCACAAGTTTTTAAACTGCTTATAAGCTTGCACAAAGCAAAGTCAGATAATAATTTCGTAACAAACTTTGGTTCTACACTTTAAGTAAGTTTTTTTACTGCAGACATAATTTTATTATAATACAAAAAATGCGAGTGAAATTTTATTTATTGAATATTATTCTTGTGTTGGTTCTTTTGAGTTTAGTTTGTGCTAGACGAAAGAAACAATGCACTGCAAAAGATTTAAAAGGAACCAACAAAAAGAGATTCAAAAGTAGACTGCAGGCCTGTTTTGTTGTTGACTTTATATCTAAAAAGTGCAGGAGAATTCAAAGAAAAGAAAGCTGTAGAAAACTATCAAAAGGTGAACGTTTAATGAACTAAGATTTGTGTTTTATATATAAGATATAACGTTAAAAGACGTTAAATCCTGGAGATCCTGATAAGCTAACCTTATCGGAATACATACCACAGATGTTTTTGTGTCAAAACTTTATTCCGACTAACGGCGTTTCAATGCTCTCAAATAATTTTAAGAACAGATCTACGGAGTCTATAAAGTATTAACACACATTAGAAAAAAAACATGTATAATTATGTATAATTTTAATGTGAGTAGTAACTATAAACGAACTTTATGGTTAAAAAAACAGTTTGGAATAAAAACATAGAAAAAAAAAAGTTGTCTACGAAAATACAAATTTAATAAAAGCATATACTAACCTCAAAAAAGTTCTGAGAATAGGCAAGTTTATAAAAGTGAAAATAAAATTATTCTGTTTTAAATAACTTGTTTAATTTGTTTTTATTTGTTTTTATTTAGAAAAATAACTCTACGGAGGCCGCGTGCCAAGGTTCAGCTTTTAAATCAAACGATCCGGGTTTAATTCCCGGTAAAAAAGTAAAAGGTGTAAAACTCGATAACCGAAAGGTTTTTCGTTCACCAGGCCCTTATGCCAAACATTTTAAGCATTTTTTTATGGTTCATTAAACAATATATATGTTACAAGCAATTCCTAATCAAAATTTAATTTTTAAAAGATTGCCCTTCACCTGGCTACATAGTGGATGGAACGATAGAAGGTCAGAGCTTTAAACAGGGAAGTGTTATGAAGTATTCCTGCGAAAAAGGATTCAAGTTGAATGGGGAAAGCGGAGCAACTTGTTTGAAATATGGTTGGTTTTTGAATTTTTTGAACAATCATATACTCAGAGTGCTTATTAAATATGGTTTAGGATAAAATGTACATAAATATGTACGTCATTAAGTTTAAAGGATTCAAAAAACAAAACAGTTTTAAGAAATTTTTGTACTTTAATTAAAAAAATCAAAATTTTTGATTTATCGCTCGAATTGATATCTGAGATAAAATTCTTCACTTTATTAAGGTAAATGGTCGAATCCCACGCCAACATGTAAAGAGATAAAGTGCAAGAGTATGCCAGTTATACCAGAACATGCAACTGCGAATCTTCGTAACTTAGTTGAGAACAAAGTTGGTAGTGTTGCTACTTACTCTTGTCTTAGTGGGTATGAAATTAGAGGTGGAACAAACACTGTTGGTTAGTTAGAAAAATTGGATGTTCTATTACTAAGATTAACGTTGAAAATAGCATTTTAAGGTTACAAGTGTCAAAGATAAATAAAATGCTCTTAAGTTTTAACATGCGTAGAGGTGAGAAAACAAGAAAAATAGTTTCAACTTTGTTTAATCCAGGGACGTTGCTAGCTCAAAAAAGTTACGAATGTGCAAAAACTAAAACATCTGAAATAACACGTCCTAGCGGGAACACAGCAATTTAAACTACCTCTAATATTATTGAATTTAATCTGAAAAAAAGCAGTTATGTTAATACATCAAAAATTGAATTTTGAAGTACGAGTGATAACTGTATACAAGTCAACTTATTTTGCTCCACACCCCATATGACTCTTTATGTCATGCCACTTGTGTAAACCCAGAAAACATTCATTAAAAAAATCACAATTTAACTCAAAAACATTAATATTGTTTTCATTCAAAAATTTAAACGTATAAAATCAAACATTTAACGTAGTCAATAGTAACAACAAGTTATGCAAATTTTTGTAACATAAAATTGTATTATTTTGATTTTTGAAGCTACAGCTTCCAATAGGTTTAATTTTGCATTGTAGCTTTTTGACAAAACAAAGCTTTAACGCGCTAAATGTTACTTTTTGGTAGTATTTAATTCGTTCAATTTTTTTACGACACTAAAAGTCCTAAAGAGTACATATATGTCAAAATTATCTCTCAGGAGTGCATAACTAAGCTTAAATGAATACTAAAAGCTAAGAAAGCCGAGTATTTTCAAGCTGAAATAAAAGCAAGCTTTTTCGCACATAAGTATACGTTTCTGTAGATTTGCAGAAACGTACCAAGCCACGTCCCTGGTTTAATCCTTTATCAGTTTTTCAATTATTCTAGTATATATTTTTTTTAAAACATTTTATATAGACTTTGTTTGTTACTTTAGATATTATAAAATTTATAAAACTAACTTAATTACTACATGCCTTTTAATAAGTAAAACGTATTTTTATATAAAAGCTGTCAAACTAGAATTTTATAGTTTGTAGCAAAGCAATAGTTTTAAAGTTTCAGATTAGTTTAAAAACAAAGAAAGAATTTCCGATGTATAGTTTTTCTCTTGCTAGGGCTGTGTATGACAATTTATAATAAACGAACTTACTTAATTTAAAAAAGATTCATTTAGAAAACATTTTCTATAAAAAGTCGTTTTTTTTAATCACGTTATAAAAAATTTAGACGAAAATTAACAACAAAACAAATAAACGTGTAACCTTAACAATCTCTTATACATTGATAATATTATCATTAGAAGACTAGTTTACTATATCTTATCTATCTTTTTACAGTTTATTAAACTAATATCTCGCACCTTAGAAATGAAGCTTGGAATGTTAACGTTCATAACAAAAGTTTTGATAGTATCTTTACTAGTACATGAAAATATAGTTTTTCTATAATCTGCGAAACAAAACAAACTGAAACCAACAACTCTGTATCTTTAACATAGAAATTAGTTCAATTCTTTTTTTATTACAAACCATTCTTGCAACTCTTGTGTTAACAAAATAAACAACATCTGTAAACAGTTTGTGGCGAAAGCGGAGAGTGGGTAGGTGAGTTACCCGAATGCAAACCAATAAGATGCAGCGGTGAACCCAGCGACATCGAAAATCTGGGGTTCATAAGTCTTGAGACCCCGTACGAGCCAATAATTCACGGGCCGATTCCCTTCCGCTACAAGGATAAACTAAACTTGTTCTGTGAAAGAGGGTTTAAAAGGTTGCAGTTATTATTTGAATTTTTCGTTTCAAGCTGAGTAATATAACAGTTTTGTTTGTATTGCATGGAGTATTTAAATATGTCTTGAGCATCTGTTTTAACTAACTTTTTAAATAGTAGTAGAAAATTTGTTTCAAAGTATTTTAATAGGCTTTCAAGTTTACTCAAACTTTTAAAAAATAAATAATGAACAATATGTTAACTATTAAACTTTTAATAATTATAAAAAAAATTATTTTAACAGAGTCGGACCTCAAGTAATTAAATGTCAATCTGATGGCAAATGGTCTGCAATTCCGATATGTGTTCCAAATCTAGTATAGATACTTTTCTGCGTTTTTCTATTTAATAAACTATCATTTTAGTGATAAAGTATTTAGAATTTGTGCTAAAATAAAAAAGAAGCTTCTTAAAATAATTGATTATAAATTTGATGTGATAAAGCACGAATATTAATAAAAATTAAAGTAGAAAATAAAATGACATTACAAGAGTAGTACCCACACGAATTTTTTATAGCTGGCTTATAATATTTTAAGGGTTTAGACAAGTATAACGTTATTTTATTTTTGTTTTAGCTTAATATAACTATATAGTTCTAAGCATTACAAAACTACTTTAAAGCAACTATCTCAGATTTAGTTACAGTATTTTTAAACATTTTTATAAACATTTTGCTGTTTTAAAATTGAAGTATTTTACATTTTTGTGAATGTATAATATAACTATTAAAAAAAGCTTTAGAAAACACCATTTATTATACGCTTTAGTCTAAACTTAATATATACAAGTTCTTGTAATCCAATTCTAAAGGAGTACACTTTTATAAAAAGGTATGAAATTTGAAAATTATATTGTAAAACGTTGGTGTAAAAAAGTAAGTTTTGTAATGTTTTGTGATAGTTTAGTATCATAAAATTGTTAAAAAATTATAAGTTTTTCAAATATTTAATTAATTTTATGTTATATTTTACTCTTAAATTTTCTCTAAAAATTTTAGTTTGAATTTTTTAGAAGCCACATTTTGAGAGTTGTTATTTTTATTCTTGAAATAAGCTAGAACTATACAAAAAATTATTTGCAAAAAACTAAAAATAAAATATTACAAAATTGTAAACACTTATCTTAGTTAAGTCAAATACTCTGCAGAACTATTAGCTTTGGCGGAAAAATTTCTCATAACAAATGTATATTTTTTCTTATAGGGAATTATAATTTTAGTCACATAACATTTGTGACTTATGGAAATCTAAGTAAGATTTTTTCGAAGATACTTAGACTAGGACTTTCTGATTTATCCATAACTGTTAATTTTTTCTGAAAGTGACGGCAAAGGGGAAGACATCTTTACTTTAATCCTTTTTTAGATATTTGTAATTAAATTACAAACTTTTTAAAAAGCACAACTTATAAAGAATGTTACTTTATTTTCTGCTTATAAGTTTTAACGATAGTTGATCTTAAATATTTGATTATCTACTAGATAATACACTTAATTGTCTTTTTGTTTTAAATCGTTCAATTATAATAAAAAAAGACAATAAACATTATTAAGAAAATGAAAAGGAGAGGTTATTACTACTGTTGTTTGTTTCTAAAATTGTTTACTTAACCTTTATAAACTGGGGTTTCTTAAAGTATAAGTTATCGCCCCTTTGGAGTAATTACTAGTAATTTCGCGATATTTTCATTTTAAATATCCGTCAGTGGGCGGTATTAAGAAGGAACTTGAAATTGAAATTCTTGCTATAAGCAAACGTAGGCATTGGGTAAAATTATTAATCAAAAAAAAAGTGCAGTTTCCTTCTGGTCTTATAAATGAATAAAACAATAAAAACCTTCATTTTCAAAGTTTACAGAACAAAACCTAAAATTTTGTTGGTTTATCTTACAACGAATAAAGAAATTACTTAGTTGTTACGTTTGTAATTAAAAAACATACAAGGTCTTTTTTAGTAGCGTAAAACCATATTGAGCCAAGTTTTACCTTACAAGGTAAAAATAACGACAAAATAAAAGTTAGTTAAGTTATCCACAATATTCCTAAACTTTAATAATTAAAAAACGTAAACCAGTTTTATATATAAAAATGATTTTAATAAAGATTTCCAAAAGTATTTTGTTTAAAAATTCGGTGATTGAAAACATGTTTAAATTGATACTCTAATTCCAGCTTACAATTATTACTTTTTTGATAGCTTAGAAGTATTTTTGAGTTGAATGACTAATCAAGCTCTGTTCAAACAAGGTATTTTAGTTCAGTATTATTCTAGCGTATTTGTACTATTTTTTCTTTTGAAGATGTTGAGTATATTAAAAGAATTCTTCTTAAAAGTTTTAGAAAGTTGAAATTTTTTACTATAAAATATAAGATTTAAACTTAATTTAAATTAGGGAATCTTAAAAACAACACTTTGATTTTATAAATAAAACCTTAATTAGTTTTTTTTCTTTTTGCTAATCTTACTGCTTTAAGTATTTACTAAAAGCTAAACAGGCATCAGTTATTAATGACAAATTTTTATAATAATCCAAAAAATAAAATAAAACAAAAATTGTTACTTTTAGATTCTTTCTTTTGACTTGCTAGCGTCTTTAAAGCTTGTTTTGAATTAGATAAGTATATCCTGCAAAAATACTTAAATAAATATTTTATTTTCAGTTTTATTTTTATTCGACTTTATATTCAGACAATGGAAGTTTGTTTCGGAGTCATTCCAATGGAGACTTTTCCTCTTTACACTCCCAACAAAGAAGATTTTGAAGAGATGCTGGAAATCTTCCGACAGATGAGGATAACTGAAGACAAACAAATGGAAGTCAGCGAAGCTTCTAATGAGATGAAATCAACTTTGCTGAACAGGAAAGTTTGTATCAAAGTAACGGCATCAGCTAGAAAAAGGTTGAGTGAGTTTTCACGTCTCGCCACGTGCAAAAAACACAAAAAGGATCCTGCAGAAAAAGTGCTTCAAGATTCACGAAACAAAATGATTAGTTTTGCGCCGAGGAAAAAAGTCGTGCGAAAATTGAAGATGTAAGACAAATGACATTTAATAACATTTCTTTAAGTTATTTGTAAATTTGTTTCGTTTTTATGTTCGTACTTTGTTTTCTCATTTTCAGGTTTTGTGTTCTATTAACAATTTTGTTTATTACTTAACTATTAGCTATTCAAAACGTCTTTAGCGAAATTCCGTATTTGATGATTTACCTTTAAAAATCTTATTACTTATGTTTCAATAAATGATAAAACGTAAGCGCGTTATTTTGTATTTGTTGTGGTTTATAACTTTAAACGAATTAAAAAACAGTATTAAAATAGAAGACCATAGGTAAGATTACAATTTTCAGCCATGAAATTTTAAATTTACTCTTCTGATTAAGTTTTTTAAAACTTAAAACTTAATTTTATTTAAACCTCAAAGTCTCCAACTTCTGCTTGAGTTTTTATTCAGATCTAAGATATAAGAAAAATCGAGTTTAGACTAAATTTTGAAAGTATTGAAATGAATAAGGCTCATAAACATTACGCAAGAAACTCTGAATTTATCAAAAAATCTGCTGTTAAACTCGTATTGTTAACAGCTATATTTTGTTTATTGTTGCGATATGTAGTGTTCTATAGGTAACAAGTGTCTGAAATTACAAAGAAGTTTACGTGATAAATTTTGAAATATTATACTATGCATCATGTATTTTTATATAATAACATTGTCTTCTGTTCTGCATTAAATTAATTTACTACTTCATTTGCAGAAAAAAATTATTTTCAATTTTTAAGAAACTTTACGATATAGAACAAAGTCTATAGGTAGTATAAGTATGTTACAACGGGTTTTAAACAACTTTGAAAACTACATCAGCTGTATGAAAACAGTTTTTGTAACAAAAAAAACTTGATAAAACGTACAGGATTTAGTGAGAAAAAATTGATTTTGATATATTGTTATACATACTTGCTAATTTTAGAAGTCCTTTGAATTTGCCCACGCGGTTGTTTGTTTTGTTTTTCACAATATTAATGTTGTTGTGAATCGTATATTAAAAAAAAACTGTTTAAGAAACTATTTATAATTTAAGAAACATAGTACTTATGAAATGTATGTGTATTGTGTACTTATTTTAAAGATGGTGACAATAGGTTCCTTATGGGAGGCGAAAGCTAAAACAACGAATAAGTAGAAATCATTAAAATCTATCTCCTCCTACGTTTTTTGAGATGACTACCTTAAATTTTGGGGAAATGTTCCTTGAAATATTTAGAAAACTCTTTCGGAACAACATTTGAAAATATTTAAAAGTGAAAGTTTTATAAAAAAAAAAAAAAAAAAATTTTTTGTTCATTTTTATACAGAATTTCAATTTTTCTCAATTTTTTGCAACAGAATTTATAAATATTGCAAGGAACATTTCCTGAGAGTTTGAGGTAGTTATTTTAAAAAACGTAGGAGAAGATAGATTTTAGTGAAATAGTCTATTTCTGCTGTTTTAGTTTGCGCCTACCATAAGAAACTTATTGTTGCCTCAGACTTTGACCAACTATGACTTAAAAATATTTTGAATTTTTAAAATATGTGAAAAGCAACTAGAAGCCTAGTAAAAAATTATAAAATAAGATGAAATTGTGAAAAAAAAAGTTTTACTTTAACCTATGCCCTGAAGTTAATAATTGTACATTTTTGCACTACTTTGAACTTAAATACTAAATTTTATTATTTCTATTAACTGCAAGATTATATATAAAGCGTTTAATTTCAAAAGTAGAAAAATTACTTACAATCAAAAGGTTGGTTGTAATTTAGTTTTTTTATAATAGTTTATAACAAAAATTAAAGCAATATGCTGGAAATATTTTATAGCTGTAAAACTTAAAAAAAAATCTTTAAAGTCAAATCGCCTAAAGTTTCATACATATATTAAGTCGAAACTGAGATTTTGTTTTAGCGAAAACATTTTTTATTACCTTGTACCAATAAAACACTGTTAAATTTTTCCGAGCTTAATAGTAAAACTAAACAAAAGTGTAAGCAATTACTGTTTTAGAAATTCATAGTTTTTTTAAAAAAACGAGCTATACATACACTTGTTTTTTATAAATATTACCTAACAGATAAGGTTTTTATCATGTTTATGGCTGACTTCATTTTTTTTATACAAAATATTTAATTTAAAACAGTTAATCCAACTCAATAAAGTTAGTTTTAACAAAGGGGCAGTCTTAAATAGTTTAATTAAAATGTTTTTTAATTTTTTTATAAATATTGTAGTTAATAAACTATTTCTAATTTTATCACACTAATGTAGATTTTCATTTCTTTGTTATTCTTAAGATATGTAACATACATCAATAAGTGAGATACTGTTATTTAAAACAAGTTATCAAAAGGTGCTAAATAAAACTAAGTATTTATAAGATATATACAACTATTTAACAAAAGTTGAGTTTTAAAAGTTTAACAAGTATTGCTTTTATACGAAAGTTACACACAAACACCAGTAGACTGTAAGAATCTTTAATTAATGCTCAGATATTACAAAAATTGTTTTTAGTTTTTGTTTAATTTTATTACCATTTGTTGTAACAATTTATCTTTACATTTTACAATCACTGTTGCTTCGCTTGTTCATTGAAACAAGTTTTTGTAGAATAATGCGATTTTATTATTATTTACGTAGATTTTTGTTTTTAAAACATTTTAATAACTAATTTGTTTTAAACATTGATATAAAACACGCTTTTGTTCCAAAATATAAGGTAACAGAAAATAGTATACTATGTGTTTATACTATAGCATTTAAAGAACTTGTTATTAATCGAAATGTAAAACTTTACACTGTATTTCAAGTCAGTTTAAGTAACAATAAATAAAAACAAAATTAAAGTAATAACATTATTTCAGTTGTAAGACTTAATAAAAATAACAAAAACAACTCAAGAGTACTTGTTTTTAAGTAATAAGTAGATACTTCTGCATGACACCTAGTTCGAATGTTATCGCGAAACTTTGAAATTTGTTCCTTTCTTAAAAAAAAAATAATTGCTAAAGTATTTTCAAGTGAAAACCAGTAATCAATTTAAAATTCGTTCTGTTTTATAACAAAAATACTATGTTTAAAATGATTAACATAGTGATTACTATTAAAAGTTTTTAAAACAATATATATAATTTAATTTTTTTTTAAATTTATTAATTAGAAAATTGAACTCATGAACTCAAAAGTGTATATTATATGATTTTGTTTAATTTCTTTGTTTTATTTTGTAATAGAACAAAAAATTATTGTTTTGTTTATCTTAACAGGAAATAAGTAAAGTTGTGGTTGATAGACAAAAAGTAATCTCGTTGTAATTTTCCTTGTTTATATGTTAGTAACGTTTAATTTAACATTTATTAGTAATAAGGAAATATAAATTCTAAATCCTTTCTAAGTATTATTGTGCTTTGTTCAAAATTTTTTGTCAATGTTTCCTTGTTAAAACAATATATAAACCAACATGAAAATGTAATTAATATTCCTTATTGTAAAAATAGTAGATAGTTTGTTTTCAATTATAAAATAGTACGTTTACTTTTTCTAGTAATTATTCTACTAACCAGTGATATTACATTTGATATTTTTGACAAAGTATAATAAAATTACCAACTTGTAGTAACAAAATTCCTAGTATGTACTATAGAATATATTTTACTAAACCATTTTTTTATAAGTTTAAAATATTTATATTGCTTATTTCAGGGGCGTGTTTTGACTGGTTTCCTGTTTCCTATGAACCCCCTGATAAAAGAAAAAAAAATTAAAAGATTCTTAGAATATCACTAAAAACGTTGTTTATTGACTTTGTTTTGGTTATTTGATAAATTTTGAATAATGAATGTTAAATTTATAACACTGAAATATTAAAAAGTTGCAGTAAAAAGAATGCTCGTTTTTACCCAGCTGAAATAGGCTTTAAATAGAATTTTAACTGTGACGTCATAATAAGTTAAAGTTTTTAGGTAGCATTTTTTTAGGAAACTTTTTACTAAGATGCTCTTTTTCCCGTTAAAAATTGTGACTTAGTAAAATATCTTTTGAGTGTTGTTTTTCAACTTATAACTACAATTTTACTTTTGAAATTTCCAATATAATCACTAAAGTTTTATTTTACTTAGTTTATTGTATATAATAATGTTATGTTGTTATATAAAAATGTTGTGTTTGTACTTAAACATTAATATTTTTGTTTATGTTTCAACCAGCTGGGCTTAAACTAATAAAATTTCAATTCAAAGAGTTTTTAAAATCATCTTTAAACAACTACACCACCTGGAAATTTATTCTTTTATCATTTAATGGTATTTTAATATTGTTATTAAAGTTGTTTTATTTTTTTATATCTGTTGGCCACAAAGTTGAATCTTGATTTTTTTAAATTTTCAATTCAAAGATATTTCAAAACCATCATTAGAATCAGGCAAACAATTAAATAAAACTTAAAAATATTTTGATTTAATTGTATAAATCTTAACTTTTTTTTTAGTGGAGTATAAATTTTTAATGACTAAATTATTTGAAATTTTTTTTTATTGTAAAAAGATATATAAATGTAAAAAGTTTAAATTTTAAAAGAAAAAAATTGTAAGAACTCCATCTATACTAACATTTAAAAGAAAATTGAAATTCTCTTTATAAAAATTTGTTCTAGTTTTAATTATTTTATAATATTGTTTATATTAAAAGGTTAAATTTTTATAGAGTAAGTTAGTTATGTCTGTATTACTTTTGTTTTAATAACAGATTTGAATTTTGATATACAATTTGTAAGTTCTTAACTTTTTTCTGGTTCTTTTTGTTTTGATTTATCTAAATTTAATACAGTATAATAAAAACAAAATATAGTATTTTTCTACTACTACTTACATGTTTTTTTGTATTTCTGAGCAGAAAAAAAAATTTAAACACAGAGTTTTTCGGCTAAATATTGCGTACTTAACTGGCAGTGCATACCTAAGAAATGCGTACTTAAGCGGCAAATTAAGAACAAAAAAAATTGTGAACCCCCTTTGAAAAAAGTTTAGACAAGCCCCTGGTTTAGTTAAAATAGAAAATTGATGCAACATCTCACTTTACAATCATTTTTAAAAGAATAAAAAAAGGCAGTTCAAAAGTCTTAAAAAATTAAAAATCAATAAATTTATATGTAAAAAAGTTTAATATTAATATAAAAAACAGTTGCAGTTTTGACATATTAAACATTTAAAATAAGATATTACTATGATGTTTAAAACCGGAAAATCTTCTACTTTGTTTTTTATTGGCTCAATTCTGGTTTTTCTTTTGGTTGTACAGAATTACGAAGTTGAAGGTAGAAGGTTTGTTTAATTACTAACATGTACATCACAATACTTAAGCATAAAACTAAAAAACTATGTTTCTAAAATTTATATAAATCGTACAAGATCTGAAGTTTTTATAAACTATCTACCGATAAACCTTTAAAAAAATATTTTACTATGTTATAGTGTTTTTTTAAATTGAAAATTTTAAATATATGTCAAAAACTATCTCTGTAAATTTAAAAAAATAAGTAAAAACAGTATCAAAACAGTCAATAGAGTTGCATGTTATTAGTTTTTTTTTTAGTTGTTTAACAACCACGAAACAGTTAATATGATTCGTAGACTAACATTGAGAATGTTGAGAAACATGAGTGTTGATCAGTTACGCAATGTGAAATGTGAGGGTAGAATGTTAGACTATTGCAATTACATTGGATCATGGTGCACTGCAGAAATATTAACCGTTCGCAGAAAAAGAGATACCGGTAACTTTTGTTTGTTATATGTAAAATGATAGAAGCATTAGGTTTACTTTAAGGTATCTTGACTAAGAAAATGTATATATTTTTATTGAACGATAAAAAAGCGCTTAAAAATTTTGCTCCAACGACATTGTGTACAGAAAAAAATTTCGGTTATCGAGTAGTACACCACACTTTTTTACATTTTCAGATGAGCTAGAATAGAATGAATTTTTTGAATTTTTTTTTTTAATCCTTAAAAAATAAAACAATGAATAAAATTAAAGAGAAGAAAAAAAAAGTATGGTGTATTTAACAATTTAAACCTTGAAAGTAAAAATAAAAACAATAACATTTTTGTGAAATAGAAGAAATTGAAACATACTTATTAAAAATCTTAAGAACATGTTTTTATAACTAGTTTAAAGTTAAAAAAACACTACATTATTTAACAACAATGTAATGTTTCAGTTGGCAAAAAGAAAAACAGAATTTGAAAAATATGCAGAGAAGTTTGTTACAACAAAGATTATTAGATTATAAGTAAGTTAAAAACAACTTCTGTTATG
Source organism: Thalia democratica (assembly GCF_965202585.1). Classification (NCBI taxonomy): domain Eukaryota; kingdom Metazoa; phylum Chordata; class Thaliacea; order Salpida; family Salpidae; genus Thalia; species Thalia democratica. The sequence continues at coordinate 23,363,818 of NC_139171.1, forward strand.
ACTGAAGCATCAACTATTAAAATGTTGTTTTTAAATGTTAATACTTTTGTTTTAAAAATACTTTGATCAGTAGCTTTATTGTTTTATTTACATCTAAATATAAAGGACTTTGTTTTTAATTTGTAAAATAAATTGTAAATGTTGACCACTTGTTACCAAATATACTTTTTTGTTTATGTTTATTCTTTGCTTGTAAGTAAAATAATTTGCACATTCAGATAACAACTATATCAAAATACTTAACTGTTTTTAATTTACTATCAAGCAGTAAAACTAATATTTTTTTAATGGTTTCTGTAAATTAAACTAGTTCAAAAAGTTGTTCTAATGTCTTCTAATTAAACTATTTAGTTTACTCTGAAAAAAAAGTTTAATACTCTGTTTTAAACTAAAACTTTTCTTTTTCCCTGTTCGTGGTAAAAAAAAAAATATTTACATTCCATAACAAAAAGTGTACCCACTAAATACTGTTAAGAAAAAAAAAGTTGAAACAACTTCCAAGTAAATACTTTTCATTTATTATATAAAGAAATACTCTATTCTTTAGTTTTACTACTTAAATCGGGCAAAAAATATCTTTTTGAATAAAAAACTCAACTACGACTAAAAATAAGAGAGTTTAGCTACAGAAACTTATTATGCGTAGTTTACTTTTGTTTCTATACTTGAGCTAACAATTGGTTTGTTGTTTAATTTTTGTCTGTAACAAAGTACTATTTGTGTTAGATTAAAATAACTTTAAGCAAATTTAGTACCTCAGTTTTAGTTTAAATAACATTTGTAACTAACGTAAATAATTTCATATGCTTTTCAATAGTAAAAATAAGGGTATTAAGGATTAAGCTTTATAACTATTATATGTACAGTAACCTCTTGCATCTTTACGCACTCGTGACGTTACGCACTCTCGTTTAGTTACGCATCTTAGAGTTCTAAAGAATTATAAATTTTTTTTTTTAATATTGCACAAATAGGTTTATGGTATTTTTTCAATTAAAAATATGTTTTCGAATTTTAACTCACCTCTCCATATCTTTAGACTTAGTAAACTTATGTTCTTTAACTAATTGATAAACATTTAGTTATATCTCAGTATATCAGAAATTTTGTTTACAATAAAAAATTAAATTAAAATTCTGAAAGAAATATTACTGTGTTAAATAATGAAACACAAATAAATAACACAGCACTGTTGCCCTATGTATGAATAAAAGTTTAAAAAAGAAATCTAATAGAACTTCCTAGCAAAAAGTAGCACTGATACTTAATAAATATAGAGCTTACACTTAACACAAATCTCAATTGTTTTTTTAGTAAACATACCATTAATTATCACTTGAGTTTTTTTTTCGTTTAAGTTCTTTTGTAACACTTGCTTTGCACAGCAAGCGTTGAAATTCTTCGCACGTTGCCTTCAAATCTTCGTAATGTATAAAATATATTGTGTGAAGTAGCAAATAAGTCACATATAAATAAAGATAAAGATAAATTATATTTATTATTAAAATTAATAAAATTTTATTACAAATATAATTGTTTTATATAAATTAAAACCCTTTTTTTAATATATTTATAGTTTTATCTTTTGTTTTCATAGTTATACATAAAGTAAATAAACTGTTAAAAGTGGGAAAGTCCTCAGTATGCTTTTAACTAGAAGCATTATCAAAAAACATCTATTATAGTGAATATAATTGGTACCTCTCGTATCTTTACGATCTCTCGTATCTTTACGCACTTTTTCTGTGGACACAATGTGCGTAAATAAGCGAAAGGTTAATGTAAATAAAAATAATAAATATATTCATATATATATATATATAAGAGTTATTAAACTTTACTTATAATGTAACTAACATAAAATTAATTTTTAGTTACCGGTCTTAAATTGTTATACTGAAACTTAACTATAGCAAAATAATGACTTAAGTTACTTATAAAAAACATTAATGTTCTACTAACTTTTAAAAATGTAAGGTAACAGATAAAAGTGGTTGTAACTACAACTACTTTTTCATTGTATACATATTTAAATGCTTAATTTAATACTTGCTAATAAATCTACTAAACTAAATGCTGTAGATATTCTTATTAATATTTGGTGTAGCTATGCAAAACTATTTAATATCTATTTTTTCAATATAACTATAGTAGCTACATGGTGAACTCTAAATAAATTCAAAACAGAACATTATCTTACGTTTGTGTAAAACTAATTTGATAATCACTGTTATTAGCATTATACTAGTGTAGAACTAAGTAAAAATTAATATGTTCATACTTTTTTGTAAGAAAATGTTTATTATCGTATTCTTCTAAAAAACATATTTTCAGTTAGTAAAGTTTTTTGTTAAAAAACACTTTAAATTAATGTTAAAAAATACTAATATTTTGGAAAGTACTACTTCATTTATGAACAAAAAACACATTAGTATTTGTATCCCATTGTTTTTTATACAATTCTTACAAATATTTTATTCACGCTACATGCGAAGTTTTCAACTTAATGGTAAACCAAATATCTTACTGTAGTTTTAAAAAAACATTTCAAACTTTGTTGAATAACTGTATAACTTGTTTAACAAACGATTTCAACATTTAAAATTTTAATGATTTTTGATGTTATTAAGTACTTATGAAAAAAATTAAAAGGCAAAGTTTTAAAGAACATTTTCTAAACAAAACTTTGAAGTTAACATGACATAGTTTTAGAAATGTGTTTTACTTAAATTATATTATTATTCTTATAACTATTATTAGTACAGTTCTATAGGTTTACTGTCGTTCTAACTCGCTATCATTTATAACACGATCTTTTCTAACCCAATCACTTCTAACCCGATCATTACTAACCCGATCACATCTAACCCGATCACTTCTAACCCGATCACTTCTAACCCAATTACTTCTAACTTGATTACTTATTACCCGATCACTTCTAACCCGATCATTTATAACCCGGTTATTTCTAACCCGATTTAACCCAGTTATCTCTAACCCGATCAATTCTAATCCGATCATTTCTAACCCGATCTAACCTGACAATTATAACCCGATCAGTATAAATAGGTTTGTTTACTATTTTATTCAAATAAGAGTTTGTTTTAAAAACAAATTAGTATCAACGCAGTTGTTTTTTTTTAACGAAATTTAGTTTCTTTTGTTAAAAGTTAAACTTAATGTTCAGAAAGCTGTTGTTAAAATTTAATTTTTGTTATTTATTGCTATTGGAAGTTTGTTATCCTACGCTAGACCCCTACATCAAAATTCGGGCCACTTAAACTGAATGACACTTAAGAAAGAGACGAAAATTTATTTATCTAAAATCTAAAACTATAGTTTTATCTGTTATTTATAGATTAACAGCAAAAGAAATCAACACTTTAGTATAATACTAATTGACTTATTTAAAATTTGAAGGAGAAGGTTTTTAACAAATTTAGTTTCAACTACATAATAAGCAAGTTTAACATCAATTCTTTCATCGATCAGTGAATTTCAATAAAACCAAACCCAACTGCATAATCTTTCAATTTAGAATTGACTTTCACTCTTAAAAATTCACTAACACATATTTGAGACGATTTAGTAAATTATTTCAATGAATATAGTGCATCAATCAGCAAAATAGTCTGAATCACGGACTTCTTCATTAAAATAAGTTCATGGCTACTTTTATATAATTCATTTTGAACATACTAGAATATCAGAATTCAAACAAACTACAAACTTTCATGAATAAAATTTATTCTTGTTCAAACATCAACCGGATCTACACATCATAACTTTTAGAGTTAGGTTTTGTACATTTGTGCAACCGTTTGGTATTTCATTGTTTTTTTTATCAATTAATTTTGTCGCTTTGCTAAAGAATAATCGATACAATTAAAATAAACATTATTGCAGTTAAGGTAAAGACAAATGTAAAAATAAATCAAAAATTTAAGTGCATTGACTAACGAATAAATTTTAATTTTAAAGTCCAAAGCACATTAAGAATACAGGACAAGTAAATGTCTACCGAAAATATTGAAACACGGTTTATTTCTTACAGAGGAAAGGCGCTGCTATTACAATCAAACTATAGAATGAACCAAATTTTAAATAATAATTCAATGGTCTATTTGTTTAAAAACTTTTTAAATTACTGATAGTTTCTAGTATAAAGTATCTTATCTTAATGAAGTAAACTTAAATCATAGTTGTTTAATTTTTTTCAAAAATTAGTATTGTTTGAAAACTAATTCCACATTTAAACTAAAAGATAATTATGACTGCATGAGTTTTTCGATTTATTTTCGTGGTACTTAATTATTTTAATAAGGTTAGAAAATGGATTATTAACTAATTGTAATTAATTAGTTTTAAAAAGCATTAGGAAAAGTATAAGTCTTTTAAGTTCTAAAGATTAAGTATTAAGTTTTGTTAATCTTCAATGTTAGAAATATGATGAGTATTGCAGCCACTCCGGACTTTTTCTTTGAAGAGATTCTATATGGTTAATATATATTTTTTAAGTATGGAGACTAGATTGGTAAGTTGCATTCAAATTTAGGGCAAATTTATATGAAATACAACTTTTTAAGAATACTAATATCAGTATATATGAAACTTGAAATAGCACAGTTAATAAAATTTAGTAATCTTAGTTAGTATGGTGGTTTAATTTAAAATTATCATTATTAAATTTTAAGTTCTTAAAACGAAAGTGTTCACTGTTTAATAAGTCAAAAGCAGAGGTAGATGTTTTTTAATATTTAAAACCAGTCATTTTCTAGAACTTTTTTTTTCTTTTAGCCGGTGGTTAACTATATTTAGAGATTAAATAAGATATATTATGTGATATACGTGTGTATAAAAGTTAAGTGTCAAAAACTTATAAATTTGCTTTTTTTTTTCTTTTAAAATATGATGTATACAGAGCAAAAAAAAATTATATTTATCTTTAAAAGTTTTTAATATTTAAAATTGCAAAAACAGCTTCTCACGATCAATAGTAAAAAATTCTTTAAAAAATTTCTTGATATCTTTTAAAAGTTATATGTTTCACAGGTTTCCAAAAAAACAAACACTTAAGATTAATTATCGAATAATTAGTAATTTGATTAATTTATATAATTTAAAAACTTATAATAAAATATGTTTGTATTGTGAAACTTTAATATAGGTTTAGGTTTCTAATAAAGAAAAAACTCATGACATTTATAGAAATTTAGAGGTGCAAAAAAACACCGAGAATAAAGTCAATAGAATTCAAGCTGGCTTTACTGTAATGAATACAAAGTAAATATGTTGCTTGTAATAGTCGTTTGAAAAAATAGTTGATTAAAGGAAACAACGAACGTGATGGAATTTTTATAAACTTTTGCTTTAAGCTATACTTAATTTAACTATAATTAATTTATTACTCGATTTCAAAATGTCTTTTCAGTACTTATTTCGTTTTTACCTACGTTTTTTCAACTGTTCATCATAAAGTAGATTTTGAAGAAATTTTGTCGGCTAAAATACTAATTTAAGTCGTAATTGAAACATTTTGTATATTATAAAGATTTAAGTAAAAGTTTTAAAGATGATTACCTGGGAACGATTTGATTAACCTCTGACTTGTTATACAAATAAACATATCTGTTTAATTATTGGTGACAATTTTTGTTCTAGGACTAAGTAGGAATTTATTAATGATGTGAAATCAAGACGGTCAATCGACGTAACATACTTTTGCGGTTTGTTATATAAAATAACTGTTTTAATATCTAGGTTATACATAAAAATCATGCTTTTTCACTTAATATAACAAAAGTATTTAATTTCCCTTATGTTTGTTTGAATTCCATTTTCTTATTAGGTCATTGAAAGTTGTATATCAATTTGTTATAGTTATAAAAATGAAACTTAAAACTAACCTACTATAAAACGTCAAAACATTAGTCAGCCAAAATACAACATTTACAACAGACATACAATGTAGTTTTTAGACGGTATTATAAAGGTTTTTGTATCTGAATATTACAACTGTAAAGGTTTACTTTAAAAAAAAAATTTAGATTAAAACTATTATAAGATCTAACTTAAGTATAGTTATAAATGCTTACTTTAAAATCCAAAAACGAATATTTCAAAATATTGCAAAGTAAACCATTTAGTAAATTGTATATGAGTAACGAAAAACGTCCATTAAAGAAGATTGATAGAACAAAAAAATATGAAATAATGAAAAAATACTAAAATTATGTGTAGGGTGAAATATCAAAAAATGAGGTAGTAAAAATAAATTAAACTTATGTTAAGTTAATACTAAAATTAATATTTATACTAACAATGTTTTTTACGTTACACAATAAAATAATAATCTTTTAAAGAAACTAAAAATAAAAAATAACAAATATTTTATTAACTTTATTAAGACTAGTTTGTTTTAGCATAAAATCCAGTTTGAAAAGGTAAAAATAAACAAGTATAATGGGTTATAAACATTCGGGTTAAAAGTGATCGGGTTAGATCGTTAATTTTGCTACTTAACTACCAAATGCATTGTAAATCTCGTTTGCGAACATTTCAACAAACAATTTTTATAGTAAACAAGTATAGCAGACTATAAAATTTATAAGTAAACAGCTTTGATATAGTATTGCATGTTATTTATAAATATTATTCTTGTAGACTTAGAAAACAAATACATTATAACTTCATCTACAAAAACTTTAGACTGTACAAATGTTTTTTTTTTACAAACACTATAATGTAGAAGTTGTTCAGTCAATAAACATAACTAATATAGTTTTAGTAGATAAAGTACTTTGTCGAAATTAGAGCAAAAATATTTTATGTGTTTAATTCTAAGTACTAAGTTTGTACTATGTCTGTTTATTTCAGTAATGTGTTTAACAAATTTAATATTTTAAATTTTGTAGTAAAGAAATAACTTCAGCAGGGTTCGGCAAACGAAATTATATAAGTATTATTCGATATGTATTGATTTAAAATTTTGTTTTAATATTGCTAAGAACACGTGCTGGATAAAATTTAAATCAAATAAATTATTTTTAGGTTAAAAATATTTTTAAATATTAATAAATTTTTAATTGGTTTGTTAAAACTAAAACTGAATGAAACAGAAAGTAAAGTTTTGGAACTAAAAATGATGACCTCAAACATATTTTAAAAAACCTCACTACTGTATATTAATACATTTTACAGTTAAAAAAAAAATTCAAGATATTATTTCAATATTATTTGCTTTATTGAGTTTAAAACAAACAATTTACGTAATCGAATCTTATTTACTTTTTTTTTGAACAAGCTGTGTTAGAACTGTTTATTTATGGCTGAAGTTTTACAAAAATAAGTATTCTTTTTTTTTAATTCGCTTACAAGTTTTTAATTACGTCGAAAAACTCTTACTAAATATATAAATAAAGTTAAATACAACATTAAAACAAATATTTAACTTTATATTGCTCCCAAAACATCTATTTCGGTTAAGTATTCTAACGGTTGAAATTTTACTAACAAACCTAACTAAATATAACATTAAGTTTATGATTTGAAAAAGGCATTGACTTTTAATTTTGATGTTAACAGTTGGGTCTTGTAAAAATGTTAACTTTTTGTTTTTCTAATTAAATTAAAAGCTTAAGTTTAATAGTTACTTTTAGACTTACTATAGATGTTCTTGTTGAAAAACTTATATAAACAGTTTCTTTGTTTTTATTATAAGTTTGCAGCAGTTATCTTTTGTTTATTAGTAAAATATTTAACCTTTTTAATCATAGTAAATTAAAAAGTAAGACAAAATAGAAAATCATATTGATCATCAAAATATTTATCTAAAGTTTCTTCAAAAAAACTTTAAGCGTTAAGTAGTTTAAAATCTACAGAAAACATAAATGTAAAAATATATAATAAATAAAAAATAACATATTTAATATATTTGTTATGTAAGAACTTTTTTTATAAATAGTTCAATTTCATATAGTAAAATCTAACTCAAAAATTAATGTTAAAACAAACTAATATTTATCTCGAGTATGCCCGATAAAGCGTAAAATATATCTTTTTATGTGACGTCATTAATAGTTCAAAAATTTTCTTAAGGTTTTAGTTTGTATATAAACAAACTACAAAATAGTACTCATAGTTTTATGCAAAATATAATAATATCTACTATTATTTTCACCACGTTTAATTCGTGGTTAAAAAACAAAGCTTAAAGGCTGAATAGTTTCGTTAACTTAGAACAAAGAATTAATGCTTTATGAAAAGTAATAATAAAAAGTAAACGATACCAAAAAGATAATGAAATTTGAAGCTATGTCAATTAACACACTCAACTTCATTATTGAAAACATTTTAATATTTTTTTTGATTAGTCGCTGTGAAACAAAGGTTTATACGTTATTAAATGACAATCGATTAAAATTTTAAAACCTTTCGAGGCTGAAAGTTTTACTTATAGTCACGTTATTTTTTTAGTTTTAATGACACTTTTACTTTTATTCAGTTTTAGTTTTAGTTAAGTCTATAATTTTTTTAAATTTAGTTTTAGTTACACTAATATTTTATTCTGTTTTGGTTACAACGGCCTAATATAAAAATAATTAACATTTTAGTACAAAATTAACCTTGACTAAAATATTTATGTCTAACTTAACTTACTCTCCATAATTGTCTAACTTTTTTTTAATCCATCACTTAAAGGTTTTCATTATCACTTATCATTTTAAAATAGAACCATAGAAAACAAAAGTAGATCTATTTTTGGCCCTTTTTTGAAATCAACCTACATATTTTGTTAGTTTACAAAAGTTTAATTATTATTTGTTTTCTTTATAAAACTTGAGTAGGTTAAACTAGTTCTTTGCTTTTATTTTTTTTTAATATTTACAAACTTTTACTAAATACTTTTTGAAACCTGTTAATACTTGGGAAAAATTTGTAAAACTAGGCAGTACAGTTACCTGAAAAACTTAGAAACGTTTTGACAAGTACTCTTGGTGACATAAAATTTCTGAAAAGAGTTACATAAAGAGCAGTTATACAATTGTATATCATAAATATGATATTAAAATAAACTACAGCAGAAAAATATATAGAGCATACTATTTATGAAGTACGCACTTGCGTAAGTTAAGCACTAAATTTCTAAAATTAATTGATTTATACTAGTTTAACTAGAAGAGCAGTTATATAATTTTAATTAAATAATGATTATTGTAACTATCACATAATTATTATTGAACATATCAAGAACTTCCAAAATAGAGTGAAATAGACTGTAATTCAGTTTGTTATGACAGCGCCTTAAAGTATTAGGCTGTATTAGCAATAGAAGAAGCCAAAAAATATATAGTGAAATTGACATGTCTGACGAAATATTATTTTTTAAGCAAATGTAGTTTAAATTTTTAATTAAAATTTTTTGATACAACCTGAAATAATATGACCCGTAAGTATATTAAATGAGTTAAGTTCCAAGAAGTATTGTTTTAATTTTTTATTAATTATTAGTTTAAACACTTAAATTGTTTGAAATTTAAAATTTAATGTTTATTTTTGAATTATTATCATAACAAGATAAGTTTTGCTGAATGATTTGTTTACAAAATGTTACCATTTTTCCTTGTAAAAATTAATCATAACTGTTATACCACTGCGGTGCACTACAACAGCTGCGTTATTTTTGAGTCTAAATTCTTATGAAGTTCATGAATTAAAAAAAAAAAAGATTCTTATTGAGTTTTTCATCAAAGCCGGTACAAAATGATCTCTATGTACAGGAACCTGGCTATGTGTATTTGGTATTCAAAAACTTGTTTACATTTTCGAATACTACATAAGCATAGTTTAAAAACAAACAAATTAAGCAAGGAAACTAAGTATTTAAAGTATAAAGATAATACATTCTTTATTTTTTCTTCTTTTCTTTTTATTTTAGCTGGTACACATGCACCAATGTCCCTCCCCATCCTACACCCCTGATTATAACAATAGTATTTTGAGCACTATATGAAATTGAAAAAACGGAAGTACTAAAAATAATCTATATTTAAAATATTATTTTTTATTTTAACTGATATTTTGCAGTATAACAACTTTTTATAAATTTTTCCACTAATATTGATTTAAAGTATTAAAGTCACTAGCTTAGGTATAAAAAAAAGTTATCATTAGCTGTATTTTATTATATAAGTTTTGATTTAAAATAATTTTGTTTATTTAAGCTAAGAACATGTGCTCGATAAATTCTAAATCAGAGAGCTTACTTATAGGTTAAATCTATTTTTGAGTTTTAAAATTTTTTCCATTGATTGTTAAACGTCCATTAATAAACATAAGAACTCATTGAATTTCTATGTTTCCTTATTTCATTAAATTTAAAAAATCTTATCTTATTTTAATTAAATTAATAAAATTATTTTACCTATTGTAGACTAAAGTACTGTAGTCAGTTGCAAAAAATTTAAAATATATTTTTCATAATGTGTATCTTATTAAATTATTAATAATCATAACCTGATTATTAATGAATACTTTTAAAACGATTATTAATGTTTGTTCCTTCACAATAGCAGAAATAATAAATAATGAAACATTTTCTGTAACATAATTTCTGAATAAAAGTTAAAATACAGTGATTTACATAAGTCAAGAATTTAATTGTAATTTTCCGCATTAAAAAATTAATGTAGATAAATAAAATAATTTTATTGTAAATAAACTAAAATATCTAAGCATTTTAAATTACTCAATATTTGTAACTACTTGGTTATTTGAATAAGAAATAAATCAAAATATACTATTTTTTATCTGAAGGCTCTTAATAAAGTCAGTTGTATCTAGAAGAGCTATTTGTAAGGGATTAAAATTAGTTAGCATTTAGGGTAGAGTGTTGTTTTTACTTCAAATAAAATTTTAGTTTTAAATAAAATTTGTGATCTTAATTTTTAGTAATTTTGTATTAAGTTTGTTAAGTATATTAAGGTGACTAACAGGGGAACTTAATTAATATTTTTTTGAAGGTAGACTGCCTCTTTTGATTACAAAAACCAGAAATGATTGAAAATTTGACCAAACCGAAATTGTAAAAACGGTTTAAACTACCAAAAAAATCAGTCTCAGTCTTTTACTATAGTCTTTATTTTATTTAATAAGAATTGAAAATGTTTGTTTTTTAATAAACGAAAGATCTTTTTGAAGTGTTTGTAAATACTGAGACTGATTTTTTTGACGGTTCTTACTGTTTTTTATATTTGTTTATTTAATATACTTTATATTTTGAATTTTACTTTAACGCAGGTTAACAAAAATATCGTTTTAGCATTAAATATTGCAAATTTTGTTCATGTGTAATAAAGTTTTTACTAATACAGTCAAGCAAATTTAAGATTTTAGTAGTTAGAATTCGTTAAGAATCGGAAGTAATCTGAAAATGAACATAAGCTGTATACTATTATCAATATCAGTTTTATCTAAATTAGGTTTTATCTGAATCTTTTTCATAATTCAAAATGTTAATGTTTGTATTTTAAGTATGTTAGAAAAATATAAATGTAAAGCAGATCTGTGTTCAGTTGGCAATTTTTTTTAGAAATTCAATGTATTAAAACAATTTTATTATATTTTTTTTCAATAATTTTTTCTACCTATACCAAATTCAAGTACTAAAATCTATTGTAAAGACTTAAAAAGTTCATTTAAATCATCAGCTTTATTTTTGTAGTCTAATGCTTGTTAAAATTTTTACCTTATTTTAAGTAAAATTCAATGCTATAAATATACAATAATAATTAAAATTATTTTTTTTATAAAAACTGATGAGGAAAATAAAAAACTTACACTATTTTTATGTTATGCTAGTTTGAGTCAGTTCTTTTCTTGTTCTGAAATAAAAAGAGAGACAAAAGAAGATGATAGAACATTTTCATCACTAGTGGGCGCTCTTATTTTCTTCCAGCCGAGGTTCGTAACTTTAGGATATATTGAGACACATCTTAAATATATTATTCATAGACAATGGCAGCATCCAAAGATAGCTAAAAAGTAGTAAAGGACGTCCCAGCTAAGGTAGCTAAAGATAAGTGCAGGTTTTATTGTAAGGGAAGCTTCAGCATCAACGTGTACAAAGTGCTCAAGCAAGTACACCCTGATACTGGAATCCTCAGCAAAGCCATGAACATCATAGATTATTTAGAGGTAGGAGCTGATATTAATGTAAAGCAGAAAAGTTTTTATTTAGCAAAGATTATCTTTGTTTAGTAAGTTTATGAATTTTTATTCAATATTTTTATAATAGTTTTACACCTGTATTAAATTTAGGTATTAAAATCTTATGTAAATATAGAAAAAGTTCATTTTCATCATTAGTTCTATTTTATTTATTTTATGGAGTTGGCATTTTTTTTTAAATCAATGTATAAGAAAAATTTTATTACATTTTTTTTATAAGTTTATTCCTACCTATATAAAATTTTTGTACAAAAGTCTTTTGTAATAAATAAAAAAGTTCATTCTAATCATTAGCTTAAATTTAGTAGTCTAATACTTAATAAAATTTTTGCCTTATAATAAGGTAAAATTCAATGCTATAAATATACAATAGTGAATAAAATTTTTTTTGATAATAATTAATGTGGAAAATTAAAAAAATTAAACTATTTTTATATAAAGATAACTGGTGTCAGTTCTTTTCTACTTTTGACTTAAAATTGAGAAAAGTGAAGATGAGAGAACATTTTTGTCACTAGTAGGCGCTCTTATTTTCTTCTAGCCGAGGTTCGTAACTATAGAATATAAATAGACATATCTTGAAAAACTTGTTCATAGACAATAGCAGCATCCAAGGGTAGCAAGAAAGTAGTAAAGGATGTCCGAGCTAAGGTAGCTATAAAATAAGTGAAGGGTTCATTGTAATAATAGCTTCAGCATCTACGTGTATAAAGTACTCAAGCAAGTACACCCTGATACTGGATTTCCAGCAAAGCTTTGAGCATCATAGAGTATTTAGAAGTAGAAGCTGAAGGTTAAAAATATTTAGAGCAGCACTGTGTGTTAAATTAGCAAAGATCTATTTTATTTAGTGAGTTAATGAATTTTTATTAAACATTTTTATAACTGTTTTTCATCTATATCAAATTTAGGTACTAAAATTTGTTGTCAAGATAGAAAAAAATCATTTTCATCATTAGTTTTGTTTTATACAGTTTTTAATTTTAGAAAAAGTTGCCATTTTGTAATTAAACATATTACAATGAATATCAAAAAAAAAGTTTAATTATAACTAAAGTAGTTTAAGCCATTTTTTAACGAGACAACATATTTTATCACTTGTGGGCGCTCTTATTTTCATTAGCTGAGGTTCGTAAATATTGGATATAGTGAGACACATCTTGCAAAACTTGTTCATTGACAATGGCAGCATCCAAAGGTAGCAAGAAAGTAGTTAAGGACGTCCCAGCTTAAGGTAGCTAAAACAAAGTGTAGGTCTCATTGTAAGGAAAGCTTCAGTATCAACGTGTACAAATTTTTCAAGCAAGTACACCTTAATTACTTGATTTTCAAGCGAGGCCTTGAACATTATTAAGTCTTTTGTCAACGATATGTTCGAGCGCATTGCCACCAAAGCTACACATTTGGCTCACTACAGCAAGCGTTTAACCATCAGCAGTCGCAAAAATTAAATCTGGTGTTCGTCTAAGAAAGCTGTGTGGTTTTTACCTAATTCAAAAATTCAAAACTTTAGGGTGTCAATTTTCCATTCAAAAATAGCTTACTTTGATAAAATAGGATAAATGAATTTTAAGTTAAATAACCATTGATATTTGCTGTAGGCAGTTGACAATATCAATTGTTTGTAGATGAGCTAGCAATAAGAACCTAGTTTTAATTAACTATTAAGCGTAGATTTTTATTTATTTAAAGTCAAGCTAGACAGACTAAAATGTTTTAGCTCTTATGCATTTTCTTTTTTTTTTATTCTTAAGTTATTGTCAAACGACTAAAATCCTATGTTTTAACTGCTATTTAATTAAATTTTCTTCTATATCTTGTTGTATTTAGTGTTTATTTGTATTGTAACTAGTTTAATATTTCAGATACTTAAACAAAACAAAATATGGAAAACGTTTTGAGACTAATAATTAGAAAGAATAACATTGATGAAGGTTTATTAAAGGCAGCTCTAATAAGCATGTGGCCAAAAATCGAGAAAGTTCACATTGCTCAAAAAGCCAGTTATGTGGTATTCTCAACTGTTGAAGAAGCAAAACAAATGCTGGATTCCAAATCAATGAATCTTGAAGGTTACTTGGTAAAAGTAGAGAAGCTAGATAGAAAGACAAGAAAAGATTTCAAAAGTTTAAGCAAGATTGCTTCAATTGAAGATAAATGTGACACGCTATCAAATGAACTTACCTGTTTACAAACGCAGATTGAAACAGAGACTGTTCCTGACAAAAGTCATCAACACAATAATAAAAAGAAACATGCCTACTCATCGGTAAGCATTTGTATGATACTTCAAAGTATAACAAAGTAAGATAAAACATCATAAAATTGTTTGTTTTCTTAATAATTTACAGTTTTTTAAGTCTATATAGTTTATGACTTTGGTTAAAATATTAGAAACAGACTAAAAATTTATAATATTATATTTAGCATTTAGTAACGCTTAACACTGTCATATATACAATAGAAATAAGAGTATAATAGATTTTAATTTATAAAACTATTTATCTTTATAGATATTACGAAACAATACCAAAACAATGACAACACCCAAAGTTAAGAATAGACGTATAAGTAAAAACTATACTCAGTTGTTTTCAAAATTAAAAACAAACAAGTATCTTGAAGAAATCGAAACATCAAAATGGTTGAAATGTTTAAACAACTCAATGAAACAACATACTTGGCACCAAAATGTTATGCAAAGTTTTGTTAAAAAAGACCAATTTGCTTCGATTCAAATGAGTTGCAGTGATCTTTGGTCAATAGCAAACGAACAAAGCTACATAGAAGATCCTGTTTTAGACGCAGTCCTAAACGACAGTTTTAAGGATCACAAACAAATAGAGTTTATTGAAACAAGTGTTTTCAATGCAATTGAAAACCCTTACTTCAGTGAAACGACTGTGACTCCTTTCAAAAATGATAAAGACGCGTACGTTGCCGTCAAGAACATAAACAACAATCACTGGATATTCGTTTTCCTAAACTTTTTAAACAAAACACTTTATGTTGTGGGTCCAGGGCGGAGTGATGAGCAGATAGAAACAGCAAGAAAAGTGGTGAAAGCTTTTAAACAAGTGCACCATAACGAAATCAATGCAAGTGAAACATCGAAATGGAACTTTATGAGCGATGAATGGAACTTTGATTGTATTCAGCACAATATTCAGAGAGATTGTGTCAACTGCGGTATTTATTGCATAGAATACGTTTTGAAAGTTAAAAATGATTTTCCTATTAAACCTTCGTACTTACTCGTTGAAAGTAACTTTAATGATAAAAGGCAGTTTTATACCGCAATGTTACTAAACGTTTCAAAACCAAAGCTTAAAGTCTATAATGAAACAATAAAAGAAGAAGAAAAAGAATTTATTGAACATCCTTATTATGTGAGTAAAAGTTTAGATGAAGACGGATCAGGATTGGTTATAACATTAAGAAGAAAAAAAACTTGAAAAACGAAAGTAGAATCTGAAAGAGATATTTTTTAACTGGTTTATTATGTTTTATGAAACTTAATTTTTACTCATTTTCGCTACAATAAACAAAACAATTTACCAAAAAAATAATACTTGTTTTTTTTATACTTGTATAGTTTTTTTACAGTAAGACAAAGAATTGCACGACATAAAGTATTTTGTTTGGGTTTATTAAACGGGTAGACAAATGTTTTAGAAAAAAAATAAGATTAAACTTAAAACTAGAGCTATAGCTTAACTTAATTTAGCTAACTTTTAAATGTACTAGAAACCAGTAGCGACGCGGGGTAATTTTGATAGGGTCGCGGAAATACTATGCAATCAGGCAAATCCCCAAATAATTGTCTTTAGCCTTGAGTGCTTCGGTTCTCGTACTCTGCACTTAATGACTTGCTTGTTGTGAAGGACTGTTTTATAAATTTCTAGCGTAGCCTGCTTATTTGATTGCTTCCCTATGCCTGCCTGCTAAGTCGCTATTTTTTTAGACTTCTAGCTGAAACTGTTTAATTTGCGTGTTGCTGCTGCTTAGCTATTAGCTTCACTCGCTCGATCGCTTCTGTTTGATTTTCTGTTTGAATTTAGTCAAATTTTATGTATAACAGCCGAAAACTAACTTTGAAATTCACATGGTGCTAAACTTTATCAAGAATTTTGCTGTTCATAAGAATTCTGTCATGAAAATTACAACACGTTTAAAATGCAGCTAACACAGACTGAGCTTTTATCAAACAATAGGAAAATTTCAAATATAGAGTAAAAAAATTTAACAAAATAGTATTTAGCAGGAAAATTAATGTTTGAGCTTTATAATAAAGTTTTTCAAAATTAGTTTGACGTGGTATATTAAAAAGCAGGTCTCTATTTGAAGCAGAGTCCTCAAAAGCTTAAACTAAACGACTAAAACATTTTAAAACTTTATTTATTTTTTTTCATGTGTAGCAACAGCTGCAGCGTTCTGCGCCAGGCCTCTCCATTGATTTTTTAACTAATAAATTAAAAATACTTGATTATGCTTCGTAAATTAATAATACTTTTGTTTTTTAATGTTAAAAAATATCTAGAAATCCTTAGTCAAATAACTATGAATTTATTATATTTTATCAAAATTAATACTTAAATAGTGACTTAATACTCATTTACTTTTTATACTGGTTCCAAATGTCAAACCTAACTTTTAAAAGGGAACGGGTCAGAAAAGCACGTGCGTCATTTTAGTACGGGGTGATTTTTTTGCACGAATTTACTTTAGCACAAAGTGACACTTAAGTATGGAGTAACATTTTAGCACAAAATAAAAACATTAGCACAGCTGTCTTTCTTCCATAATGCATAACATTATTACTGTTAATTTTAAAAATCTAAAAACATATCATGCAGTATGTAGACTAAAAGTTAAACAACTTTAAATATGTTACAAGTTAAATCTTTAACTTGAAATTCATGTTTAATTGAAAGTACAACATTTTATTTAAAAGCAAACCGTAATTTTTTTAATAATAATATAAGACTAAATTATAAGTTATACTAACTCAATTTACACTAGATATTCTGGAACTAAGAATAAACAGCAAAAAAAAGTCTTAGGCGTTTGTAAGTAAATTTAAACTTATACTAGATATTATGGTAAAAAATAGGAAATTTAGGGGGCCACAAACTGTAAAAGGGGAAGCCACTAGGCCACAATTTAAAACTTATTCTAGATTTTTTTGAGTTGATGACAAGATGCAAAAGAATATTCGTAGGCATTTTAAATGGTATTTTAAAAACTTGTACTAGATATCATGTAAAAATTTTATAAAGTTTAGCAGGTCACAAAAAAATAATTTAAAACTTACTTTAGATACTTTAGAGTTGATGATGAACATAACAAAATGTCTTAAGTGATTTTAGTAATAGTTTTTGGATATATTTTTTTGATGCGGCTATAGCTTTTTAGTTTCATTAAAGGTCTTATCAAAAAAGGTTTAGGACAACCTAGTTTAGGGTAAAAATTTGTTCACATAATTATACCTACAAAGTGCTAACAACATTCAGCTTTTTTTTTTTGATAAATTTAACAAATTTTTTGTTTGCTTTCATAGATGTTTTGCATTAGAGCTAAAGTTAAAAAAAACTGTAAGCTTGTGAATAAAAACAAGCATGCAAACATAAAAAATGATTATTTTAAGTATTTTTTAATAGAAGTCTAAAAGTCGCTTTAAACATACTTTTAAAGCTGAAAACCACGTTGCAGATCAGGAATATTTTCGAAACAGGAAGTCTAATAAACTGTGACCATGTGTAATTACTAACATATAAAACTTGTTTAGCATTACTTAAAAAATAATAATTAATAAGTTTTACAATCTAATAAACCAATGCAGCATTTAAAAAACAGATAAAATTTTTAACTGTTACCTACAAAAATGGTGTTTTTTACCTGGAAAACGCCAATTATAACCAACATTGAACTGTAGTTATGGTTATAATGTACATTAAACCTATTATATAACCCGTATTAAATAAATACTAAAAGTAAGCTAACCAATACTTATATTTAACAATACTTAAGGCTACTCTATAAAAAACTGTGCATAACATAAATGAACACAGTTCATATATAAAGAACATTATACTTCAGAAAACACTTTAGATGTGGTAAATATATTTAAACAAAAATTTTTTCTAACAGAAATACACTTTAAGATGATTTAATTAAGATGTTTTATCCTGAGCAGGCTGATACTATAAAAAATGTCACTGCCCAAAATCAGTATAAATATAGCTGAATATAGCATAAAAAACATTTCATCAGAATCATTTTCTTCTTAATGTAACTCTATTCTACATAATTTAGTATTAAATTAAATGGTAGAGCAGTGTAGCTGGTATTTCATTGCAAATTTCTACCTATACCAAACTCAAGTACTAAAATCTGTTGTAAAGACTAAAAAAGTTCATTTAAATCATCAGCTTTATTTTTGTATTCTAATGCTTGTTAAAAATTTGCCTTATTTTAAGTAAAATTCAATGCTATAAATATACAATAATGAATAAAACTTTTTTCTTATAAAAACTAAAGAGGAAAACAAAATCTTACACTATTTTTATTTTAAGATAGTTTGAATCAGTTCTTTACTTGTTCTGAATTAAAAAGAGAGACAAAAGAAGATGAGAGAACATTTTTATCACTAGTGGGTGCTCTTATTTTCTTCTAGCCGAGGTTCGTAACTTCAGCATATAATAAGACACATCTTCAAAATGTTATTCATAGACAGTAGCAGCATCCAAAGATAGCTAGAAAGTAGTAAAGGACGTCCCAGCTAAGGTAGCTAAAGAAAAGTGCAGGTTTCATTGTAAGGAAAGCTTTAGCATCAACGTGTACAAAGTACTCAGGCAAGTACACCCTGATACTGGAATCCTCAGCAAAGCCATGAACATCATATATTATTTAGAGGTAGGAGCTGATATTAATGTAAAGCAGAATTGTGTTTATTTAGCAAAGATTTTCTTTATTTAGTAAGTTTATGAATTTTTATTGAATACTTTTATAATAGTTTTACACCTGTATTAAATTTAGGTACTAAAATCTTTTGTAAAGATAGAAAAAGTTCATTTTCATCATTAGTTCTATTTTATTTATTTTGCGGAGTTGGCTTTTTTTTTTTAAAACAATGTATTAGAAACAATTTTATTACATTTATTCTAATAAGTTTATTCCCACCTATATAAAATTTTTGTACGAAAGTCATTTCTAATAAATAAAAAAGTTCATTCTAACCATTAGCTTAAATTTAGTAGTCTAATACTTAATAAAATTTTGCTTTATTATAGGGTAAAATTCAATGCTATAACTATACAATAGTGAATGAAAATTTTTTTAATAAGAATTAATGTGGAAAATAAAAAAATTATACTATTTTTATATAAAGATAACTGGTATAAGTTCTGTTCTAGTTTTGACTTAAAACGAGAGAAAAGTGAAGATGAGAGAACATTTTTGTCACTAGTAGGCGCTCTTACTTTCTTCTAGCCGAGGTTCGTAACTATAGAATATATTGAGACACATCTTCAATTTCTTATTCATAGACATTAGCAGCATCTAAGGGTAGCAAGAAAGTGGTAAAGGACGTCCAAGCTAAGGTAGCTAAAATAAGTGCAGGTTTCGTTGTAAGGAAAGCTTCAGCATTAACGTGTACAAAGTGCTCATGCAAGTACACCCTGATACTGGATTTCCAGCAAAGCTTTGAGCATCATAGAGTATTTAGAAGTAGGAGCTGAAGGTTAAAAATATTTAGAGCAGCACTGTGTGTTAGATTAGCAAAGATCTATTTTATTTAGTGAGATAATGAATTTTTATTAAACATTTTTATAACTGTTTTTCATCTATATCAAATTTAGGTACTAAAATTTGTTGTCAAGATAGAAAAAAATCATTTTCATCATTAGCTTTGTTTTATACAGTTTTTAATTTTAGAAAAAGTTGCCATTTTGTAATTAAACATATTACAATGAATATAAAAAAAATGTTTAATTATAACTAAAGTAATTTAAGCCATTTAAAACCAGACAACATATTTTATCACTTGTGGGCGCTCTTATTTTTATTAGCTGAGGTTCGTAAATATTGGATATAGTGAGACACATTTTGCAAAACTTTTTCATTGAAAATGGCAGCATCCAAAGGTAGCAAGAAAGTAGTTAAGGACGTCCCAGCTTAAGGTAGCTAAAACAAAGTGTAGGTCTCATTGCAAGGAAAGCTTCAGTATCAACGTGTACAAATTTTTAAAGCAAGTACACCTTAATTACTTGATTTTCAAGCGAGGCCTTGAACATTATGAAGTCTTTTGTCAACGATATGTTCGAGCGCATTGCCACCAAAGCTAAACATTTGGCTCACTACAACAAGCGTTTAACCATCAGCAGTCGCAAACATTAAATCTGGTGTTCGTCTAAGAAAGCTGTGTGGTTTTTACCTAATTCAAAAATTCAAAACTTTAGGATGTTAATTTGTCATTCAAAAATAGCTTACTTTGATAAAATAGGATAAATGAATTTTAAGTTAAATAACCATTGATATTTGCTGTAGGCAGTTGGTAATATCAATTGTTTGTAGATGAGCTAGCAATAAGAACCTAGTTCTAATTAACTATTAAGGGTAGATTTTTATTTATTTAAAGTCAAGCTGGACAGACTAAAATGTTTTTTCTCTTATGCATTTTCTTTTTTTTTATTCTTAAGTTATTGTCAAACGACTAAAATCCTATGTTTTAACTGCTATTTAATTAAATTTTCTTCTATATCTTATTGTATTAAGCGTTTATTTGTATTGTAACTAGTTTAATACTTCAGATACTTAAACAAAACAAAATATGGAAAACGTTTTGAGACTAACCATTGGAAAGAATAACATTGATGAAGGTTTATTAAAGGCACTTCTAATAAGCATGTGGCCAAAAATCGAGAAAGTTAACATTACTCAAAAAGCCAGTTATGTGGTATTCTCAACTGTTGAAGAAGCAAAACAAATGCTGAATTCCAAATCAATGAATCTTGAAGGTTACTTGGTAAAAGTAGAGAAGCTAGATAGAAAGACAAGAAAAGATTTCAAAAGTTTAAGCAAGATTGCTTCAACTGAAAATAAATGTGACACGCTATCAAATGAACTTACCTGTTTACAAACGCAGATTGAAACAGAGACTGTTCCTGACAAAAGTCATCAACACAATAATAAAAAGAAACGTGCCTACTCATCGGTAAGCATTTATACGATACATCAAAGTATAACAAAGTAAGATAAAACATCATAAAATTGTTTGTTTTCTTAATTATTTACAGTTTTTTAAGTCTATATAGTTTATGACTTTGGTTAAAATATTAGAAACAGACTAAAAATTTATAATATTATATTTAGCATTTAGTAACGCTTAACACTGTCTTATATACAATAGAAATAGGAGTACAATTGATTTTAATTTATCAAACGAATTATCTTTATAGATATTACGAAACAATACCAAAACAATGACAACACCCAAAGTTAAGAATAGACGTATAAGTAAAAACTATACTCAGTTGTTTTCAAAATTAAAAACAAACAAGTATCTTGAAGAAATCGAAACATCAAAATGGTTGAAATGTTTAAACAACTCAATGAAACAACATTCTTGGCACCAAAATGTCTATGCAAAGTTTTGTTAAAAAAAACCAATTTGCTTCGATTCAAATGAGTTGCAGTGATCTTTGGTCAATAGCAAACGAACAAAGCTACATAGAAGATCCTGTTTTAGACGCAGTCCTAAACGACAGTTTTAAGGATCACAAACAAATAGGGTTTATTGAAACATGTGTTTTTAAGGCAATTGAAAACCCTTACTTCAGTGAAACGACTGTGACTCCTTTCAAAAATGATAAAGACGCGTACGTTGCCGTCAAGAACATAAACAACAATCACTGGATATTTGTTTTCCTGAACTTTTTAAACAAAACACTTTATGTTGTGGATCCAAGGCGGAGTGATGAGCAGATAGAAACAGCAAGAAAAGTTATGAAAGCTTTTAAAGAAGTGCACCATAACGAAATCAATGCAAGTGAAACATCGAAATGGAACTTTATGAGCGATGAATGGAACTTTGATTGTATTCAGCACAATATTCAGAGAGATTGTGTCAACTGCGGTATTTATTGCATGGAATACGCTTTGAAAGTAAAAAAAGATTTTCCTATTAAACCTTCGTACTTACTCGTTGAAAGTAACTTTAATGATAAAAGGCAGTTTTGTACCGCAATGTTACTAAACGTTTCAAAACCAAAGCTTAAAGTCGATAATGAAACAATAAAAGAAGAAGAAAAAGAATTTATTGAACATCCTTATTATGTGAGTAAAAGTTTAGATGAAGACGGATCAGGATTGGTTATAACATTAAGAAGAAAAAAAACTTGAAAAACGAAAGTAGATTCTGAAAGAGATATTTTTTAACTGGTTTGTTATGTTTTATGAAACTTAATTTTTACTCATTTTCGCTACAATAAACAAAACAATTTACCAAAATAAACAATACTTGTTTTTTATATACTTGTATAGTTTTTTACAGTAAGACAAAGAATTGCACGACATAAAATATTTTGTTTGGGTTTATTAAACGGCTAGTCAAATGTTTTAGAAAAAAAAAAAAAAGATTAAACTTAAAACTAGAGCTATAGCTTTACTTAATCTAGCTAACTTTTAAATGTACTAGATACCAGTAGCGACGCGGGGTAATTTTGATAGGGTCGCGGAAATACTATGCAATCAGGCAAATCCCCAAATAATTGTCTTTAGCCTTGAGTGCTTCGGTTCTCGTACTCTGCACTTAATGACTTGCTTGTTGTGAAGGACTGTTTTATAAATTTCTAGCGTAGCCTGCGTATTTGATTGCTTCCCTACGCCTGCCTGCTAAGTCGCTACTTTTTTAGACTTCTAGCTGACACTGTTTAATTTGCGTGTTGCTGCTGCTTAGCTAATAGTTTCACTTGCTCGATCGTTTCTGTTTGATTTTCTGTTTGAATTTAGTACATATTTTATGTATAACAGCCGAAAACTAATTTTGAAACTCACATGGTGCTAAACTTTATCAAGAATTTTGCTGTTCATAAGAATTCTGTCATGAAAATTACAACACGTTTAAAATGCAGCTGACACAGACTGAGCTTTTATCAAACAATAGGAAAATTTCAGATATAAAGTAAAAAAATTAACAAAATAGTATTTAGCAGGAAAATTAATGTTTGAGCTTTATAATAAAGTTTTTCAATAGTTTGACGTGGTATATTAAAAAGCAGGTCTCTATTTGAAGCAGAGTCCTCAAAAGCTTAAACTAAACGACTAAAACTTTTTAAAACTTTATTTATTTTTTTCAGGTGTAGCAACAGCTGCAGCGTTTTGCGCCAGGCCTCTCCATTGATATTTTAACTAATAAATTAAAAATACTTAATTATGCTTCGTAAATTAATAATACTTTTATTTTTTTAATGTTAAAAAATATCTAGAAATCCTTAGTCCAATAACTATGAATTTATTTTATTTTATCAAAGTTAATACTTAAATAGTGACTTAATACTCATTTACTTTTTATACTGGTTACAAATGTCAAACCTTACTTTTAAAAGGGAACGGGTCAGAAAAGCACGTGCGTCATTTTAGTAAGGGGTTATTTTTTTGCACGATTTTTCTTTAGCACAAAGTGACACTTAAGTATAGAGTAACATTTTAGCACAAAAAAAAACTTTAACACGGCTGTCTTTCTTCAATAATGCATAACATTTTTACTGTTATTTTTAAAAATCTAAAAACATATCATGCAGTATGTAAACTAAAAGTTAAATCACTTCAAATATGTTACAAGTTAAATCTTTAACTGGAAACTTATGTTTAATTGAAAGTACAATTTTTTATTTAAAAGCAAACCGTATTTTATTAATAATAATATAAGACTAAATTATAAGTTATACTAACTCAATTTACACTAGATATTCTGGAACTAAGAATAAACAGCAAAAAAAAGTCTTAGGCGTTTGTAAGGTAAATTTGAAACTTATACTAAATATTATGGTAAAAAATAGGAAATTTAGGGGGCCACAAACTGTAAAAGGGGAAGCCACTAGGCCACAATTTAAAACTTATTCTAGATATTTTGGAGTTGATTACAAGATGCAAAAGAATATTCGTAGGCATTTTTAATGGTATTTTAAAAACTTGTACTATATATCAAGTAAAAATCTTATAAAATTTAGTAGATCACAAGGAAATAATTTAAAACTTATACTAGATACTTTAGAGTTGATGATGAACGTAACAAAATGTCTTAAGTGATTTTAGTAATAGTTTTTGGAGAATTTTTTTGATGCGGCTATAGCTTTTTAGTTTCATTAAAGGCCTTATCAAAATAAGTTTAGGACAACCTAGTTTAGGGTATAAATTTAGTTAGTGGTAATAAATAGCACATTTCCGATAAATATGGCTATAAATGTACACAAAAAACAAGTACTTATACAAAAGTTCGTAGAACTCATACAAAACTATAGAACTGACAGATGAAGTACGCTGACTTCTTGTAATCGTACACTGTTCCGTACTGCGAACAGTTCTTCTTGCAGCTCATCTGCATCCACAGGTAGCTCTTAGGGTATCCCTTGTACCAATCATATATGAAGTTTTTGGACATTGGCAGGTTGTCCGCCCTGGTCCACACGGATTGCGGGTCGTCACGTGAGAACCCGATCCACACGTAAGAGTTTGATATTCCCACAAGTTCGCACATTATCCTGTTATAATGAGATTTAGGTTTGTAGTGGTGTTAACTTACTTAGTAGATTATAAGATTTCAAACTGTTACATCTACAAATGTACTGCGATAATTTTTTATAGTTTAAAAAATGTATTTAACTATGCTAGTATTAAACAGTATTTAAAAATAGAAAATAAAAAACTGTTTTTAAAGTATTTTATTGCTTCCTTAAAAAAGTAGTCAATCAATTAAAAAAGTTCTTAAAATAAATTGAATTTATTATGCTTTTTATGTAATATTACGTTTGAAAGAACTTAAACCCGTTATAGAAACAAAAAATTTAATTCAGTTTAAGAAGTAAATTTTACAAACGTTTTTTATAGGTTAATATAGGTTATATAAGAGCTTCGCTAAAACCAAGTTTACAAAAATATTTATTTAAAATGATACAACCTCTACATTATTGTCATATTTACATTCTGAACAAAAGAAAACTAAAACTAGGAACAAACAAGGCGAAACAAAACATAATTTAACTTTTATAGAAGTTGTTTTATTAAGATTAGTTAACTAAAATTATTTAAATTTCTTTGACACGTCATAATGTGTTTTTTTTTGGTTCTTAAAGATTGTTTTGCTGTTTGCTTTATTATTGTTTTGATGAAACGAGTAACGCTTAGAAACTATTGAAGACAATACTAACATTAGTTGTTTTTTTGTATTATTAATACATTATTTTTACATTTTCCCTTTAAAAGTTTATATAGTTTTTAAAACCCGTTTTGTGGTGAAACCGATTGAATAACAAAACATTTGTATATAGCTTTTATAGTTTTAAATAATTAATATTTTTAACTTTTTCTACTAACTTTCTATCAATCCTTGTACTTATTCCGTCCATGACCAGGTTACCATTGTACGTGGACACACAATACGCCTGGGCCGCGTTTCAATTCGTCCATTTCTTAACAAAAACGTAACTCAACGGGAACGGGTCAGAAAAGCACGGGTGACACTTTAGCACGGTGTGACACTTTAGCACGGGATGACACTTTAGCACGGTGTGACACTTTAGCACGGGGTGACACTTTAGCACGGTGTGACACTTTAGCACGGTGTGACACTTTAGCACGGTGTGACACTTTAGCACGGGGTGACACTTTAGCACGGGGTGACACTTTAGCACGGCGTCACTTTAGCACGGAGTGTCACTTTAGCACGGGGTGACACTTTAGCACGGTGTCACTTTAGCACGGTGTGACACTTTAGCACGGGGTGACACTTTAGCACAGCGTCACTTAAGCACGAGGTAACACTTTAGCACGGGATGACACTTTAGCACGGGGTGACACTTTAGCACGGGATGACACTTTAGCACGGCGCCACTTTAGCACGGAGTAACACTTTCGCACGGCGTCATTTTAGCATGGAATGACACATTTGTTTATGCTTATATGTTATGTTGAAAAATATAAAAATAAACTATGCAACATAATACTACAAGCTTTTAATATGTTTCAAGTTAAAGCTTCAACTAAAACTTTGTATTTAATATAGAATTACACTAGTTACTCTATGGCAAACCTCAACTTAATAACAACAATACAAAAATAATTTTAAGAATTCTATCAACACATTTTATTAAGATATTTTAACTAACGTATTTAAATATTTACTATCATATTTTAAACGTAAAACTACTTGTTTAAACCTAGCAACATATACGAGCTCAAGGTTTTTTATAACGTTATTTAATAAGAATATAGCTTAATTTAACTTCAGTAAGTAAAGTGTAAATACTAATACATACTAGTATATTAGTAAATACGTTAAATAAAAGTGTAAATGTGTAAAATTTATATATAGACTGCAAAAAAAGTAAATAAAACTATTTTACAATTTTCTCTGTCTATTTAGGTTTTCTATTCTTTTAAATTTTAAGAAATAGTACAATTTGAAGTTTGATCAGTAAAATTTTTATTTGATTATTTTAAGCCGATTGTTTCAAAAGTGTTTGTACTCATGTTTGCATTTTACCATCTGCCGATATTGTTACTTTTATATATGCGGGTTTAGCGTTTAACTGACTTAACACGTTATTATAAGATAGGTCGTAGATAGTTTCTTAAGTTACTTTTAAATTAAGTTGACACGTTAATAAAGTCGATGTATTAAATCCGAATTAAACTTTTACTATTAACTTAATATTTTATAGGTGCTAAACGAACTATAGTTTATTATAAGGGATTTAAAAAACAATTAACTACTTAAATTTAGACTAGTTGTAATAAAATCGAGTCAAGGAAATGGTGTATTTACAATTAATAAACTGCGAAACATAAAGATGATAAAAAACTAAAGAACATGAATGCCAACTAATCGAAATACCGAATCACAGAAACAGAACACAAAATTTTCGTTTAAACTAAATTCTTGAACAACTGAGCAAGATAATAATGGCGTAAAGTTAACTGTGCAAAAGCACAGTCAAAATGAGCTCATAACAACGGCAACAAGTTACTGCCAAAATAGTACAATAAAATGAACCCAATAAAAAGAAAAGTAATTTTCCCCGCTAATCGACGCGAAGCCGTTGCAGTTTTTATTTATTTATTTTAAGCTTTTTATTAAAAAAAAGTTTGAACATAATTTAAATGTAAAGTCTAAAAAATTTAACAACATAAACTTACCGACTATTAAAAAAATAGGATGAAAGAACAGTTGTTAACACAAAAATATAAGTAAACAAACTTAATTTGATCATTCTACTTTCTAAATTAATAACTATTTAAAAGTCATTTAAAGAAAAAATATAATAAAGAAACTTTGACAAGTCTGACTGTGGACTCGAAAAATAAAATAAGAAACCACTTAAATTATTTTGTTAAATGTTTCAATTTTAGTTCTTTTGTACAATTTATTTTCTTGCTTAAGTTACATCACATACGTACTTTAAGTACACTTTAATTTATTGCCTATTTAAATTTGTTTTTAGTTTGTTAGAATAAAATTGTAAATATTAAAATTAAATATTTTATTTGTTAATGTTTGATTGGTATATTTATTTAAAATTTAAGCGTAACTTTTTGAATTTAAATTATGAGTTTATATTTTGAAATGTACATAAACTTTAGGTTAAAAAAAATTAAACTTAAAGGTGCTAGAGGTGAGCCATTGTTTCCAATTCCTTTGTGGAGTTAGTACGAACGAGTACTTACAAAAAGTGATCGAACGAACAATATTGCGGAAGCAGCGCATTGAGCTTTGTACGCAGTATTAAATGGAAACCATCCCAATCTGTGGAGTTTTATAAATATTCTGAAAACGACTCAGAATTCTCGGGATATGGGACTAGAACACCTTCTGGCAGGGATAAAACCAGATCCCAAAAGAATAAGGTTCAGACAAGCAGATGAGCGTCTGTTTTATCTGGTGTCAAGTTTTAATGAAAATAATAATATACTTGAATACCTACGCGGTATTCAATACAATTTTGATATAGATTAAATGTATATATTTGTAAATTTCGTTTGTGTTCGTTTTTATAATAAAATTTAGTGCTATGCATAAATTTTTTATTATTGTTTTACATTTTTAACCATGTCAGCTGAGCAAAGTAATTAAATAAAATGTAAGTTGAGTATAACTATTTTATTAACAGAAGTAAAAATGAATACAGTATAAGAACATTTATATAATTAAGGATTTTTAAAACTAGTTACCATTTAATTTACCAACTTCTTGTTTTTCAGTACTTATTTTTGTTAATAAGTATAGTTTTTCTTAAAAAATACAGGCCACTAAAGATGTTTTCTAATGTTTTGCTACCTACAAATGATTTTTCTAAATATAGTTCGAAAAGACTGCCAAACTTTGTCTTACAATTTACATCTTACTTAAATAATATTTTTATTAAAAATAATTTTGAAAGACACACTCTTTCTTGAAATCACACTTTAAAGTGCCTAAATTGCATAATTAACAGCATGCTGGTTATATAATATAATTTTTAAACGTTTTATTAAATACAAACTTTACACGTATTTGATTAAGTTACTTAAAACTATCGATGGCGCTTAAGTGTCACTCCGTGCTTAAGAATCATTTTGTGCAAAAGAATCAATCAGTGATAAAGTTACACTCCGTGTTCAAGTATCACCCCGTGCTAAAGTGAAGCGGTGCTAAAGTGACACTCCGTGCTAAAGTGACGCCGTGCTAAAATGTCACCCCGCGCTAAAGAGACGCAGTGCTAAAGTGTCATCCCGTGCTAAAGTGACACTCCGTGCTAAAGTGACGCCGTGCTAAAGTGTCATCCCGTGCTAAAGTGACACTCCGTGCTAAAGTGACGCCGTGCTAAAGTGTCACTCCGTGCTAAAGTGCTACTCCGTGCTAAAGTGACGCCGTGCTAAAGTGTCACACCGTGCTAAAGTGTCACACCGTGCTAAAGTGTCACTCAGTGCTAAAGTGTCACCCCGTGCTTAAGTGTCACACCGTGCTAAAGTGTCACCCCGTGCTAAAGTGTCACACCGTGTCAAAGTGTCACCCCGTGCTAAAGTGACGCTGTGCTTTTCTGACACCTACCCAACTCAACTGCTCTGAAAATAATAGTTTATACGTTTTATAATGCACAAATAAACAAAAAACTGAAAGTATACGATGTAAAACGTTTTTAACTTTGTAATTTTGTTTTGTTATTTAAATTTTGAAAGCATGATAGTTGTTGACCTACTGTAAAATAAGAATAATGAAAATGTTTATTTTCAAATTGTTTTTCATAAAAAGCGTCTAACATGAAAGTTTAATCATACTAGTTCAATCATCAAACCGCAAGCTTTCAATAGACTGATTTCGTTCCTATTGAAACTCGTCAGTAGGCCGCAAGTTTTAATGAGAATGATATCCTCAGTCTACCTCAGTCTCAATCTACCGAAAGCTTGTGGTCTAGTGGTCGAATTGGTTTGTTCAAACCTTTGTGCTAAACTTAAGCTCGTCTCACAGCGTATGAAAGTCCTGGATTAGGCTATTTAGACTTTTAGCGATGTTTTCTTTGAAAAAATCTAGTTAAGATTTTTTTTTTAAGATTTAATTTATTAAGTAAACAGTTTTAACAGATCCTTTTATTACTAAAACAAAAGCTTATAATAATGTTGAAAAGTATGGTAGCTTGTATTTAAAAAAGTTCTCTTAGTAAAATAAATTTGTTTGTTTGCATCAGATACAACAGTAAACGAAACAATTTAAAGTAAGAAAAAAAGTATTATACTTCTTAATACTTTTATTTTTTCCTCTTAAAACTAAATTACAATTAAATATTTTATATATATAAAAGTAAATTTTTGTTGTATACAACCAATAGGTATTTCTTAAATCTCTTTTTATCTAGTAAAATTTAAGTTATACCAATAAGTAGAAATTAAACTTAAGAAAAACTAAATTTAACTTGTTTTGTTACTAAATCGCCTAGAAAATATTATTTTACTGAAAAAGTTCAATTAAAAAGTACGTATATAAAACTAACGGCTTCTACACACAAAAAGACTTGCAATCAAACTGGGTGTTAACTGTCCAAGTAAACATTTTCTTACAGCGACACCTTGTGGTTGAAATAACCCGTCTCAAGTGAACATTACAAACTCATTATTACGTAATAATACGCTGGTATTCGTACTCACATTTTCGATCACTGGTATTCTACAACCTAAAATGAAGAAAAACATAAAACTTTTGAATGTTAGCAGTTTAAAAGAAAAGTACAATTGAAAACCTTTAGTTTTGTTGTTAAAATAGTTATAACAAGTTTAGTTTAATAGAAGCTTTATTTTAATAAACCTAAATATGTTTAAAACTAGACAACCTAAATAGTTGATATAAATTTGTTTTACTTGTGTATTGAAAAACAAAGATAATAATTTGATAAAATATTAAAAAGTAAAAAACAGTTTGTTGTGCTCTTTAAGTTAAGACTTTACAAAACTTAAATTATTTTTTAAATTGCTTTACCGCAAATAAAATTTAATTTAGATTTTAAAACGTTTTAAAAGCTTTTACAGACATTACAGTTTATGAGGCAAATGAGGAAAATTAATTAGACCCTAAAACTTTTTAAATATAGAAATATTTAATTTAGAGAAGTCAACTTTAATCTGGAATTACCATAACAGCTTTTGTCTCTACTTCATCTATGACGTAGAGACAAAACTTTAGCATTTTTAACTTCTAAATTAATGAGAACTCTTGAAAACTTGTTGAAATCGTTCCTACCTGTTAGAAGCGCAATGATTCTTTCTAGTTGTTCGATTCTGGCTATCAGTTGAGCGGTTGTGACTGTCGATGTACCAGGTATGATGTTACTACTTATAACTACATCCTGACCATTTATTTGTACCGGACGCGTTTCAACGAACACTAGTAGGATGAACATAGCTGCACATTTTGCCATAATGACTTTCTACTTGTTAAATTTTAAACAATGCTGTTGAAAAAGTTGTTTGACTAGTTTTTAATTTTTGTCTGTATTTTAAATTTTGGGCAAAAAATATAATACTGTAAAACACAAGTAAATCCATAAAACAAGTAATGAATAATGCTTTAAAATATCTTGAAAAATAAAGCTTTTGATATAATTCTTTAAAGAAAGGTATTTATAACAAGAAGTTAAACCTAACAGCATTAATTTTTCTAAATAAATTAAAATAATAAAATTGCTTTTGTTAAATAAAATTAAAATGCTTTAAAAAAAATCTAATAAACCACAAATTTTTACGTTCATATAGTATGTTATTTAACTTTATTTAAAAGATTAGCCAACTCATCTTTTAAAAAAATAAATTTTAGGTATAACTTTACAAGAAGACACAATACTTTTTAACAAAACCTTTAAAAAATATATTTTGGAAAACTTATCGAATTCAATGAAAGTATAAAAGTACATTTTTACTTTTAAATTCTTTTAATCTAATTGAATGCATTGAAAACAACAGAGAAAAAAAGCTTGTATGTATAAATTTTGCAATTCACGATAACATTTATTTAGTTGCATATTTTGATTACAAAATAAAAACTACTGATAATGTTTATTGTACTGTTTTACTCTAAGATTCGACAAAAGCAACCTTTTTGTTTTTTATGTAAACGAGTACTTAATTAAAACTAGTTGTACTGAACGATACATAGCCATTAATCTTAAAAAAGATAAGAAAAATATTTAGTGGTCAATTCAAAAATGAAAAAAAAAAGTAACAATTTAGAAGTTTGTAACAAAGAATAAAAACAAGAATACTACTTTAAAGTTCTATTTGTGATAAGTGTCATAAACTATATAAACTTAAACTTATTCAGTTTTAGTAATAAAGCAGACAACATAAAGCATAATTGTAATACTGACAGATTAAGTATTCTACTTTCCCCTTATTACAAACAGTGCCGTTTTAAATTTAGAAGTTAACGGTACAGCAAAGGTTAAACCACACACTAGTACCTACCATACTATACATATTATCTTATTATATATAAATCAACATTATTCATTATCCTGATATTGACAGATAAAGTATTTAGCTTTCTCGTAATCGTAAACAGTGCCATACGAGTCCCACTTCTTGCAACTCAACTGCAGGTACTTGTACTTTTTAGGGTAATTTTTGTACCAATCAAATTCGAAGTTGCTCATGTCCCCATTGTCGATTCTCTTCCACTCGAATGATGGGTTGTCTCTTGATATTCCGATGTGAACGTACGACCTCGATATTCCAACTTGTTTGCATATTTTTCTAGTAGACAACGTACTTTCATTGTAATAAAATTAGATAAAGCTTACTATTAATTTTTTTGTTTGTTTTGTTCTCAAAAAAACATATAATAAAAATTATACATAAATCTGTGGAAAAAATAAACTAATGGCATTATAAATCAGAATTATTTTTTGTGCTATAATGCTTATTTTCTGAAATTTGAAATCAAAACAATGTTTATAAGTTTTATTTTAAATCCTTCAATGTGACGAAGCAATTAAACTTGTTCGTTTAAGATAAAAGTGTCAACTTTTTTGTAGTCAACATCGTTTGTATAGCAACTAGAAAAGTGTAAACTTAAGATAGAGAAAAATCTTCTTCAAGTATTTTTTAACTTGTCTTCATTGATGATTGTTTAAAATAAAGCTTTATAAAAAACAAGATCAAAGCGTATGTTTGGCACATTTGTCTGTATTTTTAGTTAAGATACCAAAATATCAGATTTAAAAGTAAGTCTGTTAAGTCCTTGACCATGACTGTATCCAATAGATATACGACTCGATAACCGAAACGTTATTTGTACACCAGATCCTGAGAATAAGTTTTTTGAGCTTTTTTGTAATTCAAAAATAATAAAGTAGATTTTAAACTTAAAAACTTAAGTTTTATATTTTTGATCAGCAATGTTTAGTACTTTTCTTTTTCTTATTAACGTGTCTAGCCAGCGTGTTTACTGTTAACGTGTTGTTTTAAAAATTGATTAATGCTTTGTTGTTTCTGTTTATATAAAAAAAAATAAATTGACTATACTAATAAAAACGTATGAAACTAAACTACTACAGACTAAGAATGTTTAGTGTCTACAAAAGCTTTAAGCTGCTTGTGGTTCAGACTAATATATGTAAAATTTGATAGTTAAAAAGCCGTTAACTTCGAATTATATGCACAAAGCTGTCTAAAGCTATTGAATATTTATTAAAGCAAAAAAATTATGTTAACATATTAAAAAAAATATTGTTAAGTGCGTCATAATTTTTCTTTTAGTTTTTAGAAAGCTCGTCTGGTTTAATACATACAGCTTTAATAAAATAGTATTATCTTAAAAAAGTGTTAATCTGTTAATGAAAAAATAAAAATTTTAAAATTACAAAACATTTCATTGCAAAAAAAATTAACTTTTTCTTTTTTGATAAATTAAAAATATGTCAACAAATGTCACTTACTTTCTGCCTTCTTTCGTGTCTATTCCGTCCATGAGTAAATTTCCATTATATTCAGAAACACAGTAGGCCTGTGCGTCATTCCAATTCAACCACTTTTTAACAAACACATAATTCAGTGGTTCTGACAAAAAATGTTGTATAACAAGACTTCAATATAAAAGTTTATACAAATAGAAAAGTAAAAAAAAAATGCTAGACTAATGTAATATAAAATACTAAATAATTTTAAACTAAAATTTTGATAAGCTCTATTAACTGTAATACGTAATACATACAGTAGGAAAAAGAATATAATTTGTACTAATAATTACAATAAGTCTTACATATATTTAAAAGGAGTATCAAAAATAATTTTCCTTGAATCAAGTTATTGATGTTTACAAGTTTTGTTTTGCTAGAAAAATTTGAATCGTTTAAAACTTTTTGTAAAAATACTCTGTGATCTATCGACAACACAACAAAAAACAAGAAAAAAATAAAGTAAAATGTTTTAATAATTATAAGTTTATATCTTAGCCTTGACCTTAAAACAATCTACAATTTTATTTCACCGGTTATAATTGTAAATACTTTTTGAGGTTTTTCAAGAATTTAACAAGTACTTTTTTTTGTATAATATCGCTATGCCCCCTTGTAAAACAAAGTAGAATATTTATTTTTTATCAACATGAAATCCACGAAGACTAAATTCATAATAACAAGTGCTAAATTATTCTATTTTCAAAAATAATTTCACAACAAAAAGTCGTATCATAACTTTTTCTTGAAGGGTTACATTAGAGGTGGGCAACGTACGACCCACAGGCCGGATCCGGCTCCCGGAATCAAAATGACCGGCCCCCAAACCTTTTTTAAATTTAAACGGAATCCGTCCCGCGGACAAAATTTATCCGGCCCACTAGGCATTTTCAAAGTTATATGAAATCCTACAAGCCAATGTAAATATTACAAAATTTGTACAAAACCTTTTTCAAATTATTTTCACAAAATAAACTTTTAGACTTTAACCTGAAAACAATTTAAAAAATGGCTTTCAATTTTTGTAGTAATAAAAACACTCTTTTGTTATAGTACCTTGTTCTGCTTCTAGTCAGTTGAATTAATTCTTTCTCAAACTATCCAAAAAATTTGTTTGCTGAACTAACTTTGATGATCCTACCTATCATAATGATTTTCATAAAAAATTACATGTAAAAAAATGATGTCATTCCCAGATGTGTAGTGAGTTGTTCTTATAAATGTTAAGAAAAGTAGTTTTTAATAAAATTGACACCTACTTTAAATAAAACTGCTCAGCTTTTCATTTTAGTAGAATATTCCAAGTAGATACTACAGTTTGCACTCTTTTCTGCTATTGATATTTTATTTAAGGAGTTTTTGATAAATTAAATGCTTAAGTTTAATGATGACTAACTGATGAAAATATTTCAAAACAAGATCTCATTAACTTTAAGTATGGTTTGTTTAGGAAATTCATTTCTGTATGTTTGTAAAAACAGTTTATAATCTAACAAAATTTTGAATGAATCTTTATAAGTTTTTTTAAATAAAAAGATAGTAGTTTACTCTAAATAATATTATTAATGTAGCCTCGAGCCAAAAATTACCAAATTTAGATAATTTCGAATAGTTAAATATTTTTAATGTTTTAGTTTTAAATCTTAGACTCAAGTAACTTTTAGTAAGTAAACTATTGTTTTTATAAAACTAACTAGTACTAATTCGGTCCAGAGTTGTAACAAATACAGAATTATGAGTACTTAATAAAAATTAACTTAAATTTTTTTACTTGAGAACGTTGGTAATTAATAAATTGATTCAAAATTTTAAAACACCAGATCAATTAGCATCCAGCCGGATCCAAGTCTTTTGAAGTTAGTTATATTCGGATACAAACCTTGTCTAAAATTAGTATTTAGCCGGATCCGGAAAACATTTTTGAATAAAGATTCGGATCTAAAAAAGGATCCAACTAAATCCGGTAGATAACTTACTCGAAATGATCCGGCCAGCTGAGGACTTTTTTTTGGATCTGGCCCGTCAATTATTTACGTTGCCCACCTCTAGGTTACATTATTTAAGAAAAATCTATACAAATTAATATCAAATTTTCAAAACAATATTAATTAACAAACTAACGGCTTCTACACACAAAAGGACTTGCAATCAAACTGGGTGTCAATTGTCCAAGCATACATTGTCTTACAGCGACACCTTGTGATTCAAGCAACCCGTCACAAGTGAACATTACAAACTTATTATTACGTATTAGTACGCTGGTGTTCGTACTCACATTTTCGATCACTGGTATTCTACAACCTTGAAATTAAAAAAAATCTTAATGATTAATTATGAATAAATAACAATAATAATGAGTTTTGTATAAAGATGAAATATTACAGAAGACTTAATCAAAAGTTGATTTATCACAATACTAAAATTTAACAAAACTAAAAATAAATCTGAGTTAATTTATAACTAAAGTAATTAAATATTTCCGTATGTTATAGGTCGAAAACTTAATTGAGTAATTAAGTTTTGTTTGTTTTCTAACTGACCACAAAATATTTTACTCTAATATGTTAAAAGCTAAAATATATCTACAAAATAAAATTAAAAAATATTGTTTGTTTTTTAACTTACTTGTAAGAAGCCTAACAATTCTTTCAATCTCTTCGACCCTAGCAACTAAACTGTTACTTACAAACTGACCATAACTCGGTACTATACTTATTTGAAAGCAAATAGTAAAAATGAACAGTATGAAATATTTTGTCATTTAAGTTTTAAAATTGCTAAATATGGAATTTTTGACAAAATGATTCAGCTGTAATTGCTAAACTAAAATTTTACTAAACTAAAAAGTTTAAACATTTATTTATTAAATTTAAAAACTCTACTTTATAATGAGTAGTTAGAAATAAGCAGTTAATTTTTAAGTCTTGTTATTTGTTTGATTGAAACAAAGCTGCAATAAACAAATAAAACCTTAAGTTTAGGGTAGCATAAAAGTTTTAAATACTTATAATATTTATTTATTTTAATACCTAATTTAAAAGCTTTAATTCGTATTTTAAAACATTACTTTATAATTTTTAGACAGTAATTTAATACAAAATGAAAAAAAAAAATTAAAATATATTTTAGTTACTAAATTAATGTTAAACAATTGAAAAAACAAAACTACATTTTATTCAGTACTCTTCAAGACACTAGCTACAAATTATTGAATTAACAGCCTAACTTTGGCAGACCTACTAGACCGCCAAGGGCTATATCAAAGTGCTGTTGTGCTGATTGATTTATAAACCTAAGTTATTCAAGTTATTAAACATATTGCAGTTAAACTTTAATCACTAGATTTAAACTATAAACTGTCAACGGGTTTTTGATGTCTTTTTAAAATAAAAATACCAAATGAGCTCACTGTAAAAATTTTATTTAGGATAACATTTCGTTTATTTATAGTTATTTTTAAATTATTCATACTTGGGAAATACTTGGGAAAATTATAGGAAATTGTTCATCGCAGTAACCAAAACAAGCCCAGTAAAATTTGCACCCTATGTAACTTAGAAAGACTCGAAATCGCATTTGCGGATAAAAACAAACTTTTAAACTTGAGATCAGAACTGGTGGGAAAATGTAGACATTTTACAAAATTTTATTTAAAGTCTTAATTTGCTAGATTTAAGTTTAATCTACCTTTGTTTTCATTATATAGTTTTGTTTTTTATCGTTTGATTTTTGTTATGATTGCATTTACGTTAATTATAATTTATCTTGCTGAATATTACTAAAATTCAATTAGTTAACTAATCACCTAATCAACTAATTACTTATCTAAAACTATATAAAATGTTTGTCCGTTGCAACTTATTAGTTTGTTTACTTTTACTTGTGATCATCGCACTAGCGTGAAACAATTGTTAAGTAATAAACTTTTTAACAATTTAACTTTTGTCATAATTGTATTCATACTTATTCATAAGAGTAACTTTTTGTATTATATATGTTTTTAAATTAAACATAACTAACTTTATTCTAGAATTTGATAGTTTAAAGCTATGTCAACATTTATATAGCAAAACGGTTTGTGGCTACTAAAATCTTATAGCAAAACTTATAGCACTTAATGTTTAAGCTACTTTCAATCAGCTACCAGTTACCGTTTGAGTATACCATCTTCATTTGAACGTTAATCCGTATTGATTAAACTCAAACCCAAGTTAAAGCTTATTTGTATTTGCAAGCCAGCGTACTAAGTGACACAGCTACCTTAATCATCATTAGTGTATGTTATGCGGTATAAATATATAGTGTAAAATATTTTCTAATGTTGATTAACGAGAGGATTGTTTGCGTTTTATGGAAACTTGAATACAACATTTTCATATATTGTTTTGCACATAAGTTTATTATGAGTTTTTTGATTTGCATGTTAGTTTTCGATAAACATAGGTTTAAGTTATTTTATAAATACTCCGGGTTTATTACATTTTTGTACATAGTTAAATTAAACAAGCAATGTTTTGTTCAAAGATATATTTTAGCCTAATATATTTTTTTTACTTCTGTTAAACTTTTTTGTAAACATGTTGGTACTTACACTTGTTTATAGGTTTATAGTTTAATATTATAAACAATTATATTAACTATATACTTTGTAGCACTTCAACAGTGTTTTTTTTTCTTTCTTTTCTCTCAAAATATTCAAACCTTTTAAAATCAGTAACGTGCTAGTTTTTAGTATCTTAGTGATAACGTCTTATTGCTTGCAAGTATTGTGTACGATGGCGACTGTTTTTTATATGAACTTTTGAATTGAAGTAGTTTATTTGTACATTTTGTACAGTTTGTTATATTGTGGTTATCGCGTTTTCTATTCATCGTAATACAGCTATTTGTTTCTAAGACTTGATTTCTTTATATACTATTAGTTTAAGCATTCTAACAATCTTATTACTTAATTAGGCTAAGCTTATATGACAGTCTAAGTTTAAATTCGCGTTTTATTAACCGACTTAGCTAAATAACTTAGCTAAGTCAATTCTAAACATTTAAATAACCGTCACCGATATTGTTATAACGCGTTAAGTCATTTAATATCCAGGTTCGTGTAACTGATTAACAACTAAGCATCGTATGATCGGCAAATGGTGACCCGGACGTGATTCAAACTTCAAAGCTTTAATCGTAAAGCGGTCATTTGATAACAGATACAATGATGTAAAAAATTTCTTTGCAAAATGCTTAACATAATAAAAATTTTAATTGAGTTAAGCAAAATTTTAAATTGTTTGTGAAAATAATAATTTTGAAATTGTTACTTTATAAGACAATGACAATAACTATTTATTATTTTTTGAAATTAATTCAATATTTTTTTGTCTCATTTACAAAAGTTCACTCATATAACTTAACGTGTAAACCTTGTATTTGTTCAAAATTTTTTTGCGTTAAAAATGTCTTTTATAACTTTTGACAATTAAGTTTAGAAACTAAAATAATAATTTAAAAAGGTTTAGTCAAAAATTCTTAATCCTTAACATAAGAAAACCTTAATAGTTGCTCTACGATTAAGAACTTAATAAAGTAATACTTGTAGTAAGTATATTATTGTATTATAACAAGATTACTGTAAAAATGTATTAAAATTATTATAAAAATGTAAGTTAACTCAAATTTCAAATTTTTTTTTACCTAATTTTACTACACTTTTTAGCACAAGAGATTCTAGATTATTTTCTACAGTTTATGAATTTATGAGTTTTTTATCTTTTTTTATTCTTTAACATGGTTTTAAAATTTAATTCTAACTAGTTAGGTGAAATAACTACTTTAACCTTCAGTATTAACAACACATAAAGTTTATTTTAAAATGACAAAAACAAAAAGAGACAAAGAGAACTAGTTAATCTATTATAAATCCTCAACACATTTCGGCATTGCAGACCACTTTCCATCAGATTGACATTTAATCACCTGAGGGCCGGCTCTGTTTGAAAAAGATGTTATTGCTTTTTTGTAAAATAAAAAAAATCTGCAATTTCTAAAGAATTTACGTTTTAGTCGATACTTTGTAAAGTTTGAAAGTATTCGAAAACCCTTTAAACCAAACTTTCTATTAACTAAACAAGATAGGTAGATGTAATTGCGCACAATAAACGCGTAACTAAAAGCCAATTTAACTAACAATCATAAGTTTAATACTTAAAAAAAACCTTTCAAATCCTGACTCGCAGACTACAGTGAGTTTCTCATTGTATCTGTAGGGTCGGGGCTCTTCGAGTATTGGCTGGTAGGGTCCCTCTAAAATCATGTGCTTCACGTTAGGGATGTCGTGGGGTTCTTGGCTGCATACTATCGGTTTGCATTCGGGTATTTCACCTACCCATTGACCATTTTCGCCGCAAACTGAGTTTTGTTTTATTGATTTGGTATTTTTTGATAAATAAAACTATAGACTGTTTTATGATAATCTCCAAAATAGTCTTTTTAAAACTAAACTTGTGCTTTACATATATAAACTAAAATAAATAAACTAATGACTGTTGTTTAATAACATAGGGATTGCAAGAACATTGACGTTAAATTTTAAAACAATCTTTTTTTATACTTCAATTTCACAGGTTTAAAAAGAGGTAAACTTTAAGATTTAAGTTTTTGAACAACTTAATTAAACTATTTTGGTGTATTTGTAACAAAGTTATCAGCATTTTAAAATAATTTTTAGGACGGATTTTTCCAAACTTAACTTTTGAGTTGTATAGTATAATAACTGTTATTTAATTTCAATATTCAAAATAAACATATACTTTTTTTTTACTAACCAACAGTGTTTGTTTCGCTACTAATTTCGAACCCACTCTCACAAGAGTAAGTGGCAACGCTGCCTATCTTTTTTTCATCTGAACCTCCAACATTCACTTTTCCGTAATTTGGCAAAACTGGGGAATTTTTGCATTTTATCGCTTCGCATGTAGGTGTGGGATTTGACCACTTTCCTGCAATAAAATTATAATGAACATTAATTTTTTAACTTTATCAAAAAGTTGATACCTATGTTTTTTTAGTTGAAAATGAAGACTTATTTGAAACTAATATATAAGTTAATCTATTGTCAAAGCATTTATATGTGCTTAAAATGAGTATCTTTACAAAATTCTTTGAGCATTCAGGCTCTATTTACAAAGATGAAAAACTAAGTAGTTTTTATTGTGGAAGAGACAATGTTAACACAGAAAATTACTAATTAGTCATGCTTTTGTGAATTTTTTAGAATTTAGGATATAAAAAGATAAAAAAAAAGCAACTTATTGCATAAAACGATTAATTTTATCAAGTGTTTTCGAATTATTGAAAACTAACCATATTTCAAACAAGTTGCTTCGCTTTCGCCATTCAACTTGAATCCTTTTTCGCAGGAATACTTCATAACACCTCCTTGTTTAAAGCTCTGACCTTCTATCGTTCCATCCACTATGTAACCAGGTGAAGGGCAATCTTTTAAAATAAAGTTTTAGTGAATAGCTGTAAGTTATGTTTGTTGTAAAGAGCAAACATTGTAACTAAGTTTATAACGTATTACTACGAATGGATATTTAATTAAAATCTTCTTTTGGTAGTCATTTCAACTTTTCAGTGTTGATAAATAGTTTCAACAACTGTTAATAAATAGTTATTGGTAGTAGGTATTCTCTGTTATTCATTAAAACTAGTAAATTGAAGACTATGCTTCATAAGTTATAAATCAATAACTAAAAAAATACATTATTAATTTTTTTTTAATTCACGTATATAACTCAAACCTTTATTCATTAAACGCTTATCTTCTTCTAACTTTCTACAGTTTTCTCTCCTTTGAATTTTTCTGCATCCTGTAGTAAAAAAACCAAGGGCCGCACAAGACTGCAGTTGTTTTTTGAATCTCGGCTTGTCGGTTCCTATTAAGTCTTTCGCAGTGCATTGCTTCTCACGTACAGCACTAGCCGAACTCAACAGAACGAAGAAAAGAATAATACTCAACAAACAAAAATTTACTCGCATTTTTATTCCAAAATATAAATATTTTTTTAAATCTAAAAGAGTAGTTTTTATATAAAAGAATTTTTATATTAGAAATATTTATTTTTATAGGTATTAAGTAGGTTAAACAGCAGTTTAAGAGCTTAAGTACTTATAACATAATTCAAGGTTTGTCAAGTTTATTGAGACATAGCTTTATTACCATTAAAAGTAATTAGCTTCTACAGGACTTAGTTATATTGACACTATATACTAATTTAAATACATATGCCTAGTACAACTATTCTTTTATTAAGTAATTAAGTTCACCAAGCTCAATGTTAAGTAGAGTACTATGAAAGTGACATAATAAACTGTTTTTTAAACTGTCTCAAAATTACTATTAAGATAAAAAAAAGCCAGAAAATAAAATAGTTAAATATTTTTTTTACAAAAGGCTACTAGCTCTAAACAGTTTTCCTATACTAATAATCAATAAAAAAATTGATGTGTTTACCATACCAAGCTTTAAAAATTCACTTTAACTTTTAAAAAAATATTAAACATGAGTCACAACCTACTTTATAAATTGCAGAAATTGAAAAACAGATAAAAAATAAAAACACAAAAAAGTCAGTCAAATGTCATACCTATGCAAAATCCTAAAATATAAATTCCTAAACATTTTAGCATGTTACTGGTCTTTGCTGTCTTAGTTACTTATAGTTGTTGTCTTGTTCTATTAAGATTTAAGAGCCTTACATAAGTTTAAGGTTATTCATTTTTGGATTAAACTTTGTCAGATCTACTTTGAATTTGTGGACTAAATTTTGTCAGTTCTACTTTTAGCTTTTGGAACAAGTTTTTCATTTTAATTTTGACTTTGTGGACTTGAAATTTTTTAGTTCCTCTTTGTCTTTTTAGAATAATTTTTGTCAGATCTATTGTGACTTTGTGGACCAAAACTAGGGCAAAACCCTCTGTAGTTTATTTGACCTAAACTTTGTCACTTACTTTCTGTGACTTAAGGACTTAAATTGTGTCTTTGTAAATTTTTGGTTAAATTTGCCTGAAACATTGTCTCCTACTTGTGTGACTTGAAAACTCAAATTGAGTCAATACCCTTTGTGGTATATTTTTTAATCTTACTATGGTATTTTTATCAATATGACTCATTATTGCCTGATGTTTTTTCAAGCCCCTATGTCTTTCTGGTTATTGTTAAACTTAATTGGGTTTCAATAGGACATATAATAAATGTAAGTACTTATTTTTAAAAACTAAATGCATGCTTTATTGTAATTTTTTCTCTACTACTGTTAAATAAAATGCATTGAATAATAAAAATGACAAAAATATAATAAAAATGTGATAAATACTACCTTAAAAATTAAAGTTTGTATACTTTTAAAATTCATTTCAGTAAAATTTTGTTTTGGTCTTATTTAACTGCAACCTATAAGACTGGTTATTCTTTTCCCAATGACGCCAATTATAACCCATAGATAGCATAAATATTAAACTTGTAAGGTAACTTGATGGTTACAATGATCAACACACCTACAAAAGTAAGCATAATTAAATTTATTTTTAACTTATACTAAATACTGCTATAAAATAATACTTAGGGCTACTTTACATAAAGTATCCATGATATTAATTAACATATTGTATTAAAGAACAAATACTAACAAATATACAAAGAACATCAAATTTAAAAAATATGCAGTAAAAATTTTTACACAAGAAAAAAAATCAACAATAGTTAAACTTTGAGAATGTTTAAATAAAAATGACAACTATCTGCTTATAACTAGAACTAAAAAAATAGTTATGAGAAGAAAACAATGTTAATTAAAAACTCTACACAAAACAATCAAACAATATAAGTGTCTAAACTTGAATAACATGCTTACTGCCGTAGGATGTGGCTAGAATGCCCAGACCATTCTCTGTGGCAGGTTTATATGTTCTTAACTTTATTCAATATTT
This sequence comes from Thalia democratica, assembly GCF_965202585.1. Classification (NCBI taxonomy): domain Eukaryota; kingdom Metazoa; phylum Chordata; class Thaliacea; order Salpida; family Salpidae; genus Thalia; species Thalia democratica. The sequence goes on from NC_139171.1 coordinate 23,407,722, forward strand.
CATCAGTAATTTTTTATCTGCTCTTTATTTTCTCCTTATCTTAACTTGCATCAGTTAAACACTTGACCTTGCGAGCTTTCTCTTAAACGCTTGGATGGACAAGGATTTTAGCTAAAAATTTTTGTAACATTTAACAGTTATCAAATACAATTTGATATCCTGTTAAACTTTCTCATCTTTCACTTTTTGAATAAAACATTAACTCTGCAACAACTCTGCATTTTTTATGAAAACAAACACTAACCTTCCTTCATAAACAAAAAAAAAAAGAAAATATCGAAAAAGTTATTTGTCTCAAAATTACTATTAAGATTTAAAAAAAGGCTAGAAATTAAAATAATAAAATTTTTTTTTTACAAAAAGCTACTAGGTCTGAACAGTTTTCTAGTATTAATAATCAAAAAAAAAATGATATTTTTACCAAGTTTTAACAATTCACTTTAACTTCTAAGTAATATTTAACATGTGTCACAACCTACTTTATAAATTGCAGAAATTGAATAACAGATAAAAAATAAAAACACAAAAAAGTCAGTCAAATGTCATACCTATGCAAAATCCTATGATATAAATTCCTAAACATTTTAGCATGTTACTGGTCTTTGCTGTCTTAGTTACTTATAGTTGTTGTCTTGTTCTATTAATATTTAAGAGCCTTACATAAATTTAATATTATTCACTTTTTGGACTAAATTTTGTCAGATCTACTTCGAATTTATGGACTAAATTTTGTCAGTTCTACTTTGATTTTTTGTACTAAATTTTTTCAGTTTAATTTTGACTTTGTAGACTTTAAATTTTTCAGTTCCTCTTTGACTTTTTTGAAAAATTTTGTCAGATATATTGTGACTTTGTGGTCTAAAACTGGGGCAAAACCCTTTGTAATTTATTTGACCTAATCTTTGTCAATTACTTTCTGTGACTTTAAGGACTTAAATTGAGTCTTTGTACCTTTTTGGTTTAATAAGACTGAAACATTGTCACCTACTTGTGTGACTTGAAAACTTAAACTGAGTCAATACCCTTTGTGGTATACTTTTTAATCTTACTGTGGCATTATTATCAATATGACTCATTATTGCCTGATGTTATTTTCAAGCCCCTATGTTTTTATAGTTATGGTTAAACCTAAAGTGCTTTTAACAGGGTAGATAGTAAATGTAAGTACAGTTTCTTAAAAATTAAATTCATGCTTTATTGTAATTTTCTCCTCTACTGTTAAATAAAGTGCACTGAATAGTAAAAATGACAAAAATATAATAAACATGTGATGAATACTATCTTAAAATTAAAGCTTATACACTAGTAAAATTTATTTGGGTAGAATTTGTCTTGGTCTTTTTTAACTGTTACCTTAAAAGTAATTATTTACCTGATGACGCCAATTGTAACCCATAGATGTAGATTATTTTAATATTCAACTTGTACTATTATGCTAGATGCTGATGTTAAACAATACATAGGGCTACTTTATATAAACTATAAGTAACATTAAAGAGCATATTGTAGTAAAGAACAATTGCAAACACTAACAAATATATAAAGAACTTAAAACTTAGAAAGTACTTTAATGTGGTTAAAACTTTTTCACAAGAATTAAATCTAACAGTAATTATACTTTGAAAATGTTTAAATTAAGATGACAATTAACTGCTTGAAACTAAAACTATAAAAAATTATGAGAAAAAAATAATGTTAAGTAAATACTTTACACAAAAGAATCAAACAATATAAATGTCTATTCTTGATTACTGGCGCAGGCTGTGGCTAGAATGCCCTGACCACTCTATGTGGCAGGTTTATATGTTCTTAACTTTATTCAATATTTCATCAGTAATTTCTTATCTGCTCTTTATTTTCTCCTTACCTTTACTTGCATCAGTATATCACATGACCATGCGAGCTTTCTCTAAAACGCTTGGATAAACAAGGATTTTAGCTAAAAACTTTCCATAACATTTAAACAGTTATAAAGTGCAAATTTATATCCTCTTACAAAGTAAATTTAAACTTATATAAGTAAATTTTTCCTTATAAAAATTAAATATGATTAATCTTATTTTCTAATGTAGAACTTTTTTTAATCTATTAGCAAACACCAGATAAGTATTTTTCGCTTTGAGCTCATACTTTTAAGTGCCCAAAGTGCGTACTAAATAGCACTGTATTGCGATTACTATATTGAGTTCAGTTATAAACATTTTATTTAGTAGAATCTAAATTGTTACTAAGTTTTTAAACTAAAATATATTGATTGGGCGTAGATAAAGCTGCATGCAAAAATCAAACTCCGTGTTAAAGCGTCGCTGTACAATTCTAAAACGCACCTGAAATTTCACTTTAAGTTTCGGATCTTACTAGACGTTTGTACAACTCTAAGAATCAAAAACTGTGTATGAATTTTCATATTTGTCAGTCAATATACCCTTTTTTTCAAATTCATGGGGCCCGGTAAACCCAAAATAAATAATAATTGCATGACATTCTAAAACGATTAAAAACTATGTGTATATTTCATAACTATATACTGTACTAATAATTATATACTGTTGTACCTTTACTAAAAACAAATTTATAGGTATAAGACATACGTAGGCATAAAGGTACAAGGATTACATTATTTCCAAACAAAATTATTATTTACATTTGCTAAATAGTTTAAAGCAAGATACCAGTTGTAAATTAAACGGTTTCACAGCTATTGAAAAAAACATTAGCTTGACATTTAAGATAAATCAAAAAACTTTGTAGTACTCAGTAGTCAGCTAACACAGCAACAGTGGCATTCTGACGACCCTGGTTTGAAGTACATGATATAAGAAACCTTTTATAAGAATAAAAATTCGAGTTAAATTTATAGTTAAAGTCAATTTACTAGAAAAATATATTAAAGTACAAACATATTGATCTACTTTTTTTCTTTATCAAATCTATTAGTAAGTAAAAAAGTCATTAAACTTTAGTCTAAGTATTTATTTTAGCGAGAGACCTTTAATTTAAAAAAAAATATTTTTATCGGTTTTTTAATTAAAAAAAAAAGTATTTTAAATTTAAAAAAATTCTAAAGGTGTTAAGCGTATTTAAGAGAAGTTTTTTGTTTTATTAAAGGAAGGTATCGCTTTTTTAAATACCTAAAAATGGTGTTATAAACATTTTTAGGAAACCCTGATACAGTGTAACCCAGTTTCATTTAAAAAAAGTTACATAAGCGACAGATTTAAAAGTATTTTTTTTATTTATATTTAATTGATATTCTATAATTCAAATTAACTTGCTAAAATAAGATATTTTACTTCGTTTAAAAGCTCTTTTTTTTATTGATAAAAATGTTAAAAAACTTAATTGTAAAATTTTGCATCATTTATATATGTTTATTATATAATTCTTTAACTTAAAAGATCGTAAATATAGACTTATATAAGTAAAAAATGTCAGTTCAGTTTTTGTTTATAAAAAGTAAAACTAGGCAACTAAATTTAGTCTTAGATTAAGCTTAAGTTACATATTCTATTACTAATTAGAAAATAGTATGGGATTTAAAGTATTTATTAAATTTCAAACAAATATTAATTAAAATAAATTCAAAAACTGTTTATTTGCGAATAACTTCATTCGTTCAATAAAATGTCACATAAATTACACTAAAGTATCTTCCTTTAGATCCCAAACATTTTTGTGCTGTTTACGTTGATGCGTACATTATCTGTAACTACCAGTTAAGTTTACAAAATTATAACTTTATACTAACTTTGACAAAACAACTGTTAAAAGTTTACTAACAAATTAATCTATTAAGCTATTTTTTGCTGCAAAAATTTAAATTATTATTTTTTTTATTTGCAAAACAAAACATATTCTAGCATTAAAACACTTTTGTACACTTTTTTACTTTAATATATACAAAAAATAACTATTTTAAGTTATTACTTAAAATTCCTTATCAAAGTAGTTCAAATTCATTTTACAATTGTGCTTTAAAAGTTTGAAGATGTTTTAGTTTTGTGAACATAGACTCATTTAATCTATCTTCTATATGTTTTTTTGTAACAAAATTTATTACATTATATAAAGAGTAAAACTTACAAACTACTTTAAGTATTTAAGTCGGATAACTTAAATTACTCCATTAACTTTTAAATTTCTAAATAGTTTGTTATTATGATTTTCGATCGCTTCTTAGGTTTTGCAAATTGAGTATTTTACAACTGGGCTGTTTTTATGGAGCAAGCCACAACTTTGAGTTGATTTTTCTTTTATCTGGTTGTTTTATAAAAGTTAATAAAAAAAAACTGTAATGAAAAAGTACAGTTTAATTCAAAAAAATATTATAGATAAAATCATTTATAAGATTAGTTTTAGCAATCAGTCATTTTTAAGCATATATAAATGATTTTTTTGTTAGAATTGTTCACAAATTAGGAAAGGTATTTCTTAATAAATATTACAACTCTTTTTTTCTAACGTTTTTCGTCCAACAATATTATAAGTTGTTATAATTTTTGTTAGTTTTTTTTTAACCAAATAAATTTAGTTTTAAAAGAGTTTTCTAAGAAATATATTTTTAAAAATGTTCAAAACTAATAATGAAACTGTTTGAACCTTAGATATATTATTGTGTGTTCCTTATAGTACTGTCAGTTTAATTAAGTTAATACGATTTAAAACTTAAAGTTCAATACTTTCAAAAAGTTGATAGTATTATATAAAACATTCTTATGAAATTAAAACTAAAAAAATAATTTGTGCAATAAAAAGTTGTTCTATTACTAAGCAACCACTTTGTTTTGATAAGTCAAGCTTAAAATATATATGTTAAGTTTTATTTTGATCTCATCAATAATTTCAAAAACAAATTACTAGTATGATTAGGTCAAAAGCCCTCTGAGAAAATTCTAGTTGTAAAGTAATTTTTTGTTTTAAATGGTTTAAAAATTTTCTAAAGCCTGTATTTCAAAACTTTTTTACCTATTATAAAAAGTCTTAAAAATTAACAATATTTAGGTATCATGTAATTTTAAGGTTAAAAGGACTTGATAAAAATGAAAGCTTATACAGAATTGTCTTTTAATTATATACAACTTTTTGAGCAATACACCTCCTTTAATCTAAAAAGATTATAATTTAAACAAAGCGTACTTTTAAGTAAAAATCATACAGTAGTACTTATTAAATAAGGTTTATTTAATTACTTAATTGCTATAACAACATTAAAAACTCGAAACAGTTAACCATTTATTTCTTATTATCATTATCCAGCTTATCAAATTTTTAGTGCTATGTACAATGTTTTATTAAACTTTCACGTGCTTTTAATGTACTCAATCATTTGAACCACTTTATAAAGTTGTGCTGTGCTATATAAAATTTGTATAAAACTGTATTTATTATAATTACTATTAGTATAATAAATTTACTAACCAGGTTACTATTTCTACTAAGCTAGAAAGAAATCAGCGTTTTACACGACTGTTATTTGATTAAAAAAGCTCAGTTTTGATATAACTATACAGATTTTTAAGTAAGTTTTGAATAAATTTCATAAGTCCATAAGTTTATGAACTGCTTATAAGCTTGCACAGAGCAAAGTAAGATAATAGTTTCATAACAAACTTTGGTTATACACTTAAAATTAGTTTTTTTTTACTACAGACATAATTTTATTATTATACAAAAATGCGAGTGAAATTTTACTTATTGAATATTATTCTTGTGTTGGTTCTTTTGAATTTAGTTAGTGCTAGACGAAAGAAACAATGCACTGTAAAAGACTTAAAAGGAACCAACAAAAAGAGATTCAGAAACAGACTGCATGCCTGTTTTGTAGTTGACTTTATAAGTAAAAAATGCAGGAGAATTCAAAGGAAAGAAAACTGTAGAAAACTGTTAAAAGGTGAACGTTTAATGAACTAAGATTTGTGTTTTTATATATAAGATATAACGTTAAAAGACGTTAAATCCTGGAGATCCTGATAAGCTAAGCTTATCGGAATACATACCACAGATGTTTTTGTGTCAAAACTTTATTCCGACTAACGACGTTTCAATGCTCTCAAATAAATTTAAGAACAGATCTACGGAGTCTATAAAGTATTAACACACATTAGAAAAAAAAACATATATATTTATGTATAATTTTTATGTGAGTAGTAAATATAAACGAACTTTATGGTTAAAAACACAGTTTGGAAAAAAAACATAGAAAAATAAAGTTGTCTACAAAAAATACAAATTTAATAAAAGCATATACTAACCTCAAAAAAGCTCTGAGAATATGCAAGTTTATAAAAGTGAAAATAAAATTATTCTGTTTTAAATAATTTGTTTAATTTGTTTTAATTTGTTCTTATTTAGAAAAAAAATTCCACGGAGGCCGCGTGTTACGGTTCAGCTTCCAAATCAAACGATCCGGTTTAATTCCCGGTAAAAAAGAAAGTGGTGTAAAACTCGATAACCGAAAGGTTTTTCGTATACCAGGCCTTTAAGCCAAACATTTTAAGCGTTTTTTTGTTCAAAAAACAATGTAAATGTTATAAGCGATTTCTAGTTAATATTTAATTTTAAAGATTGTCCTTCACCTGGTTACATAGTGAATGGAATTATAGAAGGTCAGAGCTTTAAACAGGGAGGTGTTATGAAATATTCTTGCGAAAAAGGATTCAAGTTGAATGGTGAAAGCGGAGCCGTTTGTCTGAAATATGGTTGGTTTTAGTAAATTTTTTTGAACAAGTTTTGAACAATCACTTAGTCAGAATACTAAATAATTATTGTTTAGAATATGATGTGTATAAATATGTACATAAACATTAAGTTTAAACGATTCAAAAAATTAAACTGTTTTAAAAAATTCTAGTTTTCCAACTAAAATATTAAAATACACTGAATTATCGGTGAAATTGATAACTTAAATAAAACTCTACTCTTTATTAAGGTAAGTGGTCGAATCCCACGCCAACATGTGTAGAGATAAAGTGCAAGGGTATGCCAGTTATACCAGAACATGCAACTGCGAATCTTCGGAACTTAGTTGAAAACAAAGTTGGTAGTGTTGCTACTTACTCTTGTCTTAGTGGGTATGAAATTAGAGGTGAAACAAACACTGTTGGTTAGTTAAATAAATTGGATGTTCTATTACTAAGATTAACGTTAAAAATAGCATTTTAAGGTTACAAGTGTCAAAGATAGATAAAATGCTCTTAAGTTTTTAATATGCATAGGGGTAAGAAAATAAGAAAAACAATTTCAACTTTGTTTAACTTTTATCTGTTTTTTTAAATTATTGTAAACAGTTTTTTTTTCTAACAGCTTATATAAATTTTGTATGTTACTTTAAACATTAAAAAAGTTTATAAAAGTAACTTTATCACTACATGCCTTAGAATAAGTAAAAATAGTAGTGTATTTTAGATTAAAATAGTAAACCAGAAATCGATAATTCGTAGTAAAGCATTAGTTTTAATTTTTAAGTTATTTAAAAATGAAGTATAACAAATTAGTTTTAAAACAAAGAAAAACTTTCCTATAGTTATTTTTTCTTCTTTACTTAGCCTTTGTATGATAATTTAAAATAAATAAACTTACTTTAACTGAAAAATATTCATTTAGAAAATATTTTATATAAATATTTGTTGTTTTTTATCACGTTTTAAAAGTAGACCAAAGTTAACAACAAAACAAACAAACGTGCAACCTTTAAAATCTCTTATATTTTTATATAATTACCATTAAACAAAGGAAGTAGCTTAATTACTATTTATTATTTGTTAAATTTATATCTTACACCTCAGAAATGAAGGTTGGAATGTTAACGTTCATAAAAAATGTCTTGATAGTCTTTTTACTAGTACATAAAAATATAGTTTTTCTACAAACTGCGAAACAAAACATACTGAAACCAACAACTTTATATCTTTAACATAGAAATTAGTTTAATTCTTTTTTTGTTGCAAATCATTCTTGCAACTCTTGTGTTAACAAAATAAACAACATCTGTAAACAGTTTGTGGCGAAAGCGGAGAGTGGGTAGGTGAAGTCCCTGAATGCAAACCAATAAGATGCAGCGGTGAACCCAGCGACATCGAAAATCTGGGGTTCATAAGTCTTGAGACCCCGTACGAGCCAATAATTCACGGGCCGATTCCCTTCCGCTACAAGGATAAACTTAACTTGTTCTGTGAAAGAGGGTTTAAAAGATTGCAGTTATTATTTGAATTTTTCGTTTCAAGCTGAGTAATATAACAGTTTTGTTTGCATTGCATGGAGTATTTAAATATGTCTTGTGCCACTGTTTTAACTAACTTTTTAATTGTAATAGAAATTTTGTTTCAAAGTATTTTGATAGGCTTTCAAGTTTCTCAAACTTTTAAATAGTAAATAATGTATAATATGTTAACTATTAAACTTTAATAATTGTAAAAAATTTATTTTAACAGAGTCGGACCTCAAGTAATTAAATGTCAATCTGATGGCAAATGGTCTGCGATTCCGAAATGTGTTCCAAACTTATTTTAGATACTTTTCTGCGTTTTTCTTTTTAATAAACTATCATTTTCGAGATATAGTATTTAGAATTTGTGCTAAAATAAAAAGGAAGTTTCTTAAAAAAATGATGATAAAATTGATGTGTTAAAGCACAAATAACAAAAAAAAAGAAGAAAAAAAATTATTTTAAAAGAGTAGTATCCACATAAGTTCATTGGACATTCTTATAGCTGGCTTATAGTATTTTAAGGGTTTAAATAAGTATAACCTTGTTTTTATTTTTGTTATAGTATAATATAGTAGTATTGTTTTAAGTATTACAAAACTGCTTAAAAGCAACTATCTCAGATATACTTACAGTATTTTTAAGCATTTTATAAATATTTTGCTGTTTTAGAATTGAATTATTTTACATTTCTGTGAATGTATAATATAACTATTAAAAATAGCTTTAGAAAACTTTATTTATTATACGCTTTAGTCTAAACCTAAGTACGTTCTTATAATCTAATTTCATAAGGAGTACACTTTTATAAAAAGGTATGAAATTTGAAAAATTTATTGTAAAACGTTTGTGTGAAAAAGTAAGTTTTGTAATGTCTTGTGAAAGTTTAGTATTATAAAATTTTTATAAACTATAAGTTTCTCAAATATTTAGTTCATTTTTTATTTTATTTTATTTTAAATTTTCTCTAAAAATTTTATCTTAATTTTCTTTTAGCCTAATTTTGAGAGTTGTGATTTTTTTCTTGAAATGAGTTAGAACTATACAAAAAATTATTTGTAAAAAACTTAAAATAAAATGCTACAAAATTGTAAACACTTATCTAAGTTAGTTCAAAAACTCTGCAAAATTATTAGCTTTAGCGAAAAATTTTCTTATAACAAATGTATATTTTTTCTTATAGGGAATTATAAGTTACTCCATAACATTAATGACTTATGGAAATCTAAGTAAGATTTTTTCGAAGATAACTAGACTAGGACTTCCTGACCTATCAATAACTGTTAAAGCTGGCTGAAAGTGAGTGCAAAAGGGAAGACTTCTTTACTTTAATCTTACTTTAGGTATTTGTAATTAAAGTACATTCTTTCTAAAAAGCACAACTTATACTGAATGTTAAATTCTTTTCTGCTAATAAATTATAAGGATAGTTTATCTTAAATATCTTATTTTCTAATAGATAATACTCTTATTTGTCTTTGTGTTTCAAACCGTTCAATTATTAAAAAATAACAATAAACATTAACAAGAAAATAAAAAGGAGAGTTTATTACTACTGTTGTTTGTTCCTAATATTGTATAGCTAAACTTTGTAAACAGGGGTTTCTTTAAATATGTCTTATCGCCCCTTTGGAGTGATTACTAGTATTAGCGATAAACTAAATAGGTATTTAACTAAAAAGAATTTTAATTTCAAATATCCGTCAGTGGGCGGTATTTAGAAGGAGCTTGGAATTCTTGCTATAAGCAAACGTGGGCATTTGGTAAAACTATTAATTAAAAAAAAATGCAATTACCTTCTGGTCTTATAAATTATTAAAACAATTAAAACCTTCATTTTTAAAGTTTACAGAACAAAACCTAAAATGTTGTTGTTTTATCTTACAACGAATAAAGAAGTTACTTAGTTGTTACGTATGTAAATAAAAACATACAAGATCTTTTTTAGTAGCGTAAAACCATATTGAGCCAACTTTCACCTTACAAGGTAAAAATAACGACAAAATAAAAGTAAGTTAAGTTATCCACAATATTCATAAACTTTAATAATTTAAAAACGTGAACCAGTTTTATATTTAAAAATGTTTTTAATAAATATTTCCAAAAGTATTTTGTTTAAAAATTCGGTGATTAGAAACATATTTAAATTGATACTCTAATTCCAGCTTACACTTATTACTTTTTTTGATAGCTTAGAAGTATTTTTGAGTTTAATGACTAATCAAGCTCTGTTCAAACAAAGTATGTTAGTTCAGTATTATTCTAGCGTTTCTGACTGTTTATTCTTTCGCAGATGTTAGGTCTTTTAAAAGAGTTCTTTCAAAACTTTTAAAAGATTGAAACTGCTTACTATAAAGTATAAGATTTAAACTTCATTTAAATTGAGTAAACTAAAAAGTAACACTTCAAGCCTTTTGTTTTTTTGCTAAACTTACTGCTTTAAGTATACCATATTAAAGTTGGCTTTGATTTTATATACAAGTCAGACTTGTAATAATAATCATAATGTTATATTTGCACATAAAGCTTAATTAGGTTTTATCAGTTGTAGCTTAATAGACAAAGTGTTTACTAAAAACAAAACAGGCATCAGTTGTAAATGATAAATTTTTAATCCCAAAAAATAAAACAAAACAATTTTTTTTTCATTATAGATACTTTTCTTTGACTTACTAGCGTCTTCAAAGCTTTTTTTTAATCAGACTAGTATATTCTGCAAAAATACTTAAATAAATGTTTTATTTTCAGTTTTATTTTTGTTCGACTTTATATTCATACAATGGAAGTTTGTTTCGGAGTCACTCCAATGGAGACTTTTCCTATTTTCACTCCCAACGAAGAAGATTTCGAAGAGATGCTGGAAATCTTTCGCCAGATGAGGATAACTGAAGACAAACAAATGGAAGTCAGCGAAGATTCTAATGAGGTGAAATCAACTTTGCTGAACAGGAAAGTTTGTATCAAAGTGACGGCATCAGCTAGAAAAAGGTTGAGTGAGTTTTCACGTCTCACCACGTGCAAAAAACACAAAAAGGATCCTGCAGACAAAATGCTTCAAGATGCACGAAACAAAATGATTAGTTTTGTGCCGAGGAAAAAGGTGGTACGAAAATTGAAGATGTAAGAAAAATGACTTTTAATTACATTTCTTTAAGTTTTTTGTAAACTATATTTCGTTTTTATGTTCGTACTTTGTTTCCTCATTTTCAGGCTTTATGTTCAATTGACAACTTTGTTTATTACTTCAATTATTATTATTCTAAAGGTCTTTAGCAAAGCTCCGTATTCAATATTTGACCTTTAAAAACCTTTTTACATATTTTTCAATAAATGATAAAACGTAAATGCAATATTTTGTATTTGTTTTGATTTATAACTTTATTCGATTAAAAAAAAACAGTTCTATAATAGAAGATCATTGCTAAGATAAAAATTTACAGCCATGAAATTTTAAATCTACTCATCTGATAATTTTTTTAAGATTTCAAACTTAATTATATTTAAACCACAAAGTCTCCAATTTCTGCTTTAGTTTTTATTTAGATCTAACATAAAACAAAATTTTAGTTTAGACTAAATTTTAAAAGTATTGAAACAATTAAGGCTCATAAGCATTAATCAAGCAATTCTGAATTTATCAAAAAACTGCTGTTGAAATTGTATTGTTAAGAGCTATACTTTATTTGATTGTGGCGATATGTAATGTTCTATAAGTAAAAAACTCCTGACGTTATAAACAGTTATGTGATAAATTTCAAATATTATACTATGCATCATGTATTGTTATATAATAACATTGAATTCTGTTCTGTATTAAATCATTTTACAATTTGAATTGCAGAATAGAATTACTTTCGAATTCTAAGACACTTGTTTTATAACAAAGTCGATAGTTAGCATAAGCATGTTACAACGAGTTTCTAACAACTTCTAAAACTACTTCAGCTGTATGAAAATAGTTTTGTGTAACAAAAATACTTAATAAAACGTGCAGGATTTAGTTAGAAAAAATTGATTTTGATATATTTTTATACTTGCTAATTTTAGAAGTCGTAAAAATTTGCCAACGCGATTGTTTGGTTTTATTTTTTACAACGTTAATTTTATTTTACAACGTATTTTTTTAGATAACTGTTAAAGAAACTATTTAAAACATAGTTCTTATAAAATGCATGTGTATTGTGTATGCATGGAAATAACAAAAGGTTCCTTATGGGAGGCGAAAACTAAAACAGCGAATAAGTAGAAACTATTAAAGTCTATCTCCTCTTTTTTTGATATAACTACCTCAAATTTTTGGGAAATGTTCCTTAAATATTTAGAAAATTTATTCGGAATAACATTTAAAAAAATTAAAAAATGCACTTTTATAAGAAATTTTTTTTTGTTCATTTTTATACAAAATTTGAATTTTTTTTTTTAATTTCTTGCAACAGAACTAATTAAATATTGCAAGAAACATTTCCTGAGAGTTTAGGTAGCTTTTTCAAAAATCGTAGGAGAATATAGATTTTTAGTAAAATAGTCTATTTTTTGCTGTTTTAGTTTGCGTCTCCCATAAGGAACCTATTGTTGCCTCAGACTTTGACCAGCTATGTCTTCAAAATTATTTAAAATTTTTAAAATCTGTAAAAAGCAACTAGTAGCTTAGTAAAAACTATATAAATTAAGGTGAAAATGTAAAAAAAAGTGTTTTATCTAACCCAGGGGTCGGCAGGTTGTGCTCTCGGGCCAAATTTCAAGTTTCCAAATTCTTCGCGGGCCGCAGTTTTAGTTTTAGTGACATTTGAATAGTATATTGATTTTAGTCTTAGTCACATATAAAAAAAGTTTTACTTTTATTCACTTTATTAATTTAATGATATTTAGCTACACATAGAATGCCTATTTTTATTATAAATGTTTATTGGAGTAAAATTTACATTGACAAATATACCTAAGTCTTATTTAACTGTGTACTTTTTTTAACATAATTAATGCTCGAACATTCTAATAAAGTACCTTATTAGTAATTGATTAGCTTTTAACATGATTTCCACTTTAAAAAAAGTGCAAAAACTTGCAATTAATTAAGCTTAGATACCTAACTAAAATATCATCAATATAAAAAGTGCACAATGTATAAGTAGACCAAAAAAAAATTACAATTTGTAAACTACACTACAGTCTTAAAAACTGTTCTGAAAATTCGAAGATTTATTTAAAGTGTTTAAAATATAAGTTTACCAGAGTTTCTTTTAAATGTCTCAACAGGTTTAACCTGGTTTGAATTTTTTAAACTAGACTGTATGTTTGGCAACCCGTTTTTAAATCAATTTACAAAATTAATAAATAACGAAGTTTGTTAACAGTGAAATAAATATATAGCAAATATAATACCATAAGTCAGCTTGAATGGACAATTACGTTTCTTAAACACTTTAAAAAAAATTTAAGCAATTAATAAAGTAGAAAAAGTTAACTTACTATTGAACATTATAGCAATTCTTTATCAGCAATAATGTTGTTGTACTTAAAGAGTAAATGTGAAATATAAGACAAGCTATAAAAAGTAAAAAAACGTTAGTTAGCAGTTATTACGTGAAACAAAAAAAAAAAAACAAATAGCTATAGTCAGTTTCAACAAAACAAATGATTATATTTAGTAACTATAGACTGATCAGAAAAAAAACTGTTAAGGTAAGTTATAAAGTAGCAAAAATAGTTACTAAAAAGAAGATACCGTTTAGAATTAAAAACTTTTTTAAGAATTTATATTGGCGGTAGTAAAATATTTTGTTTATTTCTTCAATGACAACAACAAATCGTGTTTAGTAAATATCTGAAGATTATAAAGCAGCATAAATCAAATAAGAACTTTGAACAATCCGTTAAGATAAGAGAACTTATACAATAAATATTGCTCATCTGATTGTTTTAGAGGTGTTTTTACTAACTTTGATTTTTTAGAAAAGTTTGTAGGTTTAGTTCCAATGCACAACAATAGGTAAAGGTGTTTTAAAATCAAAGATGCAATGCACTTACATAAAGTTTTTGAAAGTATAATGTTCTGCTTCTTTTTTTAGTATAAAATTAAACTACATGTAATAAAAAAACTGTCTTTAGTAATATAGCAATACTAAATAGATATTGTTAGACTACTTTTAATGTGTTTAAAAAAAGTATCTATATAGTAAATTTTTTGTGTCAAATCGAAATTTCATTACTTTACACGTAAAAATTGTTAAAAATTTCAATTTTTTCAACAAATTCTCAAATTCAAGGTTTTTCCAGAATTTTTAAGCATAAATTTTCAAACTCCAAGCTTATCCGGGTATCAAGTTTTTTAGCAACACTAATTGTTCACACCTATATGTATACAATTATATTAATAATACTTCAAATTTTATCAGCTGCAAGGCTTAAAGTTTAACATATATTATAATTCTAAATTTAACAAAACATAAATTTACCGCTCATAAAGCAAAAAAGCCAACCTAAATGACCAAAACTAGCCTAGATATTTTAGTATACAAATAATTATTCAAACCAAAAACTGAAAAATGACTAAATTGACTTGAGATTTAAAGCCTACAGATAGTCAAAGTTTAGGTGTGTGGCAATGTTTAGTTTTTTTTATTTTCTTGAGTTTGAACTATTTTGATTAATGATATACAAACCTTATAAACCTACCATCCCTAAATTTAGTTTGTATTATATAGGTAATTCAAAAAAACAGAAACTGTGTATATATTAGTGCATAAATAATATTATTGTTTAATAATAATTAACTTGGTTTGTCAAAAAAACATTGTTTGAAAAATGAAAATGTATACCCGTCAAAAAATATTTTAATTTATATCACGTTTTAAATGTGTCTTTACACACCTAGATACTACATGTATAAACTATAATTTTAGATAATTATGAGTTAAGTAAACTTAATCTAATTTAAATAATAAAAAACGTGGTTTAAAATGGGAACCGCTAATTTCATACCCGCGATTATTTCCCACCTGATGAAATCCGAAAACCGCTTACCAACCAAAGGTTAGGGGTAACAGTGATAGTACAACACAAATTAATTATAAATAAAACTAAATAAAATTATAAGAAAATAAAGGAATAAATAAAAAAAGCTATAAATATTTTCGAGTGGGAATTGTGCGCGGGTGGGATTTGATCGGGTAGGAAATGATCCTAGTGGGAATTTTCAGTATGCCGATTAAAATATGAGCATCTTTGTACATTTAGATGCATCGGAATTACTTTTTTTCTTACCAGTCTGTTATTTCAAATGTTTATATGCACACTCAAATATAACTTTTAGTAATAAAACATCTATAAAAGAAACTTAGTTTTAAAAATCATGTAAAAAATACCTAAACTTGCTGTTGTAAGAAAAAAGTTATGATGAAACTGAGAAAAAACATGGTTGAATGCTAATCTGTCTTTTTACATTTTTAAGCTGATACTGTAAAGTTTTTTAATTGTTTTAAAATGTTAAACAGCGACTAAAAACGAAATTAATAAAATTAAACAAAAACCAAAATAAATTTAACTTAAAATTTTTTTTGTTCAGCGGGCCATATTTACATGCTCGCGGGCCACAAAATTTTCTTCCGCGGGCCACATTCCATTCAAAAAATAAACGTGCTCGCGGGCCGCAGATTTACCCTTCGAGGGCCGCATTTGGCCCGCGGGCCGCAGTTTGCCGACCCCTGATCTAACCTATGCCCTTAAGTTAATAATTGTACATTTTTGCTCTATTTTGAACTTAAATACAAAATTTTATTATTTCTATTAAATGCAAGATTATATATAAAGAGTTTATTTTCAAAAGTAAAAACATTACTTGCAATCAAAAGGTTGGCTGTATTTTAAATCTATTACAACAGTTTAAAAAAATTAAAGCAGTATGCTAGAATTATTTTATAGTTTTAAAACTTAAAAAAAATCTCTATAAGTCAAATCGCGCAAAGTTACATAATTATATATAAGTCTAAACTGAGATTTTGTTGTAGCAAAAACATTTTGTATTAATTTGTACCAATAAAACACTGTTAAATTTTTCCAAGATTTATAGTAAAACTAGACAAAAGTGTAAGAAACTACTGCATTACAAATGCATACCTTTTTAATAAAACGACCTATACATGCACTTGATTTTTGTAAATATTAGCTAACAGTTATGGTTTTTATCATGTTTATGGCTGACTTCAATTTTCTTTATACAGACTATTTAATTTAAAACAGTTAATCAAACTCACTAAAGTTAGCTTTAACAAAGGGGTCATCTTAAATAGATTAATTAAAATGTGTTTTAAACATTTTATGAATAATGTAGTTAATAAACTATTTTTGAACTTATTACAGTAATGTAGATTTTAGTTTTATTTTTGTTCCTAGGTTATGTAACATACACAAATGAGTGAGATACTGTTATTTAAAATAAGTTATCAAAAGTTGCTAAATAAAAAATAAGTATTTATAAGATATATACAGCTAAAAAAAAACTGAGTTTATAAAGTTTAAAAAGTATTGTTTTTATACGAAAGTTACACACAAACACCAGTAGACTATAAAAACCTTTAATTAATGCTTTAGATTTTTGAAACATTTTTTTTAGTTTTTGTTTAATCTTATTACCATTTGTTGTAACAACTTCTCTTTACATCTTACAATCACTTCGTTTGTTCATTGAAATAAGTTTTTGTAGAATAATGCGACTTTTTTATTATTAACGTAGATACTTGGTTTTAAAACATTGAAATAACTAATTTGTTTTAAACATTGATATGAAACACGCTTTTTTTCCAAAATATAAGGTAACAGAAAATAGTATATTATGTGTTAATAGTATAACATTTAAAGAACTTGTCATTAATTAATGTAAAACTATACACTATATTTCAAGCCAGTTTATGTAACAATTAACGAAAACAGCACTGAAGTAACAACATTATATCAATTGTAAGACTTAATACAAATAACAAACAAAAACTCAAAAGCATTTATTTTTAAGTAATAAGTACATACTTTTACATGACACCTAGCTCCAATTTGATCGCAAAATTTTGAAATTTGTTCCTTTCTTAAAAAAAAAATACTTACAAAAGTATTTTCAAGTGAAAACCAGTAATCAATTTAAAATTCGTTCTGTTTTATAACAAAAAGTACGATGTTTAAAATGATTAACATAATGATTAATTTTAACAGTTGTTAAAATAATGTACTTTAAATTATAAAAAACTAATTAATTACAAAACTGAACTCAATAGTGTATATTATATGATTTTGTTTAATTTCTTTGTTTTATTTCGTAAAAGAACAAAAGCTTATTATTTTGTTTATCTTAACAGGAAACAAGTAAAGTTGTGGTTGATAGACGAAAATAATCTCTTTGTAATTTTTTCTTTGTTTAAAAATGTTAGTAAAGTTTAATCTAACATTTAATAGTAACAAGGAAATATAAAATTCAAGATCCTTTCTAAGTATTATTGTGTTTTGTTCAAAGATTTTTGTCAATGTTTCTTTGTTAAAACAGTATATAAACCAACATGAAAATAAAATTAATATTTATTAATGTAAAAATGATAGATAGTTTATTTTCAATTATGAAAAAGTACGTTTACTTTTTCTAGTAATTAATTTACAAATCAGTGATATTACGTTTGATATTTTTAGCAAAGTATAATAAAATTACCAACTTGTAGTAACAAAAATTACTAGTATGTACTATAGAATATATTTTACTAAACCATATTTTTTATAAGTTTTAAATATTTATATTGTTTATTTCAGTGGCGTGTTTTGACTGGTTTCCTGTTTTCTATGAACTTACTGATAAAAGAAAAAAAAAATTATTAAAATATCACTAAAAACGTTGTTTATTGACTTTGTTTTGGTTATTTAATAAACTTTGAATAATGAATGTTGAATTTATAACACTGAAATATTAAAAAGTTGCAGTAAAAAAATGCTCGTTTTTACCCAGCTGATATAGATTTTAAATAGAATTTTAAGTGTGACGTCATAATAGGTAAAAGTTTTTAAGTAGCATTTTTTCTAGGAAACTTTTTACTAAGATGCTCTTTTTCCCATTATAAATTGTTACTTAGTAAAATATCTTTTGATTATTGTTTTTCAACTTATAACTACAATTTTACTTTTTAAATGTCCAATATAATCAGTAAAGTTTTATTTTACTTAGTTAATGGTATATAATAATGTTATATTGTTATACAATAATGTTGTGTTTGTACTTAAACATTAATATTTTTGTTTATGTGTCAACCAGCTGGGCTTAAACGAAAAAAAATTCAATTGAAAGAGTTTTCAAAATCATCTTTAAACAACTACACCACCTGGCAATTTATTCTTTTAACATTTAATGGTATTTTAATATTTTTATTAAAGTTTTTTTATTTTCTTATATCTGTTGGCCACAAAGTTGAATTTTGATTTTTGAATTTTAAATTTAAAGAGATTTCAAAACCATCATTAAAATCCCTGCACTATCAGGCAAAAATTTAAATAAAACTTAAAAATATTTTAATTTAATTGTATAAGTCTAAATTTTTTTTATAGTGAAGTATAAATTTTTATAGACTAAATTATTTGAAAAAAATTTTACGGTACAGTAACCTCTCGCTTATTTACGCACATTGTGTCCGAGGAAAAAGTGCGTAAAGATATGAGAGATCGTAAAGATACGAGATGTACCAAATATACTCACTATAATCGCTGTTTTTTAATATTGCTTCTAGTTAAAAGCAGACTAGGCACTTTCCCACTTTTAACTATTTGTTTACTTTATTTATAAATATGAAAACAACAGATAAAACTATACATATATTAAAAAAAATATTTGAATTTCTATAAAATAATAATACGAGTAGAAATAATTTTACTATTTCAATGATAAGTAGATTTTATTTTTATTTATATGTGACATTTATATTCTATTCTACTTAGCAAATTCAATTTATAATTAAGCATTTCTTTACAATTATAAAATGGTGTTTATTAATATATAGAGCAAGACTGCTGTATTATTTCTTTGTGTTTTAAACTCTCATTATTTCATTATACTTTCATTATTAAACACAGTCATGTTTATTTCAGAATTTTGATATAATCTCTCATTGATAACAAAATTTCTGATATACTGAGGTATAACTAAATGTTTATTAATTAGTCAAAGAACATAAATTTACAAAGTCTAAAGATATAGAGAGGTGTGTTAGCATTCTAAAACATATTTTAATTTAAAAATATACGTTAAACCTAATTTGTGCAATATTAAATAAAATTAAAATCTTTATTTTCTGAATTTTATAGAATTCTGAAATGCGTAACTAAACGAGAGTGAGTAACGTCACGAGTGCGTAAAGATCCGAGAGGTTACTGTAAATAGATATATAATTGTAAAAAGTTTAAATTCTAAAAGAAAAAAATTGTAAGAACTCCATCTATACTAACATTTGAAACAAAATTGAAACTCTCTTTATAAAAATTAATTCTAGTTTTAATTATTTTATAATATTGTTTCCTAATCAAAAGGTGAAATATTTATAGAGTAAGTTAGTTATGTCTATATTATTTTTGTTTTAATAACAGACTTGAATTTTGATACACAATTTGTAAGTTCTTAACTTTTTTTTGGTTTCTTTTGTTTTGATTTATCTAAATTTAATACAGTATAATAAATAAAAAATAAAATATTTTTCTACGACTACTTATATGTTTTTTTTTGTAATTCTGAGCAGAAAAAAAATTAAACACAGAGTTTTTCGGATAAATATTGCGTACTTAACTGGCAGTGCATACCTAAGAAATACGTACTTAAGCGGCAAATTAAGAACAAAAAAAATTGTGAACCCCCTTTGAAAAAAGTTTAGACACGCCCCTGGTTTAGTTAAACTAGAAAAATTGATGCAACATCTCACTTTACAATCATTTTTAAAAGAATAAAAAAAGGCAGTTTAAAAGTCTTAAAAAATTAAAAAACAATAACTTCATATGTAAATAAGTTTAATATTAATATAAAAAGTAGTTGCAGTTTTGACATATTAAACATTTAAAATAAGATATTACTATGATGTTTAAAACCGGGAAATCTTCTACTTTGTTTTTTATTGGCTCAATTCTGGTTTTTCTTTTGGTTGTACAGAATTACGAAGTTGGAGCTAGAAGGTTTGTTTAATTACTAACATGTACATCACAATACTTAAGCATAAAACTAAAAAACATGTTTCTAAAATTTATACAAATCGTACAAGATCTGAAGTTTTTATAAACTATCTACCGACAAACCTTTAAAAAAATATTTTACTATGTTATAGTCTTTTTTTTTAATTGATTATTTTAAACGTAGGTCAAAAACTATCTCTGTAAATTTAAAAAATAAAGTAAAAACAGTATCAAAATAGTCAATAGAGCTATATGTTATTAGTTTTTTTTAGTTGTTTAACAACCACCAAACAATTAATATGATTCGTAGACTAACATTGAGAATGTTGAGAAACATGAGTGTTGATCAGTTACGCAATGTGGAATGTGAGGGTAGAATGTTAGACTATTGCAATTACATTGGATCATATTGCACTGCAGAAATATTAACCGTTCGCAGAAAAAGAGATACTGGTAACTTTTGTTTGTTATGTGTAAAAATGATAGAAACGTCAGGTTTACTTTAAGGTACCTTGACTAAGAAAATGTACATATTTTTATTAAACGATAAAAAAGCGCTTAAAAATTTTGCTCCAACGAAATGGTGTACAGATAAAAATTTCGGTTATCGAGTCGTACACCACACTTTTTTACATTTCCGGATGACCTAGAAGAGAATAAATTTTTGAATTTTTTTTTAATCCTTAAAAAATAAAACAATGAATAAAATTAAAGAGAAGAAAAAAAAAAGTATGATTTATTTAACAAAACGTTTTAAACCTTAAAAGTAAAATAAAAACAATAACATTTTTTGTGAATCATAAAAAAATTGAAACATATTTATTAAAAATCTTAAGAAAATGTTTTTATAACTAGTATAAAGTTAAAAAAAAACTACATTATTTTACAACAATGTAATGTTTCAGTTGGCAAAAAGAAAAACAGAATTTGCAAAATATGCAGAGAAGTTTGTTACAACAAAGGTTATTAGATTTTAGCAAGTTGAAAACAACTTCTGTAGCATCAAATCAACTATTAAGTGTTGTTTATAAATGTTTATATTTTTGTTTAAAAAATACTTTGATCAGTAGCTATATTGTTTTATTTACATATAAATATAAGTAACTTTTTTTTTGTAAAATAAACTGTAAATGTTGACCAATTGTTACCAAATATACGTCTTTATTTATGTTATTACTTTACTTATAAGTGAAACAATTTGTACATTCACATAACAACAATATCAAAATACTTATAAATACTTATCTGTTTTTAATTTACTTTTCAGCTGTAAAAATAATAATTTTAAAAAGTTTCAGTAATTTAAACTAGCTCTAAATGTTGTTGTAATGTTATCCAATTAAACTATTTAGTTTTAACTGAAAAAAAAAGTATGTTCTAAATTAAATTTAAATTAAAATTAAAATTTAAATTAAAATTTTTCTTTTTGCCTATATGTAGTAAGACATAAACATTTACATTCCATAACAAAAAGCGTACTTACTAGATACTGTTATGAAACTACAAAAAAAAAATATTAAACAACTTTTAAGTAAACACTATTCATTTGTTATATAAAGCAGTACTCTATCGTTCAGTTTTACTACCTAAATAAGACAGAAAATATCTTTTTTGAACAAAAGAATTTAACTACGAGGTAATATAAGATAGTTTAGCTACAGTAACTTATCATGCGTAGTTTACTTTTGTTTCTATACTTGAGCTAACAATTCGTTTGCTGTTTAATTTTTGTCCGTAACAAAGTACTAAATGTGTTAGATTAAAATAATTTTAAGCCAATTTAGTACCTCTGTTTAAGTTTGAATAATATTTGTAACTAACGTAAATAATTTCATATGCTTTTTAATAGTAAAAATAGGAGTATTAAGGATTAAGCTTTATAAATATTATATGTAAATAAAAAAAATTATATTTATATATATACATAAGAGTTATTAAACTTAACTTTTAATGTAACTAACATATAATCAAATTTTAGTTACCTGTCTGAAATTGTTGTACTAAAACTTAATTAAAGCGAAATAATGGCTTAAGTTATTTATAAAAAACCATTAATGTTTTACTAACTTTTAGAAATGTAAGGTAACAAATAAAGGTAGTTGTAACTACAACTATTTTTTCTTTGTATACATATTTAAATGCTTTAATTTAACACTTGCTAATGAATCTACCAAACTAAATGATGTAGATATTCTTAACAAAATTCCTATTTTTCATTATAATATTTGATGTAGCTATGCAACATTATTTAATAACCATTTTTTTAAAATAAATATAGTAGCTACATGATGAACTATGAAAAAATTCAAAACAGAACATTATCTTACGTTTGTGCAAAAAATTTGATAAAAACTGTTATAAGCATTATACTAGTGTAGAACCAAGTACAAATAAATATGTTTATTATTTTTTGTAAAAAAAATGTTTTTTATCGTTTTCTTCTAAAAAACATATTTTCAGTTAGTAAAGTTTTTTATTAGAAAAAACACTTTAAATTGGTTTAAAAAAAACTAACATTTTCGAAAGTACCACTTAATATATAAGCAAAAAACACATTAGTACTTTTATCCAATTGTTTTTTATACAATTCTTACAAATATTTTATTCACGCTACATGCGAAGTTTTCAACTTAGTAGTAAACCAACTATCTTACTGTAATTATAAAAAAAATATTACTAACTTTGTGAAATAAACATGTAGTTTGTTTTACAAACTATTTTATTATTTAATATTTTAATGATTTTTGCTCTTTTTAAGTACTTATGAATAAAATTAAATTGCAAAGTTTTTTGAACATTCTCTAAACAAAAATTAAAGTTAACATGACTTGGTTTTAGAAATGTATTTTTACATAAATTATTTTAATACTCTTAAAATTATTACTACTGTAGTTTTATAGGTTTACTATCGTTTCTAACTCGCTATAATTTCTAACCCGATCACCTCTAACTCGATCACTACTAACCCGATCACTTCTAACTCGATCATTTCTAACCCAATCATTTCTAACCCGATTAAATCTAACCCGATCTAACTTGACAATTATTAACCCAATCTGTATAAATATGTTTGTTTATTATTTTTTTAAATAAGTGTTTGTTTTACAAACAAATCAATATCAACAAAGTTATATTTTTTACGAAATTTAGTTTCTTTTGTTAAAAATAAACTTAATGTTTAGAAAGCTTTTTTTAAAATCTATTTTTTTATTTATTGCTATTGGAAGTTTGTAATCCTACGCTATACCCAAACATCTAAATTTGGGTCACTTAAACTGAATGACACTTAAGAAAGAGTCGAAAATTTATGTATCTAAAATCAAAATCATAGTTTTATCTTTTATTTATAGATTAATAGCAAACAAAATCAACACTTTAATAATACTAGTTGACTTATTTAAGATGTAAAGGAGAAGGTTTTTAACAAACTTTATTTTAACTCTATAATAAGCAAGTTTAACACCAGCTCTTTTATCGATCAGTGAGTTCCAATAAAACCAAACACAGCTGCATAATCTTTCAATTTAGAATTGACTTCCGATTTCTCTTAAAAACTCACCAACACATATTTGAGACGATTAAGTAAATTATTCCAATGATTTTAGTGCAGCAATCAGCAAAATAGTCTGATTCACGCACTTCTTCTATAAAATAAGGTTCATAGATACTTTTATAAAGTTCATTTTGAACATACCAGAATGTCAAAATTCAAACAAATTACAAAAGTTCATGAATAAAGTTTATTTTTGTTCAAACATCAACCGGATATACACATCATAACTTTTAGAGTTAGGTTAGGTACATTTGTACAACCGTTTGGTATTTCATTGTTTTTTTATTAATTATTTTTGTCGCTTTGCTAAGACTAATGTATACAATTAAAATAAACACTATTGAAGTTAAGGTAAAGAAGAATGTAATAATAAATTAAAAATTTAAGTGCATTGACTAACCAATAAATTTTAAATTTAAAGTCCATAGCACAATAAGAATACAGGTCAAGTAAATATCTATAGAAAGTATTGAAAATGGTTTATTACTTACAGAGGAAAGGCGCTGCTAATAAAATCAAACTATAGAATATACCAAACTCTACATATTAAACCAAGTTAAAAAACTTAAGTTTAAAAACTTTTTAAATGACTTATAGTTTCTAGTATAAAGTATCTTATTTTAATATAGTAAACTTAAATCAAAATTGTTCAATTTTTCAAAAATTAGTTTTGTTTGAAAGCTACTTCCAAATTTAAACTTAAAGATAATTATGATTGCATGAACTTTTTAATTTATTTTAGTGGTAACTAACTATTTTAATTAGGTTAAAAAATGGATTATAAACTGATTGTAATTAAGTAGTTTTAAAAATCATTAGGAAATGCATTAGTCTTTTGAATTCTAAAGATTAAGTATTAAGTTTTGATAATCATCAATGTTAGAAATATGACTAGTATTGCAGCCATTAAACACTACTCCGTACTTTTTCTTTGTGGAGATTCTATATGATTAATATAAATTTTTCAAGTATGGAGACCAGATTGACAAGTTGCATTCAAATTTAGGGCGAATTTATATGAAATACAACTTTTTAAGAATACTAATGTCAGTATATATAAACTTAAAATAACAAATTAATAAAATTTAGAAATCTTAATTAATATGGTGGTTTAATTTAAAATTATCATTAAAACATAAAGTTTTTAAAACGAAAATCTGCACTGTTGTAATAAGTCAAAAGTAGAGGTAGACGTTTTTTTTAATATCTAGAACCTGTCATTCACTAGAACTGAAATTTAATTTTCTTTCTTTTAGCCAGTGGGTAACTATATTTAGAGATTAAATTAAATATATGATATAATAAACTTAACTATAAAAGTTAAGTGTCAAAAACTTATTATTTTGCTTTTTTATCTTTTAAAATATGAAGTATATAGAGCAAAAACAATTACATTTATCTTTAAAAGTTTTCAATTTTTGAAATAGCAAAAACAGTTTCTCATGATCAATAGTAGAAACTTCTTTAAAAAAATTCTTAATATCTTTTAAAAGTTATTTGTTTTACAGGTTTTCAAAAACACAAACACTTAAGATTATTTATCGATAATTGTAAGTGAAATAAACTATAAATAATTTGATTTATTTATATTACTTCAAAACTCTAAATAACATTTGTTCGTATTGTGAAACTCTAATATAGGTTTAAGTTTCTAATGAAGAAAAAACTCATGACATTTATAGAAATTTAGAGGTGCAAAAAAACACCAAGAATAAAGTCATTAGACTTCAAGCTAGCTTTACTGTAATGAATAAAAAGTAAATATGTTGCGTGAAATAATCGTTAGAAAAAATAGTTGATTAAAGGAAACAACGAATTTGATGGAGTTTTTAGAAACTTATGCTTTTAGCTATACTTAATTTAACTATAATTAATTTATTACTCTGTTCAAAATGTTTTTTCAGTACTTATTTCGTTTTTACCTACTTTTTTTTCAACTGTTCATAATAAAGTAAACTTTAAAGAAAATTTTGTCGACTTAAATACTAATTTAAGTCGTAATAAAAACATTTTGAATATTATAAAGATTTAAGTGACAGTTTTAAAGAATATTACCTGGGCTAGATTTGATTAACCTCTGACTTGTTATACAAATAAATATATCTGTTTAACTATTAGTGACGTTTTTTTTATCTAGGACTAAGTAGGAATTTATTAATGATATGAAATCAAGACAGTCAATCGACGTAACATACTTTGGGGTTTTTTATATAAAATAACTGCTTTATGTCTAGGTTATACATAAAAAGCATGCTTTTTCACTTAATATAACAAAAGTATTTAATTTTTCTTGGTGTTTTTTTTAATTCAATTATCTAAATAGGTCTATGAAAGTTGTATAATAATTTGTAAAAGTTGTTAAAATGAAACTTAAAACTAACCTACTATAAAAACTTAATACATTAAAAAGCAATAATACAACATTTACAAGAGACTTACAATGTAGTTTTTAGACAGTAATATAAAGGTTTTTGTATCTGAATATTACAACTGTAAAGGTTTACTTTTTAAATTTTTCTTATGTTAAAATTATTATAAGATTGAACTTAAGTATAGTTATAAATGCTTATTTTAAAATCAAAAAAAGAATACTTCAAACTATTGTAAAATTATCGATTTAGTAAATTGTATATGATTAACGAAAAACGTTTTTTAAAGACGATTGAATAAACAAATTAATATGAAATAATGAAAAAGACTGAAATTATGTGTAGGATGAAATTTCAAAAAGTAAAGTAATAAAAATAAATTAAACTTATGTTAATACTAAAATTATAATTTACGTTAACAATGTTTTTTTACGTTACACATTAAAATCATAATGTTTCAAAGAATCTAAATACAAAAATAAAAATTATTTTATTAATTTTATTAAGACTAGTTTGTTTTTGCATTTAGTCCAGATTAAAAATTGAAAATAAATGAACAAGTAGAATAGGTTAGAAACAATCGGGTTAGAAGTGATCGGGTTGGAAATGATTGAGTTAGAAATGATCAGGTTAGGAATGATTAGGTTATATCGGGTTAGAAATGATCGGGTTAGAAGTAATCGGGTTAGAAGTGATCGGGTTAGAAGTGATCAAGTTAGATATGATCGGGTTAGAAGTGTTCGGGTTAGAAACGATCGGGTTAGAAGTGATCGGATTAGATGTGATCGGGTTAGAGTGATCGGGTTAAAGTGATCGGGTTAGAGTGATCGAGTTAGAAGTGATTGGGTTAAAAATGATCGGGTTAGAGTGATCGGGTTAGAAGTAAACGGGTTAGAATTGATAACGGGTTAGAAATCATCGGCTCCTAGTTTGATAAGCTTTCTCTACTAATAAATATTTCTAAATTCTAAGTAACTAAAATATATTAGCGTTATGCAAGATAAAAAATATTTTTACAGTTTTGAATTTTAAATAACATTTATACAAAAAAACTAGTTTTTAAGCCCTCAAAAATATACTTAAGCCTTTGCATACAACAAACACACTCGTTAAATACAATTCTTTAAAAAGTTTACTCAATAAGCTTTTCAGGTTTGTATATTCTTGTTTATTGCAAATAATGATAGTATTCCTAAGTACTAAGACATAACAGCTATAATGCATCTAGTGGTCGAATATATTAAAACAAATAAAAATTCAAATTGGATTAAGAAAAACTCTTCATTATTTAGGTAATAACTTATAAAAAAATATAAATCAAAAATAAAGTTTTTAAGTAAGTTAAATTTTAAACATTAAGTAAGATTTGTTTTCTGGTTAGGTCTCTAAGTTTAAGAAAAATAAATTAAACACAACAGACTTTTATTTTACACAAAATAATAATAAGACTGTTTATAGTTTTTATCTATGTGAAAAATAGTTAAGTAAAATATACATAAAGTTCTGTCAAAAAAGTATTTCGTAAGTATATAAGTGTAATAACTAATAACTGAAGTTATTTCACTGTCGTGACACAAGTAGTTATAATAGTAGCAAGATTTTAAGAATATTGTACTAATTTATTATACAATTTATTTGTAGTATTAAAAATATAATTTATTTATTTACTTAAACTATCATCTTGTTAACAAGTCAAAAAAACTACAAAAATTAGTTAATAAGTAGATTATAATGTTAAATGCTAGAATTTTTTTTAATAATATAATTTTAGATTCATAAGGTTTAAGTATATTTGTTTTTATTCAAAAAACTTTTTTACTTGGCTATAAGTATCAAAATTTATTTATGTATAGTTTTAGTATATAGTTTAACAATTTTAACAATATAAAAATTGTACTACTTTTTTTATTCTAAAACATACATTTTTTTACCTTGTTCATATATTGTTTAAGTTTTTTTTAAGTATATAAAATAATTTACACAATGTTTGTTTCAGAATTCGTTAGCTTAAACTAACTAAATGCTCACTAAATTATAATTAATACTGAGTGCATTTAATTTGCTACTTAACCACTAAATGCGTTGTAAATCTCGTTCGCGAATATTTGAACAAACAATTTTAATAGTAAACAAGTATAGTAGACTAAAAAATTTTGAAGTAAACAGCTTTGATGTAGTATTGCATGTTATTTATGTATATTATTCTTGTAGACTTAGAAAACAAATTTAATATAACTTAATCTGTAAAAACTTTAGACTGTACAAATGTTATTTTTACAAACACTATAATGTAGAAGTTTTTCAGTCATTAAACATAACTAATATAGTTTTAGTAGATAAAGTACTTTGTAGAAATTAGAGCAAAAATATTCTATTTATTTAATTCTAAGTACTAAGTTTATATTATGTCTGTTTATTTCAGTAATGTGTTTAACAACTTTAATATTTTAAATTTTGTAGTAAAAAAATAACTTCAGCAGGGTTCGGCAAACAAAATTATATAAGTATTGTTCGATATGTATTGATTTAAAATTTTGTTTTAATATTGCTAAGAACACGTGCTAGATAAAATTTAAATCAAATAAATGATTTTTAGGTTAAAAATATTTTTAAATGTTAATAATTTTTCAATTCGTTTGTTAAAACTAAAACTGAATGAAACAGAAAGTAAAGTTTTGGAACTAAAAGTGATGACCTCAAACATATTTTAGAAAATTTCACTACTGTATATCAAGACATTTTTACAGTTTAAAAAAAATTCTCAACATATTAACTAATATTATTTGCTTTATTAAGTTTAAAACTAACATTTTACGTAATGAAATGTTGTTTACTTTTTTTTTTGAACAAGCTGTGTTAGAACTGTTTTATTAATGGCTGAAGTTTTACAAAAATAAGTATTCATTTTATTATAAGTTTGCAGTAGTTATCTTTTGTTTATTAGTAAAATATTTAACCTTTTCAATCATAGTAAATTAAAAAGTAGGACAAAGTAGAAAATCATATTGATCATCAAAATAGTTATCTAAAGTTTCTTTAAAAACACTGTTTTAAGCGTTAAGTAGTTTGAATCTACAGAAAACATAAATGTAAAAATATATATTAAATAAAAAATAATACATTTATTATATTTGTTATGTAAGGACTTTTTATATAAATAGTTCAATTTCATAGAGTAAAATCTAACTCAAAAATAAATGTTAAAAAAAACTAATATTTATCTCGAGTATGCCCGATAAAGCGTAAAATATATCTTTTTATGTGACGTCACTAATAGTTCAAAAATTTTCTTAAGGTTTAGTTCATATATAAACAAACTTCAAAATAGTACTCATAGTTTAATGCAAAATATAATAATAAATACTAATATTTTCACCACGTTTAATGCGTGGTTAAAAAACAAATCTTAAAGGCTGATTAGTTTCGTTTATTTATAACAAAGAATTAATGCTTTATGAAAAAACAATAATAAAAAGTGAACGATACAAAAAAGATAATGAAATTTGAAGCTATGTCAATTAACACACTCAATTTCATTATTTAATACATTTGAATACTTTTTTTTGATTAGTCGCTGTGAAACAAAGGTTTATACGTTCTTAAATGGCAATCGATTAAAACTTTAAAACCTTTCAAGGCTGAAAGTTTTACTTATAGCTACGTTTTTGTAGTTTTAATGAAACTTTTACTTTTATTCAGTTTTAGTTTTAGTTAAGTCTATTATTTTTTTAAATTTTAATTTAAGTTACACTAATATTTTATTCTGTTTAAGTTACAACGGCCTAAAATAATAATAATTAAAATTTTAGTACAAAATTAACCTTGACTAAAATATTTATGTCTAACTTAACGTACTCTCCATCATTGTCTAACTTTTTTTTAATCCATCACTTAAAGGTTATCATTATCACTCATCATTTTAAAATAGAACCATAGAAAACAAAAGTAGGTCTATTTTTGGCCTTTTTTTGTAATAAACCTAAATATTTTGTTAGTTTACAAAAATGTAATTATTTTTTATAAAACTTGAGTAGGTTATAATAGTTCTTTGCTTTTAGTTTTTTTTAATTTCCAAATTTTACTAAATATTTTTTGAAACCTGTTAAAACTTGGGAAAAATTTGTAAAACTAGGCAGTACAGTTATCTGAAAAACTTAGAAACGTTTTTACAAGTACTCTTGGTGACTAAAAAATACTATTCTGAAAAGAGTTACATAAAGAGCAGTTATACAATTGTATATCATAAATATGATATTAAAATAAACTTATTAACAAAAATTTTGTTTACTGTCTTAAAATGTTTTGCATTAGAGCTAAAGTTAAAAAAAACTGTAAGCTTTTGAATAAAAACAAGCATGCAAACATAAAAAAATATTATTTTCATGTATTTATTAATAAAAGTCTAAAAGTCGCTTTAAACATACTTTTAAAGCTGGAAACCACGTTGCAGATCAGGAATATTTTCGAAACAGGAAGTCTAATAAACTGTGACCATGTGTAAATACTAACATATAAAACTTGTTTAGCATTAGTAAATTGAATATAACTCAAACCTTAACTATGTTGTTTTTTTTCTCTTTGTGCAACTAAGAAACTTCTAATGATGCTTGATCATAAAAGATTCAGACAATTGAAAGACTTCAAAACCTTTTTTGATTTTATATCTGTGTTGGCAACCCTGGTATATAGTATTACCCATTAAGGTAAAAGCAATTTATGTTAGTTTTTACACTTTTATGTCAAGTTTTTCCATTGGCAACACTTATATATGGTATCAAAAAGCAATTTTAGTACACGCCATTTTCGTTCATTTTCTCACTTTTATGTTAATTTTTTCTATTAGCTTCGTTTAAGTTAAACAAGCTTCATAAGCAAGATGGCTATAAGTCGCAGCTCTAAACAGTTTGAATTTTTGTATATATTTAAATATGGTTTCGTAGATTAGTTCTTTTACTATACAAAACTGAAAAGTTTTCTACATGCCATAACTTTGTCATTTCTTGTCTCAAGAAGCTAAAAAATATCTTAAAATGCTCCTAAGAGTCTCAGCTTTCCGACATTATCTTCGGATTGACCGAGTAAAGTCGCAATCAGAAGATATTAGTTCAAACGTAAAGTCATCTCGTGAAATTGCTATGTTTCTAAAGATTTAATTTGTTCAACCTTCAGCAAAATTTACAGCAATCTCTCGCCGTTTACCAGGGTCTGATTGAGAAATTTCTTCACTTAAAATCTCAAAGCAATGACTTGTGCAAAGTAGACTGTAAGTACTTTAGCTTACTGTTCACCAACAAATCAGCAAACAGCACGTTAAAGTCGATGAACAGTTAAGAAATAATAATAAAGGAATTGCTTCCTTGGTGATGATACTTACCTTTCTATAATTAAGAATGTTCATATCAAAAACTCATTATGTTATGAACATTTTCTTGTTTACTTTATTTCTTAATACTAATTTGTGACGTCATTATTCGAGAATCACTATTTGGCATCATGAATAAACGAGAGCATAAACAGCTTTTATTTTTTGTTATAATATGTACAATTTTTTTTAATTGTCGAGTAGCTGAAGAAAAAAAAAAATACTTTATACAAATATTAGATTATTCAAAATAAGATGATTATAAATTTTATTTTGAATAAATTGAATATAACTCAAACCTTAACTATGTTGTTTTTTTTCTCTTTGTGCAACTAAGAAACTTCTAATGATGCTTGATCATAAAAGATTCAGACAATTGAAAGACTTCAAAACCTTTTTTGATTTTATATCTGTGTTGGCAACCCTGGTATATAGTATTACCCATTAAGGTAAAAGCAATTTTTGTTAGTTTTTACACTTTTATGTCAAGTTTTTCCATTGGCAACGCTTATATATGGTATCAAAAAGCAATTTTAGTACACGCCATTTTCGTTCATTTTCTCACTTTTATGTTAATTTTTTCTATTAGCTTCGTTTAAGTTAAACAAGCTTCATAAGCAAGATGGCTATAAGTCGCAGCTCTAAACAGTTTGAATTTTTGTATATATTAAAATATGGTTTCGTAGATTAGTTCTTTTACTATACAAAACTGAAAAGTTTTCTACAAGCCATAACTTTGTCATTTCTTGTCTCAAGAAGCTAAAAAATATCTTAAAATGCTCATGCGAGTCTCAGCTTTCCGACAGTATCTTCGGATTGACCGAGTAAAGTCGCATTCAGATGATATTAGTGCAAACGTAAAGTCATCTCGTGAAATTGCTATGTTTCTAAAGATTTAATTTGTTCAACCTTCAGCAAATTTACAGCAATCTCTCAACAAAGCAATGACTTGTGCAAAGTAGACTGTAAGTACTTTAGCTTACTGTTCACCAACAAATCAGCAAACAGCACGTTAAAGTCGATGAACAGTTAAGAAATAATAATAAAGGAATTGCTTCCTTGGTGATGATACTTACCTTTCTATAATTAAGAATGTTCATATCAAAAACTCATTATCTTATGAACATTTTCTTGTTTACTTTATTTCTTAATACTAATTTGTGACGTCATTATTCGAGAATCACTATTTGGCATCATGAATAAACGAGAGCATAAACAGCTTTTAACTTTTGTTATAATATGTACAATTTTTTTTAATTGTCGAGTAGCTGAAAAAAAAAAATACTTTATACAAATATTAGATTATTCAAAATAAGATGATTATAAATTTTATTTTGAATAATTTGAATATAACTCAAACCTTAACTATGTTGTTTTTTTCTCTTTGTGCAACTAAGAAACTTCTAATGATGCTTGATCATAAAAGATTCAGACTATTGAAAGACTTCAAAACCTTTTTTGATTTTATATCTGTGTTGGCAACCCTGGTATATAGTATTACCCATTAAGGTAAAAGCCATTTTTGTTAGTTTTACACTTTTATGTCAAGTTTTTCCATTGGCAACACTTATATATGGTATCAAAAACCAATTTTAGTACACGCCATTTTCGTTCATTTTCTCACTTTCATGTTAATTTTTTCTATTAGCTTCGTTTAAGTTAAACAAGCTTCATAAGCAAGATGGCTATAAGTCGCAGCTCTAAACAGTTTGAATTTTTGTATATATTAAAATATGGTTTCGTAGATTAGTTCTTTTACTATACAAAACTGAAAAGTTTTCTACAAGCCATAACTTTGTCATTTCTTGTCTCAAGAAGCTAAAAAATATCTTAAAATGCTCCTAAGAGTCTCAGCTTTCCGACAGTACGTTCGGATTGACCGAGTAATGTCGCATTCAGAAGATGTTAGTGCAAACGTAAAGTCATCTCGTGAAATTGCTATGTTTCTAAAGATTTAATTTGTTCAAATTTCAGCAAAATTTACAGCAATCTCTCGCCGTTTACCAGGGTCTGATTGAGAAATTTCTTCACTTAAAATCTCAAAGCAATGACTTGTGCAAAGTAGACTGTAAGTACTTTAGCTTACTGTTCACCAACAAATCAGCAAACAGCACGTTGAAGTCGATGAACAGTTAAGAAATAATAATAAAGGAATTGCTTCCTTGGTGATGATACTTACCTTTCTATAATTAAGAATGTTCATATCAAAAACTCATTATCTTATGAACATTTTCTTGTTTACTTTATTTCTTAATACTAATTTGTGACGTCATTATTCGAGAATCACTATTTGGCATCATGAATAAACGAGAGCATAAACAGCTTTTAACTTTTGTTATAATATGTACAATTTTTTTTAATTGTCGAGTAGCTGAAGAAAAAAAAATACTTTATACAAATATTAGATTATTCAAAATAAGATGATTATAAATTTTATTTTGAATAATTTGAATATAACTCAAACCTTAACTATGTTGTTTTTTTTCTCTTTGTGCAACTAAGAAACTTCTAATGATGCTTGATCATAAAAGATTCAGACAATTGAAAGACTTCAAAACCTTTTTTGATTTTATATCTGTGTTGGCAACCCTGGTATATAGTATTACCCATTAAGGTAAAAGCCATTTTTGTTAGTTTTACACTTTTATGTCAAGTTTTTCCATTGGCAACACTTATATATGGTATCAAAAACCAATTTTAGTACACGCCATTTTCGTTCATTTTCTCACTTTTATGTTAATTTTTTCTATTAGCTTCGTTTAAGTTAAACAAGCTTCATAAGCAAGATGGCTATAAGTCGCAGCTCTAAACAGTTTGAATTTTTGTATATATTAAAATATGGTTTCGTAGATTAGTTAATTTACTATACAAAACTGAAAAGTTTTCTACAGGCACTAACTTTGTCATTTCTTGTCTCAAGAAGCTAAAAAATATCTTAAAATGCTCCTGAGAGTCTCAGCTTTCCGACATTGTTTTCGGATTGACCGAGTAAAGTCGCATTCAGAAGATGTTAGTGCAAACGTAAAGTCATCTCGTGAAATTGCTATGTTTCTAAAGATTTAATTTGTTCAACCTTCAGCAAAATTTACAGCAATCTCTCGCCGTTTACCAGGGTCTGATTGAGAAATTTCTTCACTTAAAATCTCAAAGCAATGACTTGTGCAAAGTAGACTGTAAGTACTTTAGCTTACTGTTCACCAACAAATCAGCAAACAGCACGTTGAAGTCGATGAACAGTTAAGAAATAATAATAAAGGAATTGCTTC
The DNA here is from genome assembly GCF_965202585.1 of Thalia democratica. NCBI lineage: Eukaryota > Metazoa > Chordata > Thaliacea > Salpida > Salpidae > Thalia > Thalia democratica. The sequence continues at coordinate 23,442,649 of NC_139171.1, forward strand.
CTTGGTGATGATACTTACCTTTCTATAATTAAGAATGTTCATATCAAAAACTCATTATCTTATGAACATTTTCTTGTTTACTTTATTTCTTAATACTAATTTGTGACGTCATTATTCGAGAATCACTATTTGGCATCATGAATAAACGAGAGCATAAACAGCTTTTAACTTTTGTTATAATATGTACAATTTTTTTTAATTGTCGAGTAGCTGAAGAAAAAAAATTACTTTATACAAATATTAGATTATTCAAAATAAGATGATTATAAATTTTATTTTGAATAATTTGAATATAACTCAAACCTTAACTATGTTGTTTTTTTTCACTTTGTGCAACTAAGAAACTTCTAATGATGCTTGATCATAAAAGATTCAGACAATTGAAAGACTTCAAAACCTTTTTTGATTTTATATCTGTGTTGGCAACCCTGGTATATAGTATTACCCATTAAGGTAAAAGCCATTTTTGTTAGTTTTACACTTTTATGTCAAGTTTTTCCATTGGCAACACTTATATATGGTATCAAAAACCAATTTTAGTACACGCCATTTTCGTTCATTTTCTCACTTTTATGTTAATTTTTTCTATTAGCTTCGTTTAAGTTAAACAAGCTTCATAAGCAAGATGGCTATAAGTCGCAGCTCTAAACAGTTTGAATTTTTGTATATATAAAAATATGGTTTCGTAGATTAGTTCTTTTACTATACAAAACTGAAAAGTTTTCTACAAGCCATAACTTTGTCATTTCTTGTCTCAAGAAGCTAAAAAATATCTTAAAATGCTCCTAAGAGTCTCAGCTTTCCGACAGTACGTTCGGATTGACCGAGTAATGTCGCATTCAGAAGATGTTAGTGCAAACGTAAAGTCATCTCGTGAAATTGCTATGTTTCTAAAGATTTAATTTGTTCAAATTTCAGCAAAATTTACAGCAATCTCTCGCCGTTTACCAGGGTCTGATTGAGAAATTTCTTCACTTAAAATCTCAAAGCAATGACTTGTGCAAAGTAGACTGTAAGTACTTTAGCTTACTGTTCACCAACAAATCAGCAAACAGCACGTTGAAGTCGATGAACAGTTAAGAAATAATAATAAAGGAATTGCTTCCTTGGTGATGATACTTACCTTTCTATAATTAAGAATGTTCATATCAAAAACTCATTATCTTATGAACATTTTCTTGTTTACTTTATTTCTTAATACTAATTTGTGACGTCATTATTCGAGAATCACTATTTGGCATCATGAATAAACGAGAGCATAAACAGCTTTTAACTTTTGTTATAATATGTACAATTTTTTTTAATTGTCGAGTAGCTGAAGAAAAAAAAATACTTTATACAAATATTAGATTATTCAAAATAAGATGATTATAAATTTTATTTTGAATAATTTGAATATAACTCAAACCTTAACTATGTTGTTTTTTTTCTCTTTGTGCAACTAAGAAACTTCTAATGATGCTTGATCATAAAAGATTCAGACAATTGAAAGACTTCAAAACCTTTTTTGATTTTATATCTGTGTTGGCAACCCTGGTATATAGTATTACCCATTAAGGTAAAAGCCATTTTTGTTAGTTTTACACTTTTATGTCAAGTTTTTCCATTGGCAACACTTATATATGGTATCAAAAACCAATTTTAGTACACGCCATTTTCGTTCATTTTCTCACTTTTATGTTAATTTTTTCTATTAGCTTCGTTTAAGTTAAACAAGCTTCATAAGCAAGATGGCTATAAGTCGCAGCTCTAAACAGTTTGAATTTTTGTATATATTAAAATATGGTTTCGTAGATTAGTTAATTTACTATACAAAACTGAAAAGTTTTCTACAGGCACTAACTTTGTCATTTCTTGTCTCAAGAAGCTAAAAAATATCTTAAAATGCTCCTGAGAGTCTCAGCTTTCCGACATTGTTTTCGGATTGACCGAGTAAAGTCGCATTCAGAAGATGTTAGTGCAAACGTAAAGTCATCTCGTGAAATTGCTATGTTTCTAAAGATTTAATTTGTTCAACCTTCAGCAAAATTTACAGCAATCTCTCGCCGTTTACCAGGGTCTGATTGAGAAATTTCTTCACTTAAAATCTCAAAGCAATGACTTGTGCAAAGTAGACTGTAAGTACTTTAGCTTACTGTTCACCAACAAATCAGCAAACAGCACGTTGAAGTCGATGAACAGTTAAGAAATAATAATAAAGGAATTGCTTCCTTGGTGATGATACTTACCTTTCTATAATTAAGAATGTTCATATCAAAAACTCATTATCTTATGAACATTTTCTTGTTTACTTTATTTCTTAATACTAATTTGTGACGTCATTATTCGAGAATCACTATTTGGCATCATGAATAAACGAGAGCATAAACAGCTTTTAACTTTTGTTATAATATGTACAATTTTTTTTAATTGTCGAGTAGCTGAAGAAAAAAAATTACTTTATACAAATATTAGATTATTCAAAATAAGATGATTATAAATTTTATTTTGAATAATTTGAATATAACTCAAACCTTAACTATGTTGTTTTTTTTCACTTTGTGCAACTAAGAAACTTCTAATGATGCTTGATCATAAAAGATTCAGACAATTGAAAGACTTCAAAACCTTTTTTGATTTTATATCTGTGTTGGCAACCCTGGTATATAGTATTACCCATTAAGGTAAAAGCCATTTTTGTTAGTTTTACACTTTTATGTCAAGTTTTTCCATTGGCAACACTTATATATGGTATCAAAAACCAATTTTAGTACACGCCATTTTCGTTCATTTTCTCACTTTTATGTTAATTTTTTCTATTAGCTTCGTTTAAGTTAAACAAGCTTCATAAGCAAGATGGCTATAAGTCGCAGCTCTAAACAGTTTGAATTTTTGTATATATAAAAATATGGTTTCGTAGATTAGTTCTTTTACTATACAAAACTGAAAAGTTTTCTACAAGCCATAACTTTGTCATTTCTTGTCTCAAGAAGCTAAAAAATATCTTAAAATGCTCCTAAGAGTCTCAGCTTTCCGACAGTACGTTCGGATTGACCGAGTAATGTCGCATTCAGAAGATGTTAGTGCAAACGTAAAGTCATCTCGTGAAATTGCTATGTTTCTAAAGATTTAATTTGTTCAACCTTCAGCAAAATTTACAGCAATCTCTCGCCGTTTACCAGGGTCTGATTGAGAAATTTCTTCACTTAAAATCTCAAAGCAATGACTTGTGCAAAGTAGACTGTAAGTACTTTAGCTTACTGTTCACCAACAAATCAGCAAACAGCACGTTGAAGTCGATGAACAGTTAAGAAATAATAATAAAGGAATTGCTTCCTTGGTGATGATACTTACCTTTCTATAATTAAGAATGTTCATATCAAAAACTCATTATCTTATGAACATTTTCTTGTTTACTTTATTTCTTAATACTAATTTGTGACGTCATTATTCGAGAATCACTATTTGGCATCATGAATAAACGAGAGCATAAACAGCTTTTAACTTTTGTTATAATATGTACAATTTTTTTTAATTGTCGAGTAGCTGAAGAAAAAAAAATACTTTATACAAATATTAGATTATTCAAAATAAGATGATTATAAATTTTATTTTGAATAATTTGAATATAACTCAAACCTTAACTATGTTGTTTTTTTTCTCTTTGTGCAACTAAGAAACTTCTAATGATGCTTGATCATAAAAGATTCAGACAATTGAAAGACTTCAAAACCTTTTTTGATTTTATATCTGTGTTGGCAACCCTGGTATATAGTATTACCCATTAAGGTAAAAGCCATTTTTGTTAGTTTTACACTTTTATGTCAAGTTTTTCCATTGGCAACACTTATATATGGTATCAAAAACCAATTTTAGTACACGCCATTTTCGTTCATTTTCTCACTTTTATGTTAATTTTTTCTATTAGCTTCGTTTAAGTTAAACAAGCTTCATAAGCAAGATGGCTATAAGTCGCAGCTCTAAACAGTTTGAATTTTTGTATATATAAAAATATGGTTTCGTAGATTAGTTCTTTTACTATACAAAACTGAAAAGTTTTCTACAAGCCATAACTTTGTCATTTCTTGTCTCAAGAAGCTAAAAAATATCTTAAAATGCTCCTAAGAGTCTCAGCTTTCCGACAGTACGTTCGGATTGACCGAGTAATGTCGCATTCAGAAGATGTTAGTGCAAACGTAAAGTCATCTCGTGAAATTGCTATGTTTCTAAAGATTTAATTTGTTCAAATTTCAGCAAAATTTACAGCAATCTCTCGCCGTTTACCAGGGTCTGATTGAGAAATTTCTTCACTTAAAATCTCAAAGCAATGACTTGTGCAAAGTAGACTGTAAGTACTTTAGCTTACTGTTCACCAACAAATCAGCAAACAGCACGTTGAAGTCGATGAACAGTTAAGAAATAATAATAAAGGAATTGCTTCCTTGGTGATGATACTTACCTTTCTATAATTAAGAATGTTCATATCAAAAACTCATTATCTTATGAACATTTTCTTGTTTACTTTATTTCTTAATACTAATTTGTGACGTCATTATTCGAGAATCACTATTTGGCATCATGAATAAACGAGAGCATAAACAGCTTTTAACTTTTGTTATAATATGTACAATTTTTTTTAATTGTCGAGTAGCTGAAGAAAAAAAAATACTTTATACAAATATTAGATTATTCAAAATAAGATGATTATAAATTTTATTTTGAATAAATTGAATATAACTCAAACCTTAACTATGTTGTTTTTTTCTCTTTGTGCAACTAAGAAACTTCTAATGATGCTTGATCATAAAAGATTCAGACAATTGAAAGACTTCAAAACCTTTTTTGATTTTATATCTGTGTTGGCAACCCTGGTATATAGTATTACCCATTAAGGTAAAAGCAATTTTTGTTAGTTTTTACACTTTTATGTCAAGTTTTTCCATTGGCAACGCTTATATATGGTATCAAAAAGCAATTTTAGTACACGCCATTTTCGTTCATTTTCTCACTTTTATGTTAATTTTTTCTATTAGCTTCGTTTAAGTTAAACAAGCTTCATAAGCAAGATGGCTATAAGTCGCAGCTCTAAACAGTTTGAATTTTTGTATATATTAAAATATGGTTTCGTAGATTAGTTCTTTTACTATACAAAACTGAAAAGTTTTCTACAAGCCATAACTTTGTCATTTCTTGTCTCAAGAAGCTAAAAAATATCTTAAAATGCTCATGCGAGTCTCAGCTTTCCGACAGTATCTTCGGATTGACCGAGTAAAGTCGCATTCAGATGATATTAGTGCAAACGTAAAGTCATCTCGTGAAATTGCTATGTTTCTAAAGATTTAATTTGTTCAACCTTCAGCAAATTTACAGCAATCTCTCAACAAAGCAATGACTTGTGCAAAGTAGACTGTAAGTACTTTAGCTTACTGTTCACCAACAAATCAGCAAACAGCACGTTAAAGTCGATGAACAGTTAAGAAATAATAATAAAGGAATTGCTTCCTTGGTGATGATACTTACCTTTCTATAATTAAGAATGTTCATATCAAAAACTCATTATCTTATGAACATTTTCTTGTTTACTTTATTTCTTAATACTAATTTGTGACGTCATTATTCGAGAATCACTATTTGGCATCATGAATAAACGAGAGCATAAACAGCTTTTAACTTTTGTTATAATATGTACAATTTTTTTTAATTGTCGAGTAGCTGAAAAAAAAAAATACTTTATACAAATATTAGATTATTCAAAATAAGATGATTATAAATTTTATTTTGAATAATTTGAATATAACTCAAACCTTAACTATGTTGTTTTTTTCTCTTTGTGCAACTAAGAAACTTCTAATGATGCTTGATCATAAAAGATTCAGACTATTGAAAGACTTCAAAACCTTTTTTGATTTTATATCTGTGTTGGCAACCCTGGTATATAGTATTACCCATTAAGGTAAAAGCCATTTTTGTTAGTTTTACACTTTTATGTCAAGTTTTTCCATTGGCAACACTTATATATGGTATCAAAAACCAATTTTAGTACACGCCATTTTCGTTCATTTTCTCACTTTCATGTTAATTTTTTCTATTAGCTTCGTTTAAGTTAAACAAGCTTCATAAGCAAGATGGCTATAAGTCGCAGCTCTAAACAGTTTGAATTTTTGTATATATTAAAATATGGTTTCGTAGATTAGTTCTTTTACTATACAAAACTGAAAAGTTTTCTACAAGCCATAACTTTGTCATTTCTTGTCTCAAGAAGCTAAAAAATATCTTAAAATGCTCCTAAGAGTCTCAGCTTTCCGACAGTACGTTCGGATTGACCGAGTAATGTCGCATTCAGAAGATGTTAGTGCAAACGTAAAGTCATCTCGTGAAATTGCTATGTTTCTAAAGATTTAATTTGTTCAAATTTCAGCAAAATTTACAGCAATCTCTCGCCGTTTACCAGGGTCTGATTGAGAAATTTCTTCACTTAAAATCTCAAAGCAATGACTTGTGCAAAGTAGACTGTAAGTACTTTAGCTTACTGTTCACCAACAAATCAGCAAACAGCACGTTGAAGTCGATGAACAGTTAAGAAATAATAATAAAGGAATTGCTTCCTTGGTGATGATACTTACCTTTCTATAATTAAGAATGTTCATATCAAAAACTCATTATCTTATGAACATTTTCTTGTTTACTTTATTTCTTAATACTAATTTGTGACGTCATTATTCGAGAATCACTATTTGGCATCATGAATAAACGAGAGCATAAACAGCTTTTAACTTTTGTTATAATATGTACAATTTTTTTTAATTGTCGAGTAGCTGAAGAAAAAAAAATACTTTATACAAATATTAGATTATTCAAAATAAGATGATTATAAATTTTATTTTGAATAATTTGAATATAACTCAAACCTTAACTATGTTGTTTTTTTTCTCTTTGTGCAACTAAGAAACTTCTAATGATGCTTGATCATAAAAGATTCAGACAATTGAAAGACTTCAAAACCTTTTTTGATTTTATATCTGTGTTGGCAACCCTGGTATATAGTATTACCCATTAAGGTAAAAGCCATTTTTGTTAGTTTTACACTTTTATGTCAAGTTTTTCCATTGGCAACACTTATATATGGTATCAAAAACCAATTTTAGTACACGCCATTTTCGTTCATTTTCTCACTTTTATGTTAATTTTTTCTATTAGCTTCGTTTAAGTTAAACAAGCTTCATAAGCAAGATGGCTATAAGTCGCAGCTCTAAACAGTTTGAATTTTTGTATATATTAAAATATGGTTTCGTAGATTAGTTAATTTACTATACAAAACTGAAAAGTTTTCTACAGGCACTAACTTTGTCATTTCTTGTCTCAAGAAGCTAAAAAATATCTTAAAATGCTCCTGAGAGTCTCAGCTTTCCGACATTGTTTTCGGATTGACCGAGTAAAGTCGCATTCAGAAGATGTTAGTGCAAACGTAAAGTCATCTCGTGAAATTGCTATGTTTCTAAAGATTTAATTTGTTCAACCTTCAGCAAAATTTACAGCAATCTCTCGCCGTTTACCAGGGTCTGATTGAGAAATTTCTTCACTTAAAATCTCAAAGCAATGACTTGTGCAAAGTAGACTGTAAGTACTTTAGCTTACTGTTCACCAACAAATCAGCAAACAGCACGTTGAAGTCGATGAACAGTTAAGAAATAATAATAAAGGAATTGCTTCCTTGGTGATGATACTTACCTTTCTATAATTAAGAATGTTCATATCAAAAACTCATTATCTTATGAACATTTTCTTGTTTACTTTATTTCTTAATACTAATTTGTGACGTCATTATTCGAGAATCACTATTTGGCATCATGAATAAACGAGAGCATAAACAGCTTTTAACTTTTGTTATAATATGTACAATTTTTTTTAATTGTCGAGTAGCTGAAGAAAAAAAATTACTTTATACAAATATTAGATTATTCAAAATAAGATGATTATAAATTTTATTTTGAATAATTTGAATATAACTCAAACCTTAACTATGTTGTTTTTTTTCACTTTGTGCAACTAAGAAACTTCTAATGATGCTTGATCATAAAAGATTCAGACAATTGAAAGACTTCAAAACCTTTTTTGATTTTATATCTGTGTTGGCAACCCTGGTATATAGTATTACCCATTAAGGTAAAAGCCATTTTTGTTAGTTTTACACTTTTATGTCAAGTTTTTCCATTGGCAACACTTATATATGGTATCAAAAACCAATTTTAGTACACGCCATTTTCGTTCATTTTCTCACTTTTATGTTAATTTTTTCTATTAGCTTCGTTTAAGTTAAACAAGCTTCATAAGCAAGATGGCTATAAGTCGCAGCTCTAAACAGTTTGAATTTTTGTATATATTAAAATATGGTTTCGTAGATTAGTTCTTTTACTATACAAAACTGAAAAGTTTTCTACAAGCCATAACTTTGTCATTTCTTGTCTCAAGAAGCTAAAAAATATCTTAAAATGCTCCTAAGAGTCTCAGCTTTCCGACAGTACGTTCGGATTGACCGAGTAATGTCGCATTCAGAAGATGTTAGTGCAAACGTAAAGTCATCTCGTGAAATTGCTATGTTTCTAAAGATTTAATTTGTTCAACCTTCAGCAAAATTTACAGCAATCTCTCGCCGTTTACCAGGGTCTGATTGAGAAATTTCTTCACTTAAAATCTCAAAGCAATGACTTGTGCAAAGTAGACTGTAAGTACTTTAGCTTACTGTTCACCAACAAATCAGCAAACAGCACGTTGAAGTCGATGAACAGTTAAGAAATAATAATAAAGGAATTGCTTCCTTGGTGATGATACTTACCTTTCTATAATTAAGAATGTTCATATCAAAAACTCATTATCTTATGAACATTTTCTTGTTTACTTTATTTCTTAATACTAATTTGTGACGTCATTATTCGAGAATCACTATTTGGCATCATGAATAAACGAGAGCATAAACAGCTTTTAACTTTTGTTATAATATGTACAATTTTTTTTAATTGTCGAGTAGCTGAAGAAAAAAAAATACTTTATACAAATATTAGATTATTCAAAATAAGATGATTATAAATTTTATTTTGAATAATTTGAATATAACTCAAACCTTAACTATGTTGTTTTTTTTCTCTTTGTGCAACTAAGAAACTTCTAATGATGCTTGATCATAAAAGATTCAGACAATTGAAAGACTTCAAAACCTTTTTTGATTTTATATCTGTGTTGGCAACCCTGGTATATAGTATTACCCATTAAGGTAAAAGCCATTTTTGTTAGTTTTACACTTTTATGTCAAGTTTTTCCATTGGCAACACTTATATATGGTATCAAAAACCAATTTTAGTACACGCCATTTTCGTTCATTTTCTCACTTTTATGTTAATTTTTTCTATTAGCTTCGTTTAAGTTAAACAAGCTTCATAAGCAAGATGGCTATAAGTCGCAGCTCTAAACAGTTTGAATTTTTGTATATATAAAAATATGGTTTCGTAGATTAGTTCTTTTACTATACAAAACTGAAAAGTTTTCTACAAGCCATAACTTTGTCATTTCTTGTCTCAAGAAGCTAAAAAATATCTTAAAATGCTCCTAAGAGTCTCAGCTTTCCGACAGTACGTTCGGATTGACCGAGTAATGTCGCATTCAGAAGATGTTAGTGCAAACGTAAAGTCATCTCGTGAAATTGCTATGTTTCTAAAGATTTAATTTGTTCAAATTTCAGCAAAATTTACAGCAATCTCTCGCCGTTTACCAGGGTCTGATTGAGAAATTTCTTCACTTAAAATCTCAAAGCAATGACTTGTGCAAAGTAGACTGTAAGTACTTTAGCTTACTGTTCACCAACAAATCAGCAAACAGCACGTTGAAGTCGATGAACAGTTAAGAAATAATAATAAAGGAATTGCTTCCTTGGTGATGATACTTACCTTTCTATAATTAAGAATGTTCATATCAAAAACTCATTATCTTATGAACATTTTCTTGTTTACTTTATTTCTTAATACTAATTTGTGACGTCATTATTCGAGAATCACTATTTGGCATCATGAATAAACGAGAGCATAAACAGCTTTTAACTTTTGTTATAATATGTACAATTTTTTTTAATTGTCGAGTAGCTGAAGAAAAAAAAATACTTTATACAAATATTAGATTATTCAAAATAAGATGATTATAAATTTTATTTTGAATAATTTGAATATAACTCAAACCTTAACTATGTTGTTTTTTTCTCTTTGTGCAACTAAGAAACTTCTAATGATGCTTGATCATAAAAGATTCAGACAATTGAAAGACTTCAAAACCTTTTTTGATTTTATATCTGTGTTGGCAACCCTGGTATATAGTATTACCCATTAAGGTAAAAGCCATTTTTGTTAGTTTTACACTTTTATGTCAAGTTTTTCCATTGGCAACACTTATATATGGTATCAAAAACCAATTTTAGTACACGCCATTTTCGTTCATTTTCTCACTTTTATGTTAATTTTTTCTATTAGCTTCGTTTAAGTTAAACAAGCTTCATAAGCAAGATGGCTATAAGTCGCAGCTCTAAACAGTTTGAATTTTTGTATATATTAAAATATGGTTTCGTAGATTAGTTCTTTTACTATACAAAACTGAAAAGTTTTCTACAAGCCATAACTTTGTCATTTCTTGTCTCAAGAAGCTAAAAAATATCTTAAAATGCTCCTAAGAGTCTCAGCTTTCCGACAGTACGTTCGGATTGACCGAGTAATGTCGCATTCAGAAGATGTTAGTGCAAACGTAAAGTCATCTCGTGAAATTGCTATGTTTCTAAAGATTTAATTTGTTCAACCTTCAGCAAAATTTACAGCAATCTCTCGCCGTTTACCAGGGTCTGATTGAGAAATTTCTTCACTTAAAATCTCAAAGCAATGACTTGTGCAAAGTAGACTGTAAGTACTTTAGCTTACTGTTCACCAACAAATCAGCAAACAGCACGTTGAAGTCGATGAACAGTTAAGAAATAATAATAAAGGAATTGCTTCCTTGGTGATGATACTTACCTTTCTATAATTAAGAATGTTCATATCAAAAACTCATTATCTTATGAACATTTTCTTGTTTACTTTATTTCTTAATACTAATTTGTGACGTCATTATTCGAGAATCACTATTTGGCATCATGAATAAACGAGAGCATAAACAGCTTTTAACTTTTGTTATAATATGTACAATTTTTTTTAATTGTCGAGTAGCTGAAGAAAAAAAAATACTTTATACAAATATTAGATTATTCAAAATAAGATGATTATAAATTTTATTTTGAATAATTTGAATATAACTCAAACCTTAACTATGTTGTTTTTTTTCTCTTTGTGCAACTAAGAAACTTCTAATGATGCTTGATCATAAAAGATTCAGACAATTGAAAGACTTCAAAACCTTTTTTGATTTTATATCTGTGTTGGCAACCCTGGTATATAGTATTACCCATTAAGGTAAAAGCCATTTTTGTTAGTTTTACACTTTTATGTCAAGTTTTTCCATTGGCAACACTTATATATGGTATCAAAAACCAATTTTAGTACACGCCATTTTCGTTCATTTTCTCACTTTTATGTTAATTTTTTCTATTAGCTTCGTTTAAGTTAAACAAGCTTCATAAGCAAGATGGCTATAAGTCGCAGCTCTAAACAGTTTGAATTTTTGTATATATAAAAATATGGTTTCGTAGATTAGTTCTTTTACTATACAAAACTGAAAAGTTTTCTACAAGCCATAACTTTGTCATTTCTTGTCTCAAGAAGCTAAAAAATATCTTAAAATGCTCCTAAGAGTCTCAGCTTTCCGACAGTACGTTCGGATTGACCGAGTAATGTCGCATTCAGAAGATGTTAGTGCAAACGTAAAGTCATCTCGTGAAATTGCTATGTTTCTAAAGATTTAATTTGTTCAAATTTCAGCAAAATTTACAGCAATCTCTCGCCGTTTACCAGGGTCTGATTGAGAAATTTCTTCACTTAAAATCTCAAAGCAATGACTTGTGCAAAGTAGACTGTAAGTACTTTAGCTTACTGTTCACCAACAAATCAGCAAACAGCACGTTGAAGTCGATGAACAGTTAAGAAATAATAATAAAGGAATTGCTTCCTTGGTGATGATACTTACCTTTCTATAATTAAGAATGTTCATATCAAAAACTCATTATCTTATGAACATTTTCTTGTTTACTTTATTTCTTAATACTAATTTGTGACGTCATTATTCGAGAATCACTATTTGGCATCATGAATAAACGAGAGCATAAACAGCTTTTAACTTTTGTTATAATATGTACAATTTTTTTTAATTGTCGAGTAGCTGAAGAAAAAAAAATACTTTATACAAATATTAGATTATTCAAAATAAGATGATTATAAATTTTATTTTGAATAATTTGAATATAACTCAAACCTTAACTATGTTGTTTTTTTCTCTTTGTGCAACTAAGAAACTTCTAATGATGCTTGATCATAAAAGATTCAGACAATTGAAAGACTTCAAAACCTTTTTTGATTTTATATCTGTGTTGGCAACCCTGGTATATAGTATTACCCATTAAGGTAAAAGCCATTTTTGTTAGTTTTACACTTTTATGTCAAGTTTTTCCATTGGCAACACTTATATATGGTATCAAAAACCAATTTTTGTATATATTAAAATATGGTTTCGTAGATTAGTTCTTTTACTATACAAAACTGAAAAGTTTTCTACATGCCATAACTTTGTCATTTCTTGTCTCAAGAAGCTAAAAAATATCTTAAAATGCTCCTAAGAGTCTCAGCTTTCCGACATTATCTTCGGATTGACCGAGTAATGTCGCATTCAGAAGATATTAGTGCAAACGTAAAGTCATCTCGTGAAATTGCTATGTTTCTAAAGATTTAATTTGTTCAACCTTCAGCAAAATTTACAGCAATCTCTCGCCGTTTACCAGGGTCTGATTGAGAAATTTCTTCACTTAAAATCTCAAAGCAATGACTTGTGCAAAGTAGACTGTAAGTACTTTAGCTTACTGTTCACCAACAAATCAGCAAACAGCACGTTGAAGTCGATGAACAGTTAAGAAATAATAATAAAGGAATTGCTTCCTTGGTGATGATACTTACCTTTCTATAATTAAGAATGTTCATATCAAAAACTCATTATCTTATGAACATTTTCTTGTTTACTTTATTTCTTAATACTAATTTGTGACGTCATTATTCGAGAATCACTATTTGGCATCATGAATAAACGAGAGCATAAACAGCTTTTAACTTTTGTTATAATATGTACAATTTTTTTTAATTGTCGAGTAGCTGAAGAAAAAAAATTACTTTATACAAATATTAGATTATTCAAAATAAGATGATTATAAATTTTATTTTGAATAATTTGAATATAACTCAAACCTTAACTATGTTGTTTTTTTCTCTTTGTGCAACTAAGAAACTTCTAATGATGCTTGATCATAAAAAATTCAGACAATTGAAAGACTTCAAAACCTTTTTTGATTTTATATCTGTGTTGGCAACCCTGGTATATAGTATTACCCATTAAGGTAAAAGCCATTTTTGTTAGTTTTACACTTTTATGTCAAGTTTTTCCATTGGCAACACTTATATATGGTATCAAAAACCAATTTTAGTACACGCCATTTTCGTTCATTTTCTCACTTTTATGTTAATTTTTTCTATTAGCTTCGTTTAAGTTAAACAAGCTTCATAAGCAAGATGGCTATAAGTCGCAGCTCTAAACAGTTTGAATTTTTGTATATATAAAAATATGGTTTCGTAGATTAGTTCTTTTACTATACAAAACTGAAAAGTTTTCTACAAGCCATAACTTTGTCATTTCTTGTCTCAAGAAGCTAAAAAATATCTTAAAATGCTCCTAAGAGTCTCAGCTTTCCGACAATACGTTCGGATTGACCGAGTAATGTCGCATTCAGAAGATGTTAGTGCAAACGTAAAGTCATCTCGTGAAATTGCTATGTTTCTAAAGATTTAATTTGTTCAACCTTCAGCAAAATTTACAGCAATCTCTCGCCGTTTACCAGGGTCTGATTGAGAAATTTCTTCACTTAAAATCTCAAAGCAATGACTTGTGCAAAGTAGACTGTAAGTACTTTAGCTTACTGTTCACCAACAAATCAGCAAACAGCACGTTGAAGTCGATGAACAGTTAAGAAATAATAATAAAGGAATTGCTTCCTTGGTGATGATACTTACCTTTCTATAATTAAGAATGTTCATATCAAAAACTCATTATCTTATGAACATTTTCTTGTTTACTTTATTTCTTAATACTAATTTGTGACGTCATTATTCGAGAATCACTATTTGGCATCATGAATAAACGAGAGCATAAACAGCTTTTAACTTTTGTTATAATATGTACAATTTTTTTTAATTGTCGAGTAGCTGAAGAAAAAAAAAATACTTTATACAAATATTAGATTATTCAAAATAAGATGATTATAAATTTTATTTTGAATAATTTGAATATAACTCAAACCTTAACTATGTTGTTTTTTTTCTCTTTGTGCAACTAAGAAACTTCTAATGATGCTTGATCATAAAAGATTCAGACAATTGAAAGACTTCAAAACCTTTTTTGATTTTATATCTGTGTTGGCAACCCTGGTATATAGTATTACCCATTAAGGTAAAAGCCATTTTTGTTAGTTTTACACTTTTATGTCAAGTTTTTCCATTGGCAACACTTATATATGGTATCAAAAACCAATTTTAGTACACGCCATTTTCGTTCATTTTCTCACTTTTATGTTAATTTTTTCTATTAGCTTCGTTTAAGTTAAACAAGCTTCATAAGCAAGATGGCTATAAGTCGCAGCTCTAAACAGTTTGAATTTTTGTATATATAAAAATATGGTTTCGTAGATTAGTTCTTTTACTATACAAAACTGAAAAGTTTTCTACAAGCCATAACTTTGTCATTTCTTGTCTCAAGAAGCTAAAAAATATCTTAAAATGCTCCTAAGAGTCTCAGCTTTCCGACAGTACGTTCGGATTGACCGAGTAATGTCGCATTCAGAAGATGTTAGTGCAAACGTAAAGTCATCTCGTGAAATTGCTATGTTTCTAAAGATTTAATTTGTTCAACCTTCAGCAAAATTTACAGCAATCTCTCGCCGTTTACCAGGGTCTGATTGAGAAATTTCTTCACTTAAAATCTCAAAGCAATGACTTGTGCAAAGTAGACTGTAAGTACTTTAGCTTACTGTTCACCAACAAATCAGCAAACAGCACGTTGAAGTCGATGAACAGTTAAGAAATAATAATAAAGGAATTGCTTCCTTGGTGATGATACTTACCTTTCTATAATTAAGAATGTTCATATCAAAAACTCATTATCTTATGAACATTTTCTTGTTTACTTTATTTCTTAATACTAATTTGTGACGTCATTATTCGAGAATCACTATTTGGCATCATGAATAAACGAGAGCATAAACAGCTTTTAACTTTTGTTATAATATGTACAATTTTTTTTAATTGTCGAGTAGCTGAAGAAAAAAAAATACTTTATACAAATATTAGATTATTCAAAATAAGATGATTATAAATTTTATTTTGAATAATTTGAATATAACTCAAACCTTAACTATGTTGTTTTTTTCTCTTTGTGCAACTAAGAAACTTCTAATGATGCTTGATCATAAAAGATTCAGACAATTGAAAGACTTCAAAACCTTTTTTGATTTTATATCTGTGTTGGCAACCCTGGTATATAGTATTACCCATTAAGGTAAAAGCCATTTTTGTTAGTTTTACACTTTTATGTCAAGTTTTTCCATTGGCAACACTTATATATGGTATCAAAAACCAATTTTTGTATATATTAAAATATGGTTTCGTAGATTAGTTCTTTTACTGTACAAAACTGAAAAGTTTTCTACATGCCATAACTTTGTCATTTCTTGTCTCAAGAAGCTAAAAAATATCTTAAAATGCTCCTAAGAGTCTCAGCTTTCCGACATTATCTTCGGATTGACCGAGTAATGTCGCATTCAGAAGATATTAGTGCAAACGTAAAGTCATCTCGTGAAATTGCTATGTTTCTAAAGATTTAATTTGTTCAACCTTCAGCAAAATTTACAGCAATCTCTCGCCGTTTACCAGGGTCTGATTGAGAAATTTCTTCACTTAAAATCTCAAAGCAATGACTTGTGCAAAGTAGACTGTAAGTACTTTAGCTTACTGTTCACCAACAAATCAGCAAACAGCACGTTGAAGTCGATGAACAGTTAAGAAATAATAATAAAGGAATTGCTTCCTTGGTGATGATACTTACCTTTCTATAATTAAGAATGTTCATATCAAAAACTCATTATCTTATGAACATTTTCTTGTTTACTTTATTTCTTAATACTAATTTGTGACGTCATTATTCGAGAATCACTATTTGGCATCATGAATAAACGAGAGCATAAACAGCTTTTAACTTTTGTTATAATATGTACAATTTTTTTTAATTGTCGAGTAGCTGAAGAAAAAAAATTACTTTATACAAATATTAGATTATTCAAAATAAGATGATTATAAATTTTATTTTGAATAATTTGAATATAACTCAAACCTTAACTATGTTGTTTTTTTCTCTTTGTGCAACTAAGAAACTTCTAATGATGCTTGATCATAAAAAATTCAGACAATTGAAAGACTTCAAAACCTTTTTTGATTTTATATCTGTGTTGGCAACCCTGGTATATAGTATTACCCATTAAGGTAAAAGCCATTTTTGTTAGTTTTACACTTTTATGTCAAGTTTTTCCATTGGCAACACTTATATATGGTATCAAAAACCAATTTTAGTACACGCCATTTTCGTTCATTTTCTCACTTTTATGTTAATTTTTTCTATTAGCTTCGTTTAAGTTAAACAAGCTTCATAAGCAAGATGGCTATAAGTCGCAGCTCTAAACAGTTTGAATTTTTGTATATATAAAAATATGGTTTCGTAGATTAGTTCTTTTACTATACAAAACTGAAAAGTTTTCTACAAGCCATAACTTTGTCATTTCTTGTCTCAAGAAGCTAAAAAATATCTTAAAATGCTCCTAAGAGTCTCAGCTTTCCGACAATACGTTCGGATTGACCGAGTAATGTCGCATTCAGAAGATGTTAGTGCAAACGTAAAGTCATCTCGTGAAATTGCTATGTTTCTAAAGATTTAATTTGTTCAACCTTCAGCAAAATTTACAGCAATCTCTCGCCGTTTACCAGGGTCTGATTGAGAAATTTCTTCACTTAAAATCTCAAAGCAATGACTTGTGCAAAGTAGACTGTAAGTACTTTAGCTTACTGTTCACCAACAAATCAGCAAACAGCACGTTGAAGTCGATGAACAGTTAAGAAATAATAATAAAGGAATTGCTTCCTTGGTGATGATACTTACCTTTCTATAATTAAGAATGTTCATATCAAAAACTCATTATCTTATGAACATTTTCTTGTTTACTTTATTTCTTAATACTAATTTGTGACGTCATTATTCGAGAATCACTATTTGGCATCATGAATAAACGAGAGCATAAACAGCTTTTAACTTTTGTTATAATATGTACAATTTTTTTTAATTGTCGAGTAGCTGAAGAAAAAAAATTACTTTATACAAATATTAGATTATTCAAAATAAGATGATTATAAATTTTATTTTGAATAATTTGAATATAACTCAAACCTTAACTATGTTGTTTTTTTCTCTTTGTGCAACTAAGAAACTTCTAATGATGCTTGATCATAAAAGATTCAGACAATTGAAAGACTTCAAAACCTTTTTTGATTTTATATCTGTGTTGGCAACCCTGGTATATAGTATTACCCATTAAGGTAAAAGCCATTTTTGTTAGTTTTACACTTTTATGTCAAGTTTTTCCATTGGCAACACTTATATATGGTATCAAAAACCAATTTTAGTACACGCCATTTTCGTTCATTTTCTCACTTTTATGTTAATTTTTTCTATTAGCTTCGTTTAAGTTAAACAAGCTTCATAAGCAAGATGGCTATAAGTCGCAGCTCTAAACAGTTTGAATTTTTGTATATATAAAAATATGGTTTCGTAGATTAGTTCTTTTACTATACAAAACTGAAAAGTTTTCTACAAGCCATAACTTTGTCATTTCTTGTCTCAAGAAGCTAAAAAATATCTTAAAATGCTCCTAAGAGTCTCAGCTTTCCGACAATACGTTCGGATTGACCGAGTAATGTCGCATTCAGAAGATGTTAGTGCAAACGTAAAGTCATCTCGTGAAATTGCTATGTTTCTAAAGATTTAATTTGTTCAACCTTCAGCAAAATTTACAGCAATCTCTCGCCGTTTACCAGGGTCTGATTGAGAAATTTCTTCACTTAAAATCTCAAAGCAATGACTTGTGCAAAGTAGACTGTAAGTACTTTAGCTTACTGTTCACCAACAAATCAGCAAACAGCACGTTGAAGTCGATGAACAGTTAAGAAATAATAATAAAGGAATTGCTTCCTTGGTGATGATACTTACCTTTCTATAATTAAGAATGTTCATATCAAAAACTCATTATCTTATGAACATTTTCTTGTTTACTTTATTTCTTAATACTAATTTGTGACGTCATTATTCGAGAATCACTATTTGGCATCATGAATAAACGAGAGCATAAACAGCTTTTAACTTTTGTTATAATATGTACAATTTTTTTTAATTGTCGAGTAGCTGAAGAAAAAAAATTACTTTATACAAATATTAGATTATTCAAAATAAGATGATTATAAATTTTATTTTGAATAATTTGAATATAACTCAAACCTTAACTATGTTGTTTTTTTCTCTTTGTGCAACTAAGAAACTTCTAATGATGCTTGATCATAAAAGATTCAGACAATTGAAAGACTTCAAAACCTTTTTTGATTTTATATCTGTGTTGGCAACCCTGGTATATAGTATTACCCATTAAGGTAAAAGCCATTTTTGTTAGTTTTACACTTTTATGTCAAGTTTTTCCATTGGCAACACTTATATATGGTATCAAAAACCAATTTTAGTACACGCCATTTTCGTTCATTTTCTCACTTTTATGTTAATTTTTTCTATTAGCTTCGTTTAAGTTAAACAAGCTTCATAAGCAAGATGGCTATAAGTCGCAGCTCTAAACAGTTTGAATTTTTGTATATATAAAAATATGGTTTCGTAGATTAGTTCTTTTACTATACAAAACTGAAAAGTTTTCTACATGCCATAACTTTGTCATTTCTTGTCTCAAGAAGCTAAAAAATATCTTAAAATGCTCCTAAGAGTCTCAGCTTTCCGACATTATCTTCGGATTGACCGAGTAAAGTCGCATTCAGAAGATATTAGTGCAAACGTAAAGTCATCTCGTGAAATTGCTATGTTTCTAAAGATTTAATTTGTTCAACCTTCAGCAAAATTTACAGCAATCTCTCGCCGTTTACCAGGGTCTGATTGAGAAATTTATTCACTTAAAATCTCAAAGCAATGACTTAGTAGACTGTAAGTACTTTAGCTTACTGTTCACCAACAAATCAGCAAACAGCACGTTGAAGTCGATGAACAGTTAAGAAATAATAATAAAGGAATTGCTTCCTTGGTGATGATACTTACCTTTCTATAATTAAGAATGTTCATATCAAAAACTCATTATCTTATGAACATTTTCTTGTTTACTTTATTTCTTAATACTAATTTGTGACGTCATTATTCGAGAATCACTATTTGGCATCATGAATAAACGAGAGCATAAACAGCTTTTAACTTTTGTTATAATATGTACAATTTTTTTTAATTGTCGAGTAACTGAAGAAAAAAAATTACTTTATACAAATATTAGATTATTCAAAATAAGATGATTATAAATTTTATTTTGAATAATTTGAATATAACTCAAACCTTAACTATGTTGTTTTTTTTCTCTTTGTGCAACTAAGAAACTTCTAATGATGCTTGATCATAAAAGATTCAGACAATTGAAAGACTTCAAAACCTTTTTTGATTTTATATCTGTGTTGGCAACCCTGGTATATAGTATTACCCATTAAGGTAAAAGCCATTTTTGTTAGTTTTACACTTTTATGTCAAGTTTTTCCATTGGCAACACTTATATATGGTATCAAAAACCAATTTTAGTACACGCCATTTTCGTTCATTTTCTCACTTTTATGTTAATTTTTTCTATTAGCTTCGTTTAAGTTAAACAAGCTTCATAAGCAAGATGGCTATAAGTCGCAGCTCTAAACAGTTTGAATTTTTGTATATATTAAAATATGGTTTCGTAGATTAGTTCTTTTACTATACAAAACTGAAAAGTTTTCTACATGCCATAACTTTGTCATTTCTTGTCTCAAGAAGCTAAAAAATATCTTAAAATGCTCCTAAGAGTCTCAGCTTTCCGACATTATCTTCGGATTGACCGAGTAAAGTCGCATTCAGAAGATATTAGTGCAAACGTAAAGTCATCTCGTGAAATTGCTATGTTTCTAAAGATTTAATTTGTTCAACCTTCAGCAAAATTTACAGCAATCTCTCGCCGTTTACCAGGGTCTGATTGAGAAATTTATTCACTTAAAATCTCAAAGCAATGACTTAGTAGACTGTAAGTACTTTAGCTTACTGTTCACCAACAAATCAGCAAACAGCACGTTGAAGTCGATGAACAGTTAAGAAATAATAATAAAGGAATTGCTTCCTTGGTGATGATACTTACCTTTCTATAATTAAGAATGTTCATATCAAAAACTCATTATCTTATGAACATTTTCTTGTTTACTTTATTTCTTAATACTAATTTGTGACGTCATTATTCGAGAATCACTATTTGGCATCATGAATAAACGAGAGCATAAACAGCTTTTAACTTTTGTTATAATATGTACAATTTTTTTTAATTGTCGAGTAACTGAAGAAAAAAAATTACTTTATACAAATATTAGATTATTCAAAATAAGATGATTATAAATTTTATTTTGAATAATTTGAATATAACTCAAACCTTAACTATGTTGTTTTTTTTCTCTTTGTGCAACTAAGAAACTTCTAATGATGCTTGATCATAAAAGATTCAGACAATTGAAAGACTTCAAAACCTTTTTTGATTTTATATCTGTGTTGGCAACCCTGGTATATAGTATTACCCATTAAGGTAAAAGCCATTTTTGTTAGTTTTACACTTTTATGTCAAGTTTTTCCATTGGCAACACTTATATATGGTATCAAAAACCAATTTTAGTACACGCCATTTTCGTTCATTTTCTCACTTTTATGTTAATTTTTTCTATTAGCTTCGTTTAAGTTAAACAAGCTTCATAAGCAAGATGGCTATAAGTCGCAGCTCTAAACAGTTTGAATTTTTGTATATATTAAAATATGGTTTCGTAGATTAGTTCTTTTACTATACAAAACTGAAAAGTTTTCTACATGCCATAACTTTGTCATTTCTTGTCTCAAGAAGCTAAAAAATATCTTAAAATGCTCCTAAGAGTCTCAGCTTTCCGACATTATCTTCGGATTGACCGAGTAAAGTCGCATTCAGAAGATATTAGTGCAAACGTAAAGTCATCTCGTGAAATTGCTATGTTTCTAAAGATTTAATTTGTTCAACCTTCAGCAAAATTTACAGCAATCTCTCGCCGTTTACCAGGGTCTGATTGAGAAATTTCTTCACTTAAAATCTCAAAGCAATGACTTGTGCAAAGTAGACTGTAAGTACTTTAGCTTACTGTTCACCAACAAATCAGCAAACAGCACGTTGAAGTCGATGAACAGTTAAGAAATAATAATAAAGGAATTGCTTC
Source organism: Thalia democratica (assembly GCF_965202585.1). Classification (NCBI taxonomy): domain Eukaryota; kingdom Metazoa; phylum Chordata; class Thaliacea; order Salpida; family Salpidae; genus Thalia; species Thalia democratica. Next base: position 23,464,437 of record NC_139171.1, read on the forward strand.
CTTGGTGATGATACTTACCTTTCTATAATTAAGAATGTTCATATCAAAAACTCATTATCTTATGAACATTTTCTTGTTTACTTTATTTCTTAATACTAATTTGTGACGTCATTATTCGAGAATCACTATTTGGCATCATGAATAAACGAGAGCATAAACAGCTTTTAACTTTTGTTATAATATGTACAATTTTTTTTAATTGTCGAGTAACTGAAGAAAAAAAATTACTTTATACAAATATTAGATTATTCAAAATAAGATGATTATAAATTTTATTTTGAATAATTTGAATATAACTCAAACCTTAACTATGTTGTTTTTTTTCTCTTTGTGCAACTAAGAAACTTCTAATGATGCTTGATCATAAAAGATTCAGACAATTGAAAGACTTCAAAACCTTTTTTGATTTTATATCTGTGTTGGCAACCCTGGTATATAGTATTACCCATTAAGGTAAAAGCCATTTTTGTTAGTTTTACACTTTTATGTCAAGTTTTTCCATTGGCAACACTTATATATGGTATCAAAAACCAATTTTAGTACACGCCATTTTCGTTCATTTTCTCACTTTTATGTTAATTTTTTCTATTAGCTTCGTTTAAGTTAAACAAGCTTCATAAGCAAGATGGCTATAAGTCGCAGCTCTAAACAGTTTGAATTTTTGTATATATTAAAATATGGTTTCGTAGATTAGTTCTTTTACTATACAAAACTGAAAAGTTTTCTACATGCCATAACTTTGTCATTTCTTGTCTCAAGAAGCTAAAAAATATCTTAAAATGCTCCTAAGAGTCTCAGCTTTCCGACATTATCTTCGGATTGACCGAGTAAAGTCGCATTCAGAAGATATTAGTGCAAACGTAAAGTCATCTCGTGAAATTGCTATGTTTCTAAAGATTTAATTTGTTCAACCTTCAGCAAAATTTACAGCAATCTCTCGCCGTTTACCAGGGTCTGATTGAGAAATTTATTCACTTAAAATCTCAAAGCAATGACTTAGTAGACTGTAAGTACTTTAGCTTACTGTTCACCAACAAATCAGCAAACAGCACGTTGAAGTCGATGAACAGTTAAGAAATAATAATAAAGGAATTGCTTCCTTGGTGATGATACTTACCTTTCTATAATTAAGAATGTTCATATCAAAAACTCATTATCTTATGAACATTTTCTTGTTTACTTTATTTCTTAATACTAATTTGTGACGTCATTATTCGAGAATCACTATTTGGCATCATGAATAAACGAGAGCATAAACAGCTTTTAACTTTTGTTATAATATGTACAATTTTTTTTAATTGTCGAGTAACTGAAGAAAAAAAATTACTTTATACAAATATTAGATTATTCAAAATAAGATGATTATAAATTTTATTTTGAATAATTTGAATATAACTCAAACCTTAACTATGTTGTTTTTTTTCTCTTTGTGCAACTAAGAAACTTCTAATGATGCTTGATCATAAAAGATTCAGACAATTGAAAGACTTCAAAACCTTTTTTGATTTTATATCTGTGTTGGCAACCCTGGTATATAGTATTACCCATTAAGGTAAAAGCCATTTTTGTTAGTTTTACACTTTTATGTCAAGTTTTTCCATTGGCAACACTTATATATGGTATCAAAAACCAATTTTAGTACACGCCATTTTCGTTCATTTTCTCACTTTTATGTTAATTTTTTCTATTAGCTTCGTTTAAGTTAAACAAGCTTCATAAGCAAGATGGCTATAAGTCGCAGCTCTAAACAGCTTGAATTTTTGTATATATTAAAATATGGTTTCGTAGATTAGTTCTTTTACTATACAAAACTGAAAAGTTTTCTACATGCCATAACTTTGTCATTTCTTGTCTCAAGAAGCTAAAAAATATCTTAAAATGCTCCTAAGAGTCTCAGCTTTCCGACATTATCTTCGGATTGACCGAGTAAAGTCGCATTCAGAAGATATTAGTGCAAACGTAAAGTCATCTCGTGAAATTGCTATGTTTCTAAAGATTTAATTTGTTCAACCTTCAGCAAAATTTACAGCAATCTCTCGCCGTTTACCAGGGTCTGATTGAGAAATTTATTCACTTAAAATCTCAAAGCAATGACTTGTGCAAAGTAGACTGTAAGTACTTTAGCTTACTGTTCACCAACAAATCAGCAAACAGCACGTTGAAGTCGATGAACAGTTAAGAAATAATAATAAAGGAATTGCTTCCTTGGTGATGATACTTACCTTTCTATAATTAAGAATGTTCATATCAAAAACTCATTATCTTATGAACATTTTCTTGTTTACTTTATTTCTTAATACTAATTTGTGACGTCATTATTCGAGAATCACTATTTGGCATCATGAATAAACGAGAGCATAAACAGCTTTTAACTTTTGTTATAATATGTACAATTTTTTTTAATTGTCGAGTAACTGAAGAAAAAAAATTACTTTATACAAATATTAGATTATTCAAAATAAGATGATTATAAATTTTATTTTGAATAATTTGAATATAACTCAAACCTTAACTATGTTGTTTTTTTTCTCTTTGTGCAACTAAGAAACTTCTAATGATGCTTGATCATAAAAGATTCAGACAATTGAAAGACTTCAAAACCTTTTTTGATTTTATATCTGTGTTGGCAACCCTGGTATATAGTATTACCCATTAAGGTAAAAGCCATTTTTGTTAGTTTTACACTTTTATGTCAAGTTTTTCCATTGGCAACACTTATATATGGTATCAAAAACCAATTTTAGTACACGCCATTTTCGTTCATTTTCTCACTTTTATGTTAATTTTTTCTATTAGCTTCGTTTAAGTTAAACAAGCTTCATAAGCAAGATGGCTATAAGTCGCAGCTCTAAACAGTTTGAATTTTTGTATATATTAAAATATGGTTTCGTAGATTAGTTCTTTTACTATACAAAACTGAAAAGTTTTCTACATGCCATAACTTTGTCATTTCTTGTCTCAAGAAGCTAAAAAATATCTTAAAATGCTCCTAAGAGTCTCAGCTTTCCGACATTATCTTCGGATTGACCGAGTAAAGTCGCATTCAGAAGATATTAGTGCAAACGTAAAGTCATCTCGTGAAATTGCTATGTTTCTAAAGATTTAATTTGTTCAACCTTCAGCAAAATTTACAGCAATCTCTCGCCGTTTACCAGGGTCTGATTGAGAAATTTCTTCACTTAAAATCTCAAAGCAATGACTTGTGCAAAGTAGACTGTAAGTACTTTAGCTTACTGTTCACCAACAAATCAGCAAACAGCACGTTGAAGTCGATGAACAGTTAAGAAATAATAATAAAGGAATTGCTTCCTTGGTGATGATACTTACCTTTCTATAATTAAGAATGTTCATATCAAAAACTCATTATCTTATGAACATTTTCTTGTTTACTTTATTTCTTAATACTAATTTGTGACGTCATTATTCGAGAATCACTATTTGGCATCATGAATAAACGAGAGCATAAACAGCTTTTAACTTTTGTTATAATATGTACAATTTTTTTTAATTGTCGAGTAACTGAAGAAAAAAAATTACTTTATACAAATATTAGATTATTCAAAAATTCAAAATAAGATGATTATAAATTTTATTTTGAATAATTTGAATATAACTCAAACCTTAACTATGTTGTTTTTTTTCTCTTTGTGCAACTAAGAAACTTCTAATGATGCTTGATCATAAAAGATTCAGACAATTGAAAGACTTCAAAACCTTTTTTGATTTTATATCTGTGTTGGCAACCCTGGTATATAGTATTACCCATTAAGGTAAAAGCCATTTTTGTTAGTTTTACACTTTTATGTCAAGTTTTTCCATTGACAACACTTATATATGGTATCAAAAACCAATTTTAGTACACGCCATTTTCGTTCATTTTCTCACTTTTATGTTAATTTTTTCTATTAGCTTCGTTTAAGTTAAACAAGCTTCATAAGCAAGATGGCTATAAGTCGCAGCTCTAAACAGTTTGAATTTTTGTATATATTAAAATATGGTTTCGTAGATTAGTTCTTTTACTATACAAAACTGAAAAGTTTTCTACATGCCATAACTTTGTCATTTCTTGTCTCAAGAAGCTAAAAAATATCTTAAAATGCTCCTAAGAGTCTCAGCTTTCCGACATTATCTTCGGATTGACCGAGTAAAGTCGCATTCAGAAGATATTAGTGCAAACGTAAAGTCATCTCGTGAAATTGCTATGTTTCTAAAGATTTAATTTGTTCAACCTTCAGCAAAATTTACAGCAATCTCTCGCCGTTTACCAGGGTCTGATTGAGAAATTTATTCACTTAAAATCTCAAAGCAATGACTTAGTAGACTGTAAGTACTTTAGCTTACTGTTCACCAACAAATCAGCAAACAGCACGTTGAAGTCGATGAACAGTTAAGAAATAATAATAAAGGAATTGCTTCCTTGGTGATGATACTTACCTTTCTATAATTAAGAATGTTCATATCAAAAACTCATTATCTTATGAACATTTTCTTGTTTACTTTATTTCTTAATACTAATTTGTGACGTCATTATTCGAGAATCACTATTTGGCATCATGAATAAACGAGAGCATAAACAGCTTTTAACTTTTGTTATAATATGTACAATTTTTTTTAATTGTCGAGTAACTGAAGAAAAAAAATTACTTTATACAAATATTAGATTATTCAAAATAAGATGATTATAAATTTTATTTTGAATAATTTGAATATAACTCAAACCTTAACTATGTTGTTTTTTTTCTCTTTGTGCAACTAAGAAACTTCTAATGATGCTTGATCATAAAAGATTCAGACAATTGAAAGACTTCAAAACCTTTTTTGATTTTATATCTGTGTTGGCAACCCTGGTATATAGTATTACCCATTAAGGTAAAAGCCATTTTTGTTAGTTTTACACTTTTATGTCAAGTTTTTCCATTGGCAACACTTATATATGGTATCAAAAACCAATTTTAGTACACGCCATTTTCGTTCATTTTCTCACTTTTATGTTAATTTTTTCTATTAGCTTCGTTTAAGTTAAACAAGCTTCATAAGCAAGATGGCTATAAGTCGCAGCTCTAAACAGTTTGAATTTTTGTATATATTAAAATATGGTTTCGTAGATTAGTTCTTTTACTATACAAAACTGAAAAGTTTTCTACATGCCATAACTTTGTCATTTCTTGTCTCAAGAAGCTAAAAAATATCTTAAAATGCTCCTAAGAGTCTCAGCTTTCCGACATTATCTTCGGATTGACCGAGTGAAGTCGCATTCAGAAGATATTAGTGCAAACGTAAAGTCATCTCGTGAAATTGCTATGTTTCTAAAGATTTAATTTGTTCAACCTTCAGCAAAATTTACAGCAATCTCTCGCCGTTTACCAGGGTCTGATTGAGAAATTTCTTCACTTAAAATCTCAAAGCAATGACTTGTGCAAAGTAGACTGTAAGTACTTTAGCTTACTGTTCACCAACAAATCAGCAAACAGCACGTTGAAGTCGATGAACAGTTAAGAAATAATAATAAAGGAATTGCTTCCTTGGTGATGATACTTACCTTTCTATAATTAAGAATGTTCATATCAAAAACTCATTATCTTATGAACATTTTCTTGTTTACTTTATTTCTTAATACTAATTTGTGACGTCATTATTCGAGAATCACTATTTGGCATCATGAATAAACGAGAGCATAAACAGCTTTTAACTTTTGTTATAATATGTACAATTTTTTTTAATTGTCGAGTAACTGAAGAAAAAAAATTACTTTATACAAATATTAGATTATTCAAAATAAGATGATTATAAATTTTATTTTGAATAATTTGAATATAACTCAAACCTTAACTATGTTGTTTTTTTTCTCTTTGTGCAACTAAGAAACTTCTAATGATGCTTGATCATAAAAGATTCAGACAATTGAAAGACTTCAAAACCTTTTTTGATTTTATATCTGTGTTGGCAACCCTGGTATATAGTATTACCCATTAAGGTAAAAGCCATTTTTGTTAGTTTTACACTTTTATGTCAAGTTTTTCCATTGGCAACACTTATATATGGTATCAAAAACCAATTTTAGTACACGCCATTTTCGTTCATTTTCTCACTTTTATGTTAATTTTTTCTATTAGCTTCGTTTAAGTTAAACAAGCTTCATAAGCAAGATGGCTATAAGTCGCAGCTCTAAACAGTTTGAATTTTTGTATATATTAAAATATGGTTTCGTAGATTAGTTCTTTTACTATACAAAACTGAAAAGTTTTCTACATGCCATAACTTTGTCATTTCTTGTCTCAAGAAGCTAAAAAATATCTTAAAATGCTCCTAAGAGTCTCAGCTTTCCGACATTATCTTCGGATTGACCGAGTAAAGTCGCATTCAGAAGATATTAGTGCAAACGTAAAGTCATCTCGTGAAATTGCTATGTTTCTAAAGATTTAATTTGTTCAACCTTCAGCAAAATTTACAGCAATCTCTCGCCGTTTACCAGGGTCTGATTGAGAAATTTCTTCACTTAAAATCTCAAAGCAATGACTTGTGCAAAGTAGACTGTAAGTACTTTAGCTTACTGTTCACCAACAAATCAGCAAACAGCACGTTGAAGTCGATGAACAGTTAAGAAATAATAATAAAGGAATTGCTTCCTTGGTGATGATACTTACCTTTCTATAATTAAGAATGTTCATATCAAAAACTCATTATCTTATGAACATTTTCTTGTTTACTTTATTTCTTAATACTAATTTGTGACGTCATTATTCGAGAATCACTATTTGGCATCATGAATAAACGAGAGCATAAACAGCTTTTAACTTTTGTTATAATATGTACAATTTTTTTTAATTGTCGAGTAACTGAAGAAAAAAAATTACTTTATACAAATATTAGATTATTCAAAATAAGATGATTATAAATTTTATTTTGAATAATTTGAATATAACTCAAACCTTAACTATGTTGTTTTTTTTCTCTTTGTGCAACTAAGAAACTTCTAATGATGCTTGATCATAAAAGATTCAGACAATTGAAAGACTTCAAAACCTTTTTTGATTTTATATCTGTGTTGGCAACCCTGGTATATAGTATTACCCATTAAGGTAAAAGCCATTTTTGTTAGTTTTACACTTTTATGTCAAGTTTTTCCATTGGCAACACTTATATATGGTATCAAAAACCAATTTTAGTACACGCCATTTTCGTTCATTTTCTCACTTTTATGTTAATTTTTTCTATTACCTTCGTTTAAGTTAAACAAGCTTCATAAGCAAGATGGCTATAAGTCGCAGCTCTAAACAGTTTGAATTTTTGTATATATTAAAATATGGTTTCGTAGATTAGTTCTTTTACTATACAAAACTGAAAAGTTTTCTACATGCCATAACTTTGTCATTTCTTGTCTCAAGAAGCTAAAAAATATCTTAAAATGCTCCTAAGAGTCTCAGCTTTCCGACATTATCTTCGGATTGACCGAGTAAAGTCGCATTCAGAAGATATTAGTGCAAACGTAAAGTCATCTCGTGAAATTGCTATGTTTCTAAAGATTTAATTTGTTCAACCTTCAGCAAAATTTACAGCAATCTCTCGCCGTTTACCAGGGTCTGATTGAGAAATTTCTTCACTTAAAATCTCAAAGCAATGACTTGTGCAAAGTAGACTGTAAGTACTTTAGCTTACTGTTCACCAACAAATCAGCAAACAGCACGTTGAAGTCGATGAACAGTTAAGAAATAATAATAAAGGAATTGCTTCCTTGGTGATGATACTTACCTTTCTATAATTAAGAATGTTCATATCAAAAACTCATTATCTTATGAACATTTTCTTGTTTACTTTATTTCTTAATACTAATTTGTGACGTCATTATTCGAGAATCACTATTTGGCATCATGAATAAACGAGAGCATAAACAGCTTTTAACTTTTGTTATAATATGTACAATTTTTTTTAATTGTCGAGTAACTGAAGAAAAAAAATTACTTTATACAAATATTAGATTATTCAAAATAAGATGATTATAAATTTTATTTTGAATAATTTGAATATAACTCAAACCTTAACTATGTTGTTTTTTTTCTCTTTGTGCAACTAAGAAACTTCTAATGATGCTTGATCATAAAAGATTCAGACAATTGAAAGACTTCAAAACCTTTTTTGATTTTATATCTGTGTTGGCAACCCTGGTATATAGTATTACCCATTAAGGTAAAAGCCATTTTTGTTAGTTTTACACTTTTATGTCAAGTTTTTCCATTGGCAACACTTATATATGGTATCAAAAACCAATTTTAGTACACGCCATTTTCGTTCATTTTCTCACTTTTATGTTAATTTTTTCTATTACCTTCGTTTAAGTTAAACAAGCTTCATAAGCAAGATGGCTATAAGTCGCAGCTCTAAACAGTTTGAATTTTTGTATATATTAAAATATGGTTTCGTAGATTAGTTCTTTTACTATACAAAACTGAAAAGTTTTCTACATGCCATAACTTTGTCATTTCTTGTCTCAAGAAGCTAAAAAATATCTTAAAATGCTCCTAAGAGTCTCAGCTTTCCGACAATACGTTCGGATTGACCGAGTAAAGTCGCATTCAGAAGATATTAGTGCAAACGTAAAGTCATCTCGTGAAATTGCTATGTTTCTAAAGATTTAATTTGTTCAACCTTCAGCAAAATTTACAGCAATCTCTCGCCGTTTACCAGGGTCTGATTGAGAAATTTATTCACTTAAAATCTCAAAGCAATGACTTAGTAGACTGTAAGTACTTTAGCTTACTGTTCACCAACAAATCAGCAAACAGCACGTTGAAGTCGATGAACAGTTAAGAAATAATAATAAAGGAATTGCTTCCTTGGTGATGATACTTACCTTTCTATAATTAAGAATGTTCATATCAAAAACTCATTATCTTATGAACATTTTCTTGTTTACTTTATTTCTTAATACTAATTTGTGACGTCATTATTCGAGAATCACTATTTGGCATCATGAATAAACGAGAGCATAAACAGCTTTTAACTTTTGTTATAATATGTACAATTTTTTTTAATTGTCGAGTAACTGAAGAAAAAAAATTACTTTATACAAATATTAGATTATTCAAAATAAGATGATTATAAATTTTATTTTGAATAATTTGAATATAACTCAAACCTTAACTATGTTGTTTTTTTTCTCTTTGTGCAACTAAGAAACTTCTAATGATGCTTGATCATAAAAGATTCAGACAATTGAAAGACTTCAAAACCTTTTTTGATTTTATATCTGTGTTGGCAACCCTGGTATATAGTATTACCCATTAAGGTAAAAGCCATTTTTGTTAGTTTTACACTTTTATGTCAAGTTTTTCCATTGGCAACACTTATATATGGTATCAAAAACCAATTTTAGTACACGCCATTTTCGTTCATTTTCTCACTTTTATGTTAATTTTTTCTATTAGCTTCGTTTAAGTTAAACAAGCTTCATAAGCAAGATGGCTATAAGTCGCAGCTCTAAACAGTTTGAATTTTTGTATATATTAAAATATGGTTTCGTAGATTAGTTCTTTTACTATACAAAACTGAAAAGTTTTCTACAAGCCATAACTTTTTCATTTCTTGTCTCAAGAAGCTAAAAAATATCTTAAAATGCTCCTAAGAGTCTCAGCTTTCCGACATTATCTTCGGATTGACCGAGTAAAGTCGCATTCAGAAGATGTTAGTGCAAACGTAAAGTCATCTCGTGAAATTGCTATGTTTCTAAAGATTTAATTTGTTCAACCTTCAGCAAAATTTACAGCAATCTCTCGCCGTTTACCAGGGTCTGATTGAGAAATTTCTTCACTTAAAATCTCAAAGCAATGACTTGTGCAAAGTAGACTGTAAGTAATTTAGCTTACTGTTCACCAACAAATCAGCAAACAGCACGTTGAAGTCGATGAACAGTTAAGAAATAATAATAAAGGAATTGCTTCCTTGGTGATGATACTTACCTTTCTATAATTAAGAATGTTCATATCAAAAACTCATTATCTTATGAACATTTTCTTGTTTACTTTATTTCTTAATACTAATTTGTGACGTCATTATTCGAGAATCACTATTTGGCATCATGAATAAACGAGAGCATAAACAGCTTTTAACTTTTGTTATAATATGTACAATTTTTTTTAATTGTCGAGTAGCTGAAGAAAAAAAATTACTTTATACAAATATTAGATTATTCAAAATAAGATGATTATAAATTTTATTTTGAATAATTTGAATATAACTCAAACCTTAACTATGTTGTTTTTTTTCTCTTTGTGCAACTAAGAAACTTCTAATGATGCTTGATCATAAAAGATTCAGACAATTGAAAGACTTCAAAACCTTTTTTGATTTTATATCTGTGTTGGCAACCCTGGTATATAGTATTACCCATTAAGGTAAAAGCCATTTTTGTTAGTTTTACACTTTTATGTCAAGTTTTTCCATTGGCAACACTTATATATGGTATCAAAAACCAATTTTAGTACACGCCATTTTCGTTCATTTTCTCACTTTTATGTTAATTTTTTCTATTAGCTTCGTTTAAGTTAAACAAGCTTCATAAGCAAGATGGCTATAAGTCGCAGCTCTAAACAGTTTGAATTTTTGTATATATTAAAATATGGTTTCGTAGATTAGTTCTTTTACTATACAAAACTGAAAAGTTTTCTACAAGCCATAACTTTTTCATTTCTTGTCTCAAGAAGCTAAAAAATATCTTAAAATGCTCCTAAGAGTCTCAGCTTTCCGACATTATCTTCGGATTGACCGAGTAAAGTCGCATTCAGAAGATGTTAGTGCAAACGTAAAGTCATCTCGTGAAATTGCTATGTTTCTAAAGATTTAATTTGTTCAACCTTCAGCAAAATTTACAGCAATCTCTCGCCGTTTACCAGGGTCTGATTGAGAAATTTCTTCACTTAAAATCTCAAAGCAATGACTTGTGCAAAGTAGACTGTAAGTACTTTAGCTTACTGTTCACCAACAAATCAGCAAACAGCACGTTGAAGTCGATGAACAGTTAAGAAATAATAATAAAGGAATTGCTTCCTTGGTGATGATACTTACCTTTCTATAATTAAGAATGTTCATATCAAAAACTCATTATCTTATGAACATTTTCTTGTTTACTTTATTTCTTAATACTAATTTGTGACGTCATTATTCGAGAATCACTATTTGGCATCATGAATAAACGAGAGCATAAACAGCTTTTAACTTTTGTTATAATATGTACAATTTTTTTTAATTGTCGAGTAGCTGAAGAAAAAAAATTACTTTATACAAATATTAGATTATTCAAAATAAGATGATTATAAATTTTATTTTGAATAATTTGAATATAACTCAAACCTTAACTATGTTGTTTTTTTCTCTTTGTGCAACTAAGAAACTTCTAATGATGCTTGATCATAAAAGATTCAGACAATTGAAAGACTTCAAAACCTTTTTTGATTTTATATCTGTGTTGGCAACCCTGGTATATAGTATTACCCATTAAGGTAAAAGCCATTTTTGTTAGTTTTACACTTTTATGTCAAGTTTTTCCATTGGCAACACTTATATATGGTATCAAAAACCAATTTTAGTACACGCCATTTTCGTTCATTTTCTCACTTTTATGTTAATTTTTTCTATTAGCTTCGTTTAAGTTAAACAAGCTTCATAAGCAAGATGGCTATAAGTCGCAGCTCTAAACAGTTTGAATTTTTGTATATATTAAAATATGGTTTCGTAGATTAGTTCTTTTACTATACAAAACTGAAAAGTTTTCTACAAGCCATAACTTTGTCATTTCTTGTCTCAAGAAGCTAAAAAATATCTTAAAATGCTCCTAAGAGTCTCAGCTTTCCGACATTATCTTCGGATTGACCGAGTAAAGTCGCATTCAGAAGATGTTAGTGCAAACGTAAAGTCATCTCGTGAAATTGCTATGTTTCTAAAGATTTAATTTGTTCAACCTTCAGCAAAATTTACAGCAATCTCTCGCCGTTTACCAGGGTCTGATTGAGAAATTTATTCACTTAAAATCTCAAAGCAATGACTTAGTAGACTGTAAGTACTTTAGCTTACTGTTCACCAACAAATCAGCAAACAGCACGTTGAAGTCGATGAACAGTTAAGAAATAATAATAAAGGAATTGCTTCCTTGGTGATGATACTTACCTTTCTATAATTAAGAATGTTCATATCAAAAACTCATTATCTTATGAACATTTTCTTGTTTACTTTATTTCTTAATACTAATTTGTGACGTCATTATTCGAGAATCACTATTTGGCATCATGAATAAACGAGAGCATAAACAGCTTTTAACTTTTGTTATAATATGTACAATTTTTTTTAATTGTCGAGTAACTGAAGAAAAAAAATTACTTTATACAAATATTAGATTATTCAAAATAAGATGATTATAAATTTTATTTTGAATAATTTGAATATAACTCAAACCTTAACTATGTTGTTTTTTTTCTCTTTGTGCAACTAAGAAACTTCTAATGATGCTTGATCATAAAAGATTCAGACAATTGAAAGACTTCAAAACCTTTTTTGATTTTATATCTGTGTTGGCAACCCTGGTATATAGTATTACCCATTAAGGTAAAAGCCATTTTTGTTAGTTTTACACTTTTATGTCAAGTTTTTCCATTGGCAACACTTATATATGGTATCAAAAACCAATTTTAGTACACGCCATTTTCGTTCATTTTCTCACTTTTATGTTAATTTTTTCTATTAGCTTCGTTTAAGTTAAACAAGCTTCATAAGCAAGATGGCTATAAGTCGCAGCTCTAAACAGTTTGAATTTTTGTATATATTAAAATATGGTTTCGTAGATTAGTTCTTTTACTATACAAAACTGAAAAGTTTTCTACAAGCCATAACTTTGTCATTTCTTGTCTCAAGAAGCTAAAAAATATCTTAAAATGCTCCTAAGAGTCTCAGCTTTCCGACATTATCTTCGGATTGACCGAGTAAAGTCGCATTCAGAAGATGTTAGTGCAAACGTAAAGTCATCTCGTGAAATTGCTATGTTTCTAAAGATTTAATTTGTTCAACCTTCAGCAAAATTTACAGCAATCTCTCGCCGTTTACCAGGGTCTGATTGAGAAATTTCTTCACTTAAAATCTCAAAGCAATGACTTGTGCAAAGTAGACTGTAAGTACTTTAGCTTACTGTTCACCAACAAATCAGCAAACAGCACGTTGAAGTCGATGAACAGTTAAGAAATAATAATAAAGGAATTGCTTCCTTGGTGATGATACTTACCTTTCTATAATTAAGAATGTTCATATCAAAAACTCATTATCTTATGAACATTTTCTTGTTTACTTTATTTCTTAATACTAATTTGTGACGTCATTATTCGAGAATCACTATTTGGCATCATGAATAAACGAGAGCATAAACAGCTTTTAACTTTTGTTATAATATGTACAATTTTTTTTAATTGTCGAGTAACTGAAGAAAAAAAATTACTTTATACAAATATTAGATTATTCAAAATAAGATGATTATAAATTTTATTTTGAATAATTTGAATATAACTCAAACCTTAACTATGTTGTTTTTTTTCTCTTTGTGCAACTAAGAAACTTCTAATGATGCTTGATCATAAAAGATTCAGACAATTGAAAGACTTCAAAACCTTTTTTGATTTTATATCTGTGTTGGCAACCCTGGTATATAGTATTACCCATTAAGGTAAAAGCCATTTTTGTTAGTTTTACACTTTTATGTCAAGTTTTTCCATTGGCAACACTTATATATGGTATCAAAAACCAATTTTAGTACACGCCATTTTCGTTCATTTTCTCACTTTTATGTTAATTTTTTCTATTAGCTTCGTTTAAGTTAAACAAGCTTCATAAGCAAGATGGCTATAAGTCGCAGCTCTAAACAGTTTGAATTTTTGTATATATTAAAATATGGTTTCGTAGATTAGTTCTTTTACTATACAAAACTGAAAAGTTTTCTACAAGCCATAACTTTTTCATTTCTTGTCTCAAGAAGCTAAAAAATATCTTAAAATGCTCCTAAGAGTCTCAGCTTTCCGACATTATCTTCGGATTGACCGAGTAAAGTCGCATTCAGAAGATGTTAGTGCAAACGTAAAGTCATCTCGTGAAATTGCTATGTTTCTAAAGATTTAATTTGTTCAACCTTCAGCAAAATTTACAGCAATCTCTCGCCGTTTACCAGGGTCTGATTGAGAAATTTCTTCACTTAAAATCTCAAAGCAATGACTTGTGCAAAGTAGACTGTAAGTACTTTAGCTTACTGTTCACCAACAAATCAGCAAACAGCACGTTGAAGTCGATGAACAGTTAAGAAATAATAATAAAGGAATTGCTTCCTTGGTGATGATACTTACCTTTCTATAATTAAGAATGTTCATATCAAAAACTCATTATCTTATGAACATTTTCTTGTTTACTTTATTTCTTAATACTAATTTGTGACGTCATTATTCGAGAATCACTATTTGGCATCATGAATAAACGAGAGCATAAACAGCTTTTAACTTTTGTTATAATATGTACAATTTTTTTTAATTGTCGAGTAGCTGAAGAAAAAAAATTACTTTATACAAATATTAGATTATTCAAAATAAGATGATTATAAATTTTATTTTGAATAATTTGAATATAACTCAAACCTTAACTATGTTGTTTTTTTTCTCTTTGTGCAACTAAGAAACTTCTAATGATGCTTGATCATAAAAGATTCAGACAATTGAAAGACTTCAAAACCTTTTTTGATTTTATATCTGTGTTGGCAACCCTGGTATATAGTATTACCCATTAAGGTAAAAGCCATTTTTGTTAGTTTTACACTTTTATGTCAAGTTTTTCCATTGGCAACACTTATATATGGTATCAAAAACCAATTTTAGTACACGCCATTTTCGTTCATTTTCTCACTTTTATGTTAATTTTTTCTATTAGCTTCGTTTAAGTTAAACAAGCTTCATAAGCAAGATGGCTATAAGTCGCAGCTCTAAACAGTTTGAATTTTTGTATATATTAAAATATGGTTTCGTAGATTAGTTCTTTTACTATACAAAACTGAAAAGTTTTCTACAAGCCATAACTTTGTCATTTCTTGTCTCAAGAAGCTAAAAAATATCTTAAAATGCTCCTAAGAGTCTCAGCTTTCCGACATTATCTTCGGATTGACCGAGTAAAGTCGCATTCAGAAGATGTTAGTGCAAACGTAAAGTCATCTCGTGAAATTGCTATGTTTCTAAAGATTTAATTTTTTCAACCTTCAGCAAAATTTACAGCAATCTCTCGCCGTTTACCAGGGTCTGATTGAGAAATTTATTCACTTAAAATCTCAAAGCAATGACTTAGTAGACTGTAAGTACTTTAGCTTACTGTTCACCAACAAATCAGCAAACAGCACGTTGAAGTCGATGAACAGTTAAGAAATAATAATAAAGGAATTGCTTCCTTGGTGATGATACTTACCTTTCTATAATTAAGAATGTTCATATCAAAAACTCATTATCTTATGAACATTTTCTTGTTTACTTTATTTCTTAATACTAATTTGTGACGTCATTATTCGAGAATCACTATTTGGCATCATGAATAAACGAGAGCATAAACAGCTTTTAACTTTTGTTATAATATGTACAATTTTTTTTAATTGTCGAGTAACTGAAGAAAAAAAATTACTTTATACAAATATTAGATTATTCAAAATAAGATGATTATAAATTTTATTTTGAATAATTTGAATATAACTCAAACCTTAACTATGTTGTTTTTTTTCTCTTTGTGCAACTAAGAAACTTCTAATGATGCTTGATCATAAAAGATTCAGACAATTGAAAGACTTCAAAACCTTTTTTGATTTTATATCTGTGTTGGCAACCCTGGTATATAGTATTACCCATTAAGGTAAAAGCCATTTTTGTTAGTTTTACACTTTTATGTCAAGTTTTTCCATTGGCAACACTTATATATGGTATCAAAAACCAATTTTAGTACACGCCATTTTCGTTCATTTTCTCACTTTTATGTTAATTTTTTCTATTAGCTTCGTTTAAGTTAAACAAGCTTCATAAGCAAGATGGCTATAAGTCGCAGCTCTAAACAGTTTGAATTTTTGTATATATTAAAATATGGTTTCGTAGATTAGTTCTTTTACTATACAAAACTGAAAAGTTTTCTACATGCCATAACTTTGTCATTTCTTGTCTCAAGAAGCTAAAAAATATCTTAAAATGCTCCTAAGAGTCTCAGCTTTCCGACATTATCTTCGGATTGACCGAGTAAAGTCGCATTCAGAAGATGTTAGTGCAAACGTAAAGTCATCTCGTGAAATTGCTATGTTTCTAAAGATTTAATTTGTTCAACCTTCAGCAAAATTTACAGCAATCTCTCGCCGTTTACCAGGGTCTGATTGAGAAATTTCTTCACTTAAAATCTCAAAGCAATGACTTGTGCAAAGTAGACTGTAAGTACTTTAGCTTACTGTTCACCAACAAATCAGCAAACAGCACGTTGAAGTCGATGAACAGTTAAGAAATAATAATAAAGGAATTGCTTCCTTGGTGATGATACTTACCTTTCTATAATTAAGAATGTTCATATCAAAAACTCATTATCTTATGAACATTTTCTTGTTTACTTTATTTCTTAATACTAATTTGTGACGTCATTATTCGAGAATCACTATTTGGCATCATGAATAAACGAGAGCATAAACAGCTTTTAACTTTTGTTATAATATGTACAATTTTTTTTAATTGTCGAGTAACTGAAGAAAAAAAATTACTTTATACAAATATTAGATTATTCAAAATAAGATGATTATAAATTTTATTTTGAATAATTTGAATATAACTCAAACCTTAACTATGTTGTTTTTTTTCTCTTTGTGCAACTAAGAAACTTCTAATGATGCTTGATCATAAAAGATTCAGACAATTGAAAGACTTCAAAACCTTTTTTGATTTTATATCTGTGTTGGCAACCCTGGTATATAGTATTACCCATTAAGGTAAAAGCCATTTTTGTTAGTTTTACACTTTTATGTCAAGTTTTTCCATTGGCAACACTTATATATGGTATCAAAAACCAATTTTAGTACACGCCATTTTCGTTCATTTTCTCACTTTTATGTTAATTTTTTCTATTAGCTTCGTTTAAGTTAAACAAGCTTCATAAGCAAGATGGCTATAAGTCGCAGCTCTAAACAGTTTGAATTTTTGTATATATTAAAATATGGTTTCGTAGATTAGTTCTTTTACTATACAAAACTGAAAAGTTTTCTACATGCCATAACTTTGTCATTTCTTGTCTCAAGAAGCTAAAAAATATCTTAAAATGCTCCTAAGAGTCTCAGCTTTCCGACATTATCTTCGGATTGACCGAGTAAAGTCGCATTCAGAAGATGTTAGTGCAAACGTAAAGTCATCTCGTGAAATTGCTATGTTTCTAAAGATTTAATTTGTTCAACCTTCAGCAAAATTTACAGCAATCTCTCGCCGTTTACCAGGGTCTGATTGAGAAATTTCTTCACTTAAAATCTCAAAGCAATGACTTGTGCAAAGTAGACTGTAAGTACTTTAGCTTACTGTTCACCAACAAATCAGCAAACAGCACGTTGAAGTCGATGAACAGTTAAGAAATAATAATAAAGGAATTGCTTCCTTGGTGATGATACTTACCTTTCTATAATTAAGAATGTTCATATCAAAAACTCATTATCTTATGAACATTTTCTTGTTTACTTTATTTCTTAATACTAATTTGTGACGTCATTATTCGAGAATCACTATTTGGCATCATGAATAAACGAGAGCATAAACAGCTTTTAACTTTTGTTATAATATGTACAATTTTTTTTAATTGTCGAGTAACTGAAGAAAAAAAATTACTTTATACAAATATTAGATTATTCAAAATAAGATGATTATAAATTTTATTTTGAATAATTTGAATATAACTCAAACCTTAACTATGTTGTTTTTTTTCTCTTTGTGCAACTAAGAAACTTCTAATGATGCTTGATCATAAAAGATTCAGACAATTGAAAGACTTCAAAACCTTTTTTGATTTTATATCTGTGTTGGCAACCCTGGTATATAGTATTACCCATTAAGGTAAAAGCCATTTTTGTTAGTTTTACACTTTTATGTCAAGTTTTTCCATTGGCAACACTTATATATGGTATCAAAAACCAATTTTAGTACACGCCATTTTCGTTCATTTTCTCACTTTTATGTTAATTTTTTCTATTAGCTTCGTTTAAGTTAAACAAGCTTCATAAGCAAGATGGCTATAAGTCGCAGCTCTAAACAGTTTGAATTTTTGTATATATTAAAATATGGTTTCGTAGATTAGTTCTTTTACTATACAAAACTGAAAAGTTTTCTACATGCCATAACTTTGTCATTTCTTGTCTCAAGAAGCTAAAAAATATCTTAAAATGCTCCTAAGAGTCTCAGCTTTCCGACATTATCTTCGGATTGACCGAGTAAAGTCGCATTCAGAAGATATTAGTGCAAACGTAAAGTCATCTCGTGAAATTGCTATGTTTCTAAAGATTTAATTTGTTCAACCTTCAGCAAAATTTACAGCAATCTCTCGCCGTTTACCAGGGTCTGATTGAGAAATTTATTCACTTAAAATCTCAAAGCAATGACTTGTGCAAAGTAGACTGTAAGTACTTTAGCTTACTGTTCACCAACAAATCAGCAAACAGCACGTTGAAGTCGATGAACAGTTAAGAAATAATAATAAAGGAATTGCTTCCTTGGTGATGATACTTACCTTTCTATAATTAAGAATGTTCATATCAAAAACTCATTATCTTATGAACATTTTCTTGTTTACTTTATTTCTTAATACTAATTTGTGACGTCATTATTCGAGAATCACTATTTGGCATCATGAATAAACGAGAGCATAAACAGCTTTTAACTTTTGTTATAATATGTACAATTTTTTTTAATTGTCGAGTAACTGAAGAAAAAAAATTACTTTATACAAATATTAGATTATTCAAAATAAGATGATTATAAATTTTATTTTGAATAATTTGAATATAACTCAAACCTTAACTATGTTGTTTTTTTTCTCTTTGTGCAACTAAGAAACTTCTAATGATGCTTGATCATAAAAGATTCAGACAATTGAAAGACTTCAAAACCTTTTTTGATTTTATATCTGTGTTGGCAACCCTGGTATATAGTATTACCCATTAAGGTAAAAGCCATTTTTGTTAGTTTTACACTTTTATGTCAAGTTTTTCCATTGGCAACACTTATATATGGTATCAAAAACCAATTTTAGTACACGCCATTTTCGTTCATTTTCTTACTTTTATGTTAATTTTTTCTATTAGCTTCGTTTAAGTTAAACAAGCTTCATAAGCAAGATGGCTATAAGTCGCAGCTCTAAACAGTTTGAATTTTTGTATATATTAAAATATGGTTTCGTAGATTAGTTCTTTTACTATACAAAACTGAAAAGTTTTCTACATGCCATAACTTTGTCATTTCTTGTCTCAAGAAGCTAAAAAATATCTTAAAATGCTCCTAAGAGTCTCAGCTTTCCGACATTATCTTCGGATTGACCGAGTAAAGTCGCATTCAGAAGATATTAGTGCAAACGTAAAGTCATCTCGTGAAATTGCTATGTTTCTAAAGATTTAATTTGTTCAACCTTCAGCAAAATTTACAGCAATCTCTCGCCGTTTACCAGGGTCTGATTGAGAAATTTATTCACTTAAAATCTCAAAGCAATGACTTAGTAGACTGTAAGTACTTTAGCTTACTGTTCACCAACAAATCAGCAAACAGCACGTTGAAGTCGATGAACAGTTAAGAAATAATAATAAAGGAATTGCTTCCTTGGTGATGATACTTACCTTTCTATAATTAAGAATGTTCATATCAAAAACTCATTATCTTATGAACATTTTCTTGTTTACTTTATTTCTTAATACTAATTTGTGACGTCATTATTCGAGAATCACTATTTGGCATCATGAATAAACGAGAGCATAAACAGCTTTTAACTTTTGTTATAATATGTACAATTTTTTTTAATTGTCGAGTAACTGAAGAAAAAAAATTACTTTATACAAATATTAGATTATTCAAAATAAGATGATTATAAATTTTATTTTGAATAATTTGAATATAACTCAAACCTTAACTATGTTGTTTTTTTTCTCTTTGTGCAACTAAGAAACTTCTAATGATGCTTGATCATAAAAGATTCAGACAATTGAAAGACTTCAAAACCTTTTTTGATTTTATATCTGTGTTGGCAACCCTGGTATATAGTATTACCCATTAAGGTAAAAGCCATTTTTGTTAGTTTTACACTTTTATGTCAAGTTTTTCCATTGGCAACACTTATATATGGTATCAAAAACCAATTTTAGTACACGCCATTTTCGTTCATTTTCTCACTTTTATGTTAATTTTTTCTATTAGCTTCGTTTAAGTTAAACAAGCTTCATAAGCAAGATGGCTATAAGTCGCAGCTCTAAACAGTTTGAATTTTTGTATATATTAAAATATGGTTTCGTAGATTAGTTCTTTTACTATACAAAACTGAAAAGTTTTCTACAAGCCATAACTTTGTCATTTCTTGTCTCAAGAAGCTAAAAAATATCTTAAAATGCTCCTAAGAGTCTCAGCTTTCCGACATTATCTTCGGATTGACCGAGTAAAGTCGCATTCAGAAGATGTTAGTGCAAACGTAAAGTCATCTCGTGAAATTGCTATGTTTCTAAAGATTTAATTTGTTCAACCTTCAGCAAAATTTACAGCAATCTCTCGCCGTTTACCAGGGTCTGATTGAGAAATTTCTTCACTTAAAATCTCAAAGCAATGACTTGTGCAAAGTAGACTGTAAGTACTTTAGCTTACTGTTCACCAACAAATCAGCAAACAGCACGTTGAAGTCGATGAACAGTTAAGAAATAATAATAAAGGAATTGCTTCCTTGGTGATGATACTTACCTTTCTATAATTAAGAATGTTCATATCAAAAACTCATTATCTTATGAACATTTTCTTGTTTACTTTATTTCTTAATACTAATTTGTGACGTCATTATTCGAGAATCACTATTTGGCATCATGAATAAACGAGAGCATAAACAGCTTTTAACTTTTGTTATAATATGTACAATTTTTTTTAATTGTCGAGTAGCTGAAGAAAAAAAATTACTTTATACAAATATTAGATTATTCAAAATAAGATGATTATAAATTTTATTTTGAATAATTTGAATATAACTCAAACCTTAACTATGTTGTTTTTTTTCTCTTTGTGCAACTAAGAAACTTCTAATGATGCTTGATCATAAAAGATTCAGACAATTGAAAGACTTCAAAACCTTTTTTGATTTTATATCTGTGTTGGCAACCCTGGTATATAGTATTACCCATTAAGGTAAAAGCCATTTTTGTTAGTTTTACACTTTTATGTCAAGTTTTTCCATTGGCAACACTTATATATGGTATCAAAAACCAATTTTAGTACACGCCATTTTCGTTCATTTTCTCACTTTTATGTTAATTTTTTCTATTAGCTTCGTTTAAGTTAAACAAGCTTCATAAGCAAGATGGCTATAAGTCGCAGCTCTAAACAGTTTGAATTTTTGTATATATTAAAATATGGTTTCGTAGATTAGTTCTTTTACTATACAAAACTGAAAAGTTTTCTACATGCCATAACTTTGTCATTTCTTGTCTCAAGAAGCTAAAAAATATCTTAAAATGCTCCTAAGAGTCTCAGCTTTCCGACATTATCTTCGGATTGACCGAGTAAAGTCGCATTCAGAAGATGTTAGTGCAAACGTAAAGTCATCTCGTGAAATTGCTATGTTTCTAAAGATTTAATTTGTTCAACCTTCAGCAAAATTTACAGCAATCTCTCGCCGTTTACCAGGGTCTGATTGAGAAATTTCTTCACTTAAAATCTCAAAGCAATGACTTGTGCAAAGTAGACTGTAAGTACTTTAGCTTACTGTTCACCAACAAATCAGCAAACAGCACGTTGAAGTCGATGAACAGTTAAGAAATAATAATAAAGGAATTGCTTCCTTGGTGATGATACTTACCTTTCTATAATTAAGAATGTTCATATCAAAAACTCATTATCTTATGAACATTTTCTTGTTTACTTTATTTCTTAATACTAATTTGTGACGTCATTATTCGAGAATCACTATTTGGCATCATGAATAAACGAGAGCATAAACAGCTTTTAACTTTTGTTATAATATGTACAATTTTTTTTAATTGTCGAGTAACTGAAGAAAAAAAATTACTTTATACAAATATTAGATTATTCAAAATAAGATGATTATAAATTTTATTTTGAATAATTTGAATATAACTCAAACCTTAACTATGTTGTTTTTTTTTCTCTTTGTGCAACTAAGAAACTTCTAATGATGCTTGATCATAAAAGATTTAGACAATTGAAAGACTTCAAAACCTTTTTTGATTTTATATCTGTGTTGGCAACCCTGGTATATAGTATTACCCATTAAGGTAAAAGCCATTTTTGTTAGTTTTACACTTTTATGTCAAGTTTTTCCATTGGCAACACTTATATATGGTATCAAAAACCAATTTTAGTACACGCCATTTTCGTTCATTTTCTCACTTTTATGTTAATTTTTTCTATTAGCTTCGTTTAAGTTAAACAAGCTTCATAAGCAAGATGGCTATAAGTCGCAGCTCTAAACAGTTTGAATTTTTGTATATATTAAAATATGGTTTCGTAGATTAGTTCTTTTACTATACAAAACTGAAAAGTTTTCTACAAGCCATAACTTTGTCATTTCTTGTCTCAAGAAGCTAAAAAATATCTTAAAATGCTCCTAAGAGTCTCAGCTTTCCGACATTATCTTCGGATTGACCGAGTAAAGTCGCATTCAGAAGATGTTAGTGCAAACGTAAAGTCATCTCGTGAAATTGCTATGTTTCTAAAGATTTAATTTGTTCAACCTTCAGCAAAATTTACAGCAATCTCTCGCCGTTTACCAGGGTCTGATTGAGAAATTTCTTCACTTAAAATCTCAAAGCAATGACTTGTGCAAAGTAGACTGTAAGTACTTTAGCTTACTGTTCACCAACAAATCAGCAAACAGCACGTTGAAGTCGATGAACAGTTAAGAAATAATAATAAAGGAATTGCTTCCTTGGTGATGATACTTACCTTTCTATAATTAAGAATGTTCATATCAAAAACTCATTATCTTATGAACATTTTCTTGTTTACTTTATTTCTTAATACTAATTTGTGACGTCATTATTCGAGAATCACTATTTGGCATCATGAATAAACGAGAGCATAAACAGCTTTTAACTTTTGTTATAATATGTACAATTTTTTTTAATTGTCGAGTAGCTGAAGAAAAAAAATTACTTTATACAAATATTAGATTATTCAAAATAAGATGATTATAAATTTTATTTTGAATAATTTGAATATAACTCAAACCTTAACTATGTTGTTTTTTTTCTCTTTGTGCAACTAAGAAACTTCTAATGATGCTTGATCATAAAAGATTCAGACAATTGAAAGACTTCAAAACCTTTTTTGATTTTATATCTGTGTTGGCAACCCTGGTATATAGTATTACCCATTAAGGTAAAAGCCATTTTTGTTAGTTTTACACTTTTATGTCAAGTTTTTCCATTGGCAACACTTATATATGGTATCAAAAACCAATTTTAGTACACGCCATTTTCGTTCATTTTCTCACTTTTATGTTAATTTTTTCTATTAGCTTCGTTTAAGTTAAACAAGCTTCATAAGCAAGATGGCTATAAGTCGCAGCTCTAAACAGTTTGAATTTTTGTATATATTAAAATATGGTTTCGTAGATTAGTTCTTTTACTATACAAAACTGAAAAGTTTTCTACATGCCATAACTTTGTCATTTCTTGTCTCAAGAAGCTAAAAAATATCTTAAAATGCTCCTAAGAGTCTCAGCTTTCCGACATTATCTTCGGATTGACCGAGTAAAGTCGCATTCAGAAGATGTTAGTGCAAACGTAAAGTCATCTCGTGAAATTGCTATGTTTCTAAAGATTTAATTTGTTCAACCTTCAGCAAAATTTACAGCAATCTCTCGCCGTTTACCAGGGTCTGATTGAGAAATTTCTTCACTTAAAATCTCAAAGCAATGACTTGTGCAAAGTAGACTGTAAGTACTTTAGCTTACTGTTCACCAACAAATCAGCAAACAGCACGTTGAAGTCGATGAACAGTTAAGAAATAATAATAAAGGAATTGCTTCCTTGGTGATGATACTTACCTTTCTATAATTAAGAATGTTCATATCAAAAACTCATTATCTTATGAACATTTTCTTGTTTACTTTATTTCTTAATACTAATTTGTGACGTCATTATTCGAGAATCACTATTTGGCATCATGAATAAACGAGAGCATAAACAGCTTTTAACTTTTGTTATAATATGTACAATTTTTTTTAATTGTCGAGTAACTGAAGAAAAAAAATTACTTTATACAAATATTAGATTATTCAAAATAAGATGATTATAAATTTTATTTTGAATAATTTGAATATAACTCAAACCTTAACTATGTTGTTTTTTTTTCTCTTTGTGCAACTAAGAAACTTCTAATGATGCTTGATCATAAAAGATTTAGACAATTGAAAGACTTCAAAACCTTTTTTGATTTTATATCTGTGTTGGCAACCCTGGTATATAGTATTACCCATTAAGGTAAAAGCCATTTTTGTTAGTTTTACACTTTTATGTCAAGTTTTTCCATTGGCAACACTTATATATGGTATCAAAAACCAATTTTAGTACACGCCATTTTCGTTCATTTTCTCACTTTTATGTTAATTTTTTCTATTAGCTTCGTTTAAGTTAAACAAGCTTCATAAGCAAGATGGCTATAAGTCGCAGCTCTAAACAGTTTGAATTTTTGTATATATTAAAATATGGTTTCGTAGATTAGTTCTTTTACTATACAAAACTGAAAAGTTTTCTACAAGCCATAACTTTGTCATTTCTTGTCTCAAGAAGCTAAAAAATATCTTAAAATGCTCCTAAGAGTCTCAGCTTTCCGACATTATCTTCGGATTGACCGAGTAAAGTCGCATTCAGAAGATGTTAGTGCAAACGTAAAGTCATCTCGTGAAATTGCTATGTTTCTAAAGATTTAATTTGTTCAACCTTCAGCAAAATTTACAGCAATCTCTCGCCGTTTACCAGGGTCTGATTGAGAAATTTCTTCACTTAAAATCTCAAAGCAATGACTTGTGCAAAGTAGACTGTAAGTACTTTAGCTTACTGTTCACCAACAAATCAGCAAACAGCACGTTGAAGTCGATGAACAGTTAAGAAATAATAATAAAGGAATTGCTTCCTTGGTGATGATACTTACCTTTCTATAATTAAGAATGTTCATATCAAAAACTCATTATCTTATGAACATTTTCTTGTTTACTTTATTTCTTAATACTAATTTGTGACGTCATTATTCGAGAATCACTATTTGGCATCATGAATAAACGAGAGCATAAACAGCTTTTAACTTTTGTTATAATATGTACAATTTTTTTTAATTGTCGAGTAACTGAAGAAAAAAAATTACTTTATACAAATATTAGATTATTCAAAATAAGATGATTATAAATTTTATTTTGAATAATTTGAATATAACTCAAACCTTAACTATGTTGTTTTTTTTTCTCTTTGTGCAACTAAGAAACTTCTAATGATGCTTGATCATAAAAGATTTAGACAATTGAAAGACTTCAAAACCTTTTTTGATTTTATATCTGTGTTGGCAACCCTGGTATATAGTATTACCCATTAAGGTAAAAGCCATTTTTGTTAGTTTTACACTTTTATGTCAAGTTTTTCCATTGGCAACACTTATATATGGTATCAAAAACCAATTTTAGTACACGCCATTTTCGTTCATTTTCTCACTTTTATGTTAATTTTTTCTATTAGCTTCGTTTAAGTTAAACAAGCTTCATAAGCAAGATGGCTATAAGTCGCAGCTCTAAACAGTTTGAATTTTTGTATATATTAAAATATGGTTTCGTAGATTAGTTCTTTTACTATACAAAACTGAAAAGTTTTCTACAAGCCATAACTTTGTCATTTCTTGTCTCAAGAAGCTAAAAAATATCTTAAAATGCTCCTAAGAGTCTCAGCTTTCCGACATTATCTTCGGATTGACCGAGTAAAGTCGCATTCAGAAGATGTTAGTGCAAACGTAAAGTCATCTCGTGAAATTGCTATGTTTCTAAAGATTTAATTTGTTCAACCTTCAGCAAAATTTACAGCAATCTCTCGCCGTTTACCAGGGTCTGATTGAGAAATTTCTTCACTTAAAATCTCAAAGCAATGACTTGTGCAAAGTAGACTGTAAGTACTTTAGCTTACTGTTCACCAACAAATCAGCAAACAGCACGTTGAAGTCGATGAACAGTTAAGAAATAATAATAAAGGAATTGCTTCCTTGGTGATGATACTTACCTTTCTATAATTAAGAATGTTCATATCAAAAACTCATTATCTTATGAATATTTTCTTGTTTACTTTATTTCTTAATACTAATTTGTGACGTCATTATTCGAGAATCACTATTTGGCATCATGAATAAACGAGAGCATAAACAGCTTTTAACTTTTGTTATAATATGTACAATTTTTTTTAATTGTCGAGTAGCTGAAGAAAAAAAATTACTTTATACAAATATTAGATTATTCAAAATAAGATGATTATAAATTTTATTTTGAATAATTTGAATATAACTCAAACCTTAACTATGTTATTTTTTTTCTCTTTGTGCAACTAAGAAACTTCTAATGATGCTTGATCATAAAAGATTCAGACAATTGAAAGACTTCAAAACCTTTTTTGATTTTATATCTGTGTTGGCAACCCTGGTATATAGTATTACCCATTAAGGTAAAAGCCATTTTTGTTAGTTTTACACTTTTATGTCAAGTTTTTCCATTGGCAACACTTATATATGGTATCAAAAACCAATTTTAGTACACGCCATTTTCGTTCATTTTCTCACTTTTATGTTAATTTTTTCTATTAGCTTCGTTTAAGTTAAACAAGCTGCATAAGCAAGATGGCTATAAGTCGCAGCTCTAAACAGTTTGAATTTTTGTATATATTAAAATATGGTTTCGTAGATTAGTTCTTTTACTATACAAAACTGAAAAGTTTTCTACAAGCCATAACTTTGTCATTTCTTGTCTCAAGAAGCTAAAAAATATCTTAAAATGCTCCTAAGAGTCTCAGCTTTCCGACATTATCTTCGGATTGACCGAGTAAAGTCGCATTCAGAAGATGTTAGTGCAAACGTAAAGTCATCTCGTGAAATTGCTATGTTTCTAAAGATTTAATTTGTTCAACCTTCAGCAAAATTTACAGCAATCTCTCGCCGTTTACCAGGGTCTGATTGAGAAATTTCTTCACTTAAAATCTCAAAGCAATGACTTGTGCAAAGTAGACTGTAAGTACTTTAGCTTACTGTTCACCAACAAATCAGCAAACAGCACGTTGAAGTCGATGAACAGTTAAGAAATAATAATAAAGGAATTGCTTCCTTGGTGATGATACTTACCTTTCTATAATTAAGAATGTTCATATCAAAAACTCATTATCTTATGAACATTTTCTTGTTTACTTTATTTCTTAATACTAATTTGTGACGTCATTATTCGAGAATCACTATTTGGCATCATGAATAAACGAGAGCATAAACAGCTTTTAACTTTTGTTATAATATGTACAATTTTTTTTAATTGTCGAGTAGCTGAAGAAAAAAAATTACTTTATACAAATATTAGATTATTCAAAATAAGATGATTATAAATTTTATTTTGAATAATTTGAATATAACTCAAACCTTAACTATGTTGTTTTTTTTCTCTTTGTGCAACTAAGAAACTTCTAATGATGCTTGATCATAAAAGATTCAGACAATTGAAAGACTTCAAAACCTTTTTTGATTTTATATCTGTGTTGGCAACCCTGGTATATAGTATTACCCATTAAGGTAAAAGCCATTTTTGTTAGTTTTACACTTTTATGTCAAGTTTTTCCATTGGCAACACTTATATATGGTATCAAAAACCAATTTTAGTACACGCCATTTTCGTTCATTTTCTCACTTTTATGTTAATTTTTTCTATTAGCTTCGTTTAAGTTAAACAAGCTGCATAAGCAAGATGGCTATAAGTCGCAGCTCTAAACAGTTTGAATTTTTGTATATATTAAAATATGGTTTCGTAGATTAGTTCTTTTACTATACAAAACTGAAAAGTTTTCTACAAGCCATAACTTTGTCATTTCTTGTCTCAAGAAGCTAAAAAATATCTTAAAATGCTCCTAAGAGTCTCAGCTTTCCGACATTATCTTCGGATTGACCGAGTAAAGTCGCATTCAGAAGATGTTAGTGCAAACGTAAAGTCATCTCGTGAAATTGCTATGTTTCTAAAGATTTAATTTGTTCAACCTTCAGCAAAATTTACAGCAATCTCTCGCCGTTTACCAGGGTCTGATTGAGAAATTTCTTCACTTAAAATCTCAAAGCAATGACTTGTGCAAAGTAGACTGTAAGTACTTTAGCTTACTGTTCACCAACAAATCAGCAAACAGCACGTTGAAGTCGATGAACAGTTAAGAAATAATAATAAAGGAATTGCTTCCTTGGTGATGATACTTACCTTTCTATAATTAAGAATGTTCATATCAAAAACTCATTATCTTATGAACATTTTCTTGTTTACTTTATTTCTTAATACTAATTTGTGACGTCATTATTCGAGAATCACTATTTGGCATCATGAATAAACGAGAGCATAAACAGCTTTTAACTTTTGT
The DNA here is from genome assembly GCF_965202585.1 of Thalia democratica. Taxonomy (NCBI): domain Eukaryota; kingdom Metazoa; phylum Chordata; class Thaliacea; order Salpida; family Salpidae; genus Thalia; species Thalia democratica. Next base: position 23,493,316 of record NC_139171.1, read on the forward strand.
TATAATATGTACAATTTTTTTTAATTGTCGAGTAGCTGAAGAAAAAAAATTACTTTATACAAATATTAGATTATTCAAAATAAGATGATTATAAATTTTATTTTGAATAATTTGAATATAACTCAAACCTTAACTATGTTGTTTTTTTTCTCTTTGTGCAACTAAGAAACTTCTAATGATGCTTGATCATAAAAGATTCAGACAATTGAAAGACTTCAAAACCTTTTTTGATTTTATATCTGTGTTGGCAACCCTGGTATATAGTATTACCCATTAAGGTAAAAGCAATTTTTGTTAGTTTTTACACTTTTATGTCAAGTTTTTCCATTGGCAACACTTATATATGGTATCAAAAACCAATTTTAGTACACGCCATTTTCGTTCATTTTCTCACTTTTATGTTAATTTTTTCTATTAGCTTCGTTTAAGTTAAACAAGCTTCATAAGCAAGATGGCTATAAGTCGCAGCTCTAAACAGTTTGAATTTTTGTATATATTAAAATATGGTTTCGTAGATTAGTTCTTTTACTATACAAAACTGAAAAGTTTTCTACAAGCCATAACTTTGTCATTTCTTGTCTCAAGAAGCTAAAAAATATCTTAAAATGCTTCTAAGAGTCTCAGTTTTCCGACATTATCTTCGGATTGACCGAGTAAAGTCGCATTCAGAAGATGTTAGTGCAAACGTAAAGTCATCTCGTGAAATTGCTATGTTTCTAAAGATTTAATTTGTTCAACCTTCAGCAAAATTTACAGCAATCTCTCGCCGTTTACCAGGGTCTGATTGAGAAATTTCTTCACTTAAAATCTCAAAGCAATGACTTGTGCAAAGTAGACTGTAAGTACTTTAGCTTACTGTTCACCAACAAATCAGCAAACAGCACGTTGAAGTCGATGAACAGTTAAGAAATAATAATAAAGGAATTGCTTCCTTGGTGATGATACTTACCTTTCTATAATTAAGAATGTTCATATCAAAAACTCATTATCTTATGAACATTTTCTTGTTTACTTTATTTCTTAATACTAATTTGTGACGTCATTATTCGAGAATCACTATTTGGCATCATGAATAAACGAGAGCATAAACAGCTTTTAACTTTTGTTATAATATGTACAATTTTTTTTAATTGTCGAGTAGCTGAAGAAAAAAAATTACTTTATACAAATATTAGATTATTCAAAATAAGATGATTATAAATTTTATTTTGAATAATTTGAATATAACTCAAACCTTAACTATGTTGTTTTTTTTCTCTTTGTGCAACTAAGAAACTTCTAATGATGCTTGATCATAAAAGATTCAGACAATTGAAAGACTTCAAAACCTTTTTTGATTTTATATCTGTGTTGGCAACCCTGGTATATAGTATTACCCATTAAGGTAAAAGCAATTTTTGTTAGTTTTTACACTTTTATGTCAAGTTTTTCCATTGGCAACACTTATATATGGTATCAAAAACCAATTTTAGTACACGCCATTTTCGTTCATTTTCTCACTTTTATGTTAATTTTTTCTATTAGCTTCGTTTAAGTTAAACAAGCTTCATAAGCAAGATGGCTATAAGTCGCAGCTCTAAACAGTTTGAATTTTTGTATATATTAAAATATGGTTTCGTAGATTAGTTCTTTTACTATACAAAACTGAAAAGTTTTCTACAAGCCATAACTTTGTCATTTCTTGTCTCAAGAAGCTAAAAAATATCTTAAAATGCTTCTAAGAGTCTCAGTTTTCCGACATTATCTTCGGATTGACCGAGTAAAGTCGCATTCAGAAGATGTTAGTGCAAACGTAAAGTCATCTCGTGAAATTGCTATGTTTCTAAAGATTTAATTTGTTCAACCTTCAGCAAAATTTACAGCAATCTCTCGCCGTTTACCAGGGTCTGATTGAGAAATTTCTTCACTTAAAATCTCAAAGCAATGACTTGTGCAAAGTAGACTGTAAGTACTTTAGCTTACTGTTCACCAACAAATCAGCAAACAGCACGTTGAAGTCGATGAACAGTTAAGAAATAATAATAAAGGAATTGCTTCCTTGGTGATGATACTTACCTTTCTATAATTAAGAATGTTCATATCAAAAACTCATTATATTATGAACATTTTCTTGTTTACTTTATTTCTTAATACTAATTTGTGACGTCATTATTCGAGAATCACTATTTGGCATCATGAATAAACGAGAGCATAAACAGCTTTTAACTTTTGTTATAATATGTACAATTTTTTTTAATTGTCGAGTAGCTGAAGAAAAAAAATTACTTTATACAAATATTAGATTATTCAAAATAAGATGATTATAAATTTTATTTTGAATAATTTGAATATAACTCAAACCTTAACTATGTTGTTTTTTTTTCTCTTTGTGCAACTAAGAAACTTCTAATGATGCTTGATCATAAAAGATTCAGACAATTGAAAGACTTCAAAACCTTTTTTGATTTTATATCTGTGTTGGCAACCCTGGTATATAGTATTACCCATTAAGGTAAAAGCAATTTTTGTTAGTTTTTACACTTTTATGTCAAGTTTTTCCATTGGCAACACTTATATATGGTATCAAAAACCAATTTTAGTACACGCCATTTTCGTTCATTTTCTCACTTTTATGTTAATTTTTTCTATTAGCTTCGTTTAAGTTAAACAAGCTTCATAAGCAAGATGGCTATAAGTCGCAGCTCTAAACAGTTTGAATTTTTGTATATATTAAAATATGGTTTCGTAGATTAGTTCTTTTACTATACAAAACTGAAAAGTTTTCTACAAGCCATAACTTTGTCATTTCTTGTCTCAAGAAGCTAAAAAATATCTTAAAATGCTTCTAAGAGTCTCAGTTTTCCGACATTATCTTCGGATTGACCGAGTAAAGTCGCATTCAGAAGATGTTAGTGCAAACGTAAAGTCATCTCGTGAAATTGCTATGTTTCTAAAGATTTAATTTGTTCAACCTTCAGCAAAATTTACAGCAATCTCTCGCCGTTTACCAGGGTCTGATTGAGAAATTTCTTCACTTAAAATCTCAAAGCAATGACTTGTGCAAAGTAGACTGTAAGTACTTTAGCTTACTGTTCACCAACAAATCAGCAAACAGCACGTTGAAGTCGATGAACAGTTAAGAAATAATAATAAAGGAATTGCTTCCTTGGTGATGATACTTACCTTTCTATAATTAAGAATGTTCATATCAAAAACTCATTATCTTATGAACATTTTCTTGTTTACTTTATTTCTTAATACTAATTTGTGACGTCATTATTCGAGAATCACTATTTGGCATCATGAATAAACGAGAGCATAAACAGCTTTTAACTTTTGTTATAATATGTGTAATTTTTTTTAATTGTCGAGTAGCTGAAGAAAAAAAATTACTTTATACAAATATTAGATTATTCAAAATAAGATGATTATAAATTTTATTTTGAATAATTTGAATATAACTCAAACCTTAACTATGTTGTTTTTTTCTCTTTGTGCAACTAAGAAACTTCTAATGATGCTTGATCATAAAAGATTCAGACAATTGAAAGACTTCAAAACCTTTTTTGATTTTATATCTGTGTTGGCAACCCTGGTATATAGTATTACCCATTAAGGTAAAAGCCATTTTTGTTAGTTTTACACTTTTATGTCAAGTTTTTCCATTGGCAACACTTATATATGGTATCAAAAACCAATTTTAGTACACGCCATTTTCGTTCATTTTCTCACTTTTATGTTAATTTTTTCTATTAGCTTCGTTTAAGTTAAACAAGCTTCATAAGCAAGATGGCTATAAGTCGCAGCTCTAAACAGTTTGAATTTTTGTATATATTAAAATATGGTTTCGTAGATTAGTTCTTTTACTATACAAAACTGAAAAGTTTTCTACAAGCCATAACTTTGTCATTTCTTGTCTCAAGAAGCTAAAAAATATCTTAAAATGCTCCTAAGAGTCTCAGCTTTCCGACATTATCTTCGGATTGACCGAGTAAAGTCGCATTCAGAAGATGTTAGTGCAAACGTAAAGTCATCTCGTGAAATTGCTATGTTTCTAAAGATTTAATTTGTTCAACCTTCAGCAAAATTTACAGCAATCTCTCGCCGTTTACCAGGGTCTGATTGAGAAATTTCTTCACTTAAAATCTCAAAGCAATGACTTGTGCAAAGTAGACTGTAAGTACTTTAGCTTACTGTTCACCAACAAATCAGCAAACAGCACGTTGAAGTCGATGAACAGTTAAGAAATAATAATAAAGGAATTGCTTCCTTGGTGATGATACTTACCTTTCTATAATTAAGAATGTTCATATCAAAAACTCATTATCTTATGAACATTTTCTTGTTTACTTTATTTCTTAATACTAATTTGTGACGTCATTATTCGAGAATCACTATTTGGCATCATGAATAAACGAGAGCATAAACAGCTTTTAACTTTTGTTATAATATGTACAATTTTTTTTAATTGTCGAGTAGCTGAAGAAAAAAAATTACTTTATACAAATATTAGATTATTCAAAATAAGATGATTATAAATTTTATTTTGAATAATTTGAATATAACTCAAACCTTAACTATGTTGTTTTTTTTTCTCTTTGTGCAACTAAGAAACTTCTAATGATGCTTGATCATAAAAGATTCAGACAATTGAAAGACTTCAAAACCTTTTTTGATTTTATATCTGTGTTGGCAACCCTGGTATATAGTATTACCCATTAAGGTAAAAGCCATTTTTGTTAGTTTTACACTTTTATGTCAAGTTTTTCCATTGGCAACACTTATATATGGTATCAAAAACCAATTTTAGTACACGCCATTTTCGTTCATTTTCTCACTTTTATGTTAATTTTTTCTATTAGCTTCGTTTAAATTAAACAAGCTTCATAAGCAAGATGGCTATAAGTCGCAGCTCTAAACAGTTTGAATTTTTGTATATATTAAAATATGGTTTCGTAGATTAGTTCTTTTACTATACAAAACTGAAAAGTTTTCTACATGCCATAACTTTGTCATTTCTTGTCTCAAGAAGCTAAAAAATATCTTAAAATGCTCCTAAGAGTCTCAGCTTTCCGACATTATCTTCGGATTGACCGAGTAAAGTCGCATTCAGAAGATGTTAGTGCAAACGTAAAGTCATCTCGTGAAATTGCTATGTTTCTAAAGATTTAATTTGTTCAACCTTCAGCAAAATTTACAGCAATCTCTCGCCGTTTACCAGGGTCTGATTGAGAAATTTCTTCACTTAAAATCTCAAAGCAATGACTTGTGCAAAGTAGACTGTAAGTACTTTAGCTTACTGTTCACCAACAAATCAGCAAACAGCACGTTGAAGTCGATGAACAGTTAAGAAATAATAATAAAGGAATTGCTTCCTTGGTGATGATACTTACCTTTCTATAATTAAGAATGTTCATTTCAAAAACTCATTATCTTATGAACATTTTCTTGTTTACTTTATTTCTTAATACTAATTTGTGACGTCATTATTCGAGAATCACTATTTGGCATCATGAATAAACGAGAGCATAAACAGCTTTTAACTTTTGTTATAATATGTACAATTTTTTTTAATTGTCGAGTAACTGAAGAAAAAAAATTACTTTATACAAATATTAGATTATTCAAAATAAGATGATTATAAATTTTATTTTGAATAATTTGAATATAACTCAAACCTTAACTATGTTGTTTTTTTTCTCTTTGTGCAACTAAGAAACTTCTAATGATGCTTGATCATAAAAGATTCAGACAATTGAAAGACTTCAAAACCTTTTTTGATTTTATATCTGTGTTGGCAACCCTGGTATATAGTATTACCCATTAAGGTAAAAGCCATTTTTCTTAGTTTTACACTTTTATGTCAAGTTTTTCCATTGGCAACACTTATATATGGTATCAAAAACCAATTTTAGTACACGCCATTTTCGTTCATTTTCTCACTTTTATGTTAATTTTTTCTATTAGCTTCGTTTAAGTTAAACAAGCTTCATAAGCAAGATGGCTATAAGTCGCAGCTCTAAACAGTTTGAATTTTTGTATATATTAAAATATGGTTTCGTAGATTAGTTCTTTTACTATACAAAACTGAAAAGTTTTCTACAAGCCATAACTTTGTCATTTCTTGTCTCAAGAAGCTAAAAAATATCTTAAAATGCTCCTAAGAGTCTCAGCTTTCCGACATTATCTTCGGATTGACCGAGTAAAGTCGCATTCAGAAGATGTTAGTGCAAACGTAAAGTCATCTCGTGAAATTGCTATGTTTCTAAAGATTTAATTTGTTCAACCTTCAGCAAAATTTACAGCAATCTCTCGCCGTTTACCAGGGTCTGATTGAGAAATTTCTTCACTTAAAATCTCAAAGCAATGACTTGTGCAAAGTAGACTGTAAGTACTTTAGCTTACTGTTCACCAACAAATCAGCAAACAGCACGTTGAAGTCGATGAACAGTTAAGAAATAATAATAAAGGAATTGCTTCCTTGGTGATGATACTTACCTTTCTATAATTAAGAATGTTCATATCAAAAACTCATTATCTTATGAACATTTTCTTGTTTACTTTATTTCTTAATACTAATTTGTGACGTCATTATTCGAGAATCACTATTTGGCATCATGAATAAACGAGAGCATAAACAGCTTTTAACTTTTGTTATAATATGTACAATTTTTTTTAATTGTCGAGTAGCTGAAGAAAAAAAATTACTTTATACAAATATTAGATTATTCAAAATAAGATGATTATAAATTTTATTTTGAATAATTTGAATATAACTCAAACCTTAACTATGTTGTTTTTTTTTCTCTTTGTGCAACTAAGAAACTTCTAATGATGCTTGATCATAAAAGATTCAGACAATTGAAAGACTTCAAAACCTTTTTTGATTTTATATCTGTGTTGGCAACCCTGGTATATAGTATTACCCATTAAGGTAAAAGCCATTTTTGTTAGTTTTACACTTTTATGTCAAGTTTTTCCATTGGCAACACTTATATATGGTATCAAAAACCAATTTTAGTACACGCCATTTTCGTTCATTTTCTCACTTTTATGTTAATTTTTTCTATTAGCTTCGTTTAAATTAAACAAGCTTCATAAGCAAGATGGCTATAAGTCGCAGCTCTAAACAGTTTGAATTTTTGTATATATTAAAATATGGTTTCGTAGATTAGTTCTTTTACTATACAAAACTGAAAAGTTTTCTACATGCCATAACTTTGTCATTTCTTGTCTCAAGAAGCTAAAAAATATCTTAAAATGCTCCTAAGAGTCTCAGCTTTCCGACATTATCTTCGGATTGACCGAGTAAAGTCGCATTCAGAAGATGTTAGTGCAAACGTAAAGTCATCTCGTGAAATTGCTATGTTTCTAAAGATTTAATTTGTTCAACCTTCAGCAAAATTTACAGCAATCTCTCGCCGTTTACCAGGGTCTGATTGAGAAATTTCTTCACTTAAAATCTCAAAGCAATGACTTGTGCAAAGTAGACTGTAAGTACTTTAGCTTACTGTTCACCAACAAATCAGCAAACAGCACGTTGAAGTCGATGAACAGTTAAGAAATAATAATAAAGGAATTGCTTCCTTGGTGATGATACTTACCTTTCTATAATTAAGAATGTTCATTTCAAAAACTCATTATCTTATGAACATTTTCTTGTTTACTTTATTTCTTAATACTAATTTGTGACGTCATTATTCGAGAATCACTATTTGGCATCATGAATAAACGAGAGCATAAACAGCTTTTAACTTTTGTTATAATATGTACAATTTTTTTTAATTGTCGAGTAACTGAAGAAAAAAAATTACTTTATACAAATATTAGATTATTCAAAATAAGATGATTATAAATTTTATTTTGAATAATTTGAATATAACTCAAACCTTAACTATGTTGTTTTTTTTCTCTTTGTGCAACTAAGAAACTTCTAATGATGCTTGATCATAAAAGATTCAGACAATTGAAAGACTTCAAAACCTTTTTTGATTTTATATCTGTGTTGGCAACCCTGGTATATAGTATTACCCATTAAGGTAAAAGCCATTTTTCTTAGTTTTACACTTTTATGTCAAGTTTTTCCATTGGCAACACTTATATATGGTATCAAAAACCAATTTTAGTACACGCCATTTTCGTTCATTTTCTCACTTTTATGTTAATTTTTTCTATTAGCTTCGTTTAAGTTAAACAAGCTTCATAAGCAAGATGGCTATAAGTCGCAGCTCTAAACAGTTTGAATTTTTGTATATATTAAAATATGGTTTCGTAGATTAGTTCTTTTACTATACAAAACTGAAAAGTTTTCTACAAGCCATAACTTTGTCATTTCTTGTCTCAAGAAGCTAAAAAATATCTTAAAATGCTCCTAAGAGTCTCAGCTTTCCGACATTATCTTCGGATTGACCGAGTAAAGTCGCATTCAGAAGATGTTAGTGCAAACGTAAAGTCATCTCGTGAAATTGCTATGTTTCTAAAGATTTAATTTGTTCAACCTTCAGCAAAATTTACAGCAATCTCTCGCCGTTTACCAGGGTCTGATTGAGAAATTTCTTCACTTAAAATCTCAAAGCAATGACTTGTGCAAAGTAGACTGTAAGTACTTTAGCTTACTGTTCACCAACAAATCAGCAAACAGCACGTTGAAGTCGATGAACAGTTAAGAAATAATAATAAAGGAATTGCTTCCTTGGTGATGATACTTACCTTTCTATAATTAAGAATGTTCATATCAAAAACTCATTATCTTATGAACATTTTCTTGTTTACTTTATTTCTTAATACTAATTTGTGACGTCATTATTCGAGAATCACTATTTGGCATCATGAATAAACGAGAGCATAAACAGCTTTTAACTTTTGTTATAATATGTACAATTTTTTTTAATTGTCGAGTAACTGAAGAAAAAAAATTACTTTATACAAATATTAGATTATTCAAAATAAGATGATTATAAATTTTATTTTGAATAATTTGAATATAACTCAAACCTTAACTATGTTGTTTTTTTTCTCTTTGTGCAACTAAGAAACTTCTAATGATGCTTGATCATAAAAGATTCAGACAATTGAAAGACTTCAAAACCTTTTTTGATTTTATATCTGTGTTGGCAACCCTGGTATATAGTATTACCCATTAAGGTAAAAGCCATTTTTGTTAGTTTTACACTTTTATGTCAAGTTTTTCCATTGGCAACACTTATATATGGTATCAAAAACCAATTTTAGTACACGCCATTTTCGTTCATTTTCTCACTTTTATGTTAATTTTTTCTATTAGCTTCGTTTAAGTTAAACAAGCTTCATAAGCAAGATGGCTATAAGTCGCAGCTCTAAACAGTTTGAATTTTTGTATATATTAAAATATGGTTTCGTAGATTAGTTCTTTTACTATTCAAAACTGAAAAGTTTTCTACAAGCCATAACTTTGTCATTTCTTGTCTCAAGAAGCTAAAAAATATCTTAAAATGCTCCTAAGAGTCTCAGCTTTCCGACATTATCTTCGGATTGACCGAGTAAAGTCGCATTCAGAAGATGTTAGTGCAAACGTAAAGTCATCTCGTGAAATTGCTATGTTTCTAAAGATTTAATTTGTTCAACCTTCAGCAAAATTTACAGCAATCTCTCGCCGTTTACCAGGGTCTGATTGAGAAATTTCTTCACTTAAAATCTCAAAGCAATGACTTGTGCAAAGTAGACTGTAAGTACTTTAGCTTACTGTTCACCAACAAATCAGCAAACAGCACGTTGAAGTCGATGAACAGTTAAGAAATAATAATAAAGGAATTGCTTCCTTGGTGATGATACTTACCTTTCTATAATTAAGAATGTTCATATCAAAAACTCATTATCTTATGAACATTTTCTTGTTTACTTTATTTCTTAATACTAATTTGTGACGTCATTATTCGAGAATCACTATTTGGCATCATGAATAAACGAGAGCATAAACAGCTTTTAACTTTTGTTATAATATGTACAATTTTTTTTAATTGTCGAGTAGCTGAAGAAAAAAAATTACTTTATACAAATATTAGATTATTCAAAATAAGATGATTATAAATTTTATTTTGAATAATTTGAATATAACTCAAACCTTAACTATGTTGTTTTTTTTCTCTTTGTGCAACTAAGAAACTTCTAATGATGCTTGATCATAAAAGATTCAGACAATTGAAAGACTTCAAAACCTTTTTTGATTTTATATCTGTGTTGGCAACCCTGGTATATAGTATTACCCATTAAGGTAAAAGCCATTTTTGTTAGTTTTACACTTTTATGTCAAGTTTTTCCATTGGCAACACTTATATATGGTATCAAAAAGCAATTTTAGTACACGCCATTTTCGTTCATTTTCTCACTTTTATGTTAATTTTTTCTATTAGCTTCGTTTAAATTAAACAAGCTTCATAAGCAAGATGGCTATAAGTCGCAGCTCTAAACAGTTTGAATTTTTGTATATATTAAAATATGGTTTCGTAGATTAGTTCTTTTACTATACAAAACTGAAAAGTTTTCTACATGCCATAACTTTGTCATTTCTTGTCTCAAGAAGCTAAAAAATATCTTAAAATGCTCCTAAGAGTCTCAGCTTTCCGACATTATCTTCGGATTGACCGAGTAAAGTCGCATTCAGAAGATGTTAGTGCAAACGTAAAGTCATCTCGTGAAATTGCTATGTTTCTAAAGATTTAATTTGTTCAACCTTCAGCAAAATTTACAGCAATCTCTCGCCGTTTACCAGGGTCTGATTGAGAAATTTCTTCACTTAAAATCTCAAAGCAATGACTTGTGCAAAGTAGACTGTAAGTACTTTAGCTTACTGTTCACCAACAAATCAGCAAACAGCACGTTGAAGTCGATGAACAGTTAAGAAATAATAATAAAGGAATTGCTTCCTTGGTGATGATACTTACCTTTCTATAATTAAGAATGTTCATTTCAAAAACTCATTATCTTATGAACATTTTCTTGTTTACTTTATTTCTTAATACTAGTTTGTGACGTCATTATTCGAGAATCACTATTTGGCATCATGAATAAACGAGAGCATAAACAGCTTTTAACTTTTGTTATAATATGTACAATTTTTTTTAATTGTCGAGTAGCTGAAGAAAAAAAATTACTTTATACAAATATTAGATTATTCAAAATAAGATGATTATAAATTTTATTTTGAATAATTTGAATATAACTCAAACCTTAACTATGTTGTTTTTTTTTCTCTTTGTGCAACTAAGAAACTTCTAATGATGCTTGATCATAAAAGATTCAGACAATTGAAAGACTTCAAAACCTTTTTTGATTTTATATCTGTGTTGGCAACCCTGGTATATAGTATTACCCATTAAGGTAAAAGCCATTTTTGTTAGTTTTACACTTTTATGTCAAGTTTTTCCATTGGCAACACTTATATATGGTATCAAAAACCAATTTTAGTACACGCCATTTTCGTTCATTTTCTCACTTTTATGTTAATTTTTTCTATTAGCTTCGTTTAAGTTAAACAAGCTTCATAAGCAAGATGGCTATAAGTCGCAGCTCTAAACAGTTTGAATTTTTGTATATATTAAAATATGGTTTCGTAGATTAGTTCTTTTACTATTCAAAACTGAAAAGTTTTCTACAAGCCATAACTTTGTCATTTCTTGTCTCAAGAAGCTAAAAAATATCTTAAAATGCTCCTAAGAGTCTCAGCTTTCCGACATTATCTTCGGATTGACCGAGTAAAGTCGCATTCAGAAGATGTTAGTGCAAACGTAAAGTCATCTCGTGAAATTGCTATGTTTCTAAAGATTTAATTTGTTCAACCTTCAGCAAAATTTACAGCAATCTCTCGCCGTTTACCAGGGTCTGATTGAGAAATTTCTTCACTTAAAATCTCAAAGCAATGACTTGTGCAAAGTAGACTGTAAGTACTTTAGCTTACTGTTCACCAACAAATCAGCAAACAGCACGTTGAAGTCGATGAACAGTTAAGAAATAATAATAAAGGAATTGCTTCCTTGGTGATGATACTTACCTTTCTATAATTAAGAATGTTCATTTCAAAAACTCATTATCTTATGAACATTTTCTTGTTTACTTTATTTCTTAATACTAATTTGTGACGTCATTATTCGAGAATCACTATTTGGCATCATGAATAAACGAGAGCATAAACAGCTTTTAACTTTTGTTATAATATGTACAATTTTTTTTAATTGTCGAGTAGCTGAAGAAAAAAAATTACTTTATACAAATATTAGATTATTCAAAATAAGATGATTATAAATTTTATTTTGAATAATTTGAATATAACTCAAACCTTAACTATGTTGTTTTTTTTCTCTTTGTGCAACTAAGAAACTTCTAATGATGCTTGATCATAAAAGATTCAGACAATTGAAAGACTTCAAAACCTTTTTTGATTTTATATCTGTGTTGGCAACCCTGGTATATAGTATTACCCATTAAGGTAAAAGCCATTTTTGTTAGTTTTACACTTTTATGTCAAGTTTTTCCATTGGCAACACTTATATATGGTATCAAAAACCAATTTTAGTACACGCCATTTTCGTTCATTTTCTCACTTTTATGTTAATTTTTTCTATTAGCTTCGTTTAAGTTAAACAAGCTTCATAAGCAAGATGGCTATAAGTCGCAGCTCTAAACAGTTTGAATTTTTGTATATATTAAAATATGGTTTCGTAGATTAGTTCTTTTACTATTCAAAACTGAAAAGTTTTCTACAAGCCATAACTTTGTCATTTCTTGTCTCAAGAAGCTAAAAAATATCTTAAAATGCTCCTAAGAGTCTCAGCTTTCCGACATTATCTTCGGATTGACCGAGTAAAGTCGCATTCAGAAGATGTTAGTGCAAACGTAAAGTCATCTCGTGAAATTGCTATGTTTCTAAAGATTTAATTTGTTCAACCTTCAGCAAAATTTACAGCAATCTCTCGCCGTTTACCAGGGTCTGATTGAGAAATTTCTTCACTTAAAATCTCAAAGCAATGACTTGTGCAAAGTAGACTGTAAGTACTTTAGCTTACTGTTCACCAACAAATCAGCAAACAGCACGTTGAAGTCGATGAACAGTTAAGAAATAATAATAAAGGAATTGCTTCCTTGGTGATGATACTTACCTTTCTATAATTAAGAATGTTCATATCAAAAACTCATTATCTTATGAACATTTTCTTGTTTACTTTATTTCTTAATACTAATTTGTGACGTCATTATTCGAGAATCACTATTTGGCATCATGAATAAACGAGAGCATAAACAGCTTTTAACTTTTGTTATAATATGTACAATTTTTTTTAATTGTCGAGTAGCTGAAGAAAAAAAATTACTTTATACAAATATTAGATTATTCAAAATAAGATGATTATAAATTTTATTTTGAATAATTTGAATATAACTCAAACCTTAACTATGTTGTTTTTTTCTCTTTGTGCAACTAAGAAACTTCTAATGATGCTTGATCATAAAAGATTCAGACAATTGAAAGACTTCAAAACCTTTTTTGATTTTATATCTGTGTTGGCAACCCTGGTATATAGTATTACCCATTAAGGTAAAAGCCATTTTTGTTAGTTTTACACTTTTATGTCAAGTTTTTCCATTGGCAACACTTATATATGGTATCAAAAACCAATTTTAGTACACGCCATTTTCGTTCATTTTCTCACTTTTATGTTAATTTTTTCTATTAGCTTCGTTTAAGTTAAACAAGCTTCATAAGCAAGATGGCTATAAGTCGCAGCTCTAAACAGTTTGAATTTTTGTATATATTAAAATATGGTTTCGTAGATTAGTTCTTTTACTATACAAAACTGAAAAGTTTTCTACAAGCCATAACTTTGTCATTTCTTGTCTCAAGAAGCTAAAAAATATCTTAAAATGCTCCTAAGAGTCTCAGCTTTCCGACATTATCTTCGGATTGACCGAGTAAAGTCGCATTCAGAAGATGTTAGTGCAAACGTAAAGTCATCTCGTGAAATTGCTATGTTTCTAAAGATTTAATTTGTTCAACCTTCAGCAAAATTTACAGCAATCTCTCGCCGTTTACCAGGGTCTGATTGAGAAATTTCTTCACTTAAAATCTCAAAGCAATGACTTGTGCAAAGTAGACTGTAAGTACTTTAGCTTACTGTTCACCAACAAATCAGCAAACAGCACGTTGAAGTCGATGAACAGTTAAGAAATAATAATAAAGGAATTGCTTCCTTGGTGATGATACTTACCTTTCTATAATTAAGAATGTTCATATCAAAAACTCATTATCTTATGAACATTTTCTTGTTTACTTTATTTCTTAATACTAATTTGTGACGTCATTATTCGAGAATCACTATTTGGCATCATGAATAAACGAGAGCATAAACAGCTTTTAACTTTTGTTATAATATGTACAATTTTTTTTAATTGTCGAGTAGCTGAAGAAAAAAAATTACTTTATACAAATATTAGATTATTCAAAATAAGATGATTATAAATTTTATTTTGAATAATTTGAATATAACTCAAACCTTAACTATGTTGTTTTTTTTTCTCTTTGTGCAACTAAGAAACTTCTAATGATGCTTGATCATAAAAGATTCAGACAATTGAAAGACTTCAAAACCTTTTTTGATTTTATATCTGTGTTGGCAACCCTGGTATATAGTATTACCCATTAAGGTAAAAGCCATTTTTGTTAGTTTTACACTTTTATGTCAAGTTTTTCCATTGGCAACACTTATATATGGTATCAAAAACCAATTTTAGTACACGCCATTTTCGTTCATTTTCTCACTTTTATGTTAATTTTTTCTATTAGCTTCGTTTAAATTAAACAAGCTTCATAAGCAAGATGGCTATAAGTCGCAGCTCTAAACAGTTTGAATTTTTGTATATATTAAAATATGGTTTCGTAGATTAGTTCTTTTACTATACAAAACTGAAAAGTTTTCTACATGCCATAACTTTGTCATTTCTTGTCTCAAGAAGCTAAAAAATATCTTAAAATGCTCCTAAGAGTCTCAGCTTTCCGACATTATCTTCGGATTGACCGAGTAAAGTCGCATTCAGAAGATGTTAGTGCAAACGTAAAGTCATCTCGTGAAATTGCTATGTTTCTAAAGATTTAATTTGTTCAACCTTCAGCAAAATTTACAGCAATCTCTCGCCGTTTACCAGGGTCTGATTGAGAAATTTCTTCACTTAAAATCTCAAAGCAATGACTTGTGCAAAGTAGACTGTAAGTACTTTAGCTTACTGTTCACCAACAAATCAGCAAACAGCACGTTGAAGTCGATGAACAGTTAAGAAATAATAATAAAGGAATTGCTTCCTTGGTGATGATACTTACCTTTCTATAATTAAGAATGTTCATATCAAAAACTCATTATCTTATGAACATTTTCTTGTTTACTTTATTTCTTAATACTAATTTGTGACGTCATTATTCGAGAATCACTATTTGGCATCATGAATAAACGAGAGCATAAACAGCTTTTAACTTTTGTTATAATATGTACAATTTTTTTTAATTGTCGAGTAACTGAAGAAAAAAAATTACTTTATACAAATATTAGATTATTCAAAATAAGATGATTATAAATTTTATTTTGAATAATTTGAATATAACTCAAACCTTAACTATGTTGTTTTTTTTCTCTTTGTGCAACTAAGAAACTTCTAATGATGCTTGATCATAAAAGATTCAGACAATTGAAAGACTTCAAAACCTTTTTTGATTTTATATCTGTGTTGGCAACCCTGGTATATAGTATTACCCATTAAGGTAAAAGCCATTTTTGTTAGTTTTACACTTTTATGTCAAGTTTTTCCATTGGCAACACTTATATATGGTATCAAAAACCAATTTTAGTACACGCCATTTTCGTTCATTTTCTCACTTTTATGTTAATTTTTTCTATTAGCTTCGTTTAAGTTAAACAAGCTTCATAAGCAAGATGGCTATAAGTCGCAGCTCTAAACAGTTTGAATTTTTGTATATATTAAAATATGGTTTCGTAGATTAGTTCTTTTACTATACAAAACTGAAAAGTTTTCTACAAGCCATAACTTTGTCATTTCTTGTCTCAAGAAGCTAAAAAATATCTTAAAATGCTCCTAAGAGTCTCAGCTTTCCGACATTATCTTCGGATTGACCGAGTAAAGTCGCATTCAGAAGATGTTAGTGCAAACGTAAAGTCATCTCGTGAAATTGCTATGTTTCTAAAGATTTAATTTGTTCAACCTTCAGCAAAATTTACAGCAATCTCTCGCCGTTTACCAGGGTCTGATTGAGAAATTTCTTCACTTAAAATCTCAAAGCAATGACTTGTGCAAAGTAGACTGTAAGTACTTTAGCTTACTGTTCACCAACAAATCAGCAAACAGCACGTTGAAGTCGATGAACAGTTAAGAAATAATAATAAAGGAATTGCTTCCTTGGTGATGATACTTACCTTTCTATAATTAAGAATGTTCATATCAAAAACTCATTATCTTATGAACATTTTCTTGTTTACTTTATTTCTTAATACTAATTTGTGACGTCATTATTCGAGAATCACTATTTGGCATCATGAATAAACGAGAGCATAAACAGCTTTTAACTTTTGTTATAATATGTACAATTTTTTTTAATTGTCGAGTAACTGAAGAAAAAAAATTACTTTATACAAATATTAGATTATTCAAAATAAGATGATTATAAATTTTATTTTGAATAATTTGAATATAACTCAAACCTTAACTATGTTGTTTTTTTTCTCTTTGTGCAACTAAGAAACTTCTAATGATGCTTGATCATAAAAGATTCAGACAATTGAAAGACTTCAAAACCTTTTTTGATTTTATATCTGTGTTGGCAACCCTGGTATATAGTATTACCCATTAAGGTAAAAGCCATTTTTGTTAGTTTTACACTTTTATGTCAAGTTTTTCCATTGGCAACACTTATATATGGTATCAAAAACCAATTTTAGTACACGCCATTTTCGTTCATTTTCTCACTTTTATGTTAATTTTTTCTATTAGCTTCGTTTAAGTTAAACAAGCTTCATAAGCAAGATGGCTATAAGTCGCAGCTCTAAACAGTTTGAATTTTTGTATATATTAAAATATGGTTTCGTAGATTAGTTCTTTTACTATTCAAAACTGAAAAGTTTTCTACAAGCCATAACTTTGTCATTTCTTGTCTCAAGAAGCTAAAAAATATCTTAAAATGCTCCTAAGAGTCTCAGCTTTCCGACATTATCTTCGGATTGACCGAGTAAAGTCGCATTCAGAAGATGTTAGTGCAAACGTAAAGTCATCTCGTGAAATTGCTATGTTTCTAAAGATTTAATTTGTTCAACCTTCAGCAAAATTTACAGCAATCTCTCGCCGTTTACCAGGGTCTGATTGAGAAATTTCTTCACTTAAAATCTCAAAGCAATGACTTGTGCAAAGTAGACTGTAAGTACTTTAGCTTACTGTTCACCAACAAATCAGCAAACAGCACGTTGAAGTCGATGAACAGTTAAGAAATAATAATAAAGGAATTGCTTCCTTGGTGATGATACTTACCTTTCTATAATTAAGAATGTTCATATCAAAAACTCATTATCTTATGAACATTTTCTTGTTTACTTTATTTCTTAATACTAATTTGTGACGTCATTATTCGAGAATCACTATTTGGCATCATGAATAAACGAGAGCATAAACAGCTTTTAACTTTTGTTATAATATGTACAATTTTTTTTAATTGTCGAGTAGCTGAAGAAAAAAAATTACTTTATACAAATATTAGATTATTCAAAATAAGATGATTATAAATTTTATTTTGAATAATTTGAATATAACTCAAACCTTAACTATGTTGTTTTTTTTTCTCTTTGTGCAACTAAGAAACTTCTAATGATGCTTGATCATAAAAGATTCAGACAATTGAAAGACTTCAAAACCTTTTTTGATTTTATATCTGTGTTGGCAACCCTGGTATATAGTATTACCCATTAAGGTAAAAGCCATTTTTGTTAGTTTTACACTTTTATGTCAAGTTTTTCCATTGGCAACACTTATATATGGTATCAAAAACCAATTTTAGTACACGCCATTTTCGTTCATTTTCTCACTTTTATGTTAATTTTTTCTATTAGCTTCGTTTAAATTAAACAAGCTTCATAAGCAAGATGGCTATAAGTCGCAGCTCTAAACAGTTTGAATTTTTGTATATATTAAAATATGGTTTCGTAGATTAGTTCTTTTACTATACAAAACTGAAAAGTTTTCTACATGCCATAACTTTGTCATTTCTTGTCTCAAGAAGCTAAAAAATATCTTAAAATGCTCCTAAGAGTCTCAGCTTTCCGACATTATCTTCGGATTGACCGAGTAAAGTCGCATTCAGAAGATGTTAGTGCAAACGTAAAGTCATCTCGTGAAATTGCTATGTTTCTAAAGATTTAATTTGTTCAACCTTCAGCAAAATTTACAGCAATCTCTCGCCGTTTACCAGGGTCTGATTGAGAAATTTCTTCACTTAAAATCTCAAAGCAATGACTTGTGCAAAGTAGACTGTAAGTACTTTAGCTTACTGTTCACCAACAAATCAGCAAACAGCACGTTGAAGTCGATGAACAGTTAAGAAATAATAATAAAGGAATTGCTTCCTTGGTGATGATACTTACCTTTCTATAATTAAGAATGTTCATATCAAAAACTCATTATCTTATGAACATTTTCTTGTTTACTTTATTTCTTAATACTAATTTGTGACGTCATTATTCGAGAATCACTATTTGGCATCATGAATAAACGAGAGCATAAACAGCTTTTAACTTTTGTTATAATATGTACAATTTTTTTTAATTGTCGAGTAACTGAAGAAAAAAAATTACTTTATACAAATATTAGATTATTCAAAATAAGATGATTATAAATTTTATTTTGAATAATTTGAATATAACTCAAACCTTAACTATGTTGTTTTTTTTCTCTTTGTGCAACTAAGAAACTTCTAATGATGCTTGATCATAAAAGATTCAGACAATTGAAAGACTTCAAAACCTTTTTTGATTTTATATCTGTGTTGGCAACCCTGGTATATAGTATTACCCATTAAGGTAAAAGCCATTTTTGTTAGTTTTACACTTTTATGTCAAGTTTTTCCATTGGCAACACTTATATATGGTATCAAAAACCAATTTTAGTACACGCCATTTTCGTTCATTTTCTCACTTTTATGTTAATTTTTTCTATTAGCTTCGTTTAAGTTAAACAAGCTTCATAAGCAAGATGGCTATAAGTCGCAGCTCTAAACAGTTTGAATTTTTGTATATATTAAAATATGGTTTCGTAGATTAGTTCTTTTACTACACAAAACTGAAAAGTTTTCTACAAGCCATAACTTTGTCATTTCTTGTCTCAAGAAGCTAAAAAATATCTTAAAATGCTCCTAAGAGTCTCAGCTTTCCGACATTATCTTCGGATTGACCGAGTAAAGTCGCATTCAGAAGATGTTAGTGCAAACGTAAAGTCATCTCGTGAAATTGCTATGTTTCTAAAGATTTAATTTGTTCAACCTTCAGCAAAATTTACAGCAATCTCTCGCCGTTTACCAGGGTCTGATTGAGAAATTTCTTCACTTAAAATCTCAAAGCAATGACTTGTGCAAAGTAGACTGTAAGTACTTTAGCTTACTGTTCACCAACAAATCAGCAAACAGCACGTTGAAGTCGATGAACAGTTAAGAAATAATAATAAAGGAATTGCTTCCTTGGTGATGATACTTACCTTTCTATAATTAAGAATGTTCATATCAAAAACTCATTATCTTATGAACATTTTCTTGTTTACTTTATTTCTTAATACTAATTTGTGACGTCATTATTCGAGAATCACTATTTGGCATCATGAATAAACGAGAGCATAAACAGCTTTTAACTTTTGTTATAATATGTACAATTTTTTTTAATTGTCGAGTAACTGAAGAAAAAAAATTACTTTATACAAATATTAGATTATTCAAAATAAGATGATTATAAATTTTATTTTGAATAATTTGAATATAACTCAAACCTTAACTATGTTGTTTTTTTTCTCTTTGTGCAACTAAGAAACTTCTAATGATGCTTGATCATAAAAGATTCAGACAATTGAAAGACTTCAAAACCTTTTTTGATTTTATATCTGTGTTGGCAACCCTGGTATATAGTATTACCCATTAAGGTAAAAGCCATTTTTGTTAGTTTTACACTTTTATGTCAAGTTTTTCCATTGGCAACACTTATATATGGTATCAAAAACCAATTTTAGTACACGCCATTTTCGTTCATTTTCTCACTTTTATGTTAATTTTTTCTATTAGCTTCGTTTAAGTTAAACAAGCTTCATAAGCAAGATGGCTATAAGTCGCAGCTCTAAACAGTTTGAATTTTTGTATATATTAAAATATGGTTTCGTAGATTAGTTCTTTTACTATTCAAAACTGAAAAGTTTTCTACAAGCCATAACTTTGTCATTTCTTGTCTCAAGAAGCTAAAAAATATCTTAAAATGCTCCTAAGAGTCTCAGCTTTCCGACATTATCTTCGGATTGACCGAGTAAAGTCGCATTCAGAAGATGTTAGTGCAAACGTAAAGTCATCTCGTGAAATTGCTATGTTTCTAAAGATTTAATTTGTTCAACCTTCAGCAAAATTTACAGCAATCTCTCGCCGTTTACCAGGGTCTGATTGAGAAATTTCTTCACTTAAAATCTCAAAGCAATGACTTGTGCAAAGTAGACTGTAAGTACTTTAGCTTACTGTTCACCAACAAATCAGCAAACAGCACGTTGAAGTCGATGAACAGTTAAGAAATAATAATAAAGGAATTGCTTCCTTGGTGATGATACTTACCTTTCTATAATTAAGAATGTTCATATCAAAAACTCATTATCTTATGAACATTTTCTTGTTTACTTTATTTCTTAATACTAATTTGTGACGTCATTATTCGAGAATCACTATTTGGCATCATGAATAAACGAGAGCATAAACAGCTTTTAACTTTTGTTATAATATGTACAATTTTTTTTAATTGTCGAGTAGCTGAAGAAAAAAAATTACTTTATACAAATATTAGATTATTCAAAATAAGATGATTATAAATTTTATTTTGAATAATTTGAATATAACTCAAACCTTAACTATGTTGTTTTTTTTCTCTTTGTGCAACTAAGAAACTTCTAATGATGCTTGATCATAAAAGATTCAGACAATTGAAAGACTTCAAAACCTTTTTTGATTTTATATCTGTGTTGGCAACCCTGGTATATAGTATTACCCATTAAGGTAAAAGCCATTTTTGTTAGTTTTACACTTTTATGTCAAGTTTTTCCATTGGCAACACTTATATATGGTATCAAAAAGCAATTTTAGTACACGCCATTTTCGTTCATTTTCTCACTTTTATGTTAATTTTTTCTATTAGCTTCGTTTAAATTAAACAAGCTTCATAAGCAAGATGGCTATAAGTCGCAGCTCTAAACAGTTTGAATTTTTGTATATATTAAAATATGGTTTCGTAGATTAGTTCTTTTACTATACAAAACTGAAAAGTTTTCTACATGCCATAACTTTGTCATTTCTTGTCTCAAGAAGCTAAAAAATATCTTAAAATGCTCCTAAGAGTCTCAGCTTTCCGACATTATCTTCGGATTGACCGAGTAAAGTCGCATTCAGAAGATGTTAGTGCAAACGTAAAGTCATCTCGTGAAATTGCTATGTTTCTAAAG
Organism: Thalia democratica; assembly: GCF_965202585.1. Taxonomy (NCBI): domain Eukaryota; kingdom Metazoa; phylum Chordata; class Thaliacea; order Salpida; family Salpidae; genus Thalia; species Thalia democratica. The sequence continues at coordinate 23,515,039 of NC_139171.1, forward strand.
ATTTAATTTGTTCAACCTTCAGCAAAATTTACAGCAATCTCTCGCCGTTTACCAGGGTCTGATTGAGAAATTTCTTCACTTAAAATCTCAAAGCAATGACTTGTGCAAAGTAGACTGTAAGTACTTTAGCTTACTGTTCACCAACAAATCAGCAAACAGCACGTTGAAGTCGATGAACAGTTAAGAAATAATAATAAAGGAATTGCTTCCTTGGTGATGATACTTACCTTTCTATAATTAAGAATGTTCATTTCAAAAACTCATTATCTTATGAACATTTTCTTGTTTACTTTATTTCTTAATACTAATTTGTGACGTCATTATTCGAGAATCACTATTTGGCATCATGAATAAACGAGAGCATAAACAGCTTTTAACTTTTGTTATAATATGTACAATTTTTTTTAATTGTCGAGTAGCTGAAGAAAAAAAATTACTTTATACAAATATTAGATTATTCAAAATAAGATGATTATAAATTTTATTTTGAATAATTTGAATATAACTCAAACCTTAACTATGTTGTTTTTTTTCTCTTTGTGCAACTAAGAAACTTCTAATGATGCTTGATCATAAAAGATTCAGACAATTGAAAGACTTCAAAACCTTTTTTGATTTTATATCTGTGTTGGCAACCCTGGTATATAGTATTACCCATTAAGGTAAAAGCCATTTTTGTTAGTTTTACACTTTTATGTCAAGTTTTTCCATTGGCAACACTTATATATGGTATCAAAAAGCAATTTTAGTACACGCCATTTTCGTTCATTTTCTCACTTTTATGTTAATTTTTTCTATTAGCTTCGTTTAAGTTAAACAAGCTTCATAAGCAAGATGGCTATAAGTCGCAGCTCTAAACAGTTTGAATTTTTGTATATATTAAAATATGGTTTCGTAGATTAGTTCTTTTACTATTCAAAACTGAAAAGTTTTCTACAAGCCATAACTTTGTCATTTCTTGTCTCAAGAAGCTAAAAAATATCTTAAAATGCTCCTAAGAGTCTCAGCTTTCCGACATTATCTTCGGATTGACCGAGTAAAGTCGCATTCAGAAGATGTTAGTGCAAACGTAAAGTCATCTCGTGAAATTGCTATGTTTCTAAAGATTTAATTTGTTCAACCTTCAGCAAAATTTACAGCAATCTCTCGCCGTTTACCAGGGTCTGATTGAGAAATTTCTTCACTTAAAATCTCAAAGCAATGACTTGTGCAAAGTAGACTGTAAGTACTTTAGCTTACTGTTCACCAACAAATCAGCAAACAGCACGTTGAAGTCGATGAACAGTTAAGAAATAATAATAAAGGAATTGCTTCCTTGGTGATGATACTTACCTTTCTATAATTAAGAATGTTCATATCAAAAACTCATTATCTTATGAACATTTTCTTGTTTACTTTATTTCTTAATACTAATTTGTGACGTCATTATTCGAGAATCACTATTTGGCATCATGAATAAACGAGAGCATAAACAGCTTTTAACTTTTGTTATAATATGTACAATTTTTTTTAATTGTCGAGTAGCTGAAGAAAAAAAATTACTTTATACAAATATTAGATTATTCAAAATAAGATGATTATAAATTTTATTTTGAATAATTTGAATATAACTCAAACCTTAACTATGTTGTTTTTTTTCTCTTTGTGCAACTAAGAAACTTCTAATGATGCTTGATCATAAAAGATTCAGACAATTGAAAGACTTCAAAACCTTTTTTGATTTTATATCTGTGTTGGCAACCCTGGTATATAGTATTACCCATTAAGGTAAAAGCCATTTTTGTTAGTTTTACACTTTTATGTCAAGTTTTTCCATTGGCAACACTTATATATGGTATCAAAAAGCAATTTTAGTACACGCCATTTTCGTTCATTTTCTCACTTTTATGTTAATTTTTTCTATTAGCTTCGTTTAAATTAAACAAGCTTCATAAGCAAGATGGCTATAAGTCGCAGCTCTAAACAGTTTGAATTTTTGTATATATTAAAATATGGTTTCGTAGATTAGTTCTTTTACTATACAAAACTGAAAAGTTTTCTACATGCCATAACTTTGTCATTTCTTGTCTCAAGAAGCTAAAAAATATCTTAAAATGCTCCTAAGAGTCTCAGCTTTCCGACATTATCTTCGGATTGACCGAGTAAAGTCGCATTCAGAAGATGTTAGTGCAAACGTAAAGTCATCTCGTGAAATTGCTATGTTTCTAAAGATTTAATTTGTTCAACCTTCAGCAAAATTTACAGCAATCTCTCGCCGTTTACCAGGGTCTGATTGAGAAATTTCTTCACTTAAAATCTCAAAGCAATGACTTGTGCAAAGTAGACTGTAAGTACTTTAGCTTACTGTTCACCAACAAATCAGCAAACAGCACGTTGAAGTCGATGAACAGTTAAGAAATAATAATAAAGGAATTGCTTCCTTGGTGATGATACTTACCTTTCTATAATTAAGAATGTTCATTTCAAAAACTCATTATCTTATGAACATTTTCTTGTTTACTTTATTTCTTAATACTAATTTGTGACGTCATTATTCGAGAATCACTATTTGGCATCATGAATAAACGAGAGCATAAACAGCTTTTAACTTTTGTTATAATATGTACAATTTTTTTTAATTGTCGAGTAGCTGAAGAAAAAAAATTACTTTATACAAATATTAGATTATTCAAAATAAGATGATTATAAATTTTATTTTGAATAATTTGAATATAACTCAAACCTTAACTATGTTGTTTTTTTTCTCTTTGTGCAACTAAGAAACTTCTAATGATGCTTGATCATAAAAGATTCAGACAATTGAAAGACTTCAAAACCTTTTTTGATTTTATATCTGTGTTGGCAACCCTGGTATATAGTATTACCCATTAAGGTAAAAGCCATTTTTGTTAGTTTTACACTTTTATGTCAAGTTTTTCCATTGGCAACACTTATATATGGTATCAAAAAGCAATTTTAGTACACGCCATTTTCGTTCATTTTCTCACTTTTATGTTAATTTTTTCTATTAGCTTCGTTTAAGTTAAACAAGCTTCATAAGCAAGATGGCTATAAGTCGCAGCTCTAAACAGTTTGAATTTTTGTATATATTAAAATATGGTTTCGTAGATTAGTTCTTTTACTATACAAAACTGAAAAGTTTTCTACATGCCATAACTTTGTCATTTCTTGTCTCAAGAAGCTAAAAAATATCTTAAAATGCTCCTAAGAGTCTCAGCTTTCCGACATTATCTTCGGATTGACCGAGTAAAGTCGCATTCAGAAGATGTTAGTGCAAACGTAAAGTCATCTCGTGAAATTGCTATGTTTCTAAAGATTTAATTTGTTCAACCTTCAGCAAAATTTACAGCAATCTCTCGCCGTTTACCAGGGTCTGATTGAGAAATTTCTTCACTTAAAATCTCAAAGCAATGACTTGTGCAAAGTAGACTGTAAGTACTTTAGCTTACTGTTCACCAACAAATCAGCAAACAGCACGTTGAAGTCGATGAACAGTTAAGAAATAATAATAAAGGAATTGCTTCCTTGGTGATGATACTTACCTTTCTATAATTAAGAATGTTCATTTCAAAAACTCATTATCTTATGAACATTTTCTTGTTTACTTTATTTCTTAATACTAATTTGTGACGTCATTATTCGAGAATCACTATTTGGCATCATGAATAAACGAGAGCATAAACAGCTTTTAACTTTTGTTATAATATGTACAATTTTTTTTAATTGTCGAGTAGCTGAAGAAAAAAAATTACTTTATACAAATATTAGATTATTCAAAATAAGATGATTATAAATTTTATTTTGAATAATTTGAATATAACTCAAACCTTAACTATGTTGTTTTTTTTCTCTTTGTGCAACTAAGAAACTTCTAATGATGCTTGATCATAAAAGATTCAGACAATTGAAAGACTTCAAAACCTTTTTTGATTTTATATCTGTGTTGGCAACCCTGGTATATAGTATTACCCATTAAGGTAAAAGCCATTTTTGTTAGTTTTACACTTTTATGTCAAGTTTTTCCATTGGCAACACTTATATATGGTATCAAAAACCAATTTTAGTACACGCCATTTTCGTTCATTTTCTCACTTTTATGTTAATTTTTTCTATTAGCTTCGTTTAAGTTAAACAAGCTTCATAAGCAAGATGGCTATAAGTCGCAGCTCTAAACAGTTTGAATTTTTGTATATATTAAAATATGGTTTCGTAGATTAGTTCTTTTACTATTCAAAACTGAAAAGTTTTCTACAAGCCATAACTTTGTCATTTCTTGTCTCAAGAAGCTAAAAAATATCTTAAAATGCTCCTAAGAGTCTCAGCTTTCCGACATTATCTTCGGATTGACCGAGTAAAGTCGCATTCAGAAGATGTTAGTGCAAACGTAAAGTCATCTCGTGAAATTGCTATGTTTCTAAAGATTTAATTTGTTCAACCTTCAGCAAAATTTACAGCAATCTCTCGCCGTTTACCAGGGTCTGATTGAGAAATTTCTTCACTTAAAATCTCAAAGCAATGACTTGTGCAAAGTAGACTGTAAGTACTTTAGCTTACTGTTCACCAACAAATCAGCAAACAGCACGTTGAAGTCGATGAACAGTTAAGAAATAATAATAAAGGAATTGCTTCCTTGGTGATGATACTTACCTTTCTATAATTAAGAATGTTCATATCAAAAACTCATTATCTTATGAACATTTTCTTGTTTACTTTATTTCTTAATACTAATTTGTGACGTCATTATTCGAGAATCACTATTTGGCATCATGAATAAACGAGAGCATAAACAGCTTTTAACTTTTGTTATAATATGTACAATTTTTTTTAATTGTCGAGTAGCTGAAGAAAAAAAATTACTTTATACAAATATTAGATTATTCAAAATAAGATGATTATAAATTTTATTTTGAATAATTTGAATATAACTCAAACCTTAACTATGTTGTTTTTTTTCTCTTTGTGCAACTAAGAAACTTCTAATGATGCTTGATCATAAAAGATTCAGACAATTGAAAGACTTCAAAACCTTTTTTGATTTTATATCTGTGTTGGCAACCCTGGTATATAGTATTACCCATTAAGGTAAAAGCCATTTTTGTTAGTTTTACACTTTTATGTCAAGTTTTTCCATTGGCAACACTTATATATGGTATCAAAAACCAATTTTAGTACACGCCATTTTCGTTCATTTTCTCACTTTTATGTTAATTTTTTCTATTAGCTTCGTTTAAGTTAAACAAGCTTCATAAGCAAGATGGCTATAAGTCGCAGCTCTAAACAGTTTGAATTTTTGTATATATTAAAATATGGTTTCGTAGATTAGTTCTTTTACTATACAAAACTGAAAAGTTTTCTACAAGCCATAACTTTGTCATTTCTTGTCTCAAGAAGCTAAAAAATATTTTAAAATGCTCCTAAGAGTCTCAGCTTTCCGACATTGTCTTCGGATTGACCGAGTAAAGTCGCATTCAGAAGATGTTAGTGCAAACGTAAAGTCATCTCGTGAAATTGCTATGTTTCTAAAGATTTAATTTGTTCAACCTTCAGCAAAATTTACAGCAATCTCTCGCCGTTTACCAGGGTCTGATTGAGAAATTTCTTCACTTAAAATCTCAAAGCAATGACTTGTGCAAAGTAGACTGTAAGTACTTTAGCTTACTGTTCACCAACAAATCAGCAAACAGCACGTTGAAGTCGATGAACAGTTAAGAAATAATAATAAAGGAATTGCTTCCTTGGTGATGATACTTACCTTTCTATAATTAAGAATGTTCATATCAAAAACTCATTATCTTATGAACATTTTCTTGTTTACTTTATTTCTTAATACTAATTTGTGACGTCATTATTCGAGAATCACTATTTGGCATCATGAATAAACGAGAGCATAAACAGCTTTTAACTTTTGTTATAATATGTACAATTTTTTTTAATTGTCGAGTAGCTGAAGAAAAAAAATTACTTTATACAAATATTAGATTATTCAAAATAAGATGATTATAAATTTTATTTTGAATAATTTGAATATAACTCAAACCTTAACTATGTTGTTTTTTTTCTCTTTGTGCAACTAAGAAACTTCTAATGATGCTTGATCATAAAAGATTCAGACAATTGAAAGACTTCAAAACCTTTTTTGATTTTATATCTGTGTTGGCAACCCTGGTATATAGTATTACCCATTAAGGTAAAAGCCATTTTTGTTAGTTTTACACTTTTATGTCAAGTTTTTCCATTGGCAACACTTATATATGGTATCAAAAACCAATTTTAGTACACGCCATTTTCGTTCATTTTCTCACTTTTATGTTAATTTTTTCTATTAGCTTCGTTTAAGTTAAACAAGCTTCATAAGCAAGATGGCTATAAGTCGCAGCTCTAAACAGTTTGAATTTTTGTATATATTAAAATATGGTTTCGTAGATTAGTTCTTTTACTATACAAAACTGAAAAGTTTTCTACAAGCCATAACTTTGTCATTTCTTGTCTCAAGAAGCTAAAAAATATTTTAAAATGCTCCTAAGAGTCTCAGCTTTCCGACATTGTCTTCGGATTGACCGAGTAAAGTCGCATTCAGAAGATGTTAGTGCAAACGTAAAGTCATCTCGTGAAATTGCTATGTTTCTAAAGATTTAATTTGTTCAACCTTCAGCAAAATTTACAGCAATCTCTCGCCGTTTACCAGGGTCTGATTGAGAAATTTCTTCACTTAAAATCTCAAAGCAATGACTTGTGCAAAGTAGACTGTAAGTACTTTAGCTTACTGTTCACCAACAAATCAGCAAACAGCACGTTGAAGTCGATGAACAGTTAAGAAATAATAATAAAGGAATTGCTTCCTTGGTGATGATACTTACCTTTCTATAATTAAGAATGTTCATATCAAAAACTCATTATCTTATGAACATTTTCTTGTTTACTTTATTTCTTAATACTAATTTGTGACGTCATTATTCGAGAATCACTATTTGGCATCATGAATAAACGAGAGCATAAACAGCTTTTAACTTTTGTTATAATATGTACAATTTTTTTTAATTGTCGAGTAGCTGAAGAAAAAAAATTACTTTATACAAATATTAGATTATTCAAAATAAGATGATTATAAATTTTATTTTGAATAATTTGAATATAACTCAAACCTTAACTATGTTGTTTTTTTTCTCTTTGTGCAACTAAGAAACTTCTAATGATGCTTGATCATAAAAGATTCAGACAATTGAAAGACTTCAAAACCTTTTTTGATTTTATATCTGTGTTGGCAACCCTGGTATATAGTATTACCCATTAAGGTAAAAGCCATTTTTGTTAGTTTTACACTTTTATGTCAAGTTTTTCCATTGGCAACACTTATATATGGTATCAAAAACCAATTTTAGTACACGCCATTTTCGTTCATTTTCTCACTTTTATGTTAATTTTTTCTATTAGCTTCGTTTAAGTTAAACAAGCTTCATAAGCAAGATGGCTATAAGTCGCAGCTCTAAACAGTTTGAATTTTTGTATATATTAAAATATGGTTTCGTAGATTAGTTCTTTTACTATACAAAACTGAAAAGTTTTCTACAAGCCATAACTTTGTCATTTCTTGTCTCAAGAAGCTAAAAAATATCTTAAAATGCTCCTAAGAGTCTCAGCTTTCCGACATTATCTTCGGATTGACCGAGTAAAGTCGCATTCAGAAGATGTTAGTGCAAACGTAAAGTCATCTCGTGAAATTGCTATGTTTCTAAAGATTTAATTTGTTCAACCTTCAGCAAAATTTACAGCAATCTCTCGCCGTTTACCAGGGTCTGATTGAGAAATTTCTTCACTTAAAATCTCAAAGCAATGACTTGTGCAAAGTAGACTGTAAGTACTTTAGCTTACTGTTCACCAACAAATCAGCAAACAGCACGTTGAAGTCGATGAACAGTTAAGAAATAATAATAAAGGAATTGCTTCCTTGGTGATGATACTTACCTTTCTATAATTAAGAATGTTCATATCAAAAACTCATTATCTTATGAACATTTTCTTGTTTACTTTATTTCTTAATACTAATTTGTGACGTCATTATTCGAGAATCACTATTTGGCATCATGAATAAACGAGAGCATAAACAGCTTTTAACTTTTGTTATAATATGTACAATTTTTTTTAATTGTCGAGTAGCTGAAGAAAAAAAATTACTTTATACAAATATTAGATTATTCAAAATAAGATGATTATAAATTTTATTTTGAATAATTTGAATATAACTCAAACCTTAACTATGTTGTTTTTTTTCTCTTTGTGCAACTAAGAAACTTCTAATGATGCTTGATCATAAAAGATTCAGACAATTGAAAGACTTCAATATCTGTGTTGGCAACCCTGGTATATAGTATTACCCATTAAGGTAAAAGCCATTTTTGTTAGTTTTACACTTTTATGTCAAGTTTTTCCATTGGCAACACTTATATATGGTATCAAAAACCAATTTTAGTACACGCCATTTTCGTTCATTTTCTCACTTTTATGTTAATTTTTTCTATTAGCTTCGTTTAAGTTAAACAAGCTTCATAAGCAAGATGGCTATAAGTCGCAGCTCTAAACAGTTTGAATTTTTGTATATATTAAAATATGGTTTCGTAGATTAGTTCTTTTACTATACAAAACTGAAAAGTTTTCTACAAGCCATAACTTTGTCATTTCTTGTCTCAAGAAGCTAAAAAATATCTTAAAATGCTTCTAAGAGTCTCAGCTTTCCGACAGTACGTTCGGATTGACCGAGTAATGTCGCATTCAGAAGATATTAGTGCAAACGTAAAGTCATCTCGTGAAATTGCTATGTTTCTAAAGATTTAATTTGTTCAACCTTCAGCAAAATTTACAGCAATCTCTCGCCGTTTACCAGGGTCTGATTGAAAAATTTCTTCACTTAAAATCTCAAAGCAATGACTTGTGCAAAGTAGACTGTAAGTACTTTAGCTTACTGTTCACCAACAAATCAGCAAACAGCACGTTGAAGTCGATGAACAGTTAAGAAATAATAATAAAGGAATTGCTTCCTTGGTGATGATACTTACCTTTCTATAATTAAGAATATTCATATCAAAAACTCATTATCTTATGAACATTTTCTTGTTTACTTTATTTCTTAATACTAATTTGTGACGTCATTATTCGAGAATCACTATTTGGCATCATGAATAAACGAGAGCATAAACAGCTTTTAACTTTTGTTATAATATGTACAATTTTTTTTAATTGTCGAGTAGCTGAAGAAAAAAATTACTTTATACAAATATTAGATTATTCAAAATAAGATGATTATAAATTTTATTTTGAATAATTTGAATATAACTCAAACCTTAACTATGTTGTTTTTTTTCTCTTTGTGCAACTAAGAAACTTCTAATGATGCTTGATCATAAAAGATTCAGACAATTGAAAGACTTCAAAACCTTTTTTGATTTTATATCTGTGTTGGCAACCCTGGTATATAGTATTACCCATTAAGGTAAAAGCCATTTTTGTTAGTTTTACACTTTTATGTCAAGTTTTTCCATTGGCAACACTTATATATGGTATCAAAAACCAATTTTAGTACACGCCATTTTCGTTCATTTTCTCACTTTTATGTTAATTTTTTCTATTAGCTTCGTTTAAGTTAAACAAGCTTCATAAGCAAGATGGCTATAAGTCGCAGCTCTAAACAGTTTGAATTTTTGTATATATTAAAATATGGTTTCGTATATTAGTTCTTTTACTATACAAAACTGAAAAGTTTTCTACAAGCCATAACTTTGTCATTTCTTGTCTCAAGAAGCTAAAAAATATCTTAAAATGCTCTTAAGAGTCTCAGCTTTCCGACATTGTCTTCGGATTGACCGAGTAAAGTCGCATTCAGAAGATGTTAGTGCAAACGTAAAGTCATCTCGTGAAATTGCTATGTTTCTAAAGATTTAATTTGTTCAACCTTCAGCAAAATTTACAGCAATCTCTCGCCGTTTACCAGGGTCTGATTGAGAAATTTCTTCACTTAAAATCTCAAAGCAATGACTTGTGCAAAGTAGACTGTAAGTACTTTAGCTTACTGTTCACCAACAAATCAGCAAACAGCACGTTGAAGTCGATGAACAGTTAAGAAATAATAATAAAGGAATTGCTTCCTTGGTGATGATACTTACCTTTCTATAATTAAGAATGTTAATATCAAAAACTCATTATCTTATGAACATTTTCTTGTTTACTTTATTTCTTAATACTAATTTGTGACGTCATTATTCGAGAATCACTATTTGGCATCATGAATAAACGAGAGCATAAACAGCTTTTAACTTTTGTTATAATATGTACAATTTTTTTTAATTGTCGAGTAGCTGAAGAAAAAAAATTACTTTATACAAATATTAGATTATTCAAAATAAGATGATTATAAATTTTATTTTGAATAATTTGAATATAACTCAAACCTTAACTATGTTGTTTTTTTTCTCTTTGTGCAACTAAGAAACTTCTAATGATGCTTGATCATAAAAGATTCAGACAATTGAAAGACTTCAAAACCTTTTTTGATTTTATATCTGTGTTGGCAACCCTGGTATATAGTATTACCCATTAAGGTAAAAGCCATTTTTGTTAGTTTTACACTTTTATGTCAAGTTTTTCCATTGGCAACACTTATATATGGTATCAAAAACCAATTTTAGTACACGCCATTTTCGTTCATTTTCTCACTTTTATGTTAATTTTTTCTATTAGCTTCGTTTAAGTTAAACAAGCTTCATAAGCAAGATAGCTATAAGTCGCAGCTCTAAACAGTTTGAATTTTTGTATATATTAAAATATGGTTTCGTAGATTAGTTCTTTTACTATACAAAACTGAAAAGTTTTCTACAAGCCATAACTTTGTCATTTCTTGTCTCAAGAAGCTAAAAAATATCTTAAAATGCTCCTAAGAGTCTCAGCTTTCCGACAGTACGTTCGGATTGACCGAGTAAAGTCGCATTCAGAAGATATTAGTGCAAACGTAAAGTCATCTCGTGAAATTGCTATGTTTCTAAAGATTTAATTTGTTCAACCTTCAGCAAAATTTACAGCAATCTCTCGCCGTTTACCAGGGTCTGATTGAAAAATTTCTTCACTTAAAATCTCAAAGCAATGACTTGTGCAAAGTAGACTGTAAGTACTTTAGCTTACTGTTCACCAACAAATCAGCAAACAGCACGTTGAAGTCGATGAACAGTTAAGAAATAATAATAAAGGAATTGCTTCCTTGGTGATGATACTTACCTTTCTATAATTAAGAATGTTCATATCAAAAACTCATTATCTTATGAACATTTTCTTGTTTACTTTATTTCTTAATACTAATTTGTGACGTCATTATTCGAGAATCACTATTTGGCATCATGAATAAACGAGAGCATAAACAGCTTTTAACTTTTGTTATAATATGTACAATTTTTTTTAATTGTCGAGTAGCTGAAGAAAAAAAATTACTTTATACAAATATTAGATTATTCAAAATAAGATGATTATAAATTTTATTTTGAATAATTTGAATATAACTCAAACCTTAACTATGTTGTTTTTTTTCTCTTTGTGCAACTAAGAAACTTCTAATGATGCTTGATCATAAAAGATTCAGACAATTGAAAGACTTCAAAACCTTTTTTGATTTTATATCTGTGTTGGCAACCCTGGTATATAGTATTACCCATTAAGGTAAAAGCCATTTTTGTTAGTTTTACACTTTTATGTCAAGTTTTTCCATTGGCAACACTTATATATGGTATCAAAAACCAATTTTAGTACACGCCATTTTCGTTCATTTTCTCACTTTTATGTTAATTTTTTCTATTAGCTTCGTTTAAGTTAAACAAGCTTCATAAGCAAGATGGCTATAAGTCGCAGCTCTAAACAGTTTGAATTTTTGTATATATTAAAATATGGTTTCGTAGATTAGTTCTTTTACTATACAAAACTGAAAAGTTTTCTACAAGCCATAACTTTGTCATTTCTTGTCTCAAGAAGCTAAAAAATATTTTAAAATGCTCCTAAGAGTCTCAGCTTTCCGACATTGTCTTCGGATTGACCGAGTAAAGTCGCATTCAGAAGATGTTAGTGCAAACGTAAAGTCATCTCGTGAAATTGCTATGTTTCTAAAGATTTAATTAGTTCAACCTTCAGCAAAATTTACAGCAATCTCTCGCCGTTTACCAGGGTCTGATTGAGAAATTTATTCACTTAAAATCTCAAAGCAATGACAAGATGGCTATAAGTCGCAGCTCTAAACAGTTTGAATTTTTGTATATATTAAAATATGGTTTCGTAGATTAGTTCTTTTACTATACAAAACTGAAAAGTTTTCTACAAGCCATAACTTTGTCATTTCTTGTCTCAAGAAGCTAAAAAATATCTTAAAATGCTCCTAAGAGTCTCAACTTTCCGACATTATCTTCGGATTAACCGAGTAATGTCGCATTCAGAAGATATTAGTGCAAACGTAAAGTCATCTCGTGAAATTGCTATGTTTCTAAAGATTTAATTTGTTCAACCTTAAGCAAAATTTACAGCAATCTCTCGCCGTTTACCAGGGTCTGATTGAGAAATTTCTTCACTTAAAATCTCAAAGCAATGACTTGTGCAAAGTAGACTGTAAGTACTTTAGCTTACTGTTCACCAACAAATCAGCAAACAGCACGTTGAAGTCGATGAACAGTTAAGAAATAATAATAAAGGAATTGCTTCCTTGGTGATGATACTTACCTTTCTATAATTAAGAATGTTCATATCAAAAACTCATTATCTTATGAACATTTTCTTGTTTACTTTATTTCTTAATACTAATTTGTGACGTCATTATTCGAGAATCACTATTTGGCATCATGAATAAACGAGAGCATAAACAGCTTTTAACTTTTGTTATAATATGTACAATTTTTTTTAATTGTCGAGTAGCTGAAGAAAAAAAATTACTTTATACAAATATTAGATTATTCAAAGTAAGATGATTATAAATTTTATTTTGAATAATTTGAATATAACTCAAACCTTAACTATGTTGTTTTTTTCTCTTTGTGCAACTAAGAAACTTCTAATGATGCTTGATCATAAAAGATTCAGACAATTGAAAGACTTCAAAACCTTTTTTGATTTTATATCTGTGTTGGCAACCCTGGTATATAGTATTACCCATTAAGGTAAAAGCCATTTTTGTTAGTTTTACACTTTTATGTCAAGTTTTTCCATTGGCAACACTTATATATGGTATCAAAAACCAATTTTAGTACACGCCATTTTCGTTCATTTTCTCACTTTTATGTTAATTTTTTCTATTAGCTTCGTTTAAGTTAAACAAGCTTCATAAGCAAGATGGCTATAAGTCGCAGCTCTAAACAGTTTGAATTTTTGTATATATTAAAATATGGTTTCGTAGATTAGTTCTTTTACTATACAAAACTGAAAAGTTTTCTACAAGCCATAACTTTGTCATTTCTTGTCTCAAGAAGCTAAAAAATATCTTAAAATGCTCCTAAGAGTCTCAACTTTCCGACATTATCTTCGGATTAACCGAGTAATGTCGCATTCAGAAGATATTAGTGCAAACGTAAAGTCATCTCGTGAAATTGCTATGTTTCTAAAGATTTAATTTGTTCAACCTTAAGCAAAATTTACAGCAATCTCTCGCCGTTTACCAGGGTCTGATTGAGAAATTTCTTCACTTAAAATCTCAAAGCAATGACTTGTGCAAAGAACTAAATTTTAGAAGTACTCCAAAGTTTAATTTTAATGCAAAGCACAACAATAGATAAAGACATTTTTTTAGCAAAGGTGCAATGCACCAGTATAAAGGGTGTTGATTTTAAGTTTTTGTAAACAATGTTGCTACTGCAATTATTGCTAGATACATGATGGTAATATGATATTGTTTAAAACTAGGTCTTGAACTTATGTTGTTTACTAATTAACATCATTTATTAATAAACCAGGAAGTAATTTGTGCGAAAAGAACAAGTTTAAAAAAATTATTAAATTAACAATTTAAGTAGTGAACACATTTTTGTCAAACAAACTTTATAACCGACAGTTTCAAAAAGTAGTAGAAAAAAAAAGTCAATACGTTGACCTAGTTTACTTTTGGCTTTTTCTTTGTTTAGTTTTTATTTGATGTTATAACGATTCAATGAGTTAAGAAATGAAATAGGGTTTTCTCTTAAAGCTAAAAGTATAAATATTACTGCTTATAAAGATAAAAACTTGAACTATTTTTAGTATTTCTGGAATGTCTTACATCCCAAGTTAAAAACCTAACTTGGTATTACAAGGAAAAAAAGTTGTTCTATGAGATACGGTTTAATATCATACTTTTGAAACAAAGTTAAGTCTATAGGGGTTTCAAATAAAAGACAAAAAAACTATACAAAATTCAACAACCGTTAAAAACAGATTCTGACTTTTTAGATTCAATTAAAAACTTATCGGACGAATTTTCCATTTGATTTTTTGACCTTCAATTACTAGAAAATAAACTAAATCCTATAAAACTTCCACAAAAAAGTATGTTGATAAAGTGTAGCGCACATTTACAACTATAGTATAATACCTGCAATAGCTTGATTGAAATTGTTTTTTTTAAGATATTGAATACAATAGTTTATTAAGGACCGCGAAAGATTTACAAAAAAAAACAAAAATTGCCAAAAAATAATGTTTGAAAATTAAAATATATGCCTAACAAAAAATATTCTAATGTATGTCATGTATATTATTTTAAGTGTGTCTCTACACACTTAGTTATTACTTATATAAACAGTAATGATAATAATTTTTTTTAAACTTGAGTTAGTTTAACTTAGTATTAAATAAAAAAGTGTTTCAAAAAATGAGCATCTGAGTACATTTGTGTGCATAGAATTTAACTTAAAGTACACAGAAAACTTTTTAAAAATCAAAATTTGTTATAACCAAAATATAATAAACCTAAGCTTTTATTATTACGTAATTTTCAATGTGTTTTTGTGCACTTAAGTATGACATATAGTTATGAAACATCTCTAAGAGAAACATAGGTATAAATTACATATTTAACTAGATAATTAATTTGTAAATAAATGACATTTTAGTTTATTACTTTTGTACATAATGGAAATGTTTACGTTTAGTTTAATTATTAAATAAGTATTGTATGTATAACCTACTAAATCCAAGCACTTCTTACACTCTGTTGCAGATAATAACTTGCTTATAAAAAGAAAATTGTTATGAAACTGTGAAAAAAGTATTAGTCGAATGCTAATCTGTCTTTTTCACATTTCTTAGCCAAAGTAGTGAAGTCTTTTAATATTTTTTTAGGTTTTACAGGAATTAAAATGAAATTAATCAAACTAAATCCAAATACCGATAAAAGTTTAAGTAATATATATTTTTGCTCAGCGGGCCCAACTTACATGCTCGCGGGCCACAGAATTTTAATTCGCGGGCCGTATTCAATTCATAAAATAAACGTGCTCGCGAGCCGCAGTTGGCCCGCGGAACGCACTTTGCCGACCCCTGTACTAAAGTCTCTAGCTTAGGTATAAAAAATAAGTTTTATCATTAGTTGTGTTTTGTTATTTAAGTATATATTTAAAATTTTGTTCTTTTATTGCTAAGAACATGTGCTGGATAAATTTAAATCAAAGAGTTTATTTTTAGGTTAAAATTATTTTTAACTATTAATAATTTTCCAATTCGTTCGTTAAAAGTCCATTAAACATAAAAACTTATTTAGTTTCAATTTTTCCTTATTTCATTAAATCTTAAAATCAAATCCTATTTTGATTAAATTAAATTTTGTTTTTACCTATTGTAGACTAAAGTACTGTAATCAGATGCAAAAAGTTAAAAATTCATTTTGTCATATATGTATCTTATAAATTTATAGGATAACAAAAATTATTATTAATCAATAATTGATTATTAATGGATTTTATTGATAAGATTGTTAAGTGTTTGCCGCTATAAGAGCAGAAATAATAAATAATAAAACACTTTTTTTAACACAAATTTTGGATAAAGTTAAATTACAGTGTTTTTACATTACTGAAGAATTTAGTTGTAATTTTCCGCTTAAAAAAATTAAGTAGATTAGTAAAAATAACTTCATTATAAATTAACCAATTAAAAGTATAAAGTATATTCAATATAGAAAACTAAAAAATGGTTAGAACCATCAAAAAATCAGTCTAAGTCTTTTACTATAGTCTTTATTCTATTGAATAAAATTTGAAAATGTTTGTTTTTTAATATACCAAAGATTTTTTTGAAGTTTTTGTAAAAGCCTGATTTTTTTGATAGTTCTAGCCGTTTTTTTATTTTTGTTTAGTCAATATACTTTATATTTCTAATCTTACTATAACACAGGCTGACAAAAATAACTTTTTAGCTTTAAATAGTGTAAATTGTGTTCAAGTATAGTATTACTTTTATTAGTGTAGCCAAGTAATTATTAAATTTTAGTAGTTAGAACTAGCTAAGAATTAGAATTGATCTTTAAATGAAACTGCACTTTAGCTGTATACTATTAGCAATAACAGTTTTATCTAAAAGAGTTTGAGGTAGAAGCTGATGATTAATAAGAAATTAGGATTGCACTCTCCGATTATTTTAAAATACTTTTGATGTTAATGTTAAATTCTTTTAAGCATTTTAGGAAAATATTAATGTAAAGCAGAACTGTCTTGAGTTGGCTTTTTTTTTTGAAATTCAATGTATTAAAACAATTTTATTATATGTTCAATAAGTTTTTACCAACCTAGATTAAATTTAAGTACTAAAATCTATTGTAAAGACTAAAAAAGGTTATTATAATCTATAGCTTTATTTTAGTAACCTAATACTTGTTAAACTTTTTGCCTTATTATAGGAAAAGTTCAATACTATAAATAAACAATAATGAAAAAAAATTATTTTTATAACAATTAATGAGGAAAACAAAAAAATTAAAATTTTTATACAAAGACAATTAGAGTCAGTTCTTTTCTAGATCATAAATAAAACGAGAGCAAAATGAAGATGAGAGAACATATTTTATCACTTGTGGGCGCTCTTAATTTCTTCTAGCCGAGATTCGTAACTATAGCTAGGGTTCGTAACTATAGAATATGATGAGACACATCTTTAAAATCTTATTCATAGACAATGGCAGCATCCAAAGGTAGCTAGAAAGTAGTAAACGACGTTCCAGCTAATGTAGCTAGAAAAAGTGTAGGTTTCATTGTAAGGTAAGCTTTAGCATCAACTTGTATAAAGTGCTCAAGCAAGTACACCCTGATAATGGAATTTTCAGCAAAACTGTGAGCATCATAGAATATTAAGAGGTAGGAGCTGAAGGTTAAAAATATTTAGGGTAACACTGTCCGATTGTTTGAAAAAAGTTGATGATTTCGAATGTTAATGTTTGTAGTTTAAGTTTGTCAAGAAGATATTAATGTAAAGCAGAATTGTGTTTATATGATTTTATAACTTTATAGACTCAAGCCTAAAGAGACAGGAAAAAATAAAACACAATTATCTTTTTTTTCTGTTGTTTACAAAAAGTTTACATTAAAAGCTTTCGTAGTTTTGTTGAGTTCTAAATATTTTTATAAATATAAAGTCATGACTTAAAAGTTTTATAATATAATAATTAATGTCAGGGTATAGTGTGAAAGTTTGATAACAATCTTTACCAGTTATGAAGACATAACAATTGATTACACTTTTAATCTAAAGAGTTATACAGTAAAAATATATTGACTTAAAATAAACACAACTTATAAAAATTTAAGCTTTTATTCAGTTACTGCTGATTAAGTTTGATAAAGTTATCTTGTTAACTTGTCTGCTATTGAAAATAAAACAAGTATTATAAAAAAATATTATTCTCCCTATTAGTTCTTGATCTTTGGTATCTTTTAGCTTTATTAATAAAATATACATAAAACTACAGTTTACTTATGAAACAAATTATGAAAGAATAGACTTATTAAACAAACGTTTACCTTAAAAATTGTTTACTAATTGTTTTATACTACTTACAAAAATTGTTTTAAAATCAACTTTAAACAAAATATTAAGCAATAAAAGTTGAACTTATATTTGTATGAAAACATTAACGCTTTTACATTCCTTTCTTTAAAAACTTATGACTTACTTACAATTCAGGTGATTTTGATAGCGTGAAAACGTTTAAGTTAGTTTAAATGTCAACTTATTAAAAATGTTAGCTAAAAAACTTTATATTTAATCAAAGTTTACATTTTTGCAACTCTAAACAAACAAACTCAAAAGAAAAATCTATATTTTTTACTAACTAGTAGGAGTAACTAGTACTCATTTAATATTTTTAAAAGCTTGTTTTTTTTAGTGTAGACGTAGATAAACAATAAACTAGTTTTAAAAAAATAGTAGAAGAAACTAAAAAATTGGAAATTTTTAGTAACTGTTGAGGAAAATGTGAAAAAATACTTAAAAGTATTCAAGTTTGATACAAGCTATTCGTGTTATTTGCACATATAGAAGCATTTCAAATGCTGAGCAATGGTTGGAGCAATATTTGCTAAATTGTTTGCAGCATTTTTAAATTCCTTGTAATGTTTTACAAAGAATTACATTAAAAGCTTATTTATATTCCTAAAACGCTTCGTTATTTTGAAAATTCCAAGATCATATAGTTTTATAACCTTAAAATTTTGTAATGTAATTTTTAACTAAAACGCCTTCGTCAGTTTCAAAATTTCAAGGTTGTATGGTTATTAATAACTAAATAAGCTAAAACTTTAAAACGGCCTTAGTTAGTTGTTAGACACATTTTTTATCAAATGCATGATAAACCAAAAAACCTAAATAAAACAATTTTAAGGTAGACCTTTTAATTTTCAACCCTAATATTAAAGAATTTTTTATTATTTAAATGAAACTACTGGTTTTTAAGTCTTATTAAGTATTGATGCTAGTCTAAAATAGTAAAATGTTTATGGGTGTCTCATTTATATATCAATCAATAATAAAAAGCAATTTTAATGTTATATCAAATAGTTAGTTTTGTTATGCTGCATTAACGTTTTTTGACAGACAATTTTAACTTTTAATGTTTTAAATTAATCACAAAGGATAAAAGAAAACTTTAGTTCGTAATGTTTATTATTTAGAATAAAATCAAGTGTTATAAAAGAATTAAAATTGTCTCTCTTAGTTTTCAATACTTTTATCGTTAAATCCCTGACTAAAGTATTTATTAATAAATCTTATAAACTAGTTTTTTAGTTTACTTTGGAATAAATATGTTAAACAAAAAGTTATTAAGGAAATCCGTTATAATTGGGTACTTAAACACATTCCTATTCTAATATTTTAACTAACTGTTACTGGTTAATTTATTGTAGCACTAGCTTATAAAAGCTTGAAAACAGGCTCTAAATTTTAATATTAAGAAGCTATACTTCTCTCAAAAATCGTTTTATTACGAAAAACACAGTAAAATACAACATCACAGATAGATTTTATTCAAAGTGCTTTAATTTTAGTAAAAAATTTGATTGCGTATTAAACAAAAAAATCGTACTTAAAAAGTGCAAACTCAAGCTAAAGATTACTGCAGTATAGATGGCTTAGAACTTGAATTATAATTTATTTTTACTTAATAGAATTAACTGATTTAGTTACTTTTGCTTTCAATTTTTACAGGTCAAACCAATTTCAAATAAATTTGAAACATTTGTAAAAATTCAATGTTTTGCTTAACAACGGTTTGTTTGCACAACTGAAAGCGTTCGAGAATTTCTGCAACAATTGCAGCATTAATTGCAGCGCTTTAAAATTTTGTTGCAAAATTTACCAAAAGCATACGTCATAAAAAACATAAATTCCTAAAACTTTGTTTAGTTCCAATGTCATAAATTTAAGTTGCAATAAAACAAAACAAAAAGTAAACACAAACCATACGTTTTATACGGCATAAAAACGTATTGTTTCGAGCCAGTCATTTTTTTCTAAAAAGTAATAAAAAACAATACAAAAAAAAATTTAATAAAAATATATCAATTAAGTATAACAATCAGTGAAGTTATTTCAACAGATAAAATTTTAAGTTGTCTGTCGTGAAAACTGTTTTTTACGGCTAAATTTCTAGTTTAGTTTTAAACATTTATCATTGCTTATCCTTAAGATGCAAAAATTTTTCAAACATAAAAGTTTACTGATGTTTTTTAAACACTTAATGCTGATACCGTTGAACAATAACTAAAATTATAAAAGTATACAATGTCTAAAAATCTATAATGAGCATTATACAATCTTTTTACAAATTTGTATAATTAGTTTAAATTCAATGATTTTTAATAAGTATTTTAATTGAATTTACTTAAAGTTAGTCTTTAAGTTTACTAGTTTTAACTTTTGAAATAGAAATACATTTAATGTTACAAAAAACTACAGCTCTACAATTAAATTCGCGTGAGTATTCGCGTTATTTGCACAAATAAAAAAACTTTCACAAAACTGAGCAACAATTGCAGCAATAATTTGCTATATTGTTTGCAGCATTTTTCAAATTCCTTGTAGTGTTTACCAAAAAATTATAATAAAAACTTGTTTAAATTCCTAAAGCGCTTCGTCATTTCTAAAACTTCAAGGTTATGTGGCTTAAAATTTCCTATAAAAGCTGGAATTTACAAAAGAATGGATATTATAAAATCACCAGCTACTAGTTCACTTATGAATAAAATTATATTTTTATTCATATTCACAACTCTAATTTGTAGCAAGATAGGATAGAAAATATAATAAATTTGTACTATTCTAAAAGCATAAGCTTTTTTTTGTTTGTTACCTTTACAAACAAATAGCTAGTTTAGTTTAATGAATTTAGTTTCATTATCATTAGCTGTGTATCGTACACTTAAATATTTAAATATTTCAAGTTTATAATTTCAAATGATGTAATTAGAAAGTTAGGGTGATAATGAAAGTACTTATGTGTACAAATTAATTTTTTTAAATTACTTTAATATAATAAACAAATTACTTTATTATAATAAAAAACATTAGTAAAATAATATACATGTTGCTTACAATTATGTTTACAACTGTAGTACAATAAATTTATTAATGTGTTTTAAAAATATATATAAATTAAAGCAATGTATATAACATAGCTCATAACTGTTTAAATATAACTGTTTAACAATAACTTATTTTATTTTTAATAAAAAGCAGTTTTGAAAAAAAAACTGTTTATAAATTTTTGTATTTAAAAAAAAATTTAATATGTTTACTGAAAGAGCTGTTATTAAATAAAACTTACATTTAATCTTAAAATTAAAAAGTTAGTTTTAAATGTCTGTTTTAATTGAAAAAGTACTTTAAAATAAATTGGTTAATAATATTAGGGCTAGGAAAATTTTAAATACTCTAACAAAATAAATATTTTTTTTAAATAATTATTTTGTATTTTAAGATATTGCATTTAATCTTTCTTTTTTGATAAACAAAGATGTATTTCAATATTAATTTTAAACTTATATATACTTTTTCGACTAATGAGCAATTAAAAACCGATATAGTATTACTAAAAATATTCTTAACTAAATAAAATTTCGAATATGGTGCTAAGTTAGAAAAAAAAGTTTTTGGTTTATAAAGTAAACTTTTATAAGCAAAAAAAACTAAGGAAATAAAATAAATGTTTATAAAACACTTAAATACTAGTTGTTTGAATAAGTCATAAGTTTATCGGTGAAACCTTTAAATATTATGTAATCATATCACTAGAAAAATTTTAAAAATGATTACACTTTTTAAGACTTAAACTGTAAACTATTAGATAATTATATGTTTAAATATTCATTTAGCAAACTATTTTACATTCATTGGTAACTATTAATTATTATAAAAACATAAAGTTAATTTAAATTTTTTTTTATAAAGTTTATTTTTACAATGCTTTAAAAGTTGTAAAATGTCTGTTATAATTGAACTAAATTAATAAATTTATTAAAGCAATTAAAAATAAATACTTTTATAGTTATATGATATGCTGCAATCTAGTACAATATAATCATTTATTACAAAAAACAGTAATGATCTGTTTGTTTATTTTTTAACTTTGTTTTAAATTAATATTATATCCACATTTTCAATAGAAATTAAACAAGTGTACAACAGTTTAAACGTATTTTAAAGTATAAGTTTACAAAAATATTAATTTAAGGTAAGAGTAAACAATGAAATTACATTACATTTATATTTAACAGTAACAAAGTTTAATTTTTGTAACAGAAGAATAGAAATATTACTTAAACCGTTTGTAATAATCAAAGTTTTGTTTTTTGTAGAAAACAACAAATAAGATTATTTAAAAAATAAGTTTTAGTTAACAAGCAGCTGTTTTTTTTGGTTTTTATTTGTTTTGTGTTTAAAGCTAATATTTATTTGCAGTCTCAGCTTCAGGTATAAGCAGAAAAATTTCAAGTTTTTGTTTGAGGGACTATACTTGGTTGTACAGTTGTTTCCAAATGTTTGCAATTACTTGTTTAAAATCCTTAATGTAGATAATGTTGAATTTAAAAGTACAGTACTTAAGTTTTAAACTATCTGAAGGTTGTAACTAATCTACTAGTAAACTTCTTTATTGCAAATCTTTTAATTTGAATATAGCATAGTGTTGTTAAAACTTAACAATTTATCAAAAATTAAACTAAATTAATTTACTTTTTAAATAAAACTAACTTATTTCAAAATGTTTCAAACACAGATTTATTAATTTTTTATTAATATATTTAATTAAAAACATGACTCACTCAAATTAGCTTTAACTTATACTTTTACGTTTAAAGCAAATAATGTTATATATTTTAAACTCAAAAGGCTTGTTAAGGGTTGTTGCTCAAGTAATTTATTGATAAAATTTTCAAATAAAAATTCAACATAACATAGGTAAAAGGTTTAGCTATCAATTTTTCGTGAACACAATAAAAATGTTTAAATATTCACGTTTTAGTGATAAAATAAACAAAAAATTAAAAGTGTTTACTTAGAAGAAAAATTTTTAAAAGTGTATAAAATTCAACAAAATTTGTCATTAAAGCAAACTATACAGACTAAATATTATCTAGATACAACATACATACGTACATTTTTTGTAAAAACAATATAATATTTTTAAAAAAACCTTACAAAACATAGAATTTTATATAAATCGAAGCAAAAGTAATTAAAATAAACTTTTTGTACCTTACTGAATTTAGTTAACATTTTTTCAGTTCAAAAATTGTTAAGCACTCTTAAAATTGTATTTTATACTTGTTTGTTGTAAGTTTGTTTTTACATTAAGACTACACAATCAAATCATGTGAACTTTGTTTATACAATGAAATCAACCTAAATCGGCCATGCAGGTTGTGCTCAAAAATTATTCATGTACAAAGTACACTAGATTGAAATAAAAGGCAATCAGTGTGATGTAAACAAAATAATTAAAAAAACATAAACAACAAAAGCCTGGTTTATTTATCTTCCTACGTTTCAAACAACTGCTTTTTTTTTCTTTATTTCATTTTTAGATAGATGACTGATTTTTGTTGTGGTAATTAGCAAGCTCTTCCAACTGATTAGTGCTGACATTCAAGCAGTTTAGATCACGCTTGAAAACACAACATTTGCCAGCTTATGCGCCTGCCAACTCTCGCTGTACAACAGAGACTTTTTGGCTCGTTGCCAATTTTCATAAATTGACCGAGGCAGAGAAGCCTGCGCTGGCTGAGAGTAAACATAGTGGTGAGATTATCTCGTCTCGACATTTTCTCCTATATGTATCCATATAATTTTAAGGTCACGAACAAGATATCGTTAGATGAAATTTTATTCCCTATTTTTTTTGCACACTCGACACGAGGTAACTATTTAAGGACTTTATTTTAAAGTACTGCGTTCACAAACACAATGAATGTTAAACTTTGCGCGAACTCTTAGTTTTAGATTCTCCGAAGCTTTTATTGTTAGGCAGGCGAAAATGCCTGAAGCTTTAACAAAGCAACAACTGGTCTCTGTTTCCAATGATGCACTTGACGAACCAATTGAAGTCAGTAGATGATTTTTTTCATAGTGAGTTACAAGTAAAGCATTGTTAGCAAATAGGAGGTCACGTGGTGCGAAACTTTTTCACCTCTTTGATGTGCCATGTCAGGCGATTGTCAGTTCTGGTGTTGAGCTTTAATCCCATACCCGACAATCTGAATGCGCGCTTCACTGGATGTTAAAAGAAAGTTTCTTAATGAGTTGAGCAATCTATGCTTCAAATAATTTTTAACTTAAAATGAGTCAGAAAAGCTACGTTTGTATTGGATGGTTGTCGTTGTGGTTGTTTAAAAACATTTAACAATTTGAATAAACTTGGAGGACACCCAGTCTTTAAAAATGACGCTAGCAATCCTTTTTAACAACATACATAAGAACTATATTAGCAAGTTAAACAAAGTA
The DNA here is from genome assembly GCF_965202585.1 of Thalia democratica. Taxonomy (NCBI): domain Eukaryota; kingdom Metazoa; phylum Chordata; class Thaliacea; order Salpida; family Salpidae; genus Thalia; species Thalia democratica. The sequence continues at coordinate 23,539,507 of NC_139171.1, forward strand.
CTGTACAAAAGAACGTTTATTGCATTTGTCTTGTAGTTGTCGTGCAGAGAAATCAACATCAGCAGTATAGCGTTCAGACCTGAATTTACATTGCATTTCGACACACACTCTTTCAGATAGTTTCTCCAACAAATAAAGCATACCATGAAAAGGCTTAACTACATCGATAATCTGATTTAATATCATGCAGATGAGGTGATAAGCAAAACTTGCAAAGGAGTATCAGGTCGGCTGGTATTACGACACTGCCTCTTGATTTTCAAGGAGCCGTTTCATTAATAGTTCTTCAGTAGTTTTATAGTTTAATGTTTTTTAGTAGTTAGTTAGTAGTTAGTTTTGTTTATCGTTAATCAGTCGTTGGCAGACTATTCGTGTATTAAGTGCATCAAAATTAAAAATGTTCTCTTCATTAAATAAAAGATAAAATAGTGTTGAACCCATAAACCTAGCTATTCATTATCATGGTGTAAGATTTTAACGGTTTAAAATTACAAAGGTTTTTGCTTTTTTTTTGATGATCTGTTTTTCTTAATACACCATAAATAGACTTTGCTTAACCTCTGTAAACAGTAATTTAAAGACTACCTTATAACAAAAATTATGTAGTGTGTTTTATTGAAGTTCTTTAAAAATTATTTTTAGTTTCACGTAGCCTTTTAACTTTTGTGTTACTGGGGTGCTGTTGGTAGTTAAAAGCGTTTTATATGCTGTTTAGCTTATAGAAAGCAAATTGGGGTACAAAAACTTTGCTTATGGCAAAACTCAAAAAGCTGTAAACCGCAAGAGTTTAGTTTTGATACTACGAAAATGTTTTGGACAGGGAGCCAAAAATACGAGATCAGATACAAAAAGTTCATTGAAATAGCCTAAAATAACATGTTTGTGTAATTTGTTCCATACTAAAGTTATACACTAAAATTTATTATGAAAGTTATCTTTCACTTGCTCGCCAAATATCAATACATGTTGTTTTTGTTAAAGAGATGATGTATTTTTTTTTGAATTGTAAACAAAGAATGGCAGTATGTGTTACCACCAGACCCAACTTCCACAGGATGTAGGAAATATCTTCCCTAATTCAATATCGAAGCCTTTTAAAGTTAAATTAGTGGTTTAAAATTACAACCCACTAGTAATAAAACACTTTTACTATTTATAGTTACACAGCTAGTTAAAATAAAGTCAGTCATTTAAAATACTATCTATTTGTAAGAAAACACTTTTACTAGTTTAATTTCACAGCCATCTAAATTGTAATAATTTGTTCAAAATGACTATCTATTTATAATGAAGTATTTTAAACTTGTAATAAAACATTTTTGTTGGTTCAATTTCACAGTCATTTAAAATGAAATTAGGTGTTTAAAATGACCATCAATATATCATAGAGTATTTATATTGATTTAATTTCACAGTCATTTAAAATGAAATTAGTCTTTTTACTGTTCTCACTTCTCGCCAACCTCCAATGCGACGGGGACGAAATCCTAAAAAGCGGCGGTCTCTCAGCCCGCGGTCTGCGCGGCCAGAAGGGAAAGAGCGGAGCAGACGGGCTGAGGGGATTCACCGGAAAAACCGGCAAGCAGGGCGTGAAAGGTCGGTTGAAAATTAGTTTTAGTTTTAGCCAGTTTAAAACTTTTTTTTACACACATGTGTATTTGATAGTTTTCTAAATATGTTTTCAATATACTTTTAAATTCTAAATATTTAAAATGTTTTTTGATCTTTTTTAAGTTTTGATAATACAATATAGTTTAATGTTTGTTCTCTAATATTGTTTTTTACATCAATGTATACTTGATATTCTTGTGTTTTAAACTAATGTGTTGTATTCTAAATAGCTTTTAAGCCTATTTTGTTTTTAATACGCTTTGATTTAAAAGGTATATACACAATATATACGTTTTTAAATAATATATCATACTAAATCAGGAATAAAAAATATTTAGTTAAGTACAAAAATCTATTATTTAAATATATTTTCAAATCTCTAAGAAGAGTTATTATTAGTTAGGTCTTTCTTTATTTGTAAAACTTTACACTATACTCTACTTTGTTATGATACCATTTAGCTTAGAAAACTGATCATAAATACAAAGACAAATAAATTGTTGATAATTTTAGCAAATTTTTTGTTTTAGGTGAGCCTGGTATTATTATAATAAACTGTAACTTACTGACCATCTCATGAAATTTTACATTTCATGTGTGAAACAGCTGTATAAATTATAGTTTTTATATAATTAAATAAATATATATATGTATATACATTAATCAAAATTTTAAGTTGTAAATAAACAATATTAAAACATTCTCATCTCTAGGAAAGCCATGTGCTGTAAATGACATTGAAATCAAGAATGGAAGTATAGGTAACATTATAGGCAATCTTATCCCAACCGGTACAAAGATATCTGTCGTTTGCGACCCTGGTTACCACCTTGTAGAAGAAAATCCAGTTTGCCAAGACGGAACTTTTTCAAAAACAAGCAAAGTTATAGATATTTGCGAACGTTCGTAACTTTATTGTTTTAAGTTTAAATAACTATAAGAATTTTGATAAATTTACTATTAAGACAAATGTACAAATTGAAAGTATAAACCAAAAAATAAAAAAAACTAAATAGTAATTAACTTGGCTACATAAGCTAGGTTTTGTAAAATATGTTTACTTTAAGTTGGAATTTACTTACAGTTTTAAAGATAGACATACTTTTCAAAACTTTTAAATATTTTTTAGAGAATCATGAGTTTCAAGAATCATGAGTTTCAAATTTATAAACTCATGATAAAAACAATTGTTTTGTAAAAAGCATTTATGCAATAAGATTTACAAGACAAACAACTTAAATAAAACTAGATATATTTCGAGCAATTCTAATCAGTAAGGTACTAAGCACACAAGATATAAGATTTTACAAACTTATATAGTAACTAACTAATCAAATAATCATAAAGTAATCAAGAGTTTAAAAAAGACAAAGGCAATTAGTAACAACTAAAATCACTTAAGTTAACTTACGTTATAATTAATCTACAGTAAAACTAAATATCGATAGAATTTAAACAGCACTTATAAAATATTACGAAAATAAAGAAACAGTATAGTCAAAATCTTTTTGCTTACATAAAACAGGTTTCCTTAACAAAATACAAATAGCTTACAATTTAATCAAATCGAAAACATTACTACAAGTTTTAAAATTTTTAAATCTGTTTAGATTAAAACTACTTGAACATGTTGAACTATTAACCAAATGTTCTGCAATGAGTGGACCTTTAGATGCAATTATAACCTTGACCGGTATATCATTTTTCGTTTCTCCAAAACATAAGTATTTCTATTTTTATATAAACAGCAATTTATCTAGTTTTATTTAAACTTTGTGTCTTGTATATCTTATTGTATAACTACTGGTCACTTACGTTCAAATACATTTTACTCATTCTCAGCATTTGAGTATACAAAAGTCATTTCTAGTTAAAGGGCTGTAATTAATTACCAACTAATTTTATTTAATTTTTTTAAACCTATCATTTAATTTTAATATAGAAGCATGTAAACACTTAAAATATTTTTATCACTTTCAAAAACAACAACATATAACTCACAACACTTTTATACATTAACTGCACTTAATAAGAAAAAATTTATAAAAAATCTATTAATTTTTTAATTTAATTTTTAGCTAGATTACGTGATTGTAATAATGTAAAGAAATTCTACCCTGGCGCTTAAATGGTGTTTATACTATAAAACCCTATGAAGATGTTACACAAAACTTAGAAGCTTTTTGTCAGTTTGACTCTGGTAATAATGGGTGGATAGTCAGTTTTTTTGATGTTTTCTAAACTAACAAGAAAATCTCATTTAAAGTGTACTATTTTTATGCTTCACCCTTTTTTTCCCAATATTAAAACCGAGCAATTGAAAATCGCAATATAGTTTTATTTACTGAAACTTACACTTTATATACACAATTTTAAAAATGCGTAACTGCATAGTTTTTTTATAGCGTAGAAAATTATTATCTTTGAGAAGATTATAAAATTAATGCTAATTCTTTGTACAGTGTTGTACACTTGTATACAATCAATAGTAATTCGTTTTAATAATTTTATATCAGTTTACAATCAGTAGCGACTCATGACATAACTTTGTACACTATTTTTAAAACGTTCGTTATATAACCTTGTGTCCAGGTCTTACAAAAAAGGACAGACTCGTCAACGAGCTTCAAAAGAAGATGGTCGGTTTACGTCACGGGTTTCGGTGAGAAAACAGGAAATTACTGGCTCGGTTAACATTAGTGTATTTCGTTTGTACATTACTACAATATAGCTGTTTGTAACATAAAATAAAGTTAAGCAGTTTGTTTATTGGTTTACTTTAACACAAATATATTTCGTTTGTAAATTGTTGCAACAAAACTGTGTTTGATGATGAACATGTAGTTGATTAAAATTAAACTTTATTAAGTTGTTGAAGTTTCAACGTATACAAATAATTATTTTAAGACAATATTAATATTGTACAAGACATTTAAAGTTTAATTAAAAGGGTTGGAGAACATGTACGCGCTTCTGAAAGAAAGAGATTTCGTGCTTAGAATAGAGCTTGAAAAACTCAATGGAGAAACTGCATACGCCGAATATGAGTAAGAATTTTTATGAATTTAAAAAAAAAAACAGAAAATATAAATTAAAACAAACTAGCCTGTTAAACTTTTAAAATATAATTAAGAATTATTTAAAATTTTCGATAATACTACAAAATGTAATTTTACAGAAAATTTACACAAAACAAATTTTACAAATATAAAGGTTGAAAATAGTATTTTTAAAATTGATTGATAAAACTAAAAGTTTTTTTTACAACTTCAACACACTTCAAAATTTTTATTTTTGTGTCGAAGACTTAATAATGCATAAACAAAATCGTACACAGTATTATGCCAATATTGAAACTTACAATTTATACTAGCTTTCTCGTTTGATTATTTCTAACTTAGTAACTTATAACATTAATCGAGGAAAAGAACGTTAGAAAAGTTAGAACAAAATTGTTTAACATTCCGTTTTAACAGTTTTATCATTTTAGTGAGTTTTACCTAGAAAGTGAATCTGAGAAGTTTGCTTTACATGTTGGCCAGTACTCAGGAACTGCCGGTAAACATTTTTCTTATATTTTTTAATTTTTACTGACAACTTAAATTCGTTTCACTAAGTTTTGTTCTATAGTTGAAAGAATGACCTATCAATAATCATTCCTTTGTAAAGTTTTAGTGTTTGTTCTCAATATAAAGTCGAATTGGTAAATTCTGATACTAAGAATAGACATTTAGCAAATTATTTTATTTTTTTTTACAACAGGCGATTCGCTAGCTTACCACAATGGAATGAGATTTACAACCAAAGATCAGGACAATGACCAGTATTCAGGTAAGTATTATATTGCGTAGTTATAAAATAATAATTCAATATACTCAAATTCTTTTGTATGAATCTTATAAATTCATTAGAGTTTTAGATTAAACAATAAAAAAAATAATTTAACTAATAAACTATTTACTAATTTGTACTCTAATATAACATGCTAAACAATTTTTTTATATAATCAAACACTCTACTTTTTAAATCGAATTGTGCCACCGTTTACGGTTTAAAACTTTTAGATTAAACAAAGAAAACACTTCAAAAAACAACTTATATACTATTTACTATTTTAAATATTTTAAATATTAATAATAACTAATAACCTTTCAATCAAACTCATTCCTTTATTTAAAATATTCTTAAAGGTAATTGCGCCACCGTTTCTGGAGGCAGAGGAGGTTGGTGGTTTAAAACTTGCAAGTATTCAAACTTGAACGGGGAATACCAAGACCCGAGTAAGAATAACTACAGAGGTTTGTATTGGTACCATTTTAATGAACACCATTCCCTCAAAACTTCAGTTATGATGGTGAAGAGAAAAAACTAATATTTGTGTGCCTTTTTAACAGTTTAAATCATTTTACTTTATGTACAGTATTTTTTGCAAATTTTTATAACAACTGTTTTGTATATGTGTAATTGAATAGATACTTGTTTTACATAAAATAGTTTTACTACAATTGTAAATTATGTACTGTTTTTAATTAGCTTGTTAAAAATAAATGTTTACAACTTGTAAATAGATTGCAATTTGTTTTTCAGTTTAAACATTTCTTCTTATAAACTTTTCAGTTTTTCAAATGATTTAGTAATAAATACTATTAGTTATTGCTTTAAACATTGTAAATTTTTTGATTGTATCAATAAAAGATAACTTCAAAAAATAAATTGTAGTATTTGTAGTTATAAGTCTATTTAACTCTCTATATGTAGTTTTAAAATAAAGTAAAGAAATAAATTGTGTTGTTCATCTTTAAATTTATTTCATACAATTGACTAACTTAATTTAAAAAAAATATTTCAAATACAAAGTTCAAAAATATAAAGGTTCAATGTTTTCGATAGATTTTAATTAGATAATTTTAAAGCGTCGAAAAGCAGACAAAACAAAATTAAAAAAATACTTCAATACAAGTTTTATTTAAATCCATACTATAACTTAATTTTTTTTTGAAACAACACAATACCTTAACTTGTAGTCCAAAAACCACTTTGAACAGCTTTTTTCCGGTGCATAACTTACTAAAAATATATAACAGAATGCATTTCATTTTGTTTAAATTTATTTAAGTACTTTCAAATAGGACTCGTCAGAAATTTTTTCCTACTGTATTGCAATGAATACAAATTGAAATAAAATTATACTGCAGTTTAAAGTTTTAAGATATAAAATTACGTAATAATCAAATGTTTAAAATTAAATAAGTTCTAATGCTAAACAAATTTGGTATACTAATAAAACTCGGTAGAATTAAAACAATCTAAATAAAGAAGCGATAACATTTTAAATTAAAACTATGCTTAAAAATAAAGTTTAACAAGAAACTAATTACTTTAAAGTAATTAGTTTCTTGTTAAACTTTATTTTTAAGCATAGTTTTAATTTAAAATTTTATCGCTTCTTTTATCGCTTACCCATTTGATTATTACGTCATTTTATATCTTAAAACTTTAAACTGCAGTATAATTTTATTTCAACTTGTATTCATTGCAATCCAGTAGGAATTTAGTCTTTACTTCACTAAGTTTAAATTAAGCAACTTGTTTGTACAAGCAAGTATGTTGCAGACATTTAAAAATCAAGAACTAAAGAACACTTGTCTAAATTAAATTTTTTCAGTCTTTGGCAGCGATTTTTAACCTGGAGTAAATTTACCCCTTGTTTAATGGAATAATTTTTTTTTATCTTAGTTATGTGAATTAATGTTTATAAATTGTATTTTTAGTTTATATATTAGTGTTTTTGGGTCTTTTCAAAAACTAAACAAACTCTTATAAATTTACGGTTTTTTATATCTAATAAACGTGAATTTCAAAATAAAAATTTCTTTCAAAAATTACTTAAATCTAGTTTATAAATCTTATTGATTTGTTTAGTAGTTAAACAATACTTCAAACTAGTATTAAAGAGAACCCTTAGCTGCAATAAACATGTGAATAAAAGTTTATACGGACACCAAGGTTTAGCTTAACTTTACAAAATATATTAACACGTACAAAAGTACTAATGAAACTGTTATTCAAAGTAAGTAATGTTTAATTAACTGTTAAAGAACTAAATAAATTAATGTACTTTATAAAAAAGTTGTCTTTTTTAAGTAGACTGTAGTCATTTAAATTTATGGAAATTTTATGGAAGAAAAAGGAATGATAATGAACGAGTAAAACATTTTTTTGGAATTTTTTTCATTTTAAACTTGCCAATAATTAAAAATAAGCATTTCCATCGTTCTTCGCGGAAAGTTTTATGCTAAAAAAACCCAAAAATTTTATTAAAACGATGAAAAATAAGCAAAATTGAGCTTTAAAACTTCAGAGCTTTGAATTTGAACTATTTGGATTTTCTAATACCTTTCAAACTTGTATGTTTTTACACTTGAAAGCCGATGAGCATATGTTTGACCAACTTTAAAGTCTTCTACTTGCCATAAAATGTCACATTTCAACACAATTGTCAACTTCAACTAGAAGCTTATTGTATCAACAATGGGGAATTCCCAAGTTATGTGATTTTGTTTCTTTTCAGAGATTTTCAACGCAAATTTGTAGAAATAACAAGAGATTTCAAATGAACAATGTTTAAGCGTTGACTGAGTAATCAACGATTTTCAAAATGAGAGTTACTATAAAAGAACTGTTAAGCATATTAATTCTCAATATGAGTTACTATATTTTTTTTAGAAGTTATTATAAATTAAACATGGACAACTCGAGCAATTCATCTGAAAGAAATGAGAGCATATATCAGTTATAAATTAACTTTGATTCTTGAAATAAGAAGAAGTAAAAGAAGACTATTGCGTGCTAACTGATCAACGATTCGAGAGATGCATAACAAGACACGTGACCTAAGCAAACTCATTCGTAAAGCCGACAAGTCTTTGTCGAGCCCGAAGTTTAAACTAGAAAACAGAAGCAGCTATCGATTGCTATCGAAAACTAGTTTTCGTCTTTCTACTGTGCTTAAATTTGCTGAAGCTAACAGTAATATGTTACAAGAGAGAGTATGAAAATCATACATACGTAACTAAAGATACTAGTGTCCTTCAAATTAATTGACAGCAGATTTATGTTTGGATATAAGATATTAGAAAACACTATATATAATATACATTATCAATCATGTAGACTTAAACCTTGGCTTAAATGGCACTACAAAAATTGTTATTTAAAACAACTCAAATATAACCTCAAATTAGAACGGTATGTTAGTTGTTGTAACGTTATTTGATTTAATTTATCAAAAATACAGAGCTTGTACCTGCCATTACTTATTTATTTTAACACACACATTGTTAAATAAAGTTATATATAATGGTTGAAATTGAATGAGACCTCTAAACTCATAAAGGCTATAAATGGTTTTTTTATTTAAGCTGTAATTACTACTTGAAAGTTTAATGTTTTAAATTTATAGTTAAATACATATGTTGTTTGTGATATAAAACTAAAACATTCATATAAACCAGCGCAACAATATGATAACTAATAATTAGTGTTATTTATTAATATATAAGTTGTTTTATCTAATTTAAAAATATATAGGAATTCAAAACAAATTTAATTATCTGTAATCCAAAACATAGTATGCATATACAACTGAAGTAAAAATTATTAAGTTTATACTGAATGAGACTGTAGGGTCATGACGTAATAATAGTAAATAGGTATAAATAAAAAAATTTAAAAATTACTTGAATAATTGTGGACAAAAACAGTCTGATTTATTAGAGTCTAATTTAAAAGATGCCCAAACTTTTTGATATAAATTAAGACGTAATTATATTACTTATGTAAACGGAATACTTTAGAGTAGAGACAAGCCTAATAAAACTTATACCTCAGTAAGTAATCTACTTAAGTACCTCAAATTTATAGGAAATTATCCTGTATTATTTGAGAGCTTTAAATAATTTATATAGTAACTGGCGCTGGAAGACGGCTTTCAATATTTGTGCAAAAGTTTGCAGTGCGATTACCTCGTAAGGGGACAATCAAATTATATTATTAAATAACAGTAAGTGGAGTGTTTAATTTAGAATAATACCAGACTGTCTACACAAAACTATGTAATTTGTAGTATGACACCATGGATACATACTATAAAACATAAAACTTTACTGTAATTCAGTTATTTTTAATATCAATCATACATCTGGATACTTACGTTACGAGTATATAGTATTAGATGCTAAGAGAAAAAATAACATACTAAAAGAATGTGCGTAGCTACTCGTACATCAAAAAAAAATTAGGTGCCGACCAGCATAAGAACGTGGCCTAAAGGACGGCTTTCGTTATTTGTGCAAAAGTCCTTAAAAATGTTTTTTTTTTTCATTAATTTCAAAAATTTCCCAACATTTTTTTACTTTAGGGAAATCCCCTATTGTAAAAAAAATTGTTTAGCGGGTCTTTATAATTTAGTGCGTACCTTATGCGGGTGCGTACTTCTCAGATCGCGTACCTTATAGAAATAACGTTAATACATTGTTACAAACTAAACCATACTACTTCATGCGAATAACAAATCATTTTTTGTTCAAAATATGTGACTACTTTTATCTTAAGTAGTTTTAAGGTCCGGCTGCAGTTATAACGTCGCTTCTGATTGGCTAATATATTACAATTTTTATCAATTTTAAGTTTGGAGTAATTAAACTTGTTTTTAATTTTATTTTTATGTATTTTGGTAATTGTTCTTAATTTTATGCTGCATTTTCACTGCACCTCATAATGTTATGAATAAAAACGTATACAAAGCCTTACAACTGCAGCCGACCCACTTAAAATATGGCTTAACTTACCTTATATAATTACTAACATATTTAAATTTGAATAACCACTGTCTAAAACTATATTTATTAACCAATAAAATACAGTACCACTTGAGTTACTACACATGAAATATGAAATATCCAAAAGGAATATTAGTGATGCTATTTTTTAAACAGTTTTTGACAGAGTTTATTTAAATAAAATAGTTAACATGCTTGTATACTATATTTATAAATTTCAAAAGTAATTCTTTTTAGTTGCTTATTTTTTCATTCTATTAAACATAAAAATTTCTGTAATTAAAAAAAAAAAATTATAGCTTCTATAATTAGTAATAAGCTTATGTATGATCATAAAAGTTGTTTTTAACAAAGATTTCCAAATGTATTTTGTTTAATAATCTGATGATGAGTAACATATTTAAATTGACATTCTAATTCTAGGTTACATTTATTACTTTTTGATCGTTTGGAAGTATTTTTGAGTTTAATGACTTATCAAACTCTGTTCAAATTAGGTATTCTTATTCTACTGTATAGTTCAGTATTACTCCAGCATTTTTGTACTACTTTTTCTTTTACAGATGTTGAGTCTATTTAAAGAAATCTTAATAAAAGTTAAAAAAATTTGAAAATGTTTAATATAAAATCTAATATTTAAACTACATTTAAATTGAGTAAACTAAAAAGTAATACTTTGATTTTTTAAAATTAAAACTTTCATTTTGCCTTTTTTTCTTCATGCTTGACTTACTGCTTTAAGTATATCATTATGAAGTTGTCTTCAGTTTATGTATAAATCAAACTTGTAACTAAAATCATTATGTTATATTTACACACAAAACTTAATTAGGTTTTGTCAATAGTAGCTTAATAGACAAAGTGTTTACTAAAAGCAAAACAGGCACCAGTTATAAATGACAATTTTTTATAATAATCCAAAAAATTAAATAAACAATTTTTTTTCTTTTAGATATTTTTTTTGACTAGCTAGCGTCTTTAAAGCTTGTTTTGAATTAGATAATTATATCCTACTAAAATACTTAAATAAATGTTTTATTATCAGTTTTATTTTTATTAGACTTGATATTTATACAAAGGAAGTTTGTTTCGGTGTCACTCCAATGGAGACTTTTCCTATTTTTACTCCCAACGAAGAAAATTTTGAAGAGATGCTGGAAATCTTTCGACAAATGAAGATAACTGAAGACAAACAAATGGAAGTCAGCGAAGCTTCTAATGAGGGGAAATCAACCGGTACTTTGCTGAACAAGAAAGTTTGTATCAAAGTGACGGCATCAGCTAGAAAAAGGTTGAGTGAGTTTTCACGTCTCACCACGTGCAAAAAACACAAAAAGGATCCTGCAGACAAAATGCTTCAAGATGCACGGAACGAAATGATTAGTTTTGCGCCGAGGAAAAAGGTGGTACGAAAATTGAAGATGTAAGACAAATGACATTTATTTACATTTCTTTAAGTTTTTTGTAAATTATGTTTCGTTTTTATGTTCGTACTTTGTTTTGTCATTTTCAGGTTTTTGTGTTCAGTTGGCAACTTTGTTTAATACTTAACTACCAGCTAATACTAAGGTATTGACAACTTTTCGTATTCAACATTTTACTTTAAAAACCATGTTACTTTTTTTCAATAAATAATAAAATGTAAGCGCATTATCTTATTAAGTTTTAAACTTCAACATATAAAAGGTAAACAAAACAAGATCAGCGCTTAGAGTAAAACTCTAGGATTTCTCAACTACGAAAAAACATTTTGAGTTTATACTCTTGAATATATTTTTATAACTTTAAGTTTAATTACATTTGAACGACTTAGTCTACAATTTTGCACTAATTTTTAAGATCTAAATTAAACAAAACTTCAGTAAAGGTATTGTTGTAACAAATAAGGCTTATAAGCATAATGCATTATTTATTATGCATTACATTATGCAAAGAATTGTTTAAAAAACACGTACTGGTCAAACTTGTACCAATATTTTATTTCATTGTAGCAATTTGTTGTATTCTAAATAACAAGCCTCCGCAATAATTAAGATGCATCGTGATTACTTTTCAATGTTACATGTATACTATGTATTGAACTATGTAATATGCAAATTTAAAGAACTTTTTCTTTTTTTTTGTATTGAGAAGTTTAACAATTTAAACCGTAGAATAAAATTATTTTTAAATTCAAAGAAACCTTACGTTTGAGAACAAAATCGATAGTTATCATAATTATGTTACAATGAAATTTTAACAACTTCCAAAACTATTACAGTTGTATGAAAGTAGTTTTGTGTAAAAAAAACAGTTAATATAAGTAGAGGATTGAGTAAAAATGTTTGAATTTGACATGTTTATTCTACTTACTTTGACTAAATCCTGAAAATGTTTGAATGTTTTATTTATGTGTTTTGAAACTAAAACTAATTTTATTATGAATCGTATTTTTATAAAACAATTGTTTTAGAAGCTAAAAAAACGTAGTATTTATAGATTATATATATTATACATTTACTCCATTATAAGACTTTAATCGTATTGTTTAATTGATTATGATATTCTTTTTATACATATTGCACAACAAATAAGTAAAAGCTTATTAACATACCACCATTTATCTGCCTTGGTAACAATTTGTCATTAAATTTTTTGCAACCAACAGAATAAGCAAAATTTAGATAAAACAAAACAAAGTAGTAGATTTTTTGGTTTTAGACATAAAACAAACATTTTATAACATCTTTTTAGTATGTTAAAACTGCAATAATTTTTATTAAAACTAAAATTCTGCCATCATAAAGCTTCTAACTTCAGATTTTCAAGGTTTCCTAAGTACTTTCTAATTTTTTTTATTCCTTTAAAACTTTTTATAGAGTAACGCATTATAATTAGTTTTAAATTCATTAACTAAAATGTTTAATTTATTTTTAACCTTGTTAATAAACCCGTTTCAATATACGAAATTCGTTTATAAAATTGTACTAATTACTGAGCCTAATTTTTATTTATTTATTTACAATGATTTACTTTAGCTTAGCAGAAATATCAAACGTTATAACAATTCTCAAAACAAGAGCTTTTTTTTTTCTTATTAAAAATAAACAATATTATATTTTCACTTTAATGTTTAATTGATAATAACTATATTTTCATGCTTAACTAGATTTTTTTTTTTTTCAAGGAAGTACTAACAAATGTATCTTCCATAAGATATATTTAGGTTCGGAGAAAACATTGAGTAAAATAATAATATGTACGGAAGATTTGAAAATCACACGAGATATTCTAAAGTTGTGAGGTTTATAAATAGAGCAATAATTAAACTACCGCTGCAACCCGCACAACTTTTTTATAATTTTGGTTTGCGACCACCAAATTTCTGCTGACCCTTTATAACATAATAAAGCATATTACTTAATTTTATAGTTCTAAAACTAGTAAATTAATAAAAAAAAAGACAACAAACCGTTTTAGTTTTAAAGTTAAACTCAAAAGTGTACATTATATAATTATGTTGTAACTTCTTTGTTGTATTATGTAATTAACGAGAGATTTATGTAATTTTTATCTTATCAGGAAACAAAGAAAAGTTATGGTCGTAAGACAAAAAATAATAGTTTTGTAATTTTTCTTTGTTTAAGAGTCTTTCCGAAGTTTAATCTAATAATTATTAGCTTCCGAGAAAAACAAAAACAATAAGCCTTTTCTAAGTTTTCTTTGTCTTTGTTTAAAACTTTTTGTCTATTTTTCTTTGACAAAACAGTATATGAAACAGCATTAAATGTATTCAATGTTCATTAATGTTTAAATGCCAGATAGTTCACATTCAATAAAAACTATATTTATAAGTTAAATTTTAACGACGTTTTTGAGTTATTCGACACCGAGGTGTTATTATACTCAATAATTTTGACGAAGATTATTAAAACTGCGAGCTAGTTTTAATTAAAAAGAATTTTGTTTAATTTAAAAAATTTAGAAAAAAAATTTGTTATCAAGTTCAAATCTTTTTTATAAGTTTAATAAAACAAAAAAATCATAATGTAACACTATAAACATCTTTAAATTTAAAAAACCTTAAAAGCAATTTAAAAATTTAAGAGATCTAAAATTCAAAAATTTACATCGACAAAAGTTAAATTTCGATCTAAAAAACAGTTGCAGTTTTTCCATAATACTATGATGCTTAAAACCGGCAAATATTCTGCTTTGTTTTTTATTGGCTCAATTTTGGTAGTTTTTTTGGCTGTACAGAAGTACGAAGTTGAAGCTAGAAGGTTTGCTAAAATATTTACAAAAATTATAATTTTTCACAATACTTAAGTTTCTAATTTAAATACATTTATTTTACATTTTAATATTAGGCAAGTTTGAATGTCTGGTCAACTCTTTACCAATAAACCGTTCGGAAGTTAAAATGAATTGTGTAATGTTATTTATATTTTTTCAAAAATTAAGTTGAAAGTTGTAAAAAGTTTGATAAATATTATCTTTATATATTAACGAAAAAATTACAACTCTATCAAAATAGTTAAGAGAGCTCTGTGTTATAAAGACTTTTAGTTATTAAAGACATTAAAACAGTTCAATTACTTTCAGAATAACATTGAGAGACATGAGTGTTGATCAACTACGCAATATGAATTGTAAGGGAAGGATTTTAAAATTTTGCAAAAAAATTGGATCATACTGTCACACAGATATATTAACTTATCGCAGAAAAAGAGATACTGGTAATTTTTCTTTTGTTATATGTAAAAACAATTAAAATATTATGTTTTTTAAGGGTTCTAGACTTTAAAAAGTAGTTGTATATATTGTATATTGAACAATAAAAGCACTCAAAAAATTTGTTTCTAAAGAACCTGGTGGATAAAAAAACCTTTCGATTATTAATTCGTACACCACATTTTTCTAAAATTTTTACTAGCCACAAAAAAGTTAAAATTTGATAATGTAGTTTTTTACTCTGAGAAGTAAAATAATCTATAAAATAAAAAGAAAAGAAAAATGTTGTTTGTTTAACAAAACGTTTTAAAACTTTATAGTAAAAATAAAAAGTGTAAATCTTTTGGTCAACTAGAAAAAATAAATTGCAACATAACAATAAAAAAGGTTAAAAAAATTATTTTTTATGACAAATTAAAAAAATAATATAACACCTTTAATTATTTTAATTTAATAACTATGTTATTTTTCAGTTGACGAAGAGAAAAACAGCAATTGCAAAATATGCACAGAAATTTGTTACAACAAAAGTCATTAGACTAAAAGTAAGTTTAAAATAATGTTTGTAAAAACTAAAGCATCAACTATTAAAAAAACTTAATGTCAAATTTGTATATTTTTAATATACTTTTATAAATGTTTATTTTTTTTGTTTAAAAAAGGTAAACAGCTTTTGTTTTGTTTATTGGTAACTCTTCTGTTTTATTCAGATCTAAGTGGAAGTGATTTTTTGTCAAATAAACTGTAAATGTTAATCATTTGTTTCAAACAACAGTTGTTTCTTCATGTTCATGTTGTGCTTAAACGTCAAATAATTTGCAGTTATATTAAAATACTTTTCAGTTTTTTAAGTTTCTTGAAAAGTATGTAATTTACTGTTTAACTGTAAATATAATGTTTTATTAAACAATGTCTTTATTGTAGAGTAATAAATAGTTAAAATGTTTTTTTATTATGACATTAGATTTTCGCCTGTTAAAAATGATGCTTAAATAAGATTAGTATTCTGTCTAAAAATATTTTGTAGTAAGACAAAAACATCTCACATCCCATAAAAATAAGCGCACTAACAAGATAACGAAAGGATAATGACAGAAATATCAAACAAATTTTAACTAAATACTTTTTATTTATAAATTATGATTATAAAATGATGCTCTATAATATAATTCTTCTTTTCAAATCGAAAAAAACAATCATTTTTAATATAAAAATTGCGATTTAAAAATAAAACAGGTTAGCAAAGAATTTTTATGCATAGTGAAAATTAAATAAATTGTTTCTATACTTTAGCTAACTACCAATTAGTTTTTAATTTTTGTCTGTAATAAAATACCATTTTTTAGATAAAAACAAGTTTAAGCCAATTTGGTATCTTTTTTCAAATTTGATAACTTTTGTAACTAATGTAAAACAGTTTATTTGAGAGACAACAGTAGGATAATGAGTATTTAAGTATAAGTTTTATACTATTACATATATTTATGAGAACTAATGGACTTTATTTATGATGTAACTAACTTATAAATTTATTTTTAAATATTTGTTGTTTAAATTTCAAACACTTCAATTTATTTGAAAGCAAAATAATGACTTACTTTGCTTAAAAATAAATTTACGTTTTACTAACTTTTAAAAATTTAAGGCAACTGATGAAATGAGTTCTAACTATAACTTTGATTTAGTATTATATACATATATAAAAGCTTTAAATTAACACTTGCTAATAACTTTACTAAAATAAATATTAAAAACATTTTAAATGAAAGTTTATTTTTTTTTTAACATACTTAATGCAATTATTCAACATTTTATTCAATAACTTTTTTTTTTTCATACAATCATAGTAGCTAGATGATAAACTCTATATATATACAAAACTAATTATATTTACACAGTTACAAGTCTTATACTGGTTTAGAACCTGAAAAATATAATATTATTATTTTAGTGTTCTTCAAAAATATGTTTTTAACAATCAGGTAATTTTTTCTTATACAAAAAATATTAACTTTAAATTGATAATACAAACAGAACAAACTAGTATATCTTTCCAAATTACTCAATGTAGTATAAAGGTAGTTCTTATTGTGTGACTTATTTAAAAGGTTTTAGTTATTATAATGTAATTTAAAATTAAATGAACAATTTTTGGTGAATAATAAAATTTGATACTTAAAAGACTAGAAAAGTCAAGATTGTTAGATGATAAAAAATCCATTTGAACATGTTTTTTTAACAATAAAAATATAGTTTAATTAAAATGTTATTGAATAAAAGTGATGCGTTTTAGTCTTAATAAACTGTTCTAAATATCTTTGGAGTATAGTACTTGTAAGCTTAACATAACTAATAATATTAAAACGTTGGGACTTAAGTACTAAGGTTGCATTTTAATTAAAACATGTTATTTTTATCAAAATTTGTTAAAAACAAATAAATAAATAATACATATAATAGTTTGCAAAATATATTCCTAAAAAATTCATAGACAACTGTAAAGCTATGCTGTTTTAAAAGTTAACATAATAATTGAAGTCTGCAGTTATATAAATATTTTACTTTAAAAATCTTTTTCTTGTTTGTGTAAGTTTACAACTACAAAATAAACACAAATATTGACATATGTTTACTGTTTAAATTAGTTTTAAAAAAAGTCTATACCAACTACTATCACATAAAAATATAAGTATTTAGTTTGGATTACAAATTATTGAGTTACTTTAAGAGAATTTGTTCATAATAAAGTTTTGAAGCATGACAATTTATTCGTGTAAAAACAAGTTATATAACAAAACACTTCTGAAAACATAAGCATTAAACTTAATCAACATATTTTCTTTGCACAATTTGTACACATCAACTTTAAGTAGTAGAAATAATGTAATTGAAAGTTTTAAGTTTTGTCACTCTTAACATTATTACAAAGTCGAATAAAAAAAATTACTTTTAATGTCAGACGAGTTTATGAGTTATGTATTTTTTATTTTACACGATCAATACCGTGCAATTAGAAATTTTCTTTTATTTTCTTAAGTTAGTTTTCAAAATGTGAATACCAACTACTTTCACACAAAAATATAATTATTTAATTTGGATTACAAATTATTGAGTTACTTTAAGAGGATTTATTCATAATAAAGTTTCAAAACATAACAATTTATTTATGTTAGTAAAAATTATATAGAAAAAATACTTCTTAAAACATATACTTTTATTTTGTTTAACGTATTTTCGTTACACAATCTGCATACATCAACTTAAACTATTAAAAATAATGTAATTGAAAGTTGTAAGTTTATTATTCACAACATTATTACGAAATAGTAAAGAGAAAAGCGTGTTGCTGATGTCAGACGAGTTCAAAAGTTATGTATTAATAAATTTACACGATCAATTCCTTGAACTTTTTAATAGTTTCCATATTTTCATGTACATATAAATAAAAGGGCGTTTTATGATATTTAGTGTTATTTGTTTTACTTAAGTTTGAACAAATAGTAAGAAAGGTACTAAAAACGTTTTAGAAACATAAAAAAAAAATATTTATGTCATACTTCATATCATAGTTTTAAAGTTTTATTAAAATATTGAGTAAAAACTTTTAAATTTTATATATTTTAAACCTGAATTAATAGTTAATTAACTTGAACAGATATCTATTGAATTTATAATTGGTTAAATAAAACATTTTTCAAAAAAAAAACAGTTATTTAATGCTAAGTTTACTTAAAAATTTGTTGCTTAATAATGCTTATGTTATTTACTTTTCTGGAAAATAACAATGACTGCATAACAAGAAGCGGAAAAGGCTTATTTGTCTTCAGTGTTTAAAAATAACTCTATAACAGAAACATATTTCTATTAGTTAGTTGAACTAAAGTTTTAAATTTTTTTTATATAATTAATAAATAAAGCACTAATGTTTTAAACTATATATTATACTCTATTAGAAAAAAAAAATTGCACTTCATAATTTCAAAGCGGTTACTATAAATATTTTTTTTTGAGTTTACTGATAACCCAAATTGTTTTTGTTTCTCGAAATAAACATTGAACTAGCTTTACAGTCGCTTTAAATTTCCCATAGTAAAGCTTATAATGTTTTTTTTTCTAACAAACAAATACGCCAAAAACTATTTAATTTTTAATTTACTTGAATAAAAATTAAAGAACATGCATAAAATACTTAACTTTTATTTGAGCTTTTAAAATGCATAGAAGTGAATAATATTGTGGTGAAAAAAAAGTTCCTAGAAATTTAAACAAAATTTGAATATAAAATTAAAATATTAGTTTTTCTAAACACAAGTAAAATTATATTTTCTGATGAATATCAAAATGAATACGCTTTATTAAGCATATGGCAAATAAATTATTTTGCACAAACATCGATTTATTTTTAACTGATAGGCTAAGCTACAGGGGCGTGTCTAGATTTTTTTCAACGGGGGTTCAATTTTTTTTTTGTTCTCAGTTTGCTGCTTAAGTACGCATTTTTTAGGAATGCACTGCCTAACTTAGGTAGTTTTTCTTAAACATCAGTAAATTTTTATTTTCCAATCAAAGGAACTACGCTTTATTAAGCATATGGCTCATAAACTATCTTGTTCAAGTATCTATTTTATTTTTAACGGATAGGCTAAGCTTAAAGTAATAGTTTAAAGTCATTACAAATTTAAGTAGTCGATACACTAAAAATTCAAAGTAGTAGACTTACTAATATGTTACATACTTGATAGATTATGTATTATAAATATTATTTATATGATTATATATTATTATGTTTTATTAATTTTCGTTTTTTTTTTTCTTTTTTATATATTTCGTTAAGATTTTTTAAGGATTATTAAAATTGTAACAGTAAAAATTATTAATAAAATTAGTTTAATTAAAAAAGATTTTTTCTAATTCTTTTGTTTAAGACACAAAAAATCTTAAAATGTATTAATAAAGATCATATTACTTTAAATTTTTTTTTTTGCTTCCATTAAAAAGTTTTTACGAATAGTTTACTATTCAAACACAATTAGAACTAGAACTAAGGCTTACACTTGAAAATTATTAACTTTGAAAGAATTCAACAAAACAAGGTAATTAAGACATTGGTGTAGTAAATAACGTAAAAATTTCTAATTAGACTTAACTAAATTATACTGTTATTTAACCTATTCAATAGTGTTTTGGCAGCTTAATGTGATATTAACTTCGATTATTTCATAGAAAAAATTAGTTGGTCTAGGTACGTTTTTAGCTATTTTTTAAAAAAGTTTTGTAAGTTTTACTATAAATCTATTCAACAAAAAGTAAAAATAATTAAAGAATTTTAATCATAACGTGAGTTATAAATTATTAGTACGTTAAAAAAAAAGATTTTTTTTTTAACATTTGTTTTAAATACTTAAACTGCTGTAAACAACACATAATGTGTTATACTTGTTCAAAATTTAACATTAATCTAGAAGACTTTCTTACTTAAGAGTTTACTGTAAATACTGATCTTACATGTGTCAGCTTTGCTTTTGTAACATGAGTTAGGGCAAGTACGTAAAACTTTAATTTAATTATTTTAACATTTCGCTCAATGCTGCTCGATACAATTTAAATTTTCAGATAAACTAAGCTTACTTCAAAATTTTTATGAGCTGTTATTTATTAAAAAAAGTAACAAATTTTTAAATTAAACTTTTCAAATCTAGCAAGGTTTACAACAAAAGTTTAAAAAAATTCATTTTCAAAAAATATACTTATATAAATATTTACTTTTGAAAATGAACGAAATCTAAAAACATTGTTTAAAGGCAACAGTTAATTTAGTATGAGGTAATACCAGCTTCAGTATCATTTAAAATTGTTTAATAAATAAATTAAATAATTAATTAAACTCTGTTTGACCTATTTATATTAGAAACAAGTGAATATATATAGACCTGAATTAAGTTTGACATAAATTAATTTTTCAAAGAATATACTAAACATACAACTTAAATAATTACTTTCCATTTGTAAAACAAAACATTTCGTTAAACTAGATAAAAGTTTTCAGTTAAACTATAGAGTTTAGAATATTGAAATGCATAACTTAAACTAGTTTACTTTAGATTCTTAAAATTCATATTTTTACAATAAAATAAAATAAGGATTGATTTTTTTTAAACAATCAACATGTACTTAACAACTAAAAAGTTTTTAGTTTTAAAGTATTCAAAATGAAAAAAGTATTTGAAACTAAATGAAACAATCTATAATTTAAGAAATTACGCAAGTCCTGACAGCCTTTACTGCTTCTGACGCCTCTAGTGACAGTGACCGGGAGGTTTCCATGGCAAGCAGCCTCCTGAAAAGTTAGTCCACATTGTAATTCTCCCTGGCAGACGTCTCAATGAAGCCGCAACCCCATCTTGTGGACGTTTCCTGTCCCTCTTCAGATGTCACTTCCCTGGTATTTAGGCCTGGTTCGTCACCTACTAGGTCTGTTTTGTTGCCCACAAGGTAGATTGGTGTGTTGGTCAGTGTGCCTCGTTCTTTCAACATCTGTTATATCGGAACAAACACTGTTACCATATAAATTATTCTTGAGTTGTTAATCCTTAATGTTATATATTTAAAACATTTCTATAAACTTTACTTAAAGATTTTAACTTAACACTGATATTTAAAATGTAAACAACTAATGATGTGTGCTAAAACTTGTTTAGAAAGCTTGTAAATTTAAAAACCTGACTGTATATGAAATTAATTGTTTCAAAGGATTTTCTGCTGGCAACTGAATATACAAGCAGAAATGCGTTGCCTCTGGTAATTGAAAGACTTCTCATTGCAGGAAAATTTCTGTGTTCCGCTTGTATCAGTTATTAAAAGAGTGCAAACATTTCTGCCACAACTGATCACCTGTTAGGTAAACGTGATGACGTCATAATAAAAAACTACGTATGTAAATAAACAATCAAATTGTATATGTTGCTGTAACCGTCTTTGTTCTACAAAATTTATTTTAAGTAAGTAATTTTTATAATATTATGACTATCATATGATGTGATGTTGTTAATTTATTAACTAAGTAATTTATGAATATTACGTACTTGTTCACCTTGCTACCATGTATATAATTTTAAAATAGTTATAATTAAAACTTTCATTTATTTTTTAATTTAACGCAAAAATTTAACTGCAAGTATTTCGATAAAAAAATAATACAACACCATAATTATTAAACTTTGAAATTAACGTAAATAATTTTATCTGTAGTTGTGTTTTAAAAATCAACTAAAAGTAGAAATTATAAAATTACATATATTTTCATTACAAAATTTAATGAACTTAGAACATATATATAAATTACATTAGAATATTCAAATAATTGAATTAAAATGTTTAATTACTTGACAACCTTGACGTTTTACTTAAAATATGGATTTTAATATAAGATATGTTATAAATGTCAAAATAATTGATCTTTTAATTTTTCTATGTATATTTTTGATCTACTTTATCTACAAAAAATTATCGAATAAATTTAGTTTAATTAAAACTATTTGGTCTTAAATATAAATTATTTTTTAAAAACACTTTGTTTCAAGTATAACATTACGGTACATAAAAAACTGTTCATCACTCCTTGGTAAAAGTTATACTGTTAAAAAGATTGATGACATTTTATTGAGATTTGTAAGTAAATATTGTTTTACGTTCATTTAAACAAAATAAAATGAACATTTTTCATTAATCTGTTTAATGCTAAGCAACATAAATTTAAAGGACATAAACATAAAAATGATATAGTTTTTTTTTATGTTTAATTATTACTTCAACTTAATTAACACAAAGTTGTTTATATATTTTAAGAATATAATAACTAAAATTAATAAAAAAAGAATACTAACTTACTTTCTTGTATAATTTTAGGAAAATTCAAAGAAATTTTTTAAATAATAATTTAATTTTTTGAAATCTCGTAAATTTTTACCTTTTTATTGAAAATTAAAATAGACAACGCTAAATTAAGTTCAAAAAAAAAAGTAAAACTTTAAAGAGTTTGAACTTGATAAATGTTATTTATTTTTTCTCTTGTGACAGCAAATCGAACTCAGCAGACGAAATTCATTGAGTTCTACCCATAAGGGAATTAATTATTTCAATTTGTCGACCGCAAGCTTATTAGCAAACCTTTTTGTGGATTAAAATTACTGTAATGCATTTATTTAAAATTTCTTTTGGATTAAATTATCATAGTAACATAATTGGCAAAACAAAAATGATTTCATTTTCAATTTTTTGTAGAAATAATTATTTTTTAAATAAAATAAACATTGATAGTTTAAAACATTTTATCAAAAATAGTTTTTATTATTTTAAATAAACATAAGCTTAATAGTTATGTTTATGTTTTGTAATGTTATTCGCATTATTTGAAATTTCCAGCTACTTAATATTTTTTTAATTTAGTTTTAATAAAAGTAAATAGTAATTCCGTTTAGAGTATGTATCTAAAGTTTGTACAAAATAACTGAATGAACATTGAATATTTTATAAATGTTGTAAACAAACAACTAAAATAAATTGTTGCGCAAATCTTATTAGTTTTAAGTTCAAACAAGTTTTACAACATTGTTCGATATTTGAAATTTTACATACAGAACTTAATGCTTGTTCTTAAAGTTCATGCAAACTGAACAATTCAAAAACTATTCAGTGAGTTAGTAAAAAAGTTAGACTTTACTCATAGTCATTTAAATTCGCAAACAAAGTCAAAAGTTAATGGCAATTAGTTGTTTTAGAAAATATACTTTTTGTTAAAATTAAATGTTTTAATTTCTTTAACTTTACCTACAAGCCATAAATAAAATACAAAAATACGAAATAAAGTTTAAGTTCAGTTGTTATAACAAGCTTATATTCAAAATTCTCATGTGTGTACGTGTCTCCAACTATTCTAATGTAATTTTAAACTACTTAACTTAGTAAACGAAACCAACTGTTTATAGCTGCTAATTGTTTTAGAAAACACACTTTTTAGTCAACTTTAGATTAAAATTTATTCGTGAACCGTTTGTTTATTTTGAAAAAAAAAAAAAACTTGAAGTGTTACTGTTTCAAGATATTCAAAACTCACATGTGTGTACGTATCTTCAATTGTTTTGACGTAACTTTCCCTGAAAATATTTCTGAGGAACCGCCACGCGAGAGCGCTCTTTCCGACTCCCCCGTCCCCGAACAACACGACCCTGTACTCTGAAGTTTCTACCTGGTGTGTCGATAATTTCCTTTATTTTGATTGTTCTAACGGTGGTGTCTTCTTGTTGAGTTTCTGTATGAAAAATAACTTATAAAGCACTTTGTTTTAAGAACTTATTTTAACGTTACTTTCTATAAAGGTTTTTCCAAGTAAAAAACATAATATTAAGTTATCTAATTTGACTCTACAACAGTGATCTAAAATTGTTTAATTTTATAATAAATAGCATAAGTTAACTTAAAGAGGTTATTATTACTCAAGTTTAATTTACTAATTCACCTGTTAAGGTTTCAAGAATACAAATACTTTCTAATATTAGGTACTTGGCAAATATTTACTACATCTAGGTATATTATTAAAAAATTAAATGTGTTTACATAAATATATTTTTAATGTGTTTTATTTGCTTTTTAACAGTTTTTTGCATTTAAAATTTTATTAAAAGTAATTATGTACGCTGGTTTAAAAGACTTTCAACAAATAATTATACTTTTTTAAAATTTATTTATATAACTTTCTCTTCAAGTTTTTATAACTTAGTTCGTGAAAGTTTTTTACATTGTGTAAAACAATGGTCTTAAACACTTATAAAAAAGAAATAAAAAAATAGATAATTTAAATATATTATTAGATATTAAAGTTCAACATTTAGTATCTTAATATGCACTTTTATATATTCAACGAAAGTTTTATAAAATATAAACTTATAAGTTTAATAATTCATAAAAAAAACTTAAAAGACTAATAAGTTAAAATAAGTCTACGATATAATCTTTAAATATCTACCTTATCAAAAATGCAGCCATCGGGTAGGGATTGTCTTCTATTTACAAAAGATGGAATTCTGCTCAGTAGTTCTTTTCTAAAACTTTTTGGTCTTTTTATCTCATAACTTTCCTCAACATTTATCTTAAATGTTTTCAACATTTATGTACGTTTAAATTAGTTTTTTACTTCAACTGAAATAAAAAAGTTCCAAATAATTGTTTAATTTTTGAGACTAATTTTTATGATTCACGTAACAGAACTATAACTTAAAATTTGCATAGTTTATTGAGCAAACACAGTACAAAAAAAACACTAAGACTAAAAATACTTCAATATATAAATTGTTACACCTGTATACAAAAATTATAAAATGTCAAACAATTTTACGAAAGTATTAACTTTGTTTTAATAGTACTTTTTTTTAAGTAAGTAAACAGATTTTAATATAATAAAAAAAAAAAACAGTGATCTAGTATGAAAACTAGTATGCTTAACTAGAAGTTCATCTTTACGTACATATATTAAATAAATCTTGCAACACAACAAAAATCTTTGCATGTATAAAAAAAGGCATTTTACAGGAAATTACTTGTGTTGTGTAGGAAAACACAAAGATAACATATTTAATCTGATTACAAGGTCTTTTAGGATTTTTTTTTACTAGACTTTGTATCGTGCTTTACATTGAAAATATATTTTGTAAGGTTTAATCTAATTAGTCTCAATCTACAACTTTACTTGTTGCTTATGTTTTAGTTAAGTTTTATTACTTTATGTTAAAAAATACTCAATCAAACCTTAAATTTTTAAAATTTTCATTCAAATAAGATAATTTTTAAGTAAGTTAAGTATAATGTTTTTCTACGTAGTAAATAATTTTTGAAATGAAAAAATGTGAGGTACAATATAATTTAGATTTTTTTTTGTGAAAAATGTATAAAGATACTAGCGAAGACGAAAAAAAACCTTGACTTTTTAAATAATAGAGAATAAATGCAAACGTTGTTAACACAACTTTTAGTAAAAAATTAAAAATAGTATATAGTTTATAGCTTATGTAATATCTATCTAAAATAAAAGCAACAAGCCAAAAAATTGTCAATAAACAAGTAGGTACAAATTCGCTATTAAATTTAATATGACAAGATAAAGACTTATTAGTAGCCGATATAAATTTCACAGGGATTAATAGATTACTTTTAAAGTTATACAACGTATTTCTCTGCACGCTATAGTGTATGCAAATTTAAGATTAAATAAAATCAATAATTTTAGATAGAAATTTGCAATTTACTTGAATTTTTCAAACTTTTTTTTTTAAACAATTATGCATAAGAAAACAGTTAAAAAGTTATAAATTAAACCTAACTAAGAAAAAAAAACTGAATTTAGCGATGTATACAGTTATTTAGTTGCTTAATCTAGTTGTAACATAACAACTAAAAATTCTTAGAGTGTTTTTCGAATTCTTCAACATTTTTTTTTTACAAACCTAAAAAAGTAATATTAAGCTTTAAAAGATAAAATTAAGCTAAAAATTTTACAACTACTCTTCCTGATAATTTAATTTTTATACTGTCTTATTAACTTTTTTATCAATACTAGAACTAAATATGATTTAAGTAAAACTTACTTATGAATTCAACAAAATACAAAGGGTTACAATTAAAAAAATAAAAATCAACTGCATACTTCAATAAGAGTAACACAAGTGAAATTGCATAAATATGTTACTCAATCGAATATGTATATTTAGCTAGCAAACGAAAAAGTTATCTTCTCTCAAATAAGCGTTGTGACAAAACGCTTTGACAAAATGCAATAATGTTGGGAGAAAATATTTTAGCGACGAATCTTTATGCCAAGTCTGCAAACTTTGAACTTTTTTATCAACTGCTTTGTTTTTAATGTAGCATAGATTGTTTTTCTTTTTTTTTTCATATAATGTTTTAGTCATATATTTCTCTGAAATTTATTACCGGTCGTTAAGGTTAACCCTTGCTTTACACTTAGGTTTATAAACTTTAAAATTAAAAGCACACGGTTTTTAGAAACTGAATTAAGCACAAAATTTAAACAAATAAAATTTATAAATAGGTTTCCTTTGTTTAATATACTTTTTATATTATTTACATTAGTTCAATAAAACTTGTTGAACTATAAAACTTTAGTTTTAAATAAAGTTTTTAGTGATAAACATATTTAGTTATTTTTTTTTTAGAAAAATTTGATTTAAATAGCTAATTAACACATAAAAAAAATTATATCTTATATGCTTTTAAAAACAGACTTGTTAAACTTCGATCAATTGAAGTAAAAAATATTCAATATGAGAAATATTTTAGATAGAACGTTTGAAATAATATAATAACAAATAAGTTTACTAATGTTTTTATTTGTACATATGTTTTACCTATGCTTGTGTTAATAAGAAAACTAGTCGCAAATATTTTTAAAGTTTAAAGTTTAAAAGCATATACATACAATAATAACCAAAAAAACGCTTATGAGTTATCTTTATTTTAAGCAAGACATAACTTAAAAAATCATTATAATTAATTAATTGCATGTTTTAAATAAAATATATTTTGTCATTAATACCGGTAAAATGTAAAAAATATGAATATATAAATTGCCACTTTTTATTATTGATTTGTTGTGTTGAACAACAGTAATTTTTCTAGGAAGCAACCCCTTTACAAAAAATAGGGCTTAATTGTGCGGTAATAAATAATTCGGGGTATACGCTCAGCAACACAATGATTTAAGAGTTTGTTCTTTACGAAAAAGATTACTTTTGTAATAATTTAAAATACTAATTTAGTTTTCTCAGGAGTTCTGTTTTTAGTACACTAACATTTTGAGTAAGTTTATATTAAAGTAATTATTATGAAATTATAAATTAGACAAATCATATTTTTAAAGTTTAAACAGCATTTAAAGTTCACTAAATATTTTCCGGTTATAATTTTATTTTTTTTGTTAATTATCAAGTTTTTGTTTTTAAGTAATTTCGTATAAATACTAATTTACAAAATTTCAAAACTTGTTAAGTACAATTTAAAAAATTTTAAAGAAAAATTTTAAGTTTTGTATATTTGTGTCGTAAACCATAACTTACTAAAAGTTATATAAAAATTAGTGAAAAGTATATTACTTATAAAGAGATATAAGTTTTATAAAAAAAAAGCACTTTAAGTATTTAAATAAAAAAACTAAAACTTTTACAAGATCTTGAACTTGAATAGAAATGAGCTTCTTTATTATCGATTGTTCGGGTTTGAATATATCAAATCAATATTTGTGGTTATAAGTGATCAACTGATATATTAAACATTTTTTAGTTTTTGCTGAACTTTATTAAAACGTTTTTTTAGCTCAATAAAAACTCAAAATTTAGCTTTTGTAACAATTTTTTTTTTAATTTAAAATTAAATAAATTTTTACATCTACAGATATTTTTACAAAATCTATAGTGATAAAATTAAGTATAATCAATTTTTTTAATTAATTTTTTTTCTATACTTATGATCGATTTGTTTACCTTTAAAATGTGATGTAAACTTTCACTGCTTTAAACTTCAAAATATAATAAAAATAAGTAACTTTCTAAAACGAGAAAATGCTCGTATTATGCATCAAATGTTTTGCGATAAAAATATAAATAAGCTCTAACGTGTTAATGCTTAACAAACAATAAAACTGCTAAATTCATCATAACTGGATGATAATTTAATTTTTAATCATATTCTAAATGTAGACCTGTTTTATTATCATACTTAAGACTTGAAAAGAATAAATCATTTTTGACAATCATTTTAAACAAAATTTTATATTAATTATATTTAATTCATTTTTATATGGGCTTGTAAAACTTTTTTGAACACGTTTAACTTCGCTAATTGATTTTTTTCAAACAATACTTGAACATTAACAAATGCGAAACGAATTGAAACTGAACAAATAAAACAAATTAATATGTTGTAGTTTTGAAGGTTAGAAACTTTGTGAAATCAATAAATATTAGGCGGTCTGGTGTTAACAAGTTTTACATTTTTTTTCCAACTGAAACTTATTTGAACATGTAGTTTTGGAATAATAGTATTTTAATTATTAACTGAACTAGTTTCCACTTTGATTTTAAAGTAAAAATATTGTTTTGAAAAATTTGATAAATTGTGAAATTATAACGGTTTTACAGATTATTTAATTTTAACTGGTGTTAAAAAGTTCATTAATTTGTGGCTATTGAATGAATTATCAAACCATAGTGAAATAAGTTTTAAATATGTTTTATTTGATGTTTCAACATACTACTTTCATTAATTTGGCTACTTTTAAGACTTCATAACTTTGTAAAATTCAATAAAAAAGGCCAAATTTTTTTTGTTTTAATTTTACATAACTTTAAATACTTGTTACTTGCCTAAACAGCGAACTTAAATAACTTTATTTAACGATCAACATTAAGTATTAATCTACAATGATAACTAATTAAACTTCTACATTAAAATGCTACATTAAAGTTAAAGTAAACAAAAAAATAAAAATAAAAATAAAAATCTATTGAAATTTTTTTTGCCTAAAAATAATTGTTAAAAGTCATGCTATGAGTGAAGAATTTTGGTATTTCAAAAAAGTTTATCATTTCCACAATATTTAGTTGTCTTCAGCTTTTTTCTGTTTATAAAATAGTTTTGTTGACGAACCAAACAGACTGTTTTAGTTGTAGGCTATTATAAGTTTCAGTACTACAATGGAGTTAAAAAATGCTCATTTTTTTGTTTTTATATTAACGTCATAAATTAGTTTAGTTTGTTAGCACAACTTCAGCAAAAACAGTTTTTGCAATTTTTGAAATATAAATTAAATAGAGCATAACGCAGAACAAAAATATTAAACGAATATTTAAATTTTGTTTAAGTTAAAAACGAATGTAAGTATTTCATTGAATTTTTCTTACCAATCAACAACTTGGATGAAATACTTTATTTTCCTTTCGCACTTTGGGGTCGAGTTGCTCCACTCACCATTTTTCATACAAACTATTAACAGTAGAAAGTTAGAATTTTTTGTACTTAGTAGTGATCACCACTTAAGATTGACGCACAGTTGTTGAAGCAATGTTTTTATTTTATATCCGTAGTAAAAATTACAATCATAGCTTTAATAACAATGTTCTAGTTAGTAGCATAAAATATTTTGATCACGTGTTTTTAGGTTAAAATATAATCAATTTACATTATACTTCTAGCTATAAGCTTTTAAATACTAATGACTTCACATTTTATAGTCTTTAAATTTTTATGAATTTATCACATAGTATGTTTGTATTCGTACAAATAACTTAACTAAAAAAATTTATTTTTATTTCTTAATTTACAGTAGTATAAAAATAATAAGACTTTATAAATATTAACGACACACTTTTAAAACATTTTTATCTGTCTTTATGAAGTCCTAAAAAAGCTAACTACGATAAGTTAAACAAAAAAACACTTACCATTAGCGTTAAAACCTTTTTTGATTTCATATCCCTTCCAGCAAATGTAAAGTGCAATACTGCCAACTCTGCGAGATGTCAGGTACCTTACTTTTCCATTTGAAATGAGCTCTGGAATTGCGCATCTTTTTATCACACGCTTTGATGACGGAGAAAGCAATTTACCTAGCATGTATTTCGGTTTTTTAAACAATAACAGTTGATGTGCAAAAAAAGCTAAGAAATCAAAAACAAGCTAAAATCAAATCGAAATTTTTATTTTTTAAATGACATAATTTTTACAAAAATTTTAGACTACATTTCAATTAAGTAATTAACCGTTCAACATATGTATTTTTAGTCTTAAAATATCATGCTTTGCATTTAAGAACTGAGTAACAATTATGAGTTTTTGTTTTTATTTATTATTTAGTTATTTTTTTTAGTGATCACCTAGTTAAAATATTAAATAAACAAAATAATGTTTTAAAGTTTTAATAAATAAATATCTATAATGTCGGACTAAAAACCGTTACAAAAAACTTAAAATTTTCCTGTATAAATTAATTCGTAAATAATTATTTTTAAATTAGTGTTAACAGTTTTAGTAACTAGTTGATATCTTTTTTATACTATTACTTTTTTGTAAAGTAAAAGTAACCCGAGTTACTGGGTAACATTTCTAACAAAAAAATATTAATTTGAGTATTTGAAATAATCAATTAATACTTTAGAAATGAGTATGTTCTTTGATATCATAGCAGTTAAGACAAAAACCATATATTATTAGGATAAGTAAAATACTCATTAAAAGCAGTATTTTTGTTATTTAATACTATCAAATAGTCTAACAGTTTTCAAATGAATACATACAGTTTTCCTTTAACAAATTTACTTACCTTCGTATGCATTAATACAGAGAACCTGAAAAAATAAAACAAAATGTAACAAAAATATTGAGTTGAACAATTAGACTCAAGGAAATTTTAAGTTTGGGTACGTTTTCAATATAAAAATTACAAATATATTAATGTTAAAGATTAAACTTATGCTAATTAAATATTACACTACGTCACTAAATATAATTTTTTGAAACTCTATTAGAGACAACTTTAAAAAATTAAAAGTAGTTAGATAACAAACTAGTTAGTAAGTTTGTAAGTTTTCGAGATTTATTTTTTGATTAGTAAATAAGAAAGGTATTAGTAAATTTCAAGTTATCAGTATCTAAGTGAATAGAAAAAGTAGTTTTCACAACTGTTTCAACATAATATTTAAAAAAATTAGCCTGAATAAGTTGTGGACGATAACTTTGTTTATTAATCTAAACTTTACAAATGTACTAAAGTGTAAGCCATGTTTTAAGTATAATATCTTTTCTAGATAAAGTATAAATACTTAAAGATAAACCTCAAGTGCTATTATACGTATAGCTGTTTGTTTAAAATTTATAAACTTTTACCGGCAAAACACTATTATCTTACTACTACAAAACAATCATATTTCAAAGTTTAATATAAACTTATTTTATAAAGCTTTTCAGTCAAATACTTATATTTTTATTTTGAAAATGTTTATTTGAAACTTTTAAACTTACTAGACAGAAAGTTAAAGCAACAAATCTTCCAGTATTCATCTTTTTTGCCGTTTGAAATATTGTAGGACTATTTTTTAGGTATATAAAACTGCAAACTACACATATAGATAAGTACTTTATTGCAAAAATTACGAGCAATTGGTTTTTCACTAAAAAACAATCATTACTAGTAAAAATTTTGCTACAGAGTTAAACTGATAATTAAATAATTTTATAAAATGAAATAAAGAATAACATTAAGTATTTATTTGCATATAATTGTTAATGATACAAATACTTATTCTAAACTTCATTATGCAAGTACAATGGTTTCTTTTTATTACTTGGTTTTAAATTTATCTTAAATATATAGTACTAGCAGTTTAAAATGATGAAACATAGCTATACATTTTTAAACAATGCTAAACACATATGAAAACTTTTTGTGTACAAGTCTGTGCTGTAGTAATTTCTGTTGATAATCTCAAATTTTAAGAAGCTTTCTATATTTCAAACTGGTAACTTAAAAATGAGAAAAGTAAAACATTACTAAAATTTTATTCTACTTTAATTGACGAAAAAAGAGTCAAAATGTAGAGTTTTAAGGTTTTGACTAGTACAAAGCTAGGTTTTCAAAACTATGCTTAATTAGTTAAAATGAATAAAAGTTTTGTTTTTATAGCGTTAAAAGTCACAAGGTTTAAGTCAGTTGATTGTAATTAAATAGTTAGCATTTCACAACTTAAGTAGTTTAGAAGTAAACTATATCTTAATTACATTAAAAATATTTTAATAATTATTTTAGTGTTTTACAAAAAACAAAATATTCAAACAAGACAAGCATGTTGTTTAAATCGATAAAATTGTTATGTATTATATAACTTGTTGTCTACCTAAAATATAAAAAAAATTTAAATATTAAACATTTTTTTCTGTAAAATTATAGACATTCATAACGTAATTTAGATTTAAATTTAACTAATTATGCTTTTTTTTATTCGTAGAACTTGAATGAGAAAGTTATTATCATAGAAAAAATTAGCTAGAAATAAATAATTAATAAATTATAAAAAAATTAATATGTTTAATTTATTAATAACAATGCGTTTGTAGGAGTTTTATGCATAACAGTAATATTTGCTTTATAGGATTCTAAAACAACTATTTTACAAAATTAGAGTCCACATAAAATTTTTATTATAAGAACGATAAAAAAGGTTATTGAGGTGTTTTAGATTTATAATTTTTTAAATACCAAAAACCTTTAGTAAAAGCTTAAAGAGTTTATTGTACTTAAAAAACAGATTAAGTGTTATGTAAAAATAGTTATAAATTATTTATTCAAAACTTAATCTAAAATTTGTGCAGTTTAAAAGACATAAAGTTATCACAAGTAGTACTACTCCATAAATTAATTAAACAATTTGATTTTTTTAAGCCCTTTTTAAATTTAACTATTTATCGTTAGAAAGTAAAATAAAATTAGAAGTGTAATACAGTAATCTACAAACTATTTAAAAGTAATCAAAAATTAACAATTATGTAAAAAAAATTTTTTAATTTTTCTTGATAAAAATTGGATTGCTACCAAACTTATTTTTAGCAACTTAAATTGTTTCGATACTTAATGAAAATTAAGTAAAGTCTAATTACTTACATAAAAATATTTAAAGTTTTAAATGTATTAAAATATTTTAAATGATTGTTTCCTAACAACTTTTTGTTAATGACATATTACTTTATATTTTTTGTTCGTAAAACATTTGTTTACTCATTTGACTTTAGTGTTTTGGATTTTTTTTGAACAACACATTGAAATATGAGAAATGACTCGAAATTGAAAAAATAAAAAGAAAAAACATATTTTTATCATTTAAGTTTTGAAGTTTAGCAAAATCAATAAACATTGACATACTCGTGTTAACAAGTTATATACTTCTTCCAACTAAAATTTGAATCAACTTTTGTATTTGAAAAGAATATTTTAATTATCAAGCGATCTTTGACTTTAAGGTGAAGTATTTATAAAAAGAATATTTTTTTTATTGTAAAAGCCTAACCACAACACAAATTATTTAAATCTTTAAAACTGAGTTTAAAATGTGTTTATTTGCAACTATTGAAAGAAATATCAAACTATAATAAAACAAACTTTAAGATTTTTTATTTGATACTTCATTATGCTAACTTCATTAATATTGACTATTTTAAGACTTAAAAACTTGAAAACTTTGTAAGACTTAAGAAAGAAATAATTAAACTTTTTTTTGTTTTAATTTTACATAATTAGAAATACTATTTACCTGCTAAACCACCAAACTTTAATAATTTTATTAACGATCGACTTAAAGTATAAAGTTGCAATAATAAAGAATTAAAATAATAAAAGTACAATGAAAGTAAAAATAAAGGTAAAGTAAAGGTCTTTTGAAATAATAAATCTTATTTAAAAAATATTTACTTCAAAAATTCTTAAAAAACTTGTGTAATAATATAAGGCATTTAGGCACTTAAAAAAAATTGTCTTTTCCACAAAACTTAGCAGTCTCCCGACTTTTTTGTTAAATAATGGTTTTATAAAATAACACAACAAATTTATGTAGTAGCAGGTTGCTTTTAAAAACTATTATGGAGTTTGAGTATGATCAGTTTTTTTATGTGTGGATAAATAATCTAGAAAAAACTATTTTAGTCTGTTTAGCAAAGTTTCAATATAGAAAAAAATGTTATGTTATTTTCGGATCAATTATTTAATAACGTCTGACAGAAAATATAAACACCATGCTAACAATTGAAACCCCTGGTTAAAAATGCATGTAGCTACTTCATTGCATTTTCACCAAAAAAGTGTTCAATATTCCGTTTAAACTCCTTTATACATTACAAGTTCGCGCTTTGGTGCCGAGTTACTCAATTGACCGTTTTTTGTGCAAACTAGTAAAATTGAATAGCTATATTTTTTTAGTACTAAAAAGTTATTACCAGTTGGAAAGAAGCACAATTGTTATATACAATTTTACAATGTTTTTTTGGTTTATACCCGCAGTGAATTTTTTTTCAAAAAAAAAGTTTGTAGTCGTTGGATTTTTTAAGCAATAATCAAAGATATGTCTACAGGTTTTATAAGGTATACAGGTATTTTACATTGTAATTTTTGTTAATTTTCTTGATAGTTTATGGTATAAACCTTTTTAATTTATCAAAAATGTTTCTAAATTTTCGTCAATTTATACTTTTAGCCTTAAAAATACTTTTTTTAATAGCGTTTTTAAACTTGTGTTTTATTTCTCATTTTAATCTGACCTTAAAAAGAATAATAGTAAGCTTCAAGTTAAAATTTTAGAGTGTTACAAATAAGGTTTTAAGTAACTATTAAGTTCAAAAATGTATAAAGCGTTACATAAAACTTTAATACTCAGTCAAAATTTACATATTTTAACACAAAAGCAAAGAACAATAAAGCTTCTATAATAAAGATATTAGTGTATATATTTGGTAAAACAATTTTTTTTATTTTTAACGTTACTTAACAAAATCTGCCATATAGTAACCACTAAAAATTTTTAACATTTTATAATAAAAGACGATCATTTAAAAAAAAAATATCCAACTTTCTAAGATCAATTGTAGTTCCAAGTACTTTAAAAATATTGAAGAAAATAAATTCGCGTTACACTTGATTGCACTTAATTATTACGCCAAACATTGTTTTTTAAAAGTTATTTACTAAAATAAGTAAAACTTACTTTTAATATTTTTAAACTGTTTTCAATTTTTTGATTTAATAAGAAAAACAAGTAAAAGAACTTGTTTTAGTTACGAAAAGCATGTACAGTTTATAAGTTTTACAGACAAAAAAAAAAATCAAAATGGAACGCGATGCTTTAATTTTCAACCCATGAATCTTATACGAAGTTCAACGTTGATAAAGATGGAGTAGACGATATTTCTGAATGTTTAACACTTTGTAGAATTTTGACAAAAGACAATGTTTGTATACTGGACTTTATTTACTTCTGATTCTCTTCTTTTATAGATTTATTATTTCTTCAACATTATTATCTCCTATTTTTTCTTATACAAGCTCTTTATCGCTGCTAGCATTTTTAGCATTTAAAAGCAGTGTGTTTTGTTGATGACGTGAAAACTACAAGTTATTTATCTATCGAATGCTTAACTCAAATGTTAATTTAAAACCCATCTGTTTTAAAAGTAGAATAAGGTTTTTACGACAATGATAACTAATCATATGTTATATAGTTTTGTAAAACTTTTTTTTTTCATTGTTATTTTTTTTTTCCAGTTAAACTATTAATAAAACAAAAGTTACCATTTTAGCTCAAAATACTGATAACATTTGACTTAAAAATATTTCAGCTTTTTACATTTTTACTTTCTTTAAAGAGGTTGTAACCTATACTTATAGTATTCACATGTTTGCTTTTAGTGTTATTTATCTCCTTTTATAAATTAATTTAAAGTTATATATTGTTTAGTTCTTATTTTACTAAACTAGATTTATAGTAATTTTTTAAGCACAAAATTCAGATAATTTTCGTTTAGTTTTCTTTTCTTTCATTTCGGTTATTTGATAGTTTTATTGCTATTAAATAAAATTTTTTATATGATAAAAAAATATGTGTAAAAGATCGTAAGTAATTTTCTAAGCATGTGGTGTACGACTCGAAAACCGAAAGGTTTCTTTGTACACCAGGTCTATAGACCAAATTTTTTGAGCGCTTCTTTTATATTCTTCGATATAAAATATGTATTAAGAATTTACTTTATACAAGCTAACAAACAATTATTTCATCCCTTTTTCGAAACAATTAGTTTTTAATACGTCTACTTGATAGACTAAATTGTACAGTATGCATTTGGGAAACAAGTATTATTATTTTCGAGTTATAAAAGTAAAACAGGCTATATTCTATAATAGTTTTTAAGATAATTTATAGTTTAATTTATTTTAGTTTGTTGTAAAATAAGGATCTTCTTTAAATTGCTCGTCAAAATGTAAGTAACAAAAAACCTTGGTAAAGCTTACTTATAGTGATAAATAGTTAAATGGTTTTTTTATTGATATTACAACTAAGCTTACAAATGAATATTTCAATATCAGCTTACTTTAAAAAAAATAGATAAATTATTTTTAATGCTTAAATTGCTGTCATTTTATAAATGGTTCAAAGTTTTATTTTTATATATAAGCTTGTGTATGTTTAAAAGTTTGTTATTAATACAGACTTTCAAAAGTATTTTTTTTGCAACTGAATGAATAGTAACATATTTAATTGATATTCTAATTCCAGCTCCGACTAGCTACTTTTTTTAAAGGTTCGAAATAGTTTCAAGTTAAAAAACTTTTAAAGCTCTGTTTTATTAAGCTATACTAGTTCAGTATATTTTTAGAGTATTTTTTCACTACTTTTAAATTTTGATGTATTGAGTTTATTTAATAAATAATGCTTTAAATTTGTTAAGTAAAACTATTTACTTTAAAATCTAAGAATTGTATTTCATTTAATTTTAGTAAACTAACAGATAGTATTTTGATTTAAAATTTTTTAACTTTGATTTAACTACTTTTTTTTTGTTAAACTTATTGCTTTAAGTATACAAGAATAAATTTTGCTTTAGATTTATATTTTAGTCAAACTTTTAATCAAGGTCATTATATTCTATTTGCTTATAAAATATATTGTTAAATAGGTTTTTCAGTAGTAGTTTACTAAACAAAATGGTTGCTAAAAAGCAAATCAGGCACTAGTTATCAGTAAGAAGCTTAAAGAATACTCTAAACATATTAAACTGAACAAAAAATTTTATTTTATGTTCGTTTTCTTTTGACTTGCTAGCGTCCTTAAATCTTGTTTTGAATTAGATAAATACAACGTGCAAAAATACTTAAAAATCCTTGTTATTTCAGTTCTCATTTAATTCGACTTGATATTCATACAATGGAAGTTTGTTTCGGAGTCACTCCAATGGAGACTTTTCCTATTTTCACTCCCAACGAAGAAGATTTTGAAGAGATGCTGGAAATCTTTCGACAGATGAGGATAACTGAAGACAAACAAATGGAAGTCAACAGAGCTTCTTGTGAATCTTCTAATGAAGTGAAATCAACTTTGTTGAACAGGAAAGTTAGTATCAAAGTGACTGCATCAGCTAGAAAAAGATTGAGTGAGTTTTCCCGTCTTACCACGTGCAAAAAATACAAAAAGAATCCTCAAAACGACAAGTTTCAAAATGCACAAAATAAAGTGGTTAGTACTGCATCAAGAAAAAAGATGCGAAAATTGAAGATGTAAGATTAATTCCATTTAAATACATATCTTTAAGTTTTTTTGTGCATTTTGTTTCGTTTAAACTTTCGTACTAAGTTTTCTTATTTTTAGGTTTTTGTGTTCAGTTGGCAACTTTGTTTAATACTTAACTATTAGCTATTATTTAGGCCTTGACAACTTTTCGTATTCAATACTTTACTTTAAAACCATGTTACTATTTTTTTTTTCAATAAATGATAAAATTTAAGCACATTATCTTATAAAAGTTTTAAATTACAACGTATAAAAGGTAAACAAAACCAGTAACTATAAAAGAAGATCAGCGCTTAGAGTAAAACTTCAGGATTTTTCAACCACGAAATAAAATTTTGAGTTAACTCTCTTGAATATGTTTTTATAAATTTGAGCTTAATTATATTTAAACGACATAGTATACAATTTCTGCACTGTTTTTTAAATCTAAACTTAAAAAAAACTTCAATTAAGGTTTTGTTGTAATAAGAATTGTTTTTCTTATTACAACATAAGGCTTATTAGCATTTTGCAAACAATTTAGAGTTTTTTTAAAAACATTTCCTGGTCAAACTTGCACTACTAACTCCAATATTTTATTTCATTGTAACGATTTGTAGTATTCTAAATAACAAGCCTCAGCAATTCTTAACATGTATCGTGACCACTTATCAATGTTACATATATACTACGAATTGAACTATGTTTTATGTAAAATTAAAGAACTTTTTCTTCTTTTTTGTATTGAGAAGTTAACAATTTAAACCGTAGAATAAAATTACTTTTAAGTTCTAAGAAAAATTACGTTTGAGAACAAAATCGATAGTTAGCATAAGTATGTTACAACGAAATTTTTAAAAATTTCCAAAACTATTAAATCTGCATGAAAGTAGTTTTGTTAACAAAAACACTTAATATAAATAGAGGATTGAGTAAAATAAGTTTGAATTTGACATTTTTTTTATACTTACTTAGGCTAAATCCTAACAATGTTCGAATATTTTATTTATATGTTTTAAAACTAAATAAAAATTGATTATGAATTGTATTTCTTATCAAACAATTGTTTTAAAAGCTATAAAAACATAATATTTATTGATTATATATAGTGTACTCATTTTAAAAAATGCACATTTACTACTTTACAAAAATTTAATCGTATTTTTTAATTTACTATGATAATATTTTTATACAAAATGCACAACAAATAAGTAAAAGATTATTTGCATC
The DNA here is from genome assembly GCF_965202585.1 of Thalia democratica. Classification (NCBI taxonomy): domain Eukaryota; kingdom Metazoa; phylum Chordata; class Thaliacea; order Salpida; family Salpidae; genus Thalia; species Thalia democratica. Next base: position 23,579,264 of record NC_139171.1, read on the forward strand.
AAAACATTTATCTGCCTTGGTTACAATTTGTCAATTTTGCAACCAACAAAATAACCAGAATTTAGACAATAAAAAACAAAGTAGTAGATTTTTTAGTTTAGATACAAAACAAATATCTTATAATATTTTTTTAATACGTTAGAACTGCAATAATTTTTATAAAAAATTAAAATTTTGCCATCATAAAGCTTCTAACTTCAGATTTTTAAGATTTCCAAAGTACTTTCTAAACTTTTTTATTCCTTTAAAATTTTTTATAGAGTAAGGTATTAGAATTAGTTTTAAACTTATTAACTAAAATGTTTAATTTATTTTTAATCTTGTTAATAAACCCGTTTCAATATACGTAATTTGTTTATAAAATTGTACTAATTACTAAGCTTAGTTTTTATTTTTTATTTACAATGATTTATTTGAGCTTAGCAGAAATATTAAACGTTATAACAATTCTTATACAAGAGCTTTTTTTTCTCATTAAAAATAAGCAATATTATATTTTCATTTTAATGTTTAATTGATACTAACTTTATGCTTAACTAGATATTGTTTTTTAAAAGGAATTACTAACAAATGTATCTTCCATAAGATATATTGAGGTTCGGAGAACAGATTGAGTAAAAAATAATAATATGTACGGGAGATTTAAAAATCACACGAGATATTCTAAAGTCGTGAGGTTTATAAATAGAGCAATAACTAAACTACCGCTGCAACCCGAACTAACTTTTTTATTATTTTGGTTGGCGACCACCAAATTTCTGCTGACCCTTTATAACATAGTATAGCATAATACTTAATTTTATAGTGCTAAAATTATTAAATTAATAAAAAAAAGACAAAAAACCGTTTTAACTTCAAAGTTGAACTCAAATGTGTACATGGTATAATACTATAACATATATTTATGAGAACTAATGGACTTTATTTATGATGTAACTAACTTAAAAATGTATTTTTAAATATCTGTTGTTTAAATTTCAAACACTTCAATTTATTTGAAAGCAAAATAATGACTTACATTGCTTAAAAATACATTTATGTTTTACTAATTTATAAAAATTTGAGGCAACTGATGAAATGAGTTCTAACTACAACTTTGTTTTAGTATTATATACATATATAAAAGCTTTAACTTAACACTTTCTAATAACTTTACTAAACTAAATATTAAAAATATCTTAAATGAAATTTAAAGTTTTTTTTTGTATATTTAATGCAATTATTTAACATTTTATTCAATAACTATCTTTTTTTCATACAATCATAGTAGCTACATGATAAACTCTATATATATACAATCTAACTATATTTACACAGTTACAAGTCTTATACTGGTTTAAAACCTAAAAAATATAACATTATTATTTTAGTGTTCTTCAAAAATATGTTTTTAACAATCAGTTAATTTTTTTCTCATACAAAAAACATAAATTTTAAATTGATAATACAAACAGAACAAACTAGTATATCTCCCCAAATTACTCAATGTAGTATAAAAATAGTTCTTCTTGTGTGACTTATTTAAAAGGTTTTGGTTGTTATAATGTAGTTTAAAATTAAATGAACAACTTTTGGTGAATAATAAAATTTGATACTTAAAAGACTAGAAAAGTCAAGATTGTAAGATGATAAAAAATCTATTTGAACTTGTTTATTTTTAACAATAATATATAGTTAAATTAAAATGATTTTAAATAAAATTGATGCGTTTTAGTCTTAATAAACAGTTCTAAATATCTATGGAGTATAGTACTTGTAAGCTTAATTTGACTAATAATATTAAAATGTTGGGATTTAAGTACTAAGGTTGCAGTTTATTTAAAACATGTTATTTTTATTAAAATTTGTTAAAAACAAATAAATAAATAATACATAAAATAGTTTGTAAAATATATTCCTAAAAAAAATTATAGACAACTGTAAAGCTATGCTGCTTTAAAAATTAACATAATAATTGAAGTCTGCAGTTATATAAACATTTTACTTTAAAAAGCTTTTTCTTGTTTGTGTAAGTTTACAACTACAAAATAAACACAAATACTGACATATGTTAACTTTTTAAATTAGTTTTCAAAAAAGTCAATACCAACTACTATCACATAAAAATATAAATATTTAATTTTGATTACAAATTGTTGAGTTACTTTTAGAGAATTTATTCATAATAAAGTTTTGAAGCATGAAAATTTATTCGTGTAAGTACAAGTTATTTAACAAAACACTTCTGAAAACATAAGCATTAAACTTAATTAAAATATTTTCTTTGCACAATTTGTACACATCAACTTTAACTAGTAGAAATAATGTAATTGAAAGTTGTAGGTTTGTAACTCACAGCATTATTAGAAAGTAGTAAAGAGAAACTTATTTCTAATGTCAGACGAGTTCATGAGTTACGTATTTTTTAATTTACACGATCAATACCTTGAAATTAGAAATTTTCTTATATTCTTAGTTAGTTATGTTAGTTTTCAAAAATGTGAATACCAACTACTTTCACATAAAAATATAAGTATTTAATTTGGATTACAAATTATTGAGTTACTTTTAGAGGATTTTTTCATAATAAAGTTTCAAAACATGACATTTTATTTATGTTAGTAAAAATTATATAAAAAAATTCTTCTTAAAACATATACTTTAATTTTGTTTAACGTATTTTCGTTACACAATCTGCTTACATCAACTTAAACTAGTAGAAATAACGTAATTAAAAGTTGTAAGTTCAATATTCACAACATTATTACAAAATAGTAAAGAGAAAAACGTGTTGCTGATGTCAGACGATTTCAAGAGTTATGTATTTATAAACTAACACGATAAGTTCCTTGAACTTTTAAATAGTTTCGTTATTTTTATGTACACATATAAATAAAAGAGCGTTTTAAGATAGTTAGTGATTTTGTTTTATTTAAGTTTGAACAAATAGTAACAAAGATACTAGAAACATTTAAGAAACTTTAAAAAAAAATATTCATGTCATACTTCATATCATAGTTTTAAAGTTTTATTAAGTTGTAAAGTAAAAGCTCCTAAATTTCATATATTTTTAACCTGAATTAATAGTTGATTAACTTGAACAGATATCTATTGAATTTATAATTGTTTTAATAAAACATTAAAAAAAAACAACTATTTAATGCTAAGTTTACTTAAAAACTTGTTGCTTAATAATGCTTATGTTATTTACTTTTCTGGAAAACAACAATGACTGCATAACATAAAGCGGAAAAGGCTTATTTGTCTTTAGTGTTAAAAAGTAACTCTATAATAGAAACATATTCTTAGTAGTTAGTTGAACTAAAGTTTAAACTTTTTTTTTGTATAATTTATAAATAAAGCATTAATGTTTTAAAATATATATTATACTGTTATTAGAGAAGAAAAAAACTGCACTTTATAATTTCCAAGCATTACTATGAATATTTTTTGTGATTTTACTGATAACCCTAATTGTTATGTTTCTCGAAATCAACATTGAACTAGCTTTAACAGTCGCTATAATTCCCGAAAAATTAAATTGGAAAACTATAAATATAAATTTTCCATAGTAAAACTTGAAATGTTTTTCTTTCTTACAAAAAAAACGCCAAGAGTTATTTAACTTTTATATTACTTGCATAAAAATTAAAGAACATACATAAAATTCTCAACTTTTATTTGAGCTTTTAAAATGCATAGAAGTGATTAATATTGTGGTGAAAAAAAAAGTTCCTAGAAATTTAAACAGAATTTGAAAATAAAATTAAATTATTAGTTTTTCTAAAGACGAGTAAAATTATATTTTCTGATGAATATCAAAATAAATACGCTTTATTAAGCATATGGCAAATAAATTATTTTGCACAAACATCGATTTATTTTTAACTGATAGGATAAGCTACAGGGGCGTGTTTAGACTTTTTTGAAAGGGGGTTCAAAATTTTTTTTTGTTCTCAGTTTGCTGCTTAAGTACGCATTTTTTAGGTATGCACTGCCTAACTTAGGTAGTTTTTCTTAAACATCAGTAATTTAACATCAGTCATTTTCCAATCAAAAGAACTACGCTTTATAAAGCATATGGCTCATAAACTATTTTGTTCAAGTATCGATTTTATTTTTAACTGTTAAGCTAAGCTTAAAGTAATAGTTTAAAGTCATTACAAATTTAAGTAGTCGATACACTAAAAATTCAAAGTAGTGGACTTACTAATATGTTACATAGTTGATAGATTATGTATTATAATTATTATTTATATGATTATGTATTATTATGTTTTGTTAATTTCCGTTTTTTTTTTTTCTTTTTTCTGTATTTCGTTAAGATTTTTTATGGATTATTAAACTTGTAACAGTAAAAATTATTACTAAAATTAGTTTAATTAAAAAAAGATGTTTCCAAATCTTTTGTTTAAGACGCAGAAAAATCTTAAAATGTATTAATAAAGATCATATTACTTAAAAATTTTTTTTTGTTTTCATTAAAAAGTTTTTACGAATAGTTTACTATTCAAACACATTTAGAACTAGAACTAAGGCTTACACTTGAAAATAATTAACTTTAAAAGAATTCAACAAAACAAGGTAATTAAGACATTGGTGTAGTAAATAACTTAAAAATATTTAACTAGATTTAACTAAATTATACTGTTATTTAACCTATTCAATAGTGTTTTGGCAGCTTAATGTGATATTAACTTCGATTACATCATACAAAACTTTAGTTGGTCTAGGTACGTTTTTAGCTTTGTTTTCAAAAAGTATTGTAACTTTTACTATAAATCTAATCAACACAAAGTAAAAATATTTTAGAATTTTTAATCATAACGTGAGTTATAAATTATTAGTGCGTTAAAATTTTTTTTTTTTACATTTGTTTTAAATGCTTAAAATGCTATAAATAACACATAATGTGTTATACTTGTTCAAACTTGAACATTAATCTAGAATACTTTCTTACTTAAGAGTTTACTATAATTACTGATCTGACATATGTCAGCTTTGCTTTTGTAACATGAATTAGGGCAAGTACGTAAAACTTTAGTTTAATTATTTTAACATTTCGCTCAATGCTGCTCGATACAATTTATATTTTCAGATAAAAAATGCATACTTTAAAATTTTTATGAGCTGCTAATTACAACAAAAGTAACATGTTTTTAAATTGAATTTTTCAAATCTAGCAAGGTTTACAACAAAAGTTTAAAAAAATCTATTTTCAAAAAATATTCTTCTATAAAGTATTACTTTTTAAATTGAACAAAATCTAAAAACATTGTTTAAAGGCAACAGTTAAGTTAAAATGAGGTAAAACCAGCTTCAATATCATTAAAATTTGTTTAAACAATAAATTAAGTTTTTAATTTATATTTGATATTTTTATATAATATATTTATATTTTTTCTATTCATATTTGAAACAAATGAATATAGATAGATCTGGATGAAAAATTGACGTAAGTTCATTTTTCAAAGTATATACTAAACATAAGACTTTAATAATTTTTATCCATTTGTAAAAAAACAATATTTTGTTAAACTAGATAAAAGTTTGCAATTAATCCATAGAGTTTAGAATATTAAAATGCATAACTTAAACTATATTACTTTTTTTTTTTTAAATTTATTCTTTTATAATAAAAATAAAGTAAGGATCGATTGTCCTTCTTTAAACATTCAACATGTACTAAGCAACTAAAAAAATTTTAATATTAAAGTATTTAAAATTAAAAAGGTATTTAAAATAAAATGAAAAAATCCCCTAGTCTAAGAAATAACGCAAGTCCTGACAGCCTTTACTGCTCCTGACGCCTCTAGTGACAGTGACCGGGAGGTTTCCATGGCAAGCAGCCTCCTGAAAAGTTGGTCCACATTGTAATTGTCCCTGGCCGACGTCTCAATGAAGCCGCAACCCCATCTTGTGGACGTTTCCTGTCCCTCTTCAGATGTCACTTCCCTGGTATTTAGGCCTGGTTCGTCACCTACTAGGTCTGTTTTGTTGCCCACAAGGTAGATTGGTGTGTTGGTCAGTGTGCCTCGTTCTTTCAACATCTGTTATATCGGAACAAACACTGTTACCATATAAATTATTCTTGAGTTGTTAATCCTTAATGTTATATATTTAAAACATTTCTATAAACTTTACTTAAAGATTTTAACTTAACACTGATATTTAAAATGTAAACAACTAATGATGTGTGCTAAAACTTGTTTAGAAAGCTTGTAAATTTAAAAACCTGACTGTATATGAAATTGATTTTTTCAAACGATTTTCTGCTGGCAACTGAATATACGAGCAGAAATGCGTTGCCTCTGGTAATTGAAAGACTTCTCATTGCAGGAAAATTGTGTGTTCCGCTAGTATCAGTTATTAAAAGAGTGCAAACATTTCTGCCATAACTGATCACCTGTTAGGTAAACGTGATGACGTCATAATAAAAAAATACGTATGTAAATTAACACCCAAGTTGTATATGTTGCTGTAACCGTCTTAGTTCTCAAAAGTTACTTTAAGTAATTTATTTTAATCATGTTATGACTATCATTATTTATATTTTTTCTATTCATATTTGAAACAAATGAATATAGATAGATCTGGATGAAAAATTGACGTAAGTTCATTTTTCAAAGTATATACTAAACATAAGACTTTAATAATTTTTATCCATTTGTAAAAAAACAATATTTTGTTAAACTAGATAAAAGTTTGCAATTAATCCATAGAGTTTAGAATATTAAAATGCATAACTTAAACTATATTACTTTTTTTTTTTTAAATTTATTCTTTTATAATAAAAATAAAGTAAGGATCGATTGTCCTTCTTTAAACATTCAACATGTACTAAGCAACTAAAAAAATTTTAATATTAAAGTATTTAAAATTAAAAAGGTATTTAAAATAAAATGAAAAAATCCCCTAGTCTAAGAAATCACGCAAGTCCTGACAGCCTTTACTGCTCCTGACGCCTCTAGTGACAGTGACCGGGAGGTTTCCATGGCAAGCAGCCTCCTGAAAAGTTGGTCCACATTGTAATTGTCCCTGGCCGACGTCTCAATGAAGCCGCAACCCCATCTTGTGGACGTTTCCTGTCCCTCTTCAGATGTCACTTCCCTGGTATTTAGGCCTGGTTCGTCACCTACTAGGTCTGTTTTGTTGCCCACAAGGTAGATTGGTGTGTTGGTCAGTGTGCCTCGTTCTTTCAACATCTGTTATATCGGAACAAACACTGTTACCATATAAATTATTCTTGAGTTGTTAATCCTTAATGTTATATATTTAAAACATTTCTATAAACTTTACTTAAAGATTTTAACTTAACACTGATATTTAAAATGTAAACAACTAATGATGTGTGCTAAAACTTGTTTAGAAAGCTTGTAAATTTAAAAACCTGACTGTATATGAAATTGATTTTTTCAAACGATTTTCTGCTGGCAACTGAATATACGAGCAGAAATGCGTTGCCTCTGGTAATTGAAAGACTTCTCATTGCAGGAAAATTGTGTGTTCCGCTAGTATCAGTTATTAAAAGAGTGCAAACATTTCTGCCATAACTGATCACCTGTTAGGTAAACGTGATGACGTCATAATAAAAAAATACGTATGTAAATTAACACCCAAGTTGTATATGTTGCTGTAACCGTCTTAGTTCTCAAAAGTTACTTTAAGTAATTTATTTTAATCATGTTATGACTATCATATGATGTGATGTTGTTGATTTATTAACTATGTCATTTATTAATATTACGTACTTGTTCATCTTGCTACCATGTATATAATTTTATAGTTTTTAAAATTTAAACTTTCATTTATTTTTTAATTTAACGCACAAATTTAACTGCAAGCTTATTAATAAAAAATTATACAACACCATAATTATTAAGTTTTGAAATTATCGTAAATAATTTTATCTATAGTTGTGTTTTAAAAATCAACTTATTAGGTAGAAATTATAAAATTTAATTTATTTTCATTACAAAATTTAGTGAAATTAGAGCAGATATATGAATTACCTTATAATATTCAAGTAATTTAATTAAAATGTTTAATTACATTGACAACCTTGATTTATTTACTTAGAATATGGATTTTAATTTAAGATATATTATAAATGTCAAAATAATTGATCTTTTTATTTTTCAGTGTATGTTTTTGATCTACTTTTCTACAAAAATTTATCTAATAAACTTAGTATAATTAAAACTATTTGGTCTTAAACATAACATATTTTTTAAAAAACACTTCGTTTCAAGTATAATATTACGTTATATAATAAAATTGTTTATCACTCCTTGGTAAAAATATACTGTTAAAAAGATTGATGACATTTTTTTGACATCTGTAAATAAATATTGTTTTACGTTCTTTTAAACAAAATAAAATGAGAATTTTTCATTAATCTGTTTAATGCTAAGCAACATAAATTTAAAGTACATAAACATAAAAATGACAAAGTTTTTTTTTAACATTAAATTATTACTTAGAACTTAATTAACACAAAGATGTTTATATATTTTAAGAATATAATAACTAGAATTAATAAAAAAAGAATACTAACTTACTTTCTTGTATAATTTCAGGAAAATTCAAAAAAAATTCTTAAATAATAATATATTTTTTTTTAATCTCGTAACTTTTTACCTTTTTATTAAATATTAAAATAGACAACGCTAAATTAAGTTCAAAAAAAAAGTAAAACGTTTAAGAGTTTGAACTTGATTAATTATATTTATTTTTTCACTTCTGACAGAAAATCGAACTCAGCAGACGAAATTCATTGAGTTCTACCCAAAAGGGAATTAATTATTTCAATTTGTCGACTTCAAGCTTATCAGCAAACCTTTTTGTGGTTTAAAATTACAGTATGGCATTTATTTTAAAATGTAGTTTTTACAATTTCTTTTCGATTTATTAAACATAATTATATAATAGGCTGTACAATTCTTTTTGTACTTATTATTAACAAATAGTTATTTTTAAGACGTTTTGACAAAACCAAGTATATATTATTATAAATAAACATAAGCTAAATATTAAATTTTATGTTTTGTTATGTTATATGAACTATGTAAAATTTTCAACTAAAAAATATTCTTAAAATTTAGTTAGGTAAAACTATAAAGTAATTTCCGTTTAGAATATATATCTAAAGTCTGTTCACTATAATAAAACAACTAAATGAACTTTTAATTTTTTCTTAATGTTGTAAACAAACAACTACAAGAACGTTTTGCGCAAGCGTTAATAGTTTTGAGTTCAAACAACATTTAACATCAGTATTTGATATTTGATATTTTACATACAGAACTTAATGCTTGTTTTCAAAGTTCATGCAAACCTAATTTGCACACTGAACAGTTAAAAACTACCATTAGAGTCAGTAAACAAGTTAAATTTTACTTATAGCCACTTAAATTTGTAAACAAGTTCAAGAGTTTATGGCAATTAGTTGTTTCAGAAAATAGATATTTTCCTAAATTAAGTATTTTAATCTCTTTAGCTTTATCTACAAGCCATAAATAAAATACGAAACTACAAAAAAAATTAAGTTAAGTCGTTATAACAAATATATTTTCAAAACACGCGTATCTTCGATTGTTTTAATGTAATTTTGAAATAAATTAACATAGTAAACAAAGTAAAGATTGCATAGCAATTCATTTTTTAGAAAATACACTTTTTGGTCAAATTTGACGGCAAAAACAATATGTAAGCGTTAAGTTAAATTAAAAAAAAAAATTACAAAATCTAAATTTAGTTGCTATAAGGAACGTGTCTGTCAGAACTAACATGTGTGTACGTGTCTTCGATTGTTTTGACGTAACTATTCCTGAAAGTATTTCTGAGGAACCGCCACGCGAGGGCGCTCTTTCCGACTCTCCCGTCCCCGAACAACACGACCCTGTACTCAGAAGTTTCTATCTGGTGAGTTGACAGTCTCCTTTCTTTTGGTTGGTCTAATAATGGTTTTCTTTTGTTGAGTTTCTGTATGAAAAATAAGTTATAAAGCACTGTGTTAAAGGAACTTATTTTAATTTTGTTTACCGTTATGATTTTGTTGAGAGAAAAAAATGGTAATGTTTTTTATTGACTCAGTTTAATTTTTAAATCAATAGCATAAGTTAACGTTAAGAAGTTGTTATAACTCAAGTTTGATTTAATAAAAATTTGTTAAAGCTCTAATAATATAATTTATTTCCTGATATTAGGTACTTTGCAAACTCTCACTACATCTATGACGTTTTTAAACTTAAATTTATTTAAATAAATATATTTGTCATTTTTTTTTATTTGCTTTTTTTTTTTTTTATAATTAAAACTAAAAAATAAGTACATAGAGTTTAAAAATTACACAGCAAAACACTTATGTATGATACTATGTAATTTTATATGTGTGACTAAAATTGTATAAAATGAAAACTTATAAACTAAACAGTACAGAAAAAATAATTTATTGAATAAAGAAGTTAAGTTAAGACTACAATACACAGCTGATATGATCTTTAAATATACAACCTATACCAACATATAAATATCAAATAAACACCTTATCAAAAATGCAACCATCGGGCAGGGACTGTCTTCTACTTACGAAAGACGGAACCCTACTCAGCAGCCCTTTCCTGAAACTTTTAGGTCTTTTTATTGGATAACTGTCCTCAATATTTTTCTTGACTGTTTTTAACATTTAGGTACGTTTTAGTTAGTTTCTTAGTTTAACTAAAATAAAATAGTTTCAAATGAGTTTTTATTTCTTCGACTACTTTAGTGTTTTATGTTAACATCAAATGTAAATTAAAGTCCGCATGGTTTACCGGGCTAGTAGATTACAGTGAAGAAAAACACTAAAAACTAAAAATACTACAAAATATAAGTTGTTACAGCTTTATACAAAATTTGCCAGGTAATTTGTACAAAAATATTAATTTTGCTTTAATAGTACTTTTATAAGTTTTAGTACACAAATTCAGAGATAATAAAAAAATCCAGTGATTTAAAATAGTATGCTTATCTATAAATTCAATTTTTATTACATAGTATAGGAAATAAAAATATGTAGCACAACAAAAATCTTGGCAAACTTAGAATAAAAGGCATTGTACAGGAAATTACTTGTGTTGTGTAAGACAACACAAAAGATAACAAATTTAATCTGATTAAAAGGTCTTTTGTGAATGTTTTACAAAACTTTGTGTCATGCTTTAATTTGAATAAATTTGGAATTGTTTAATCTAATTAGTTTCAATCTACAATTTTACTTACTGCTTACCTTTAAGACAAGTTTTATTACTTAATTTAAAAAAAAACAATTAAACCCTAAGTTTATAATTTTACTTTCGTTGAAAAAAAAAAATTCAAGTAAGTTAGGTTTAATGTTTTACTAAGTAGTTGAAAATTTTTTAAAAGGAAAAAATTTAAGGGTGCAATATAAATAAAATTTCTTTTTTTAATAAATTTTTAAAGATAGTAGCAGAGACAAGAAAAAAACTTGAGTGTTTAAAACTTATAGAGATTAAATACAAACATTGTTAACATAACTTTCAGTACAACATTAAAATAAAATATATAGTTTATAGCTTATGCAATATCTGACCAAATTAAAAGCATCAAGCCAAAAAATTGTCAATAAACATGTATGCACAAAATTCGCTGGTAAATTTAATTTGACAAGATAAACACTTATTAGTGGCCAAAATAAATTTCACATAGCTTAAAGTTCTACTTTTAAAGTTATACAACACATTTCTTTGCACGCTATAGTGTGTGCAAATTTAAGATTAAAATAAAACCAATAACTTTAAATAGAACTTTGAAAATTACATAAACTTCTGAAACTTAGTGTATTATGTTTTTAATTAAAACACTTATGGAGAAAGAAAATCGTTAAAAAGTTACCAACTAAACCTAACTAAGAAAAAAAAACTGCATTTAGCGATGTAAATAGTCGTTTAGTTGATTAATTTAGTTGCAACACAGTTATTCTTAGAGTGTTTTTCGAATTCTTCAAAAATTTTTTTTTCACAAACATAAATAAACATATTAAGCTTTAAAAAATAAAATTAAACTAAAAATGTTTACAACTGCTCTTCCTGATAATTTAATTTTTATACTGTATTATTAACTTTTTTATCAATACTAGAACTAAATTTTAATTAAGTAAAACTTATTTATAAATTCAACAAAATACAAAGGGTTAAAAATTTAAAAAAGATCAACTGCATACTTCATTAACAGTAACACAAGTGAAATTGCATAAAATGTTACTCAATCGCATATGTATATTTAGCTTGCAAACGAAAAAGTTCTCTTCTCTTAAATCAGCGTTGTGACAATACGCTTTGACAAATTGCAATTATGTTGGGAGAAAATAATTTAGCGACGAATCTTTTTGCCAAGTCTGCAAGCTTTAAACTTTTTTATCAACTTTTTTGTTTTTAATGTAACTTAGACTGTTTTTTTTTTGTTCATATAATATTGTAGTCATATATTTCTCTGAAATTTATTACCGGTCATTAAGGTTCACCCTTGCTTTACACTTAGGTTTATAAACTTAAAAATTAAAAGAACAAGTTTTTAGCAACTGAATTAAGCACAAGTTGTAAACAAATACAATATATAAACAGGTTTCCTTTGTTTTGTTAAACATTTGTATATAACAGGCTTGTTAAACTTTTATCAATTGAAATAAAAAATATTTTATATGAGAAATATTTTAGATAAAACGTATAAATCAATATAACAAAAAATAAGTTTACTAATGTTTAAACAACAGGGTTTATATATGTTTTACCTATGCTTGTGTTAATAAGAAAACTAGTGGCAAATATTATAAAAGTTTATAGTTTAAAAGCATATACATACAATAATAACCAAAAAATGCTTATGAATTATCTTTATTTTAAGCAAGACATAAATTAAAAAAAAAATAAAGTTAATTAATTGTACATTTTAATTACACATACTTTTTCATTAATACTGGTAAAATGTAAAAAATCTGAATATACGAATTGCCACTTTTTGTTATTGATTTGTTGTGTTGAAAAACAGTAATTTTTCTAGGAAGAAACCCCTTTACAAGAAACAGGGCTTAATTTTCGGTGATAAACTATTCGGGGTATACGCTCAGCAACACAATGATTTAAGAGTTAGTTCGTTAAGAAAACGTTTACGTTCGTACTGATTAAAAATAGATATTTAATTTTCTTAGAAGTTTTGTTTTTAATACACTAACACTTTCAGTAAATTTATAAAAAAGTAATTAATATAAAGTTATAAATAAGACGAAACATCTTTTTAGAATTTAAACAGCATTTAAAATTTACTCAATATTTTCTTTATAATTTAATTTTTTTTAGTTAATTATAAAGTTTTTGTTTTTAAATTAGTTCGTATAAAAGCTAACCTACAAAACTTTAAAACTTTTTAAGTACAATTAAAAAAAAATCTTTTTTAGGTTTTGTATATTTTTGTCATAAACCATAACTTACTAAAAATTGTATAAAAATTAGTAAAAAGTATATTACTTTGTAGGAGACATAAGTTTCATAAAAAAAAAACAATTTAAGAATTTAAATAAGAAAACTAAAACTTTTACAAAATCTTGAACTTGAATAGAAATGAGATTCTTAATTATCGATTGTTCGGTTTTGGAAAATACCAAATCAATAAATGTGGTTATAAGTGTTCAACTGATATATTAAATATGTTTCACTCGTTTGCTGGACTTTATTAAAACGTTTTTTTTAGTTCAATAAAAACTCAAAACTTACCTTTGGTAACAAATTTTTTTAAATTCAAAATTAAACAAATTTGTTCATATACTTAGATTTTTACAAAATCTTTAGTGATTAAATCTAAATCAAGTGTTATAAGTTTAACAAACTTGAATCAGTTTTTTTAATTAAGTATTATTTATAAACTTATGAGCAATATGTTTGCCTTTAAAATGTGATATGAGCTTTCACTGCTTTGAAATTCAAATATAATAAAAATAAGCAACTTTCTAAAATGAATAAATGCTCGTTTTATGCATCAAATGTTTTGCGATTTAAAAATATAAATAAGCCATACACGTGTTAATGCTTAACAAACAATAAAACTGCTAAATTCATCATAACTAGATCATATTTTAATTCTTAATCATATTCTAAATGTGACCTGTTTCATAAACATACTTAAGATTTGAAAATTGTAAATCATTTTAAACAAAATTTAATATTAATGATATTTAATTTATTTTTATATGGGCTTGTAAAACTTTTTTGAACCTGTTTAACTTCGGTAATTGATTTTTTTTAAACAATACTTAAACATTAACAAATGAGAAACGAACTTAAACCGAACAAATAAAACAAATAAACATGTTGTTTTAAGGTTAGAAACTTTGTGAAATCAATAAATATTAGGCGGTCTGTTGTTAACAAGTTTTACATTTTCTTCCAACTGAAACTTATTTGAACATGTAGTTTTGGAATAAAGGTATTTTAATTAATCGACTGAACTAGTTTCAACTTTGATTTTAAAGTAAAAATTTTGTTTAAAAAAGTTTGATAAATTGTGAAAATTAAACGGTACTACAGATTATTTAATTTTTAACTGATGTTAAAAAGTTTATTAATTTATGGCTTTTGAATAAATTATCAAACTATAGTGAAATAAATTTTAAGTATGTTTTATTTGATGCTTCATCATACTAACTTCGTTAATTTGGCTACTTTTAAGACTTCATAACTTTCTAAGATTCAATAAAAATAACCTAAACTTTTTTGCTTAAATTTTACATAACTAAAAATACTTGTTACTTGCCAAAACACCGAACTTAAATAACTTTATTTAACGATCAACTTAAAGTATTAATTTACAATGATAAGTAATTAAAATGCTATATTAAAATGCTACATTAAAATTAAAGTACAACAAAAAAAAGCAAAATAAAAATTTATTGAAAATTTCTTTTGTCAAATAATACTTGTTAAAAGTCGTGCTATGTATGAAGAATTTTGGTGATTCAAAAATGTTTATCGTTTCCACAATATTTAGTCGTCTTCGGCATTTTTCTGTTTATTAAAATAGTTTTGTTGACGAACATAACAAACTTTTTTAGTATTAGGCTACTATACGTTTTAGTACTACAATGGAGTTTAAAAACGCTCATCTTTTTATTTTTGTATTTAATTAACTATTAAACTCATAAAATAGTTTAGTTTGTTAGCACAACTTCAGCAGAAACTGTTTTTGCAATTTTTGAAATAGAAATTAAATAGAGTATATAGCAGAAAAATAGTATTTAATTTTTGTTTAACTTAAAAACGAATGTCAGTACTTTATTGAATTTTTCTTACCAATCAACAACTTGGACGGAATACTATATTTTCCTTTCGCAATTTGGTGCCGCGTTGCTCCACTGACCATTCTTCATGCAAACTATTAACAGTGGAAAGTTACAAATTTTTATATTTAGTAGTGATCACCACTTAAGATTGACGTACAGTTGTTAAAGCAAAGATTTTATTTTATAACCGTAGTAAAAAATAGAATCAAAACTTTAAAAACAATGTTCTAGTTACTACAGGGGTCGGCAGGCAGTTGGTGGTCGCGGGCCAAATTTCAAGTTTTCAAAGTCTTCGCGGGCCGCAGTTTTAGTTTTAGTGACATTTGAATAATCTTTTGGTTTTAATTTTAGTCACACTGAAGAAAAGTTTTACTTTTATTCACCTTATCATTTTAAATAACATTTAGCTATACATAGAATGACTATTTAAATAAATTAAATAAAATTAGAATAAAATTTACAATGACTAATTTACTTAGTCTTAATAAACTATGTACTTTTATAAGCACTTACTAAGTTAAATTTAATACTTTTGTAATTTTACATACAATTTAACTCTCTATAAAAACCGAACTTGAAAGACAATTTACTAGTTACTTTAAAATATTTGTTATATTATCAATAGCTTTTTTCAAATTTCTAAGAATATTAACTTCAATAAAAAGTTTTTGCGTGTTTAAATAGTTTACATTCATTAAAAAATTTAGTAATTAGTTATTTTAATAAAATTAATACCTGTTTGTATTATAGAAAGCTAGAACAAATTCTTTAAGATAATTTATTCTCGAATACTTAAATAAAATATCTTATTAGTAACTAGTCTTTTACATGGTTGTCACTTAAAAAGCAAAAATGTCTGAGTTGTATCAAACCAGCCTAAGTTCATTAAAAGTTTAAAAAGCTAGTAAATCGTTGTAAATCAAGCTTAAGTACCTAGTAAAAATATCATCATCATTAAAAAGTACACAAAGTGTAAAAAAACAAGAAAAAAATACAATTAGTAAACTACACTACAGTCATAAAAACTATTCTGGGAATTCTAAGATTTATTTAAAATGTTTGAAATAAAAGTTTCACACACATCTGAGTTTTCAAGCTTTTAAAATACCCTGTTTGTGTAGCAACCCAGTTAAAACAAAGTTCACAACATAAAGAAATAACGAAACTTATTAACAGTAAACTAATTACATGCCAAAAAAATATAGGTCAGCTGGAATGGAAAATTAAATTTCTTAAAAATTTTTAACAAA
This sequence comes from Thalia democratica, assembly GCF_965202585.1. NCBI lineage: Eukaryota > Metazoa > Chordata > Thaliacea > Salpida > Salpidae > Thalia > Thalia democratica. The sequence goes on from NC_139171.1 coordinate 23,595,824, forward strand.
ATTATGAAACTTAATTGAGTCATTAGCGAAGAGAAAAACCTCTTTTTTATTAAGCATTACAGCAATTCTTTATCTGCAATAAGAATTTAAAAATATTAGTTGTAAAATAAAAGACGAGCAACAAAAAAAACGTTAATTAGGAGTAATTGCGAGAAACGATAAAAAAACTAATCACCAAATTCAGTTCCAACAAAGCACATGATTATCTTCAGTAACTAAAGAATTATCAGAAAAAAGTTGTTAAGGCAAGTTATAAAATAGCAAAATTTATTATTAATAATGAGATACCGCAATACAAATGATATTTTTCAATAAAATGGTAAATAAATACATTTGAGAACGAAGTAAACAGACTTAAGTTTTAGTATTTGTATTTTTTGGACGAAAGAAGTAAAACTGTAATAACTTTTTTAAATAATTTTTATTGGCAGTAAAGAAAAACTTTTGTTTATTTCTCAATGACAACAAAAAGTCCTATTTAGGAAATGCATTAGGGTTATAAAGTCGTATAAATCAAATTATGACTTTAATCAATATGTTAAGATGAGAGCACTGATAGAAAAACTATTGCTCATCTGAGTATTTTTTTAGAGATGTTTTTTTAATTTTGGCACTTAAGTATAATTTATTGGTTTAGTTCAAACACGAAGCACAACAATCGGTGAAATTTTACAAGTAAAGGTGCAATGCACCAAAAGTTAAAAGAAGTACAATTCCTTCTTTTATTTTTAGTATAAAGTTTAATTAAAGTTTAAAAGGTGTCTTATAAAGTTTAATTAAAGTTTAAAAGGTGTCTTATAAAGTATATCAATATCAAAAAACACTGTTAAGCTACTTTAGAATATTTTTTAATAAAGAAATCTTTATTTGCTAAATTTTTTGTGTCAAATCGAAATTTCACTACTTTACATGTAAAAATTGTTTGAAACTCCAGGCTTTTTCAAAAATTCTCAAATTCAAGTTTTTTTCCAAAATTTTTAAGCATAAATTTTCAAGTTCAAAACTTAAACTTGATATATTAAAACATATATTATAACTGAAACTAACACTTCGGGTTGAGCAAAACTTACATCATAAGTTTTATTTGACACTCTTTTAAGCAAAAAAGCCAGCCTGAAATAATAAAAACATTCCTGATATTTTTGTATACAAAAAACTATTCTAGCCAAAAACTTATAAAATGACTTAGTTGGCCTGAGATTTGAAGTCTTCAAATAGTTATAGTCTGAGTGTGTGTCAATGTTTATAAACTTTCCCTAAGTCTAGTTTATATTAAATAGGTAGCTCTAAAAAACAGCAAATGTGTGTATTGATATGCAAAGCATAAAAGTTAACTTAGTTTGACAAAATCAATGTTTGAAAATGAAAATGTTTACCTAAGAAAAACTATATTAGTTTATGTCATATATATTGTCTTAATTGTGTCTGTAGAGATTTAGATATTTTATGTAGAAAAATTAAACTTAGAAAATTATGCATAAACTAAACTTAAACTAACTAAAGTATTTTATAAATAGTTGTTTAAAATATAAGCATTTTTTTAAGTTGGTGTGCATATAAATTAGTTCAAGTGCAAAGAAAACTTTAAAAAAATTAAAATGTGTCAAAACAAAACTTAAATAAACCTTTTTTTTTTATTTCTATGTTATTTTAAATGTTTTTACACTACAAACATAACATTTACAAATAAAAACTATATAAAAGAAACTTAGGTATAAAAAATATTGGAAAGAATATCTAAGCTATAAAGAAATGACACTTTAGTTAATTACTTTGCATTACTTTTGTACAAAATGGAAAACATTTGCATTTAGTTTATTTGATAATTAGGTATAATATAAATAACTTATTAAATTCAAGCACTCTTTTTTCAGATAATTACTTGCTGTTGTAAAATAGAAGTTATTATGAAACTCAGGAAAATATTCTGTTAGAATGCTAATCTGTCTTTTTCACATTTTTAAATTAAAGTAGTAACTTCTTTTAATTATTTTCAAATGTTATACAGAGACATAAAACCAAACTAAACAAATTAAATCGAATTACTGAAAAAAATTTTACTTGAAAAATATTTTTGCTCAGCGGGCCACTTTTACATGCTCGCGGGCCACAATATTTTCTTTCGCGGGCCGCATTCCATTCAAAAAAATAACGTGCTCGCGGGCCGCAGATTTACCCTTCGCGGGCCAAAATTGGCCCGCGGGCCGCAGTTTGCCGACCCCTGTTCTAGTTAGTAGCATAAAATATTTTGATCACGTGTTTCTAGGTTAAAATATAATCAATTTACATTCTATTTCTAGCTCTTAGCTCTTAAATAATAATGTCTTTACATTTTATAGTCTTTAAACTTTTATGCATTTATCACATAATATATTTATATTCGTACAAATAACTTAACTATAAAATTTTATTTTATTTTATAATTTATAGTATATAACGAAACACTTTTAAAACATTTTTATTTATCACTATAAAGTCCTAAAAATGCTAGCTACAAAAAGTTATAAAAAAAAAAACACTTACCATTAGCGTTAAAACCTCTTTTGATTTCATATCCCTTCCAGCAAATGTAAAGTGCAATACTGCCAACTCTGCGAGATGTCAGGTACCTTACTTTTCCATTTGAAATGAGCTCTGGAATTGCGCATCTTTTTATCACAAGCTTTGATGATGGAGAAATCAATTTACCTAGCATTTGTTTCGGTTTTTTAAACAATAACGGTTGATGTGCAAAAAAAGCTAAGCAAGCAAAAACAAGCTAAAATCAAATCAAAATTTGTATTTTAAAAATTAAATAATATTTACAAAAATTTTAGACTACATTTTTATAAAGTAGTTAACCGTTCAACATATGTATTTTTAGTTTTAAAAAACATGCTTTGTATTTAAGAACTGAGTCAAGAGTCTTTTTAGTTTTTGATTTTATTCATCATTCAGTAATATTTTGTTTAGTAATCAGATAGTAAAAAAAACTAAATAAACAAATTAATGTTTTAAACTTTTAATAAACAAATATTTATATTGTTTGACAAAAAACCGTTACAAAAAAAATTATAAATGTATAATTTTTCTTTAAAAATTATTTAGTAGAATAATTATCTTTAAATTAATGTTAACAGTTTTAGTAACTAATTAAACTTTGTTTTATACTATTACTTTATTATAAAGTAAAAGTAACTCGGGTTACTGGGTAACGTTTCTAAAAAAAAAAAACTTTATTTAGTTTAAGTGTTTAAAATAATCAATAAAAAATTTGTTAAATTAATAAAAACATCACTTACTTTTAGAAATGAGTATGTTCTGTGATATCATAGCTGTTAAAACAAAAACTATATAATATTAGGATAAATATAAATTTCATAAAAAGTATTATTTTTTTCATTTAATAAAATCAAATAGTCTTACAGTTTTCAAATGAATACATACAATTTTCCACTAACAAATTTACTTACCTTCGTATGCATTAATGCAGAGAACCTGAAAAAAATAACACAAACTGTAACAAAAATATTGAGTTGAACAATAAGACTGAAGGAAATATTAAGTTGGTGTACGTTTTCAACATGTAAATTACAAATATGTTAAGGTTTAAGAATTTTTTTAGTATATTTGAGTCAAACTGTTATTAATCTTATGGTAACTAAATATTACACTACGTCATTAAATATGCTTTGAAACTCTATTTGAGACAACTTAAAAAAATTAATCGTAGTTAGATAAAAAACTAGTTAGTAAGTTTGTAACTTTTCGAGATTTATTTCATGATTAATAAATAAGAAAGGTATTAGTAAATTTCAAGTTATCAGTATCTAGATGAATAGAAAAAGTAATTATTACAACTGTTTTAACATAATATTTAAAAAATTAGTCTGAATAAGTTGTGGACGATAACTTTGTTTATTAATCTAAACTTTACAAATGTACTAAAGTGTAAGCCATGTTTGAAGTATAATAATTTTTCTGGATAATGTATAAACACTTGAAGATAAACATCAAGTGCTATTATACGTATAGCTGTTTGTTTAAAAATTATAAACTTTTATCGGCAAAACACTATTATCTAACTACTACAAAACAATCACTTTTTAAAGTTTAATTTAAACTTATTTTATAACGCTTTTCAGTCAAATACCTATACCTTTATTTAGAAAAAAATTATTTGAAACTTTTAAACTGACTAGACAGAAAGTTAAAGCAACAAATCTTCGAGTATTCATCTTTTTTAACATTTGTAATATTGTAGCACTATATTTAGGTAAGTACTATTTTGAAACTGCAAAGTAAACATATAAATAAGTACTTTATTGCTATGAAAATAAACAATTGATTTTTCATAAAAATAATCATTACTATTTACTAGAAAATATGAAGTTACAAAGTTAAATTAACAATTAAATAATTTTATAAACAAATTATAATGATATTATTTAATATTAACTTCCATATGTTTGTTAATGACATAAATATTTTTTGTTAAGTTCATTGTGCTAATATTTTTTGCGATATTTTTATAACTTGGTTTTGAATATATCTTCAATATATAGTACTAATAATTTAAAATGATGAAACATAGCTATACATTTTTAAACAATGCTAAACACATATGAAAACTTTTTACGTACAAGTCTGTGCTGTAGTAGTTTCTGTTGATATTCTCAAACTTTAGGAAGCTTTCCTCTATTTTAAACTGGCAACTTAAAAATGAGAAAAGTAAAACATTACTAAAACTTTGATCTGCTTTACTTAACCCAAAAAAAAGTTAAAAAATACAGTTTTTAAAGTTTTATCTAGTACAAAGCTAGGTATGTCAAAACTAAGCTTAAATAGTTAAACCGAATAAAAATATTTTCTTTATCTAGCGTTAAAAGTCACAAGGTTTAAGTCAGTTGATTGTAATTAAGTACTTAGCATTTCACAACTTAAGTAGTTTAGAAGTAAACAATATCTTAATTACATTGAAAATATTTTAAACACAATTTTAGTGTTTTACAAAAAACGAAATATTCAAACGAGACAAGCATGTTGTTTAAAATCGATAAAAATTTTTTGTATAATATAACTTGTTGTCTACTTAAAATATAAAATAAGTTAAGATATTAAACTTTTTTTTTGTAATACTATAGACAGTCATAACTTAATTTAGATTTAAATTTAACTAATTTTGCTTTTGTTTTGTTCGTAGAACTCGAATGATAAAGTTATTGTCATATAAAATTTAGCTACAAATAAGTAATGAATAAATATTCAAAAAACTGATAAGTATTAATTTATTAATAACAATGCGTTTATAGTAGTTTTATGCATAACAGTAATATTTGCTTTATAGGAATCTAAAACAATTATTTTAAAAATTTAGTGTCCGCATAAAATTTTTATTATAAGAACGATAAAAACGGTTATTGAGGTGTTTAAGATTATCATTTTTAAAATACCAAAAACCTTTAGTAAAAGCTTAGAGAATTTATTGTACTTAAAAAAAAGACTAAGTGTTGTGTAAAACTAGTTATAAACAATTTATTTAAAATTTAATCTGATTTTTTTGCAGTTTAAAATACATAAAATTTTCAGAAGTAGTACTACTTAATAAATTTATTAAACAAATTGATTTTTGAAGCCCTTCTAAGATTTAATTATTCATAGTTTGAAAATAAAATAAAATTACAAGTGTAATAAAGTATTCTACAAACTATTTAAAAGTAGTCAAAAATTAACAATTATGTATAAAAAAAATCAATTTTTCTCGATAAAAATTGGGTTGCTAACAAACTTATTTTTATTAACTTAAATTGTTTCGAAACTTAATGGAAGTTAAGCAAAAGCTAATTACTACATAAAAATGTTTAAGGTTTTAAACGTATTAAAATATTTTAAATGATCTCTTTCAAACATTTTTTCTTAATGACATATTACTTTATATTTTTTTATTCGTAAATCATTTGTTAGCTCATTTGACTTTAGTGTTTTGGATTTTTATTTGAACAACACATTAAAATATGGGAAATTGCTCGAAATTAGAAGAAAATAAAAAGAAAAAACATATTTTTGTTATTTTAGTTTTGAAATTTAGCAAGGTTAATAAACATTAGGCAAACTCGTGTTAACAAGTTATATACTTCTTCCAACTAAAACTTGATTGAACTTTTGTATTTGAAAAGAGAATATTTTAGTTAATCAACCGATCTTTGACTTTAAAGTGAAATATTTATATAAAAAAAAATAATTGTAAAAGCCAAACCACAACAAAAATTATTTAAATCTTTAAAACTGAGTTTAAAAATATTTTTATTTGCAACTATTGAAATAATTAGCAAACTATAGTAAAAAATACTTTAATTTTTTTTATTTGATACTTCATTATGCTAACTTTATTAATATTTACTATTTTAAGACTTAATAACTTGAAAACTTTGTAAGACTTAAGAAAAAAATAATTAAACTTTTTCGTTTTAATTTTACATAATTAGAAATACTACTTACTTGCTAAACCACTAAACTTTAATAATTTTATCAACGATCGACTTAAAGTATAAAGTTGGAATAATGAAGAATTAAAATATTAAAAGTACAATAAAAGTAAAAATAAAGGCAAAGTAAAGGTCTTTTGAAAAAATAAATCTTATTTAAAAAATATTTACATAAAAACTTTTTAAAAACTTGTGTAATAATAGAAGGCATTTAGGCACTTTAAAAAAGTTGTCTTTTCCACAAAACTTAGCCGTCTCCGGACCTTTTTGTTAAATAATGGTTTTATAGAATAACACAACAAATTTATGTAGTAGAAGGCTGCTTTTAAAAACAATAATGGAGTTTGAATATGATCAATTTTTTTATATGTGGATAAATAATATAGAAAAAACTATTTTAGTCTGTTTACAAAGTTTCAATGTAGAAAAATGTTATATTATTTTCGAATCAATTATTTAATAACGTCTAACAAACAATATAAACACTTTGCTAACAATTGAAACCCCGGTTGCAAATGCATTTGGCTACTTCATTGCACTTTCACCGAAAAAGTTTTCGATATTCCGTTTAAACTCATTTATACGTTTACAGGTTCGCGCTTTGGTTTCGAGTTGCTTAATTGACCGTTTTCTATGCAAACTAGTAAAATTGAATAGCTAAATTTTTTATTACTAAATAGTTATTACCAGTTGGAAGGAAGCATAATCGTTAAATACAATGTTACATTGTTTTTTGGCTTATACCCGCAGTGAAATTTTTTTTCAAAAAAAAAAAAATTTGTGGTTGTTGTAATTTTTAAGCATTAATCAAAGATATGTCTACAGGTATTTATAAGATATACAAGTATTTTATATTGTAATTTTTGTTAATTTTCTTGATAGTTTACGGTATAAAACTTTGTACTTTACAGAAATGATTCCAAATTTTACGTCAATTTATATTTTTAGCATTTAAAAATCTTTTTTAAAAGCGTTTTTTAACTTGTGTTTTATTTCTCATTTTAATCTGACCTTAAAAAGAATAATAGTATGCTTTAAGTTAAAATTTTAGAACGTTATAAATAAAGTTTTAAGTAACTATTAAGTTCAAAAATGTATAAACCGTTACATAAAACTATAATACTCAGTCAAAATGTACATATTTTTTTACATAAGCATAGAATAATAAAGCTTCTATAATAAAGATATTAGTGTATATATTTGGTAAAACACGTTATTTTATAATTAACGTTAGTTTACAAAATCTGCCATATAGTAACTAAGCAATTTATGGTAAAAGACGATCATTTTAAAATTAAATTATCTAACTTTTTAAGATCAATTATAATTCCAAGTACTTTGAAAATATTTAAGAAAATAAATTCGTGTTTATCAATTGATTAAACTTATTTATTACGCCAAACATTGTTTTATACAAGTTATTTACTAAAATAAGTGAAAAATGAATTTAGTATTTTGAAGCTGTTTTTATTTATTGATTAAATGATAAAAACAAGTATAAAAACTTGTTTTAGTTACGAAAAGTATGTACAGTTTATAAGTTTTACAGACAAAAAAAAAATCAAAATGGAACGCGATGCTTTGGTTTTCTACTCATGAATCTTATACTAAGTTCAACGTTGATAAAGGTTGAGTAAACGATATTTCTGAATGTATAAAACTTTTAGAATTTCGACAAAAGACAATGTTTATATACTGGACTTTCTTTTAATTCTGATTCTCTTCTTTTATAGATTTACTATTTCTTCAACATTATTATCTCATATTTTTTCCTATACAAGCTCTTTATCGCTGCTAGCGTTTCTAGCATTTAAAAGCAGTGTGTTTTGTTGATGACGAGAAAATTACAAATTATTTGTATATCGAATGCTTAAACTCAGATGTTAATTAAAAACCCATCTGTTTTGTAAGCAGAATAATATTTTTATGACAATGATAACTAATCATATGTTATAAAGAATTGTAAAACTTTTTTTTTCATTATTAAGTTTTTGTTCAAGTTAAATTATTAAAAAAAACAAAAATTACTATTTTAGCGCAAAATACTGATAACATTTGACGTAAAAATATTTCAGCTTATTACTATTTTCTATAAAGAGGTTGTAACTAAATCTAAACTTCTGAGTTCTTATTTAACTAAACAAGATTTATAGTACTTTTATAAGCACAAAATTCAGTTAAATTTCGTTTAGTTTTCTTTTCTTTTATTTCGGTTATTTGATAGTTTTATTGCTAAGGAATAAAAATGTTTAAATGATAAAAAAAATGTGTGTATTTGATCGTAAGTAATTTTCTAAGCATGTGGTGTACGACTCGAAAACCGAAAGGTTTCTTTGTACACCAGGTCCTTAGACCAAATTTTTTGAGCGCTTTTTTATATCGTTCAATATAAAATATATATTAAAAACTTACTTTATACAAGCTAACAAACAATTATTTCATCCCTTTTTTGAAACATTTTAATTTTTAATAAGTCTATTTGATAGACTAAATTATACAGTATGTTTTTGGGAAACAAGTCAATTATTAATTTTGAGTTATAAAAGTAAAACAGGCTATTTACTATAAAAGTTTTTAAGTTAATTTATAGTTTGATTTATTTTGGTTTGTTGTAAAATAAGAAAATGTAATTAAAAAAACTTTAAATTGCTCGTCAGAGTGTAAGTAACAAAAAACCTTCGTAAAATTACTTATAGTGATAAATAGTTAAATGTTTATTTTTATTGAAATTACAACTAAGCTTACAAATGAATATTTCAATATTAGCTTACTTTAAATAAAAATAGATAAATTATTTAAATGCTTAAACTTGCTGTCATTTTATAAATGATTCAAATTTTTATTTTTAAATATAAGCTTGTTTCTGTTTAAAAAGTTGTTATTAATATAGACTTTCAAAAGTATTTTTTTAGAATTGAATGAATAGTAACATATTTAATTAATATTATAATTCTAGCTCAAACTATTTACTTTTTTTTAAAGGTTCGAAATAGTTTTAAGTTAAAATACTTTTAAAGCTCTGTTTTATTAAGCTATACTAGTTCAGTATATTTCTATAGTATTTTCTTACTACCTTTACATTTTGAGGTATTGAGTTTATTTAAAGAAGACTGCTTTAAATTTGTAGAATGAAACTGTTTACAGTAAAATCTAAGAATTGCATTTCATTTAATTTTAGTAAACTAACAGGTAGTATTTTGATTAAAAATTTTCTAACTTAGATTTAACTACTTTTTTGTTAAACTTATTGCTTTAGGTATACAACAATAAATTTTGCTTTAAATTTATATTTAAGTAAAACTTGTAAATAAGGTCATTAAATTCTATATGCTTTTAAAATATATACTTAGATAGGTTTTTGAGTAGTAGTTCTCAAAAAAAATGGTTGCTAAAAAGCAAATCAGGCATTAGTTATAACTTAAAAGCTTAAAAAATACTCTAAACAAATTAAATTAAACAAAACATTTTATTTTAAGGTTGTTTTCTTTTGACTTGCTAGCGTCTTTAAAGCTTGTTTTGAATTAGATAAATACAACGTGCAAAAATATTTAAAAATCCTTGTTTTTTCAGTTTTCTTTCTTTTTGACTTGATATTTATACAATGGAAGTTTGTTTCGGAGTCACTCCAATGGAGACTTTTCCTCTTTTTACTCATAACGAAGAAGATTTTGAAGAGATGCTGGAAATCTTTCGCCAGATGAGGATAACTGAAGACAAACAAATGGAAGTCAGCGAAGATTCTAATGAGGTGAAATCAACTTTGCTGAACAGGAAAGTTTGTATCAAAGTCACGGCATCAGCTAGAAAAAGGTTGAGTGAGTTTTCACTTCTCACCACGTGCAAAAAATACAAAAAGGATCCTGCAGACAAAATGCTTCAAGATGCACGAAATAAAATGATTAGTTTTGTGCCGAGGAAAAAGATTGTACGAAAATTGAAGATGTAAGATTAATGACATTTCAATATATATCTTTAAGTTTTTTTTGAAATATATTTCGTTAATACGTTCATATTTTGTTTTTTAATGTTCAGGTTTTTGTGTTCAGTTGGCAACTTTGTTTAATACTTAACGATTATCTATTACTAAGGCCTTGACAACTTTTCGTATTTAATATTTTACTTTAAAACCATGTTACTTTTTTCAATAAATGGTAAAATGAAAGCGCATTATCTTATAAAGTTTAAAACTTCAACATATTAAAAGTAAACAAAACCAGTAATTATAAAAGAAGATCAGCGCTTAGAGTAAAACTCTAGGTTTTTTCATTAACATTTTGAGTTTACTCTTTTGAGTTTATTTTTTAACTTTAAACTTAATTACATATAAACGACATAGTCTCCAATTGCTGCACTCTTTTTTAGATCTAAACTTAAACAAAACTTCAATTAGTTATTGTTGTAACAAATAAGGCGTATACGCATTATGCAAACAATTTAGAATTGTTTTAATAACATTTTCTGGTCAAAATTGCACTACTAACACCAATATTTTATTTCATTGTAGCGGTTTTTAGTATTCTAAATGACAAGCCTCCGCTACTATTAACATGTATCGTGATCACTTTTCAATGTTACATGTATACTATGTATTGAACTATGTAATGTGTAATTTTAAAGAACTTTTTCTTCTTTTTTGTATTGAGAAGTTAACAATTTAAACCGTAGAATAAAATTACTTTTAAGTTCTAAGAAAAATTACGTTTGAGAACAAAATCGATAGTTAGCATAAGTATGTTACAACGAAATTCTAACAACTTCGAAAACTATTACAGCTGCATGAAAGTAGTTTTGTGTAAAGAGTAAAGGATTGGGTAAAAAATGTTTAAATTTGACATGTTTTTTCTACTTACTCAGGCTAAATCCTAAAAATTTTCGATTGTTTTATTTACGTATTTTTAAAACTAAAACTAATTTTATTAAGAATCGTATTTTTATAAAACAATTGTTTTAAAAGCCATAAAAACATAGTATTTATAGATTATATATATTTTACTTATTTGAAAAAATGTAAATTTACTAACTTATAATAATTTAACCGTATTGTTTAATTGATTATGATAGTTTTTTTTATATATATTACACAACAAATAAGTAAATGCTTATTAATATACCACCATTTATCTGCCTTGGTAACAGTTTGTCATTAAGTTTTTTGCAACCAACAGAATAAGCAGATTTTAGACAAAAAAACAAAGGAGTAGATTTTTTAATTTTAGACATAAAACAAACATTTTATAATATCTTTTTAGTATGTTCAAACTGCAATAATTTTTTAATAAAACTAAAATTTTGTCATTATTAAGCTTCTAACTTCAGATTTTTGAAACTTCAAAAGTTATTTATAAATTATTTTATTCCTTAAAGGATTTTATAGAGTAAAGTATTGGAATTTGTTTTGAATTTGTTAACTAAAATGTTAATTTATTTTTAATCTTGTTAATAAACGCGTTTTCAGTATACATAATTCGTTTATAAAATTATACTAATTGCTTTTTACTACTGTTAGCTAGCAGATTTATTTGAGTTTTGACAAAAACATTAAACGTTATAACAATTCTCAGTACAATAGTTCTTTGTTTTTATTATTAAAGATAAACAATATTATATCTTCACTTTAATTAATTCTAACTATATTTTCATACTTAACTAAATATTAATATTTTTAAGGAAATACTAACAAATATATCTTCCATAACATATTCTGAGGTTCGGAGAAAACAATGAGTAAAAATAATAATATGTAAGGGAGATTTGAAAATCACACGAGATATTCTAAAGTTGTGAAGTTTAGTAATAGAGCAATAACTAGACTACTGCTGCAACCCACATTAATTTTTTTATTGTTTGGTTGGCGACAACCAAATTTTTGCTGACCCTTTATAACATAATATAGCATAATACTTAATTTTATAGTTCAAAAACTAGTAAATAAATTTTAAAAATGGACAATAAACCGTTTTAATTTCAAAATTAAACTCAAAAGGTACATTGTATAACTATGTTTTAATATCTTTTTTGTATTAAGTAATTAACTAGAGGTTTATTTATTTTTTTTATTTTATCAGGAAACAAAGAAAAGTTGTGGTCGTAACACAACAAATAATAGTTTTGTAATTTTTCTTTGTTTAAGAGTCTTTCCGAAGTTTAATCTAATAATCATTATCTTCAGAGTAAAACAAAAACAATAAGTCTTTCCTAAGTTTTCTTTGTCTTTGTTTAAAACTTTTTGTCTATTTTTCTTTGTCAAAACAGTATATAAAACAGCATTAAATGTGTTTAATGTTCAAATGTCAGATAGTTCACATTCAATAAAAACTATATTTATAAGTTAAATTTTAACGACGTTTTTGAGTTATTCGACAACGAGGTGTTATTATACTCAATAATTTTGACGAAGATTATTAAAACTGCAAGCTAGTTGTAATTAAAAAGAATTTTGTTTAATTAAACGAATTTAGAAAAAAAAAATTGTTATCAAGTTCAATTTTTTTTATAAGTTTAATAAAACAAAAAAATCAAAATCTAACGCTACAAACATTTTTAAATTAAAAAACCTCGAAAGTAATTTATTAGTTTTAGAGATTTAAAATCAAAAAATTTACATCGACAAAATTTTAATTTCGATCTAAAAAATAGTTGCAGTTTTAACATAATACTATGATGCTTAAAACTGGCAAATCTTCTACTTTGTTTTTTATTGGCTCAATTCTAGTAATTCTTTTGGTTGTACAGAAGTACGAAGTTGAAGCTAGAAGGTTTGCTAAAATATTTACATAAATTATCATTTTACACAAAACTTAAGTTTATAACTTAAATACATTTATTTTAAATTACATATATATAAGACAAAGTTTGAATGTCTGATCAACTCTTTACCAATAAACCGTTCGGAAGTTAAAACAAATTGTACATTGTTATTTTTATATTTTTAAGAATAAAGTTAAAAGTTGTAAAAAGTATGAAAAATATTGTCTTTATATATTAACAAAACAATTACAACTCTATCAAAATAGTTAAAAGAGCTGTGTTATAGCTATTTTTCAATAATTAAAGACATCTAAACAGTTTAATTACTTTCAGAACACAATTGAAAGACATGAGTGTTGATCAATTACGCAATATGAATTGTAAGGGAAGAATTTTAAAATTTTGCAAAAAAATTGGATCATACTGTCACACAGATATATTAACTTATCGCAGAAAAAGAGATACTGGTAATTTTTTTGTTATATGTAAAATTATTCAAAAATTATGTTTACTTTAAGGGTTGTAGACTTTTAAAAAGTAGTTGTATATATTGTATATTAAACGATAAATAGCACTCAAAAAACTTGGGTTAAAGAACCTTGTTGACGAAAAAAACCTTTCGGTTATTGAGTCGTACACCACATTTTTCTCAAATTTATAGAGCTGTAAATAAATTAAAATCTATTTATGTAACATATTTTTACTTTGAGAAGTAAAATAATATATAAAATGAAAGAAAAGTATTGTTTGGTTAACAAAACGTTATAAAACTTTATAGTAAAAATTAAAAGTGTAAAACTTTTCGTCAACTAAAATGTGTAAAACTTTTCGTCAACTAAAAATAAATTGTAACGTAAGAATAAAAAAAGTTTAAGAATATATATTTCATAAAAAATTAAAAAAATAATATAACCCCTTTACTTCTTTATAACTATTTAATAACGATGTAATATTTTAGTCGACAAGGAGAAAAACAGCAATTGCAAAATATGCACAGAAATTTGTTACAACAAAAGTCATTAGACTAAAAATGAGTTTAAATTAATGTTTGTAAAAACTAAAGCATTAAATTTAAAAGAAAAACTTAATGCCTAATTTGTATATATTCTAATAAACTTTTATAAGTGTTTATTTCTTTGTTTAGAAAAGGTAAACAGCTTTTGTTTTGTTTATCGGTAACTCTTCTGTTTTATTTAGATCTAAGTAGAAGTGATTTTTTTGTCAAATAAACTGTAAATGTTAATCATTTGTTTCAAACAACAGTTGAAAAGTATGTATATTACTATTTAGCTGTAAATATAATGTTTTATTGAACAGTATCTGTATTGTAAGGTAATAAATAGTTAAAATTTTTTTTAATAATAACATTTGATTTTCGCCTGTTAAAAATGATGCTTAAATAAGATTAATATTCTGTCTAGAAATATTTTGTAGTAAGACAAAAACATCTCACATCCCATAAAAATAAGCGCACTAACTAGATAACGAAAGGATAATGACAAAAATATCAAACAACTTTTAACTAAATACTTTTTATTTATAAATGATGATTATAAAATGATGCCCTTAATTTTTAAATCGAAAAAAAAATCCTTTTTAATTTAAAAATTGCGATTTAAAAATAAAACAGGTTAGCAGAGAATTTTTATGCATAGTCTAAATTAAATAAATTGTTTCTATACTTTAGCAAACTTCCAATTAGTTTTTAATTTTTGTCTGCAACAAAATACCATTTTTTAGATTAAAACAAGTTTAAGCCAACTTGGTATATCTTTTGAAAGTTAATAACTTTTGTAACTAATGTAAAACAGTTTATTTGAGAGACAACAGTAGGATAATGAGTATTAAAGTATAAGTTTTATACTACAACATATATTTATGAGAACTAATGGACTTTATTTATGATGTAAACAACTTATAAACGTATTTTAAAATCTCTGTTGTTTAAATTTCAAACACTTCAATTTATTTGAAAGCAAAATAATGACTTACATTGCTTAAAAATACATTTATGTTTTACTAACTTTTAAAAATTTAAGGCAACTGATGAAATGAGTTCTAACTACAACTTTGTTTTAGTATTATATACATATATATATACACAGTTACAAGTCTTATACTTGTTTAAAACCTAAAAAATATGATATTATTATTTTAGTGTTCTTCAAAAATATGTTTTTAGCAATCATTTATTTTTTTTCTTATACAAAAAACATAAATTTTAAATTGATAATACAAACAGAACAAACTCGTATATCTCTCCTAATTACTCAATGTAGTATAAAGGTAGTTCTTATTGTGTGACTTATTTAAAAGGTTTTGGTTATTATAGTTTAGTTTAAAATTAAAAGAACAACTTTTGGTGAATAATAATATCTGATACTTAAAAGACTAGAAAAGTCAAGATTGTAAGATGATAAAAAATCTATTTGAATATGTTTTTTTTTAAATAAAAATATAGTTTAATTAAAATGTTTTTGAATAAAAGTGATGCGTTTTAGTCTTAATAAACTGTTCTAAATATCTTTGGAGTATAGTAATTGTAAGCTTAATATACCTGATAATATTAAAACGTAGGGATTTAAGTACTAAGGTTGCAGTTTAATTAAAACATGTTATTTTTATCTTTTTTTTTTAATAAATAAATAAAAGATATATAAAATAGTTTGTAAAATATATTCCTAAAAAAAATCATAGACAACTGTAAAGCTATGCTGCTTTAAAAGTTAACATAATAATCGAAGTATGCAGTTATATAAACATTTTACTTTAAAAAGCCTTTTCTTGTTTGTGTAAGTTTACAACTACAAACTAAACACAAATATTGACATATGTTAACTGTTTAAATTAGTTTTCAAAAAAATCAAAACCAACTACTATAACATAAAAATATAAGTATTTAATTTGAAATACAAATTAGTGAGTTACTTTTAGAGAATTTATTCATAATAAAGTTTTGAAGCATGACAATTTATTCGCGTAAGTACAAGTTATATAACAAAACACTTCTTAAAACATATAATTTAATTATGTTTAACATATTTTCATTGCACAATTTGCATACATCAAATTAAACTAGTAGAAATAATGTAATTGAAAGTTGTAGGTTTGTAACTCACAGCATTATTACAAAGTAGAATAGAGAAATTTACTTTTAATGTCAGACGAGTTCATGAGTCATGTATTTGTAAATTCACACGATCAATACCTTGAAAATATAAATTTTCTTATATTTTCTTAAGTTAGTTTTCAAAAATGTGAATACCAACTACTTTCACATAAAAATATAAGTATTTAATTTGGATAACATATTATTAAGTTACTTTTAGAGGATTTATTCATAATAAAGTTTCAATATTTCATAATAAAAGTATGTTTATGTTAGTAAAAATTATATAAAAAAATTCTTCTTAAAACATATACTTTATATTTGTTTAACGTATTTTCGTTACACAATCTGCACACATCAACTTAACTTAGTAGAAATAATGTAATTAAAAGTTCTAAGTTTATTATTCATAACATTATTACAAAATGGTAAAGAGAAAAGCGTGTTGTTGATGTAAGACGAGTTCAAGAGTTATGTATTAATAAATTTACACAATCAATTCCTTGAACTTTTAAAAAATTTCTACATATTCATGTACATATAAATAAAAGGGCGTTTTATGAAATGTAGTGATTTTGTTTTACTTAAGTTTGAACAAATAGTAAGAAAAATACTAGAAACATTTTAGAAACTTAAAAAAATATTTATGTCATAATTTATATCATTGTTTTAAAGTTTTATTAAGTTGTTAAGTAAAAACTTTTAAATTTCATATATTGTTAACCTGAATTATTAGTTAATTAAATTGAACAGATATCTATGGAAATTATAATTGGTTTAGAAAATAAATTAAAAAAAAAAAAACAGTTATTTAATGCTAAGTTTACTTAAAAATTTGTTGCTTAATAATGTTTATGTTATATAATTTTTATAGAAAAACAACAATGACTTTATAACATGGAGCAGAAAAGGCTTATTTGTCTTCAATGTTAAAAAGTAAATCTATAATAGAAACATATTCTTATTAGTTAGTTGTACTAAAGTTTAAACTTTTTTTTTTACAATATATAAATAAAGCATAATGTTTTTTAACTAAATATTATACTCTTATTAGAAAAATAACTGCACTTTATAATTTCAAAGTCTTTACTATGAATATTTTTTTTGAATTTATTGATTAACTTAATTGTATTGTTTCTCGTAATTAACATTAAACTAGCTTTAGCAGTCGCTATAATTTCCCAAAAATTCAATTAGAAAATTACAAATATGAATTTCCCATAGTAAAACTTGTAGTGTTTTTTTTTCTTACAAATAAAAACGCCAAGAGTTATTTAATTTAATTTACTTGAATAAAAATAAAAAAACATACATAAAACGATTAACTTTTATTTGAGCTTCTAAAATGCATAGAAGTGATTAATATTGTGGTGAAAAAAAGTTCCTAGAAATGTAAACAAACTTTGAATATAAAATTAAAACATTATTTTTTTTAAAACACCAGTTATCTTATATTTTCCAATCAAAAAAAATACGCTTTTTTAAGCATAAGGCTCAAAAACTATTTTGCACAAGTATCGATTTTATTTTTAACTGGTAGGCTAAGCTCGAAGTAGTAGTTTAAGGTTATTATAAATTTAAGTAGTTAATACATTATAAAATTCAAAGCAGTGGACTTGCAAATATGATGCATACTTAATAAATTATGTATTTAATTTTGTTAGTTTCCGTTTTTTTTTTCTTTTATATATTTTGTTAAGATGTTTTACGGATTGTTAAATTTGTAACAGTAAAAATTATTAATAATGTTGATTAAATTAAAAAACAATAGTTTCCAAATCTCTGGTTTAAGACACAAAATAAATCTTAAAATTTAATAATAAACATCATATTACATTTAAAGTTTTTCTTACTTCCATTAAAAAGTTTTTAAGAATAGTTTACTATTCAAACACAATTAGAACAAGAACTAAGGCTTACAATTAAAAATTATTTACTTAAAAGATGTCAACAAAACAAAGTAATGAAGATACTTTATGCAAATAGCTTAAAATTATTTAGTTAGATTTATGTAAATTCTAATGTTATTTAACCAATTTAATAGTGTTTTGGCAGCTTAATGTGGTATTAACTTCGATTATTTCATACAAAACATTAATTAGTTTAGGTTTTTAGCTATTTTTTAAAACACGTTTTGTAACTTTTACTATAAATCTAAACAACACAATGTAAAAATTTAAAAAAAAAGTTAATCATAACGTGAGTTATAAGTTATTAGTGTATTAAAAAACCATTTTTTTAAACATTTGTTTTAAATACTTAAACTACTATAAATAACACAAAATGTGTTATACTTGTTCAAACTTGAACATTAATCTAGAATACTTTCTTACTTAAGAGTTTACTGTAACTACTGATCTGACATATGTCAGCTTTGCTTTTGTAACATGAATTAGGGCAAGTACGTAAAACTTTAATTTAATTATTTTAACATTTCGCTCAATGCTGCTCGATACAATTTAAATTTTCAGATAAACTAAGCTTACTTCAAAATTTTTATGAGCTGTTATTTATTGAAAAAAAGTAACAAGATTTTGCAAATGAACTTTTCAAATCTAGCAAGGTATACAACAAAAGTTTTATAAAAATTCGTTTTTCAAAAGTATACTTTTATAAAGATTTATTTTTGAAATTGAACGAAATCTAAAAACATTGTTTAAAGGCAACAGTTAAGTTAAAATGAGGTAATACCAGTTTCAATATCATTAAAAGTTGTTTAATAAATAAATTAAATGTTTAACTAAACTCTGTTTAACCTATTTATACTTGAAACAAGTAAATATAGATAGACCTGGATGAAAAATTGACATAAATTCATTTTTCAAAGTATATACTAAACAAAAAACTTCAATAATTATTTTCCTTTTGTATAAAAAAAAACATTTTTTAAACTAGATAAAAGTTTGCAGTTAATCTATAGAGTTTAGAATATTAAAATACATAACTTAAACTAGTTTACTTTAGAATTTTTATTTTTAATTCATATTTTTACAATAAAAATATAATAAGGAATGATTTTTTCTTTAAACATTCAACATGTACTTAACAACTAAAAAGTTTTTTATATTAAAGTATTTAAAATTAAAAAAGGTATTCGAAACTAAATGAAAAAAATCTTTTATTTAAGAAATAACGCAAGTCCTGACAGCCTTTGCTGCTTCTGACGCCTCTAGTGACAGTGACCGGGAGGTTTCCATGGCAAACAGCCTCCTGAAAAGTTGGTCCACATTGTAATTGTCCCTGGCAGACGTCTCAATAAAGCCGCAACCCCATCTTGTGGACGTCTCCTGTCCCTCTTCAGGTGTCACTTCCCTGATATTTGGGCCTGGTTCGTCACCTACCAGATCTGTTTTGTTGCCTACCAGGTAGACTGGTATGTTGGTCAGTGTTCGTTCTTTCAACATCTGTTTAAACAGAACAAATACTGATATTAGCCATAAATAAAAAAATCATATGATTTGTTCTTCAGCTGCTTATCCATAATGTTGTATTTCAAAACATTTCTATATACTTTACTTAAATATATTAACTTAACATTCAAGTTTAATATGTAAAAAATTAATGATGTGTGCTAAAACTTGTTTAGAAAACTTGAACATTTTAAACCTGACTGTATATGAAGTTAATTGTTTCAAAGGATTTTCTGCTAGCAACTGAATATACGAGCAGAAATGCGTTGCCTCTGGTAATTGAAAGACTTCTCATTGCAGGAAAATTGTGTGTTCCGCTTGTATCAGTTATTAGGAGAGTGCAAACATTTCTGCCACAACTGATCACCTGTTAGTAATGACGTCATAATGAAAAATTACGTATGTAAATTAACACCCAAATTATGTATGTGACTGTAACCCTTTTTGTTCTACAAAAATTATTTTAAATAATTAATTTTAATCTTATCATGACTATCATATGGTATGAAGTTGTCAATTTATGAACTGAGTTAATTATGAATATTTCGTACTTGTTCATCTTACTACAATGTATACAATTTTATAATAGTTGTAATTGAAACTGTCATTTATTTTTTAATTTAATGCACAAATCTAACTTCAAGCTTATCAACAAAAAAAATTCAACACCATAATTATAAAATTATGAATTTGCCGTAAATAATTTCATCTGAAGTTGTGTTTTAAAAATCAACTTATTAGGTAGAAGTTATAAAATTACATATATTTTCATTAAAAATTTTAGTGAACTTAGAACAGATATATAAATTACATTACAATATTTAGATAATTGAATATAAATGTTTAATTACTTGACAACCTTGACTTTTTACTAAAAATGCGGATTTTATTATAAGATATGTCATAAATGCCTAAAGAATTGATCTTTGTATTTTTTAATGTATATTTTTGATCTAATTTAACTACAAAAGATCATCTAATAAACTTACTTTAATTAAAACTACTTGGTCTTAAATATAACATATTTTTAATTATACACTTTCTTTAAAGTTTAACATTACTCCTTTGTAAAAAGTATACTATCAAAAAAATTGATGACATTTTATTGACATCTGTAAATAAATATTGTTTGACGTTCTTTTAAACGAAATAAAATGAGAATTTTTCATTAATCTGTTTAATGCTAAGCAGTACAAATTTAGAGTATATAAACATAAAATGATATAATTTTGTTTTTATTTAAATGTTTAATTATTAGTTACAACTTAATTAACACAAAGTTGTTTATATATTTTAAGAATATAATAACGAAAATTAATAAAAAAGAATACTACTTTACTTTCTTGTACAATTTTAGGAAAATTCAAACAAATTTCTTAAATAATAATTTATTTTTTAAAATTTCGTAAATTTCTATTTTTTATTGAATATTAAAATAGACAACGCTAAACTAAGTTAAAATTAAAAAACAGTATAACGTTAAAGAGTTTGAACTTGATTAATGTTGTTTATCTATTCACTTCTGACAGCTAATCGAACTCAGCAGACGAAATTCATTGAGTTCTACCCATAAGGGAATTAATTATTTCAATTTGTCGACCTCAAGCTTATTAGCAAACCTTTTTGTGGTTTTAAATTACAGTAATGCATTTATTTTAAAATGTAGTTTTTACAATTTCTTTTCGATTTATTGAACATAATTATATAACAGGCTGTACAAAAACTATTTTACTTATTATTAACAAATAATTATTTTCAAGACGTTTTCACAAAATCAAATATATAATATTATAAATTAATATAAGCTAAATATTAAGTTTTATGTTTTGTAATGTTATTTGAACTATCTAAAATTTTCAACTAAAAAAGTATTCTTAGAATTTAGTTAGGTTAAACTATAAAGTAATTTCCGTTTAGAATATATATCTAAAGTCTGTTTACTGTATTGAAACAACTGAATGAACTTTTAACTTTTTCTAAATGTTGTAAACAAACAACTAGAAGAACGTTTTCGCAAACTTTAATAGTTTTGAGTTCAAGCAACATTTAACAACAGTATTTGATATTTGAAATTTTACATACAGAACTTAATGCTTGTTTTTAAAGTTCATGCAAAACTAACTTGCATACTGAACAGTTAAAAACTACCCATATAGTCAGTAAACAAGTTAAATTTTATTTATAGCCACTTAAATTTGTGAACAAATTCAAGAGTTAATGGCAATTAGTTGTTTCAGAAAATAGATATTTTTCTATATTAAGTATTTTAATCTCTTTAGCTTTATCTACAAGCCATAAATAAAATACGAAACTACAAAAAAAAAATAAAGTTCAGTTATATAACAAATATAATTTTCAAAACACGCGTATCTTCGGTTGTTTTAATGTAATTTTAAAATTAATTAACTTAGTAAACAAAGTCAAGAATGCATAGCGATTAAATTTTTCGAAAATACACTTTTTGGTCAAATTTGACGGCAAAAACAACATGTAAGCGTTAATTTTAATTGAAAAACAAAAAAATATCATAGAACTTAAACTTAGTTGTTTTAACGAACGTGTCTGTCAGAACTAACATGTGTGTACGTGTCTTCGATTGTTTTGACGTAACTTTCCCTGAAGGTGTTTCTGAGGAACCGCCACACGAGGGCGCTCTTTCCAACTCCCCCGTCCCCGAACAGCACGACTCTGTACTCTGAAGTTTCTACCTGATGAGTTGATAATTTCCTTTCTTTTGATTGTTCTAATGTTGATGTCTTCTTGTTGATTTTCTGTATGAAAAATAAGTTATAAAGTACTTTGTTATAGAAACTTATTTTAACTAACTTTTTGTTAAGGTTTTGTCGAGAGAAAAAATGGTGATGTTTTTTTATTAACTCAGTTCAATTACAAAACCAATAGTATAAGTTAACTTTGAGAAGTTGTCATTACTAAAGTTTGATTTAATAAAAAATTTGTTAAAGCTCTATTTTTTTTAAACTTAAATGTATTTACAAAAATAGATTTGTAAATTTTTTTATGTGCTTTTTAGATTTTTTATAAATGAAACTTATAATAAGAATAGTCATGCACACTGTTTAAATAGATTATCAAGAAATAAATATTCTTATTTTTAATTTGTAATTGTAATTTTCCTTCTAAGTTTTTTTAACATTAGTTTGAGAAAGTTTTGTTATTGCAAGAAGAATGCTCTTAAAGACTCAAAAAAAGTAAACTAAAAAAAAAGTACAAAAAGTTATAAAACAATACAGCTTAACACTTATGTATGTTACTATAAAATGTTAAATAAGTAATTTAAATTTTAGAAAATACAAGCTCATCAACTAAACAGTTTACAAAAAAAACTTAATTGACTAAAGAAGTTAAGTTAAAACTACAACACAAAGCTGATATGATCTTCTAATATACAAAACATGCTAACATATAAACATCAAATATACACCTTATCAAAAATGCAACCATCGGGCAGGGACTGTCTTCTACTTACGAAAGACGGAATCCTGGTCAGCAGTTCTTTCCTGAAACTTTTAGGTCTTTTTATCGGATAACTGTCCTCAATATTTTTCTTGACTGTTTTCAACATTTAGGTACGTTTTAGTTAGTTTCTTAGTTTAACTGAAATAAAATAGTTTCAAATGAGTTTTTATTTCGTCGACTACTTTAGTGTTTTATGTTAACATCAAATATAAATTAAAGTCCGCATGGTTTACCGGGCTAGCAGATTACAGTAAAGAAAAACACTAAAAGCTATAAATACTACAACATATAAGTTGTTACAGCTTTATACAAAATTTGTCAGGTAATTTGTACAAAAATATTAATTTTGCTTAAATAGTATTTTTATAGTTTTTAGTACACAAATTCAGAGATAATAAAAAAATCCAGTGATTTAAAATATTATGCTTATCTATAAATTCAATTTTTATTACATAGTATAGGAGATAAAAAATATGTAGCACAACAAAAATCTTTGCAAACTTAGAATAAAAGGCATTGTACAGTAAACTACTTGTGTTGTGTAAGACAACACAAAAGATAACAAATTTAATCTGATAAAAAGTTCTTTTGTGAATATTTACTAAACTTTGTGTCATGCTTTAATTTGAATAAATTTGGAATTTTTTAATCTAATTAGTTTCAATTTACAATTTTACTTGCTGCTTACCTTTAAGACAAGTTTTATTACTTAATAAAAAAAAACTCAATTAAATCCTAAGTTTATAATTTTACTTTCAATGAAAAAAATAATTTTCAAGTAAGTTAGGTTTAATGTTTTACTACGTAGTTAAAAATTTTTTAAAAGGAAAAAATGTAAGGGTGCAATATAAATAAAATTTCTTTTTTTAATGAATTTTTAAAAATAATAGACAAGAAAAAAACTTGAGTCTTTAAAATTTATACAGAATAAATACAAACAATGTTAAAATAACTTTCAGTACAACATTAAAATAAAATATAGTTTATAGCTTATGCAATATTTGATTAAAATAAAAGTATCAAGCCAAAAAATTGTCAATAAACAAGTATGCACAAAATTCGCTGGTAAATTTAATTTGACAAGATAAACACTTATTAGTGGACAAACTAAATTTCACGTAGCTTAAAGTATTACTTTTAAAGTTATACAACACATTTCTTTGCACGCTATAGTGTGTGCAAATTTAATATTAAAATAAAATCAATAACTTTAAATAAAACTTTGAAATTTACTTAAACTTCTAAAACTTAATGTATTATGATTTTAATTAAAACACTTATGGAGAAAGAAAATCGTAAAAAGTTACCAACTAAACCTAACTAAGAAAAAAACTGATTTTAGCGATGTAAATAGTTGTTTAGTTGATTAATTTAGTTGCAACACAGTTATTCTTAGAGTGTATTTCGAATTCTTCAATATTTCTATTTTTTTACATATCTAAAAAAGTGATACTAAGCTTTGAAAATAAAACTAAGCTAAAAAAGTTTACAGCTACTATTCCTGATAATTTAATTTTTTTACTGCCTTAAAAACTTTTTTATCAATACTAGAACTAAATATGATTTTAGTAAAGCTTATTTATGAATTCAACAAAGTACAAAGGGTTACAATTAAAAAAATAAAGATCAACTGCATGCTTCAATAAGAGTAACACAAGTGAGATTGCATAAATATGTTACTCAATCGAATATGTATATTTAGCTAGCAAACGAAAAAGTTATCTTCTCTCAAATCAGCGTTGTGACAAAACGCTTTGAAAAATTGAAAAAGTAATGGGAGAAAATATTTTAGCGACGAATCTTTTTGCCAAGTCTGCAAAATTTGAACTTATTTGTTTTTAATGTAGCTTAGACTGTTTTTTTTTTGTTCATATAATATTGTATTCATATATTTCTCTTAAATTTATTACCGGTCATTAAGGTTCACCCTTGCTTTACACTTAAGTTTATAAACTTTAAAATTAAAAGCAGACGGTTTTTAGCAACTGAATTAAGCACAAAATTTAAACAAATAAAATATACAAATAGGTTTCCTTTGTTTAATATACTTTTTATATTATTTACATTAGTTCAATAAAAGCTGTTGAATTTATAAAACTTTATTAAATACAGGTTTTTTTGATAAACATATTTTTTTAGTTTTTTTCAGAAAAACTTGATTTAAATAGCTAACTAACACGTAAAAAAAAATATATTTTATATACTTTTAAAAACAGACTCGTTAAACTTTGATCAATTGAAGTAAAAAATATTCAATATGAAAAATATTTTAGATAGTACGTATAAAACATTATAATAAAAAATAAGTTTACTAATGTTTTAATTTGTACATATGTTTTACCTTAGCTTGTGTTAATAAAAAAACTAGTGGCAAATATTTCTAAAATTTAAAGTTTTAAAGCATATACATACGATAGTAACGAAAAAAATGCTTATGAGTTATCTTTATTTTAAGCAAGACATAAATTAAAAAACAATTAAAGTTATTTAATTGTATGTTTTAATATTTTGAAATATTCATATTTTTTCATTAATACCGGAAAAATGTAAAAAATATGAATATTTAAATTGCCACTTTTATTATTGATCTGTTGAGTTGAACAACAATAATTTTTCTAGGAAGCAAACCCTTTACAAGGAATAGGGCTAATTGTGCAGTGATAAATTGTTCGGGGTATACGCTCAGCAACACAATGATTTAAGAGTTAGTTCGTTAAGAAAATGTTTGCGTTTGTACTGATGGAAAATACTTATTTAATTTTCTTAGGAGTTTTGTTTTTAATACACTAAAAATTCTAGTAAATTTATATTAAAGTAATTATTATAGAGTTATTAATACGTCAAATCATATTTTTAAAGTTTAAACAGCGTTTAAAGTTTACTCAATAATTTCTTGTTATAATTTAATTTTTAAAATAATTATCATGTTTTTGTTTTTAAGTTAAATCGTATAAAAGCTAACCTACAAAATTTCAAAACTTATATAAAACAATATAAAATTTTTTTTTTTTAAAGTTTTGTATATTTATGTCATAAATCATAACTTACGAAAAGTTGTATAAAAAATTAGCAGAAAGTTCATTATTTTAAAGAGATATAAGTTTTATAAAAAAAAAACTTTAAGTGTTTTAATAAGAAAACTAAAACTTTTACAAGATCTTGAACTTGAAAAGAAATGAGCTTCTTAATTATCGATTGATTGGTTTTGGAATATATCAAATCAATATATGTGGTTATATGTGTTCAAATGATATATTAAATATTTTTCACTCGTTTTCTGGACTTTATTAAAACGTTTTCTGGACTTTATTAAAACGTTTTTTTAGCTCAATAAAAACTTAAAATTTAGCTTTGGTAACAGTTTTTATTTAATTTCAAAATTAAATAAAATTTACAAATACATATATTTTTACAAAATCTATAGTGATTAAATCAAGTGTTATAAATTTAATAAACTTGAACCCGTTTTTTTAAATAATTGTTTTTCTAAACTTATGATCTATTTGTTTACTTTTAAAATATGATATAAACTTTCACTGCTTTAGACTTTAAAATTTATAAAAATAAGTATCTTTCTAAAACAAATAAATGCTCGTATTATGCATTAAATTTTTTGCGATAAAAAATATAAATAAGCTGTACACGTGTTAATGCTTAACATACAATAAAACTGCTAAATTCATCTTAACTAGATCATATTTTAATTCTTAATCATATTCTAAATGTGGATCTGTTTCATAAACATATTTAAGACTTGAAAATAATAAATCATTTTATACAAAATTTAATATTAATGATATTTAATTTATTTTTATATGGGCTTGTAAAACTTTTTTGAACCCGTTTAACTTCGGTAATTGATTTTTTGAAACAATACTTAAACATTAACAAATGAGAAACGAATTGAAACTGAACAAATAAAACAAATAAACATGTCGTTGTTTTCAAGGTTAGAAACTTTGTGAAATTAATAAGTATTAGGCAGTCTGGTGTTAACAAGTTTTACGTTTTCTTCCAACGAAAACTTATTTGAACATGTAGTTTTGGAATGTAAGTATTTCAATTAATCAACTGAACTAGTTTCAACTTTGATTTTATAGTAAAAACTTTGTTTAAAAAGTTTGATAAACTGAGGGATTTAAACCTTATTACATATTTTTTAATTTTTAACTGTTGTTAAAAAGTTTATTATTTTGTGGCTATTGAATGAACTATCAAATTATAGTGAAATAAGTTTAAATATGTTTTATTTGATGTTTCATTATACTAATTTCGTTAATTTGGCTACTTTTCAGACTTCATAACTTTGTAAGATTTAATAAAAATGGCTAAAAGTTTTTGTTTTTACTTTACATAACTAGAAATACTTGTTACTTGCCAAAACAGCGAACTTAAATAACTTTATTTAACGATCAACTTAAAGTATTAATCTATAATGAAAAGTATTTAAAATGCTTCATTAAAATGCTACATTAAAATTTAAGTACAACAAAAAAAAAAAGCAAAATAAGAATGTATTGAAATTTTTTTTTGCCAAAAATACTTGTTAAAAGTCATGCTACGAATGAAGAACTTTGGTAATTCAAAAAACTTTATCGTTTCCACAATATTTAGTCGTCTTCGGCCTTTTTCTGTTTATAAAATAGTTTCTTTGATGAACATAACAAACTGTTTTAGTATTAGGCTACTATAAGTTTTAGTACAACAATGGAGTTTAAAAAGGCTTATTTTTTTTTTATATTTAAGTAACTATTATTTCATAAATTAGTTTAGTTTGTTAGCACAACTTCAGCATAAAACTGTTTGTGCAAATTTTGAAATATAAATTAAATACAGTATAACTCAGAACAAAAATATTTAACAACATTTAAAATTTATTTAAGTTAAAAACGAATGTAAGTATTTCATTGAATTTTTCTTACCAATCAACAACTTGGATAGAATACTTTATTTTCCTTTCGCACTTTGGTGCCGCGTTGCTCCACTCACCATTTTTCATACAAACTATTAACAGTAGAAAGTTAGAATTTTTTGTACTTAGTAGTGATCACCACTTAAGATTGACGTACAGTTGTTAAAGCAATTTTTTTTTTATATCCGTAGTAAAAATTAAAATCAAAACTTAAAAAACAATGTTCTAGTTAGTAGCATAAAATATTTTGATCACGTGTTTTTAGGTTAAAATATAATCAACTTACATTATATTTCTAGCTCTAAGCTTTTAAATAATAATTTCTTTACATTTTATAGTCTTTAAACTTTTATGAATTTATCACATAATATATTTATATTCGTACAAATAACTTAACTATAAGTTTTTATTTTTTTCTAGTTTATAGTAGTATAAAAATAATCAGACTTTATAAATTATAACGACACACTTTTAAAACATTTTTATTCATCACTATAAAGTCATAAAAAAGCTAACTACAATAAGTTAAAGAAAAAAACACTTACCATTAGAATTAAAACCTTTTTTGATTTTATATCCCTTCCAGCAAATGTAAACTGCAATACGGCCAACTCTGTGAGATGTCAGGTACCTTACTTTTCCATTTGAAATGAGCTCTGGAATTGCGCATCTTTTTATCACACGCTCTGATGACGGAGAAAGCAATTTACCTAGCACGTGTTTCGGTTTTTTCAACAATAACAGCTGATGTGCAAAAAAAGCAAAGCAAGCAAAAAAAGCTAAAATCAAATCGAAATTTGTATTTTTTAAAATGACATAATTTTTACAAAAATTTTTAGACTACATTTTTATAAAGTAGTTAAACGTTCAACATATGTACTTTTAGTCTTAAAAATCATGCTTTGCATTTAAGAACTGAGTCACGAGTCTTTTTAGTTTTTGATTTTATTTATCATTCAAATACTTTTTGTTTAGTAATCAGATAGTGAAAAAACTGAATAAAAAAATTCGTGTTTTAAATTTTTAATAAAGACATATCTATATTTTTTGACAAAAAACCATAATAAAAAACATTATAAATGTATAATGTTCCTTTAAAAATTGTTGGGTAAAATAATTATTTTTAAATTAATTTTAACAGTTTTAGTAACTAGCTAAATTTTGTTTTATACTTTTACTTTATTATAAAGTAAAAGTAACCCGAGTTACTGAGTAACGTTTCAAACAAAAAAAAAAACTTTATTTAATTTAAGTATTTAAAATAGTCAATAAAAAATTAGTTAACATTAATAAAAACATCACTTTCTTTTAAAAATGAGTATTTTCTGTGATATCATAGGTGTTAAAACAAAAACCATATAATATTAGCAGAAGTATAAAACTCATTAAAAGCAGTATGTTTATTATTTAATTAAATCAAATAGTCTAATAGCTTTTAAATGAATACATTCAGTTTTCCATTAACAAATTTACTTACCTTCGTATGCATTAATGCAGAGAACCTGAAAAGAATAACACAAACTGTAACAAAAATATTGAGTCGAACAATTAGACTAAAGGAAATATTAAATTGGTGTACGTTTCAACATATAAATTACAAATATATTAAGGTTTAAGAACTTTTTTAGTATGTATGAGTTAGACTGTCATTAAACTTATGCTAATTAAATATTACACTACGTCATTAAATATACTTTTTGAAACTCTATTTGAGACAACTTTAAAAATTAAAAGTAGTTAGATAAAAAACTAGTTAGTAAATTTGTAAATTCTTCGACATTTATTTTATGATTAGTAAATAAGAAAGGCATTAGTAAATTTATCAGTATCTAAGTGAATAGAAAAAGTATTTTTCACAACTTTTTCAACATAATATTTAAAAAATTAGCCTGAATAAGTTATGGACGATAACTTTGTTTATTAATCTAAACTCTACAAATGTACTAAAGTGTAAGCCATGTTTTAAGTATATAGCTTTTTCTAGATAATGTAGAAGATAAACCTCAAGTGCTATTATATGTATAGCTGTTTGTTTAAAAATTATAAAATTTTATCGGCAAAACACTATTATCTAACTACTACAAAACAATCACTTTTAAAAGTTTAATATAAACTTATTTTATAAAGCTTTTCAGTCAAATACCTATACTTTTGTTTTGATAAAATTTATTTGAAACTTTTAAACTTACTAGACAGAAAGTTAAAGCAACAAATCTTCCAGTATTCATCTCTTTTAACGTTTGTAATATTGTAGCACTATTTTTTAGGTTAATACTTTTTTAAAGTTGCAAAGTACAAATATAAATAAGTACTTTATTGCTAAGTTTCCAAACAATTGGTTTTTCATCAAAAAAAAAACAATTATTACTACTTATTAGTAAATATGAAGCTACAAAGCTAATAATTAAATCATTTTATAAACTAATTATAATAATTACATTAAGTATTAAGTTCCATATGTTTTTTAATGACATAAATATTTATTGTATAGTTCAATATGCAAATATTTTTACAATACTTTTATAACTTGGTTTTGAATGTATGTTCAATATATAGTGCTAATAGTTTTAATTGATGCCACATAGCTGTACATTTTTAAACAATGCTAAACACGTATGAAAACTGTTTATGTACAAGTCTGTGTTGTAGTAGTTTCTGTTGATAATCTTAAATTTTTAGGAGCTTTCCTCTGTTTTAAACTGGCAACTTAAAAATGAAAAAAGTAAAACATTAATAAAATTTTATTCTACTTTAATTGACGCAAAAAAGAGTTAAAAAATAGAGTTTTCACAGTTTTTTCTAGTTTAAAGTTAGGTATGTCAAAAATAAGCTTAAATAGTCATATCGAATAATTTTTTTTATAGCGTTAAAAGTCACAAGGTTTAAGTCAGTTGATTGTAATTAATTACTTAGCATTTCACAACTTAAGTAGTTTAGAAGTAAACTGTATCTTAATTACATTAAAATATTTTAATTTTTATATTAGTGTTTTACAAAAAACAAAATATTTAAACGAGACAAGCATGTTGTTTAAAATTGATAAAATTTTTATGTATAATATAACTTGTTGTATATTTAAAATATAAAATAAGTTTAGATATTAAACTTTTTTTTTGTAATACAGTAGACAGTCATAACGTAATTTAGATTTAAATTTAACTAACTTTGATTTTGTTTTGTTCGTAGAACTTCAATGATAAAGTTATTAAAAATAAAATAAAGTTTATTATAAAATAAGTAATAAATAAATATTAAAAAAATTAATAAGTGTTAATTTATTAATAACAATGCGTTTATAGGAGTTTTATGCATAACAGTAATATCTGCTTTGTAGGAATCTAAAACAATTATTTTTAAAAACTATTGTCCAATAAAATTTTTATTATAAGAACGATAAAAAAGGTTATTGAGGTGTTTAAGATTTATAATTTTTTTTAAATACAAAAAACCTTAAGTAAAAGCTTAGAAAGTTTATTGTACATAAAAAAAAGACTTAGTGTTATGTAAAACTAGTTATAAACAATTTATTTAAAATTTAATCTGATTTTTTTGCAGTTTAAAAGACAAAAAAAATTCACAAGTAGTACTATTAAATAAATTTATTAAACAAGTTGATTTTTTAAGCCCTTTTAAAATTTAACTATTTATAGTTTGAAAATAAAGTAAAACTACAAGTGTAATATAGTAATCTACAAACTATTTAAAAATAATCAAAAATTAACAATTATTTAAAAAAAAAGATTATTTTTCTCGATAAAAATTGGGTTGCTAACTAACTTATTTTTAGTAACTTAAATTATTTCGATACTTAATGGAAATGAAGCAAAAGCTAATTACTTACTTAAAAATATTTAAAGTTTTAAACGTATAAATATTTTAAATGATCTTTTTCAAACGACTTTTTGTTAATGACTTATTACTTTATATTTTTTTATTCGTAAAACATTTGTGAACTCATTTGACTTTGGTGTTTTGGATTTTTATTTGAAAAACTAATTAAAATATGAGAAATGGCTCGAAATTGAAAAAAAAAATAAAAAGAAAAAACATATTTTTG
Source organism: Thalia democratica (assembly GCF_965202585.1). Taxonomy (NCBI): domain Eukaryota; kingdom Metazoa; phylum Chordata; class Thaliacea; order Salpida; family Salpidae; genus Thalia; species Thalia democratica. The sequence goes on from NC_139171.1 coordinate 23,628,000, forward strand.
TTATTTAAGTTTTGAAATTTAGCAAGATCAATAAACATTAGGCAAACTCGTGTTCACGAGTTATATACTTCTTCCAACTAAAACTTGATTGAACTTTTGTATTTGAAAAGATAATATTTTAATTAATCAACGGATCTTTGACTTTAAAGTGAAATATTTGTAAAAAAAAAATTAATTGTAAAAGCCAAACCACAACACAAATTATACAAATCTTAAAAACTGAGTTTAAAAATGTGTTTTTTTGCAACTATTGAAATAAATATCAAACTATAGTAAAACAAACTTTAAAATTTTTTATTTGATACTTCATTATGCTAACTTTATTAATATTGACTATTTTAAGACTTAATAACTTGAAAACTTTGTAATACTTAAGAAAAAAATAATTAAACTTTTTTTGTTTTAATTTTACATAATTAGAAATACTATTTAATTGCTAAACCACCAAACTTTAACAATTTTATTAACGATCGACTTAAAGTATAAAGTTGCAATGATAAAGAATTAAAATACTAAAAGTACAATAAAAGTAAACATAAAGGCAAAGTAAAGGTCTTTTGAAAAAATAAATCTTATTTATAAAATATTTACTTTAAAATTCTTTAAAAACTTGTGTTTTAATAGAAGGCATTTAGGCGCTTTAAAAAAGTTGTCTTTTCCACAAAACTTAGCCGTCTCCGGACCTTTTGGTTAAATAGTGGTTTTATAGAATAACACAACAAATTTATGTAGTAGAAGGCTGCTTTTAAAAACTATAATGGAGTTTGAATATGATCAGTTTTAAATGTGTGGATAAATAATATAGAAAAAAACTATTTTAGTCTGTTTAGCAAAGTTTCAATATAGGAAAATGTTATATTATTTTCGAATCAATTATTTAATAACGTCTAACAGAAAAAAAAACACTTTACATACAATTGAAACCCTTTGGTTTCAATTGCATGTGGCTACTTCATTGCACTTTCACCGAAAAAGTTTTTCGATATTCCGTTTAAACTCATTTATACATTTACAGGTTCGCGCTTTGGTGCCGAGTTGCTCAATTGACCGTTTTTTATGCAAACTAGTAAAATTGAATAGCTACATTCTTTTAGTACTAAATAATTATTACCAGTTAGAAAGAAGCACAACTGTTAAATACATTGTTACAAAGTTTTTTTGGTATATACCCGCAGTGAAATTTTTTTCAAAAAAAAACATTTTTGTAGTCTATGTAATTTTTAAGCATTAATCACAGATATGTCTACAGGTATTTATAAGGTATACAGGTATTTTACATAGTAATTTTTGTTAATATTCTTGATAGTTTAAAATTTTATAATTTAGCAAAAATGTTTCTAAATTTTACGTCAATTTATACTTTTAGCCTTTAAAAAACTTTTTTTAAGAGCGTTTTTTAACTTGTGATTTATTTCTTATTTTAATCTGACCTTTATAATAAAGAAATATAGTAAGCTTTAAGTTAAAATTTTTGAGTGTTATAAATAAAGTTTTAAGTAATTATTAAGTTCAAAAATGTATAAAGTGTTACATAAAACTATAATACTCAGTCGAAATGTACATATTTTTATACAAAAGCATAGAATAATAAAGCTTCTATAATAAAGATAATAGTGTATATATTTGGTAAAACATGTTATTTTATAATTAACGTTAGTTAACAAAATCTGCCTTATAGTAACTAAGCACTTTATGATAAAAGACGTTCATTTTAAAAAATAAATCATCTAACTTTCTAAAATCAATTATAACTACAAGTACTTTAGAAATATTTAAGAAAATAAATTCGTGTTTATCAATTGATTGAACTTATTTATTACGCCAAACATCGTTTTATAGAAGTTATTATTTATTAAGTGAAAAATAATTCTTGTATTTTAAAGTTGTTTTTATTTTTTGTTTATATAAAAACAAGTATAAGAACTTGTTTAAGTTACGAAAATTATGTACACTTTATAAGTTAGACAGACATAAAAAAAATCAAAATGGAACGCGATGCTTTGGTTTTCTACCCATTGAATCTTATACGAAGTTCAACGTTGATAAAGATGGAGTAAACGATATTTCTGAATGTAAAAAACTTTTTAGAACTTTGACAAAAGACAGTGTTTATATACTGGATTTTCTTTTACTTCTGATTCTCTTCTTTTATGGATTTACTTTTCTTCAACATTATTATCTTGTATTTTTTCCTATACAAGCTCTTTATCGCTGCTAACGTTTCTAGTATTTAAAAGTGTGTTTTTGTTGATGACGTAAAACTACAAATTATTTATATATCGAATGCTTAACTCAAATAATAATTTAAAACCCATCTGTTTTGAAAGTAGTTAAAGGTTTTTACGACAATCATATGCTATAAAGTTTTGTAAAACTTTATTTTTTCATTATTAAGTTTTTGTTTAAGTTAAATTACTAATAAAACAAAAATTACCTTTTTAGCGCAAAGTACTGATAACATTTGACGTAAAAATATTTCAGCTTATTACATTTTTACTATCTTTAAAGAGGTTGTAACCTATACTTAGAGTATTCACACGTTTGCTTTTAGTGTTATTTATCTCCTTTTATAAGTTAATTTAAAGTTATATATTGTTTAGTTCTTTAGTTACTAAACAAGATTTATAGTACTTTTTTAAGCACAAAATTCACTTAATTTTTGTTAAGTTTTCTTTTCTTTCATTTCGGTTATTTAATAGTTTTATTGCTAAGAAATAAAAATGTTTAAATGTTAAAAAAATATGTGTATTAGATCGTAAGTAATTTTCTAAGCATGTGGTGTACGACTCGAAAACCGAATGGTTCCTTTGTACACCAGGTCCTTAAAACAAATTTTTTTAGCGCTTTTTTATATCGTTCAATGTAAAATATATATTAAAAATTTACTTTATACAAGCTAACAAACATTTATTTCATCTCTTTTTTAAACATTTTAGTTTTTAATAAGTTTACTTAAAGACTAAATTATACAGTATGTATGTGAAACAAGTCAAATATTATTTTTGACTTATAAAAGTAAAACGGGCTATATACTATGGTAGTTTTTAAGTTAATTTATAGTTTAATTAATTATAAATAAAATAGTTTGTTTCTTGTAAATAAGGAAACGTTATTCAAAAAACTTTAAATTGCTCGTCAAAATGTAAGTAACAAAAAACCTTGGTAAAACTTACTTATAGTAATAAATAGTTAATTGTTTATTTTTTTTGATATTACAACTAAGCTTACAAATGAATATTTCAATATTAGCTTACTTTAAAAAAAATAGATAAATCATTTTAATGCTTAAACTTGCTGTCATTTTATAAATGATTCAAAGTTTTATTTTTAGATATAAGCTTGTTTATATTTAAAAAGTTGTTATTAATATAGAATTTCAAAAGTATTTTTTAGAATTGAATGAATAGTAACATATAAAATTGATCTTCTAATTCCAGCTCAAACTAGTTACTTTTTTAAAAGGTTCGAAATAGTTTTAAGTTAAGATACTTTTAAAGCTCTGTTTTATTAAGCTATACTAGTTCATTATATTTCTAGAGTATTTTCTTACTACTTTTACATTTTGAGGTATTGAGTTTTTTTAAAGAAAACTGCTTTAAATTTGTAAAATAAAACTGTTTAGTGTAAAACCTAAGAATTGTATTTCATTTAATTTTAGTAAACTAACAGGTTGTATTTTGATTAAAAATTTTATAACTTTGATTAAACTACTTTTTTGTTAAACTTATTGCTTTAGGTATGCAACAATAAATTTTGCTTTAAATTTATATTTAAGTCAAACTTGTAAATAGGGTCATTTAATTCTACTTGTTTATAAATATATTCTGAGATAGGTTTTTTAGTAGTAGTTTACTAAACAAAATGGTTGCTAAAAACAAAGCAGGCATTAGTTATAAGTAAAAAGCTTATAGAATACTCTAAACAAATTAAATTGAACGAAACATTTTATTTTAGGGTTGTTTTCTTTTGACTTGCTAGCGTCTTTAAAGCTTGTTTTGAACTAGATAAATACAACGTGCAAAAATACTTAAAATTTCTTGTTTTTTCAGTTTTCTTTCTTTTTGACTTGATATTTATACAATGGAAGATTGTTTTGTAGTCACTCTAATGGAGACTTTTCCTCTTTTCACTCCCAACGAAGAAGATTTTGAAGAGATGCTGGAAATCTTTCGCCAGATGAGGATAACTGAAGACAAACAAATGGAAGTCAGCGAAGATTCTAATGAGGTGAAATCAATTTTGCTGAAGAGGAAAGTTTGTATCAAAGTAACGGCATCAGCTAGAAAAAGGTTAAGTGAGTTTTCACGTCTCACCACGTGCAAAAAACACAAAAAGGATCCTGCACACAAAATGCTTCAAGATTCACGAAACAAAATGATTAGTTTTGCGCCGAGGAAAAAGGTCGTGCGAAAATTGAAGATGTAAGACAAATGACATTTAATAATATTTCTTTAAGTTATTTGTAAATTTGTTTCGTTTATATGTTCGTACTTTGTTTTCTCATTTTCAGGTTTTGTGTTCTATTAACAACTTTGTTTATTACTTAACTATTAGCTATTCAAAACGTCTTTAGCGAAATTCCGTATTTAATGTTTTACCTTTAAAAATTTTATTACTTATGTTTCAATAAATGATAAAACGTAAGCGCGTTATTTTGTATTTGTTGTGGTTTATAACTTTAAACGAATTAAAAAACAGTTTTAAAATAGAAGACCATAGTTAAGATTACAATTTTCAGCCATGAAATTTTAAATCTACTCTTCAGATTATATTTTTTAAAACTTTAAACTTAATTACATTTAAACCTCAAAGTCTCCAACTTCTGCTTGAGTTTTTATTCAGATCTAACATAAAACAAAAATCGAGTTTAGACTAAATTTTGAAAGTATTTATGAAAGGCTCATAAGCATCACGCAAGAAATTCTGAATTTATCAAAAAATCTGCTGTTAAACTCGTATTGTTAACAGCTATATTTTGTTTATTGTAGCGATATGTAATGTTCTATAAGTAAAAAACTCCTGACGTTATAAACAGTTATGTGATAAATTTTGAAATATTGTACTATGCATCACGTATTATTATATAATAACATTGTCTTCTGTTCTGTATTAAATCATTTTACTACTTCATTTGCAGAATAAAATTATTTTCAATTTTTTAGAAACTTTACGTTATAGAACGAAGTCTATAGGTAGTATAAGTATGTTACAACGGGTTTTAAACAACTTTCAAAACTACTTCAGCTGTATGAAAACAGTTTTTTGTAACAAAAAAAAATTAATAAAACGTACAGGATTTAATGAGAAAAAATTGATTTTGATATTTCATTATACTTGCTAATTTTAGAAGTCCTTTGAATTTGCCCACGCGGTTTTGTTTTTGTTTTGTTTTTTACAACGTTAATGTTGTTGTGAATCGTATATTTTTAAATAACGGTTTAAAAACTATTTATGGTTTAAGAAACATAGTACTTATGAAATGTATGTGTATTATGTACTTATTTTAAAGATGGTTACATCAATAGGTTCCTTATGGGAGGCGAAAACTAAAACGGCGAATAAGTAGAAATTATTAAAATCTATCTCCTTCGCGTTTTTTGAGATGAATACCTTAAATTTTGGGGAAATGTTCCTTGAAATATTTAGAAAACTCTTTTGGAACAACATTTGAAAATATTAAAAAGTGAAAGTTTTATAAAAAAAAAAAACAAAAAAAATTTTTTTTTTGTTCATTTGTATAGAAAATTTAATTTTTTTTTATTTTTTGCAACAGAATTTATAAATATTGCAAGGAACATTTCCTGAGAGTTTGAGGTAGTTATTTTAAAAAACGTAGGAGAAGATAGATTTTAGTGCAATAGTCTATTTCTGCTGTTTTAGTTTGCGCCTACCATAAGGAACTTATTGTTGCCTCAGACTTTGACCAACTACGACTTAAAAATATTTTGAATTTTTAAAATATGTGAAAAGCAACTAGTAGCCTAGTAAAAACTATATATAATAAGATGAAATTGTGAAAAAAAAAGTTTTACTTTAACCTATGCCCTTAAGTTAATAATTGTACATTTTTGCACTACTTTGAACTTAAATACTAAATTTTATTATTTCTATTAACTGCAAGATTATATATAAAGCGTTTAATTTAAAAAGTAGAAACATTACTTACAATCAAAAGGTTGCTTGTGGTTAAATTTTTTTATAACAGTCCGAGCTTAATAGTAAAACTAAACAAAAGTGTAAGCAATTACTGTTTTACAAATGCAAAGTTTTTTAATAAAACGAGCTATACATACACTTGTTTTTTATAAATATTAGCTAACAGATAAGGTTTTTATCATGTTTATGGCTGACTTCATTTTTTTATACAAAATATTTAATTTAAAACAGTTAATCAAACTCACTAAAGTTAGTTTTAACAAAGGGGTAATTGTAAATAGTTAAATTAAATTATTTTAAAACTTTTTATAAATATTGTAGTATATAAAATATTTTTGAACTTATCACACTAATGTAGATTTTATTTTCATTGTTATTCTTAAGTTAAGTAACATGTACAAATGAATGAGATACTGTTACTTAAAACAAGTTATCAAAAAGTGCTAAATAAAAATAAGTATTTATAAGATATATACAATTATTTAAAAAATTAAATTTTTAAAGTTTAAAAAAAATTGTTTTTATACGAAAGTTACACACAATCACCAGAAGACTGTAAAAATCTTTAATTAATGCTTCAGATATAACAAAAATTGTTTTTAGTTTTTGTTTAATCTTATCACCATTTGTTGTAACAATTTATCTTTACATCTTACAATCACTGTTGTTTGGCTTGTTCATTGAATCAAATTTTTGTAGAATAATGCGATTTTTTTCTTGTTTACGTAGATATTTGTTTTTAAAACGTTGTAATAACTAATTTGTTTTTAACATTGATATAAAACACGCTTTTGTTCCAAAATATAAGGTAACAGAAAATAGTATACTATGTGTTTATACTATAGCATTTAAAAAACTTGTTATTAATCGAAATGTAAAACTATATACTATATTTCAAGTCAGTTTAAATAACAATAAATGAAAACAAAATTAAAGTAACAACATTATTTCAGTTGTAAGACTTAATACAAATAATAAACTAAAATTCAAAAATATTTGTTTTTAAGTGTAAGTAAATACTTCTGCATGACACCTAGTTCCAATGTTATCGCGAAATTTTGACATTTGTTCCTTTCTTAAAAAAAAAATATTTACTAAAGTATTTTCAAGTGAAAACCAGTAATCTATTTAAAATTCGTTCTGTTTTATAACAAAAATACTATGTTTAAAATGAATAACATAGTGATTAGTTTTAAAAGTTTTTAAAACATTATATATAGATTATTATTTTTTTAATTTATTAATTACAAAATTGAACTCATGAACTCAAAAGTGTATATTATATGATTTTGTTTAATTTTTTTGTTTTATTTTGTAATAGAACAAAAAATTATTGTTTTGTTTATCTTAACAGGAAATAAGTAAAGTTGTGGTTGAAAGACAAAAAGTAATCTCCTTGTAATTTTCCTTGTTTAAATGTTAGTAAAGTTTAATTTAACATTTATTAGTAATAAGGAAATATAAAATTCTAAATCCTTTCTAAGTATTGTTGTGTTTTGTTCAAAATTTTTTGTCAATGTTTTCTTGTTAAAACAGTATAAAACCAACATGAAAATGTAATTAATGTTCATTAATGTAAAAATAGTAGATAGTTTGTTTTCAATTATAAAATAGTACGTTTACTTTTTCTAGTAATTATTCGACTAATCAATGATATTACGTTTGATATTTTAGGCAAAGTATAATAAAATTACCAACTTGTAGTAACAAAAATTACTAGTATGTACTATAGAACATACTTTACTAAACCATTTTTTTTATAAGTTTAAAATATTTATATTGTTTATTTCAGGGGCGTGTTTTGACTGGTTTCCTGTTTCTTATGAACCCCCTGATAAAAGAAAAAAAATTCTTAGAACATCACTAAAAACGTTGTTTATTGACTTTGTTTTGGTTATTTGATAAACTTTGAATAATGAATGTTGAATTTATAACACTGAAATATTAAAAAGTTGCAGTAAAAAAAATGCTCGTTTTTATCCAGCTAAAATAGATTTTAAATTGAATTTTAAGTGTGACGTCATAATATGTAAAAGTTTTTTTAGTAGCATTTTTTCTAGGAAACTTTTTACTAAGATGCTCTTTTCCCGTTATAAATTGTTACTTAGTGAAATATCTTTTGAGTACTGTTTTTCAACTTATAACTACAATTTTACTTTTTAAATGTCCAATATAATCAGTAAAGTTTTATTTTACTTAGTTTATTGTATATAATAATGTTATGTTGTTATACAATAATGTTGTGTTTATACTTAAACATTAATATTTTTGTTTATGTGTCAACCAGCTGGGCTTAAAACAATAAAATTTCAATTCAGAGAGTTTTCAAAATCATCTTTAAACAACTACACCACCTGGAAATTTATTCTTTTATCATTTAATGGTAATTTAATATTTTTATTAAAGTTGTTTTATTTTTTTATATCTGTTGGCAACAAAGTTGAATCTTGATTTTTTTAAATTTTTAATTTAAAGAGATTTTAAAACCATCATTAGAATCCCTGCACTATCAGGCATACATTTAAATAAAACTTAAAAATATTTTAATTTAATTGTATAAGTCTAAACTTTTTTTTAGTGGAGTATAAGTTTTTATAGACTAAATTATTTGAATTTTTTATATTGTAAGTAGATATATAAATGTAAAAAGTTTAAATTTTAAAAGAAAAAAATTGGAAAAACTCCTTCTATACTAACATTTAAAACAAAATTGAAATTCTTTTTATAAAAGTTTATTCTAGTTTCAATTATTTCATAATATTGTTTCCTGATTAAAAGGTTAAATTTTATAGAGTTAGTTAGTTATGTCGGTATAATTTTGTTTTAATAACAGATTTGAATTTTGATATACAATTTGTAAGTTCTTAACTTTTTTCTGGTTCTTTTTGCTTTGATTTATTTAAATTTAATACAGTATAATAAAAAAAAATAGTATTTTTCTACTACTACTTATATGTTATTTTTGTATTTCTGAGCAGAAAAAAAAATTTAAACACAGAGTTTTTCGGCTAAATATTGCGTACTTAACTGGCAGTGCATACCTAATTAATGGGTACTTAAGCGGCAAATTAAGAACAAAAAAAACTGTGAACCCCCTTTGAAAAAAGTTTAGACACGCCCCTGGTTTAGTTAAACTAAAAAAATTGATGCAACATTTCACTTTACAATCATTTTTAAAATAATAAAAAAAGGCAGTTTAAAAGTCTTAAAAAATTAAAAAAACAATAACTTTATATGTAAAAAAATTAATATTAATATAAAAAACAGTTGCAGTTTTGACATATTAAACATTTAAAATAAGATATTACTATGATGTTTAAAACCGGGAAATCTTCTACTTTGTTTTTTATTGGCTCAATTCTGGTTTTTCTTTTGGTTGTACAGAATTACGAAGTTGAAGCTAGAAGGTTTGTTTAATTACTAACATGTACATCACAATACTTAAGCATAAAACTAAAAAACCATGTTTCTAAAATTTATATAAATCGTACAAGATCTGAAGTTTTTATAGACTATCCACCGATAAACCTTTAAAAAAATATTTTACTATGTTTTAGTATTTTTTTAAATTGAAAATTTTAAACCTATGTCAAAAATTATCTCTATAAATTTAAAAAATAAAGTAAAAAAAGTATCAAAATAGTTAATAGAGCTATATGTTATTAGTTTTGTTTAGTTGTTTAACAACCACGAAACAAGTAATATGATTCGTAGACTAACATTAAGAATGTTGAGAAACATGAGTGTTGAACAACTACGCAATGTGAAATGTGAGGGTAGAATGTTAGACTATTGCAATTACATTGGATCATGGTGCACTGCAGAAATATTAACCGTTCGCAGAAAAAGAGATACTGGTAACTTTTTTTTGTTATATGTAAAATGATAGAAGCATTATGTTTACTTTAAGGTACCTTGACTAAGATAATGTATAAATTTTTATTGAACGATAAAGAAGCGCTTAAAAATTTTGCTCCAACGACATGGTGTACAGAAAAAAATTTTGGTTATCGAGTCATACACCACACTTTTTTACATTTTCAGATGAGCTAGAATAGAATGAATTTAAAAATAAAAATTTTTAATCCTTGAGAAATAAAACAATGAATAAAATTAAATAGAAGAAAAGAAAAGTATTTTTTATTTAACAAAACGTTTTAAACCTTAAAAGTAAAAATAAAAACAATAACATTTTTTGTGAAATAAAAAAAAAGAAACATATTTATTTAAAATCTTAAGAACATGTTTTTATAACTAGTTTAAAGTTAAAAAAACACTACATTATTTAACAACAATGTAATGTTTCAGTTGGCAAAAAGAAAAACAGAATTTGCAAAATATGCAGAGAAGTTTGTTACAACAAAGATTATTGGTTCTGAGCAAGTTGAAAACAACTTCTGTTATGACTGAAGCATCAACTATTAAAATGTTGTTTATAAATTTTTATATTTTTGTATAAAAAATACTTTGATCAGTAGCTATACTGTTTTATTTACATATAAATATAAGTGACTTTGTTTTTTTGGAAAATAAACCGTAAATGTTGACCATTTGTTACCAAATGAACTTTTTTTTTATGTTCATACTTTGCTTATAAGTGAAATAAATTCCACATTCAGATAACAACTATATCAAAATACTTATCTATTTCAAATTTATTATTCAGCTGTAAAACTAATATTTTTTAAAAGTTTCAGTAATTTAAACTAGCTCTAAAAGTTGTTGTAATGTTATTTAATAAACTATTTAGTTTTCACTGAAAAAAACTCTGTTTTAAACTAAAACGTTTCTTTTTGCCTATTCGTAGTAAGACATAAACATTTACATTCCATAACAAAAAGCGTACTTACTAGATACTGTTACGAAACTACAAAAAAAAATTATTAAACAATTTTAAAGTAAACGATTTTCATTCGTTATATAAAGTAGTACTCTATCGTTTAGTTTTACTACCTAAATTAGACAAAAAATATCTTTTTGTATAAAAGAATTTAACTACGAGGTAATATAAGATAGCTTAGCAACAGAAACTTATTATGCGTAGTTTACTTTTGTTTTTATACTTGAGCTAACAATTCGTTTGTTGTTTAGTTTTTGTCTGTAACAAAGTACTATTTGTGCTAGATTAAAACAATTTAAGCCAATTTGGTACCCCTGTTTAAGTTTAAATAACATTTGTAACTAACGTAAATAAATTCATATGCTTTCCAATAGTAAAAATAAGAATATTAAGGATTAAGATTCATAGTTATTAAATGTAAATAAAAAAAAAATTAATATATTCATATATATAATAGTTTTTAAACTTTACTTATAATGTAACTAACATATAATCAAATTTTAATTATCTGTCTTAAATTGTTGTACTTCAGATTAAAGCAAAATAATAACTTAAGTTACTTATAAAAAACCATTAATGTTTTACTAACTTTTACAAATGTAAGGTAACAGATAAAGGTGGTTGTAACTACAACTATTTTTTGATTGTATACATATTTAAATGCTTAAATTTAACACTTGCTAATAAATCTACTAAACTAAATGTTGTAGATATTCTTAATAAAAGTCTTATTTTTTATTATAATATTTGGTGTAGCTATGCAACATTATTTAATAACTATATTATTTTAATATAATTATAGTAGGTACATGATGAACTCTAAATAAATTCAAAACAGAAAACTATCTTACGTTTGTGTAAAACTAACTTGATAAACACTGTTATAAGCATTATACTAGTGTAGAACCAATTAAAAATAAATATGTTCATACTTTTTTGTAAAAAAATGTTTATTATCGTGTTTTTCTAAAAAACATATTTTCAGTTATTAAAGTTTTTTATTTAAAAAACACTTTAAACTGGTGTTGAAAAAAAAAATAATATTTTGGAAAGGACTCGTTTATTTATAAACCAAAAACACATTAGTACTTGTATCCCATTGTTTTTTTATACAATTCTTACAAATATTTTATTCACGCTACATGCGAAGTTTTCAACTTAGTGGTGAACCAAATATCTTACTGTAACATTTCAACATTTAAGATTTTAATGATTTTTGCTGTTATTAAGTACTTATAAAAAAATTAAAATGCAAAGTTTTACAGATCATTCTCTAAACAAAACTTCAAAGTTAACATGACATAGTTTTAGAATGTATTTTACTTAAATTATATTATTATTCTTAAAGTTATCATTTCTACAGTTTTATAGGTTTACTATCATTCCTAACTCGCTATCATTTCTAACACGATCTTTTCCAAACAAATAACTTCTAACCCGATCACTTCTAACCCGATAATTTCTAACCGATCACTTCTAACCCGATCACTTCTAACTCGATATCTTCTAACTCAATCATTTCTAACTCGATTACTTCTAACCCGATCACTTCTAACTCGGTCATTTCTAACCCGATCTCTTCTAACCCAATTACTTCTAACCCGATCACTTCTAACCAGATAACTTCTAACCAGATAACTTCTAACTCGATCATTTCTAACCCGATCACTTCTAAAACAATCATTTCTAACCCAATAACTTCCAACCCGATTATTTCTAACCGGATCATATCTAACCTGATCTAACCTGACAATTATTAACCTGATCTGTATAAATATATTTGTTTATTATTTTTTAAATAAGAGTTTATTTTAAAAACAAATTGATATCAACAAAGTTATATTTTTTAACGGAATTTAGTTTCTTTTGTTAAAAAAAAAACTTAATGTTCAGAAAGCTGTTGTTAAAATTTAATTTTTGTTATTTATTGCTTTTGGAAGTTTTTTATCATACGCTAGACCCATATATCAAAATCAGGGCCACTTAACCTGAATGACACTTAGGAAAGAGACGAAAATTTATATATCTAAAATCAAAAAATGTAGTTTTATCTATTATTTATAGATTAAAAGCAAAAGAAATCAACACTTTAGTATAATACTAATTGACTTATTTAAGATTTGAAGGATAAGGTTTTTAACAAATTTGGTTTTAACAAGATAATAAGAAAGCTTAACATCAATTCTTTCATCGATCAGTGAATTCCAATAAAACCAAACACTGCTGTCTAATCTTTCAATTTAGAATTAACTTCCAATTTCTTTTCAACAAAAAACCTTCTCTTAAAAATTCACCGACACATATTGAGACGATTTAGTAAATTATTTTAATGATTTTAGTGCAGCAATCAGCAAAATTGTCTGAAACACGCACTTCTTCATTAAAGTACGGTTCATGGTTACTTTTATAAAAATAATTTTGAACATACTAGAATGTCAGAATTCAAACAAACTCGGACGTTCATGAGTAAAATTTATTCTTGTTCAAACATCAACCGGATATACACATCCTAACATTTAGAGTTAGGTACTGTACATTTTTGCAACCGTTTAGTATTTCATTGTTTTTTTATCAATTATTTTTGTCGTTTTGCTAAAGAATAATCAGTACAATTGAAATAAACATTATAGGAATTAAGGTAAAGACAAATTGAAAAATAAATCAAAAATTTAAGTGCGTTGACTAACCACTAAATTTTAAATTTAAAGTACAAAGCTCATTAAGAATACAGGTCAAGTAAATATCTATCGAAAGTATTGAAAAACGGTTTATTACTTACAGAGGAAAGGCGCTGCTATTAATATCAAACTATAGAATGAACCAAATTCTTCATATTAAATCAATGGTTTATAAGCTTAAAAAGTTTTTAAATTACTGATAGTTTCTAATATAAAGTATCTTATCTTAATGAAGTAAACTTAAATCATAGTTGTTCAATTTTTTCTAAAATTAGTTTTGTTTTAAAGCTAATTCCACATTTAAACTAAAAGATAATTATGACTTCATGAATTTTTCGATTTATTTTCGTGTTAACTAATTATTTTTATAAGGTTAAAAAATAGATTATAAACTAATTTTAATTAATTATTTTTAAAAAGCATTAGGAAAAGTATAATCTTTTGAATTCTAAAGATTAAGTATTAAGTTTTGATAATCGTCAATGTTAGAAATATGATGAGTATTGCAGCCATTGAAGACTACTCCGGACTTTTTCTTTGAAGAGATTATATATGGTTAATAAATATTTTTAAAGTATGGAGACCAGATTGGCAAGTTGCATTCAAGTTTAGGCCGATTTTATATGTAATACAAATTTTAAAGAATACTAATATCAGTATATATAAAACTTGAAATAACACAGTTAATAAAACTTAGTAATCCTAATTAGTATGGTGATTTAATTTCAAACTATCATCATTAAATTTTAAGTTCTTAAAACGAAAGTGTTCACTGTTTAATAAGTTAATTTAAAACCTGTCAATTACTAGAACTTAAATTTAATTTTTTTTTTTTAGCCAGTGGTAAACTATAATTAGAGATTAAATAAAATATATTATATAACAAACTTAACTATAAAAGTTAAGTGTCAAAAACTTATTATTTTGCTTTTTTTATTTCAAAATATGATGTATATAGAGAAAAATATACATTTATCTTTAAAAGTTTTCAATATTTAAAATTTCAAAAACAGCTTCTCACGGTCTTAAAAGTCAAAAAATTTCTTAGTATCTTTTAAAAGTTATATGTTTCACAGGTTTCCAAAAAAAAATAACAAACACTTAAGATTATTTATTGATAATTAAATATGAAATAAACTATAAGTAGTTTAATTGATTATATAATTTCAAAACTTATAGTAAAATTTGTTTGTATTGTGAAATTCTAATATAGGTTTAAAGTTTCCAATGAATAAAAAAACCATGACATTTATAAAAATTTAGAGGTGCAAAAAAACACCGAGAATAAAGTCAATAGACTTCAAGCTGGCTTTACTGTAATGTTTAAAAAGTAAATATGTTGCGTGTAATTGTCGTTAGAAAAAATAGTTGATTAAAGGAAACAACGAATTTAATGGAGTTTTGCTTTTAGCTATACTTAATTTAACTATAATTAATTTATTACTATATTTCGAAATGTCTTTACAGTACTTACTTTGTTTTAACCTACGTTTTTTCAACTGTTCATCATAAAGTAGATTTTAAATAGTTTACTTTCGTCTTATATACTAATTTAAGTCGTAATTGAAATATTTTGTATATTATATAAGTTTAAGTAAAGGTTTTAAATTACCTTGGCGAGATTTGATTAACCTCTGACTTGTTGTACAAATAGACATATCTGTTTAATTCAGGGGTCGGCAAACTGCGGCCCGCGGGCCAATTGCGGCCCTCGAAGGGTAAATCTGCGGCCCGCGAGCACGTTATTTTTTTGAATGGAATGCGGCCGGCGAAGGAAAATTTTGTGGCCCGCGAGCATGTATATGTGGCCCGCTGAGCAAAAATATATAATCAAGTTAATCTTTTTTCGGAAAGTTGATTTAATTGACTAGTTTGTTTTAAGTCTCTGTATAACATTTTAAATAATTAGAATAAATTACTGCTTTAGTTTGAAAATGTTAAAAAAGAGAGATAAGCATTCTAACAGGATATTTTTCTCAGTTTCATAACAACCTCTTTTTTACAATAGCAAGTAATTATCTGAAAAAAGAGTGTAAAGAGTGCTTGAATACAATAAATTAGCTATATAATACCTATTTGTTTAATAAACGAAATGCAAATGTTTTCTATTTTGTACAAAAGTAATGCACAGTAATTAACTAAAGTGTCGTTTCTTTATAGCTTAGATATTCTTTTTCAATTTTTTATACCTAATTTTCTTTTATAGATGTTTTATTTGTAAATTTTATATTTTAATGTAAAAAAATTTAAAATAACATAGTAATAAGAAATAGGTTTATTTGATTTTTGTTTTTACACATTTTGAATTTTAAGAAATTTTCTCTACACTTTAAATTAATTTTTATGCACACCAACTTAAAAAGATGCTCATATTTTAAACCACTTTTTATTTAATACTTTAGTTAGTTTAAGTTTAGTTTATGTATAATTTTCTAACATTGTTGTTTCTACATGTAGTATCTAAATTTGTACAAACACATTTAAATCAATATATATGATATAAATTAATATAGTTTTTGTTAGGTATACATTTTCATTTTTCAAAAATTTTTTTTGTCAAGCTAAATTAATTTTTATGCTTTGCATATCATTACACACAATTGCTGTTTTTTAGAGCTACCTATTTAATATAAACAAGATTTAAGGATAGTAAATTTATTAAGTTTGTACATTGTTAACCAAAATAGTTTAAATTTAAGCAAATAAACAACTAAACATTGACACACACTTAATTTATCACTATTTGAAGACTTCAAATCTCAGGCCAACTAAGTCATTTTATAAGGTTTTGTATAGAATTACTTTTTGTATACAAAAACATCAGGAATGTTTTTAATGACTCAGGATGTCTTTTTTGGTTAAAAGAGTGGCACATTAAACTTATGATGTATGTTTTGTCCAATCCACAGTAATAGTTTTAGTTATAATATATGTTAAATTTTAAGTCTTGCGACTGATAAAATTCTAAAAATTTTTAATGTTATTGTTAAAATTTAAATGTGAACAATCAGTGTTGCCAAAAAACTTGAATTCCGGAAAAGCTTTGAATTTGAAAATTTAAGCTTAAAAATTCTAAAAAAAAAATTTAAATTTGAGAATTTTTGAAAAAACCTAGAATTTTAGACAATTTTTACATGCAAAGTAATGAAATTTCGAATTGACACAAAAAATTTAGCAAATAAACATTTCTTTATTATAAATGTATTTAAGTAGCTTAACAGTATTTTTTAATATTGATATATTTTTCAAGACATTTTTTAAACTTTAAATAACTTTATACTATAAATAAAAGAAAGAATTGTACTTCCAAAAACTTTGTATTGGTTCATTGCACCTTTACTTGTAAAATTTCACCGATTGTGTGCTTCGCGTTGGAACTAAACCAAAAATTCTACTAAAATACCAAAGTTAGTGAAAACTTGTCTAATGAAAATTATCAGATGAGCAAAAGTTATTCTATCAGTGCTCTCATGTTAACAGATTGATTAAAGTCGTAGTTTGATTTATGCGACTTTATAACCTTAATGCATTTCCTAAACACGACTTCTTGTTGTCGTTGAAGAAATAAACAAAAGTTTTTCATTACCGCCAACGTAAATTCTTTAAAAAGTTGTCAATTACAAACGGTATCTCATTTTAAGTAATAAATTTTACTACTTTATAACTTGCCTTAACAATTTTTTTCTGATTATTCTGTAGTTACTGAAGATAATAATGTGCTTTGTCGGAAATGACTTAGGTGATTTGTTTTTTATCGTTTCTCGCAATAACTCCTAACTAATGTTTTTTTTTGTAGCTCGTATTATATTTTACAATTACTATTTTTAAATGAAATATTCTTATTGCAGATAAATAATTGCTATAATGCTTAATAAAAAATAAGTTTTTCTACTTTGCTAATGACTCAATAAAGTGTTGTACTTTTCTTAAATTTATTTAAGAAACTTAAAATTGTCTATTCCAGCTGACTTATATTTTTGGCATGTAATTTATTTACTCTTAACAACCTTCGTCATTTCTTTATGTTAAGAACTTTATTTTAACTGGGTTGCTACACAAAAAGGTAATTTCAAAAGCTTTAAAACTCAGGTGTGAGTGAAACTTTTATTTCAAACACTTTAATGAAATCTTTTAATTCTAGAATACTTTTTATGACTGTAGTGTAGTTTACTTATTGTAATTTTGTCTTGTTTTCTTACACTTTTTGATAATGATGATATTTTAACTAGGTATTTAAGGTTTATTAACAATTATTTATCAGTTTTTTCAACTTTTAATAAACTTAGGCTGGTTTGATACAACTTAGACATTTTTGCTTTAAAAGTGGCAACCATGTAAAGGACTAATCACTAATAAGATATTTTATAAAGAGTTCCAGAATTAATTATGTTAAAGAATTTGTTCTAGCTTTCTGGAATACAGGTATTAATATTATTAATTTAAATAATCACTAATTTTTTTAATGAATGTAAACTGTTTAACACGCAAAAACGTTTTTTGAAGTAAATGTTCTGAGAAATATAAAAAAAGGGTGATTTTATAAATATGTATAAGAGTAACCCAAAAATTATCTTTTAAGTTTGGCTTTTATAGAGAGTTAAGATGTAAGTAAAATTACATAAGTATTAAGTTTAACTGATTAAGTGCTTATGAAAGTACATAGTTTATAAACACTTAAGTATATTAGCCAATGTAAATTCTATTCTAACGAATATTAATTTAAATAGGCATTCTATATATACATAAAAGTCATTTAAAATAATAAGGTGAATAAAAGTAAAAAAATTTTTCTTGTGTAATTAAAACTAAAATAAAAATATTATTCACATGTCAATTAAACTAAAACTGCGGCCCGCGATGACTTTGGAATTTTGAAATTTGGCCCGCGACCACCAACTGCCTTCCGACCCCTGGTTTAATTATTAGTGATATTTTTTCTCTAGGACTAAGTAGGAATTTATTAATGATTTGAAATCAAGACGGTCAATCAACGTAACATACTTTTGCGATTTGTTATATAGAATAACTGTTTTAATATCTAGGTTATACATAAAAATCATGCTTTTTTACTTAATATAACAAAAGTATTTGATTTTTCTTAGTGTTTTTTTGAATTCCATTATCTTATTAGGTCTTTGAAAGTTGTATAACAATTTGTAAAAGTTACTAAAATAAAACTTAAAACAAACCTACTGTAAAACGTTATTACATTAGTCAGCAAAAATTAGTGATGTACCGGACCCTGATCCGGACTTTTTTTTTCAAATTAGGATCCGGCCGGAACCGGACCCGGATATTTTTTTCATATTAAGATCTGGCCGGATCCGGATATCAGACAAACATGGCAATATCCGGCCGGATCCAGACCCGGATAGTGAGTCATATTATGACAATTATGTTATATTATATATTTATATCATAAAAATTGGTCCAGCACTAAAAAAAGTAAAATCTAGAGAAATCTAGGGAAATTCATAATTTTTTCAATTTTATTTAGGGAAATTTAGGGTTTTTTATTTGGATATTTGCAAAAATTTTTGTAGAAATTAGAGCAAACATATTTTGTTTGTTTAATTCTAAGTACTAAGTTTGTATTATGTCTGTTTATTTCAGTAATGTGTTTAACAACTTTAATATTCTAAATTTTGTGGTAACAAAATAACTTCAGCAGGGTTCGGCAAACGAAGTTATATAAGTATTATTCGATATGTATTGATTTGAAATTTTGTTTTAATATTGCTAAGAACACGTGCTGGATAAAATTTAAATCAAATAAATTATTTTTAGGTTAAAAATATTTTTAAATATTAATAATCTTTCAATTCTAATATATTGTTAAAACTAAATCTGAATGAAACAGAAAGTAAAGTTTTGCAACTAAAATTGATGACCTAAAACATATTTTAGAAAACTTTACTACTGTATATTAAGACATTTTTACAGTAACAAAAAAAATTATCAACATATTAAACAATTAACGTAATCGAATCTTATTTACTTTTTTTTGAACAAGCTGTGTTAGTACTGTTTTATTAATGGCTAAAGTTTTACAAAAATAAGTATTCATTTTTTTTTAATTCGCTTACAAGTTTTTAATTACGTCAAAAAACACTTGCTAAATATATAAATAAAGTTAAATACAACATTAAAACAAAATATTTAACTTTATATTGCTTCCAAAACATCTATTTCGGTTAAGTTTTCTAACGTTTGAAATTTTTTCAACAAACCTATCTAAATATAACATTAAGTTTGTGATTTGCAAAAGGCATAACTTTTAATTTTGATGTTAACAGTTGGGTCATGTAAAAATCTTAACTTTTTGTTTTTCCAATTAAATTAAAAGCTTAAGTTTAATAGTTACTTTTAGACTTACTTAAGATGTTCTTGTTGAAAAACTTATATAAAAAGTTTCTTTTTTTTATTATAAGTTTGCAGCACTTATCTTTTGTTTATTAGAAAAATATTTAAACTTTTTAATCATAGTAAATTAAAAAGTAAGACAAAGTGAAAAATCATATTGATCATCAAAAAATTTATCTAAAATTTCTTCAAAAACACTGTTTTAAGCGTTAAGTAGTTTAAAATCTACCGAAAACATAAATGTAAAAATATATGATAAATAAAAAATAATATATTTATTATATTTTTTATGTAAGGAATTTTTATATAAATAGTTCAATTTCAAATAGTAAAATCTAACTCAAAAATTAATGTTAAAACAAACTAATATTTATCTCGAGTATGCCCGATAAAGCGTGAAATATATCGTTTTTGTGACGTCATTAATAGTTCAAAACTTTTCTTAAGGTTTTAGTTCATATATAAACAAACTACAAAATAGTACTCATAGTTTAATGCAAAATATAATGATATCTACTAATATTTTCACCACGTTTAATGCGTGGTTAAAAAACAAAGCTTAAAGGCTGATTAGTTTCGTTTACTTAGAACAAAGAATTAATGCTTTATGAAAAGTAAAAATAAAAAGTAAACGATACCATAAAGATAATGAAATTTGAAGCTATGTCAATTAACACACCTAATTTCATTGTTTAATACATTTTAATATTTTTTTTGTGAAACAAAGGTTTATTGGTTCTTAAATGGCAATCGATTAAAATTCTAAAACCTATCGAGGCTAAAAGTTTTACTTATAGTCACTTTTTTTTTAGTTTTAATGACACTTTTACTTTTATTCAGTTTTAGTTTTAGTTAAGCCTATAAGTTTTTTTAATTTTAGTTTTAGTTACACTAATATTTTATTCTGTTTTAGTAACAACGCCCTAGATAAAAATAATTAACATTTTAGTACAAAATTAACCTTGAATAAAATATTTATGTCTAATTTAACGTACTCTCCATCATTCTCTTACTTTTTTTATAATCCATCACTTAAAGGTTTTCATTATCACTTATCATTTTAAAATAGAACCATAGAAAACAAAAGTAGGTCTATTTTTGGGCCTTTTTTGAAATCAGCCCACATATTTTGTTAGTTTACAAAAATGTAATTATTTTCTTCATAAAACTTGAGTAGCTTATAATAGTTCTTTACTATTAGTTTTTTTTTAATTTACAAACTTTTACTAAATACTTTTTGAAACCTGTTAAAACTTGGGAAACTTGGGAAACATTTGTAAAACTAGGCAGTACAGTTATCTGAAAAACTTTGAAACGTTTTTACAAGTACTCTTGGTGACTTAAAAATACTATTCTGAAAAGAGTTAATTAAAGAGCAGTTATACAATTGTATATCATAAATATGATATTAAAATAAACTACAACAGAAAAATATATAGAGCATACTATTTATGAAGTACGCACTTGCGTAAGTTAAGCACTAAATTTCTAAAATTATTTAATTTATACTAGTTTAACTAAAAGAGCAGTTATATAATTCTAATTAAATAATGTTTATTGTAACTATAACATAATTTTTTTTGAACATATCAAGAACTTCCAAAATAGAGTGAAATAGACTGTAATTCAGTTTGTTATGACAGCGCCCTTAAAGTATTAGGCTGTATTAGCAATAGAAGAAGCCAAAAAATATATAGTGAAATTGACATGTCTGACGAAATATTATTTTTTAAGCAAATGTAGTTTAAATTTATTTTTAATTAAAATTTTTTGATACAACCTGAAATAATATGAGCAGTAAGTATGTTAAATGAGTTAAGTTCCAAGAAGTATTGTTTTAAATTTTTATTTATTATTAGTTTAAACATTTAAATTATTTAAAATTTAATGTTTACTTTTGAATTATTATCATAATAAAATAAGTTTTGCTGAATGATAAGTTTTACAAAATGTTAGCATTTTTCCTTGTAAAAATTTAATCATAACTGTTATACCACTGCGGTGCACTACAACAGCTGCGTTATTTTTGAGTCTAAATTCTTATGAAGTTCATGAATTTGAAAAAAAAAAAGATTCTTATTGAGTTTTTCATCAAAGCCGGTACAAAATGATCTCTATGTACAGGAACCTGGCTATGTGTATTTGGTATTCAAAAACTTGTTTAAATTTTCGAATACTACATAAGCATAGTTTAAAAACAAACAAAATAAGCAAGGAAACTAAGTATTTAAAGTATAAAGATAATACATTCTTTATTTTCTTCTTCTTTTCTTTTTATTTTAGTTGGTACACATGCACCAGTGTCCCTCATCAGCCTACACCCCTGGTTTTAACGATTGTATTTTGAGCACTATATGAAAATGAAAGAACGGAAGTACTAAAAATAATCTATATTTAAAATATTCTTTTTTAATTTAACTGATATTTTGCAGTATAACAACTTTTTATAAATTTCTCCACTAATATTGAATTAAAGTATTAAAGTCACTAGCTTAGGTATAAAAAAAAAGTTATCATTAGCTGTACTTTATTATATAAGTTTTGATTTAAAATAATTTTGTTTATTTAAGCTAAGAACATGTGCTCGATAAATTGTAAATCAGAGAGCTTACTTATAGGTTAAAACTATTTTTGAGTTTTAAAAATTTTTCCATTGATTGTTAAACGTCCATTAATAAACATAAGAACTCAATAATTTTCTATGTTTCCTTATTTCTTTAAATTTAAAAAATCAAGTCTTATATTAGTTAGATTAATAAAATTATTTTACCTATTGCAGACTAAAGTACTTTAGTCAGTTGCAAAAATTTTAAAATCTATTTTTCATAATATGTATCTTATTAAATTATTAATAATCATAACCAGATTATTAATGAATTTTGTTTATAGGATTATTAATGTTTGTTCCTTTACAATAGCAGAATTAATAAATAATGAAAGATATTCTGTAACATAATTTCTGAATAAAAGTTAAAATACAGTGATTTACATACGTCAAGAATTGAGTTGTAATTTTCCGCATTAAAAATATTAATGTAGATAAATAAATAATTAATTGTAAATTAACTAAAATAGTTAAGCATTTTAAATTACTTAATATTTGTAACTACTTAGTTATTTAAACCAGAAATAAATCAAAATATACTATTTTTTATCTGAAGGCTCTTAATAAAGTCAGTTGTATCTAGAAGAGCTATTAGTAAGAGATTAGAATTAGTTAGCATTTATGGTAGAGTGTTGTTTTTACTTCAAATAAAGTTTAAGTTTTAAATGAAATTTGTGATCTTAATTTTTAGTAATTTTGTATTAAGTTTGTTAAGTATATTAAGGTTACTAAAGGGGAACTTAATTAATATTACTGTTTAGTATTATTTTTTAAAAAAACTTTCTACAAAATTGTTTTTATGTTTAAGATTTGACACTGAAGAAATTTGTCAAAAGTTATTATAAAGTATATGGTAAAATTTTTGCTCCCTTATAGCTCAGAATCTAAATAGTATAGCCTTTTTATAGTAATTATGTGCTTATTAAAGGTTGAAATTCAATATTTCAATATACTTAAAAAAATAAAATAGGATAAAGGTAGACTGCCTCTTTTAATTACAAAAACCAGACAGGATTGAAAATTTGACTAAACCAAAACTGTAAAAACGGTTTAAACTACCAAAAAAATCAGTCTCAGTCTTTCACTATAGTCTTTATTTTATTGAATAAGAATTGAAAATGTTTGTTTTTTAATAAACAAAAGATCTTTTTGAATGTTTGTAAAATACTGAGACTGATCTTTTTGATCGTTCTTACTTTTTTTTTATATTTGTTTATCAATATACTTTATATTTTGAATTTTACTTTAACGCAGGCTAACAAAAATATCGTTTTAGCATTAAATAGTGTAAATTTTGTTCAGATGTAATAAAGTTTTTACTAATACAGTCAAGAAAATTTAAGATTTTAGTAGTTAGAACTCGTTAAGAAACAAAAATAATCTGAAAATGAACATTAGCTGTATATTATTAGCAATATCAGTTTTATCTAAATTAGGTTGAGGAACAATCTGTTGGTTAAAATAACTAAGGGTTGCTCTCTCCAATGGTTTTAAAATCTTTTTCATTATTTTAAATGTTAATGTTTGTATTTTAAGTATGTTAGGAAAATATAAATGTAAAGTAGATCTGTGTTCAGTTGACAATTTTGTTTGAAATTCAATGTAATAAAGCAATTTTATTATATATTTTTTTTAATAATTTTTTCTACCTATACCAAATTCAAGTACTAAAATCTGTTGTAAAGACTAAAAAAGTTCATTTAAATCATCAGCTTTATTTTTGTAGTCTAATGCTTGTTAAAAATTTGCTTTATTATAAGTAAAATTCAATGCTATAAATATACAATAATGAATAAAGTTTTTTCTTATAAAATTTAAAGAGGAAAACAAAATCTTACACTATTTTTATTTTAAGATAGTTTGAGTCAGTTCTTTTCTTGTTCTGAATTAAAAAGAGAGACAAAAGAAGATGAGAGAACATTTTTATCACTAGTGGGTGCTTTTATTTTCTTCTAGCCGAGGTTCGTAACTTTAGGATATAATAAGACACATCTTCAAAATGTTATTCATAGATAGTGGCAGCATCCAAAGATAGCTAGAAAGTAGTAAAGGACGTCCTAGCTAAGGTAGCTAAAGAAAAGTGCAGGTTTCATTAAAGGAAAGCTTTAGCATCAATGTGTACAAAGTACTCAAGCAAGTACACCCTGATACTGGAATACTCAGCAAAGCTTTAAACATCATAGATTATTTAGAGGTAGGAGCTGATATTAATGTAAAGCAGAATTGTGTTTATTTAGCAAAGATTTTCTTTATTTAAAAAGTTTATGAATTTTTATTGAATACTTTATAATAGTTTTACACCTGTATTTTATTAATTTAGGTACTAAAATCTTTTGTAAAGATAGAAAAAGTTCATTTTTATCATAAGTTCTATTTTATTTATTTTGCGGAGTTGGCACTTTTTTTTCAATACATGTATTAAAACAATTTTATTACATTTATTTTAATAAGTTTATTCCCACCTATATAAAATTTTTGTACTAAAGTCTTTTGTATTTAATAAAAAAATTCATTCTAACCATTAGCTTAATTTTAGTACTCTAATACTAATAAAATTTTGCTATATTATAGGGTAAAATTCAATGCTATAAATATACAATAGTGAATGAAAATTTTTTTAATAAGAACTAATGTGAAAAATAAAGAAATTATACTACTTTTATATAAAGATAACTGGTATAAGTTCTGTTCTAGTTTTGACTTAAAACGAGAGAAAAGTGAAGATGAGAGAACATTTTTGTCACTAGTAGGCGCTCTTATTTTCTTCTAGCCGAGGTTCGTAACTATAGAATATATTGAGACACATCTTCAAATTCTTATTCATCGACATTAGCAGCATCTAAGGGTAGCAAGAAAGTGGTAAAGGACGTCCCAGCTAAGGTAGCTAAAAAAAGTGCAGGTTTCATTGTAAGGAAAGCTTCAGCATCAACGTGTACAAAGTGCTCATGCAAGTACACCCTGATACTCGATTTCTAGCAAAGCTTTGAGCATCATAGAGTATTTAGAAGTAGGAGCTGAAGGTTAAAAATATGTAGAGCAGACTGTGTGTTAG
Organism: Thalia democratica; assembly: GCF_965202585.1. Lineage (NCBI taxonomy): Eukaryota > Metazoa > Chordata > Thaliacea > Salpida > Salpidae > Thalia > Thalia democratica. The sequence goes on from NC_139171.1 coordinate 23,653,694, forward strand.
ATTAGCAAAGATCTATTTTATTTAGTGAGTTAATGAATTTTTATTAAACATTTTTATAACTGTTTTTTATCTATATCAAATTTAGGTACTAAAATTTGTTGTCAAGATAGAAAAAAATCATTTTCATCATTAGCTTTGTTTTATACAGTTTTTAATTTTAGAAAAAGTTGCCATTTTGTAATTAAACATATTACAATGAATATCAAAAAAAATGTTTAATTATAACTAAAGTAATTTAAGCCATTTTTAACGAGACAACATATTTTTTCACTTGTGGGCGCTCTTATTTTTATTAGCTGAGGTTCGTAAATATTGGATATAGTGAGACACATCTTTCAAAACTTGTTCATTGACAATGGCAGCATCCAAAGGTAGCAAGAAAGTAGTTAAGGACGTCCCAGCTTAAGGTAGCTAAAACAAAGTGTAGGTCTCATTGTAAGGAAAGCTTCAGTATCAACGTGTACAAATTTTTCAAGCAGGTACACCTTAATTACTTGATTTTCAAGCGAGGCCTTGAACATCATGAAGTCTTTTGTCAACGATATGTTCGAGCGCATTGCCACCAAAGCTACACATTTGGCTCACTACAACAAACGTTTAACCATCAGCAGTCGCAAAAATTAAATCTGGTGTTCGTCTAAGAAAGCTGTGTGGTTTTTACCTAATTCAAAAATTCAAAACTTTAGGATGTCAATTTTCCATTCAAAAATAGATTACTTTGATAAAATAGGATAAATGAATTTTAAGTTAAATAACCATTGATATTTGCTGTAGGCAGTTGGTAATATTAATTGTTTGTAGATGAGCTAGCAATAAGAACCTAGTTTTAATTAACAATTAAGGGTAGATTTTTATTTATTTAAAGTCAAGCTAGACAGACTAAAATGTTTTAGCTCTTATGCATTTTTTTTTTTTTATTCTTAAGTTATTGTCAAACGACTAAAATCCTGTGTTTTAACGGCTATTTAATTAAATTTTCTTCTATATCTTATTGTATTTAGTGTTTATTTGTATTGTAACTAGTTTAATATTTCAGATACTTAAACAAAACAAAATATGGAAAACGTTTTGAGACTAACCATTGGAAAGAATAACATTGATGAAGGTTTATTAAAGGCACTTCTAATAAGCATGTGGCCAAAAATCGAGAAAGTTCACATTACTCAAAAAGCCAGTTATGTGGTATTCTCAACTGTTGAAGAAGCAAAACAAATGCTGGATTCCAAATCAATGAATCTTGAAGGTTACTTGGTAAAAGTAGAGAAGCTAGATAGAAAGACAAGAAAAGATTTCAAAAGTTTAAGCAAGATTGCTTCAACTGAAAATAAATGTGACACGCTATCAAATGAACTTACCTGTTTACAAACGCAGATTGAAACAGAGACTGTTCCTGACAAAAGTCATCAACACAATAATAAAAAGAAACGTGCCTACTCATCGGTAAGCATTTATATGATACATCAAAGTATAACAAAGTAAGATAAAACATCATAAAATTGTTTGTTTTCTTAATTATTTACAGTTTTTTAAGTCTATATAGTTTATGACTTTGGTTAAAATATTAGAAACAGACTAAAAATTTATAATATTATATTTAGCATTTAGTAACGCTTAACACTGTCTTATATACAATAGAAATAGGAGTATAATTGATTTAAATTTATCAAACTATTTATCTTTGTAGATATTACGAAACAATACCAAAACAATGACAACACCCAAAGTTAAGAATAGACGTATAAGTAAAAACTATACTCAGTTGTTTTCAAAATTAAAAACAAACAAGTATCTTGAAGAAATCGAAACATCAAAATGGTTGAAATGTTTAAACAACTCAATGAAACAACATACTTGGCACCAAAATGTTATGCAAAGTTTTGTTAAAAAAGACCAATTTGCTTCGATTCAAATGAGTTGCAGTGATCTTTGGTCAATAGCAAACGAACAAAGCTATATTGAAGATCCTGTTTTAGACGCAGTCCTCAACTACAGTTTTAAGGATCACAAACAAATAGGGTTTATTGAAACAAGTGTTTTTAATGCAATTGAAAACCCTTACTTCAGTGAAACGACTGTGACTCCTTTCAAAAATGATAAAGACGCGTACGTTGCCGTCAAAAACATAAACAACAACCACTGGATATTTGTTTTCCTCAACTTTTTAAACAAAACACTTTATGTTGTGGATCCAAGACGGAGTGATGAGCAGATAGAAACAGCAAGAAAAATTATGAAAGCTTTTAAACAAGTACACCATAACGAAATCAACGCAAGTGAAACATCGAAATGGAACTTTATGAGCGATGAATGGAACTTTGATTGTATTCAGCACAATATTCAGAGAGATTGTGTCAACTGCGGTATTTATTGCATGGAATACGCTTTGAAAGTTAAAAATGGTTTTCCTATTAAACCTTCGTACTTACTCGTTGAAAGTAACTTTAATGATAAAAGGCAGTTTTATACCGCAATGTTACTAAAAGTTTCAAAACCAAAGCTTAAAGTCGATAATGAAACAATAAAAGAAGAAGAAAAAGAATATTTTGAACATCCTTATTATGTGAGTAAAAGTTTAGATGAAGACGGATCAGGATTGGTTATAACATTAAGAAGAAAAAAAAAACTTGAAAAACAAAAGTAGAATCTGAAAGAGATATTTTTTAACTGGTTTATTTTATTATGTTTTATGAAACTTAATTTTTACTCATTTTCGCTACAATAAACAAAACAATTTACCAAAATAAACAATACTTGTTTTTTTTATACTTGTATAGTTTTTTAAAGTAAGACAAAGAATTGCACGACATAAAGTATTTTGTTTGGGTTTATTAAACGGGTAGTCAAATTTTTTAGAAAAAAAAAGAAGATTAAATTTAAAACTAGAGCTATAGCTTTACTTAATCTAGCTAACTTTTAAATGTTCTAGATACCAGTAGCGACGCGGGGTAATTTTGATAGGGTCGCGGAAATACTATGCAATCAAGCAAATCCCCAAATAATTGTCTTTAGCTTTGAGTGCTTCGGTTCTCGTACTCTGCACTTAATGCCTTGCTTGTTGTGATGGACTGTTTCAAAAATTTCTAGCGTAGCCTGCTTATTTGGTTGCTTTCCTACGCCTGCCTGCTAAGTCGCTACTTTTTTAGACTTCTAGCTGACTTTGTTTAATTTGCGTGTTGCTGCTGCTTAGCCTGCTATTAGTTTCACTCATCGCTTTCTTTCGATCGCTTCTGTTTGATTTTCTGTTTAAATTTAGTACATTTTTTATGTATAACAGCCGAAAACTAATTTTGAAATTCACATGGTGCTAAACTTTATCAATAATTTGGCTGTTCATAAGAATTCTGTCATGAAAATTAGAACACGTTTAAAATGCAGCTGACACAGACTAAGCTTTTATTAAACAATACGAAAATTTCAAATATAAAGTAAAAAATTTTAACAAAATAGTGTTTAGCAGGAAAATCAATGTTTGAGCTTTATAATAAAATTATTCTAATTTAGTTTGACGAGGTATAGTAAAAGCAGGTCTCTATTTGAAGCAAAGTCTTTAAAAGGTTAAACTCAACGACTAAAACTTTTTAAAACTTTATTTATTTTTTTCAGGTGGAGCAACAGCTCCAGTGTTCTGCGCCAGGCCTCTCCATTGATTTTTTAACTAATAAATTAAAAATACTTGATTTTGCTTCGTAAATTAAACTTTTATTTTTTTTAATGTAAAAAGATATCTAGAAATCCTTAGTCAAATAACTATGAATTTATTTTAGTATATCAAAATTAATACTTAAATAGTGACTTAATACTCATTTACTTTTTATACTGGTTCCAAATGTCAAACCTCACTTTTAAAAGGGAACGGGTCAGAAAAGCACGTGCGTCATTTTAGTACGGGGTGATTTTTTTGCACGAATTTACTTTAGCACAAAGTGAAACTTAAGTATGGAGTAACATTTTAGCACAAAAAATAACTTTAGCACGGCTGTTTTTCTTCCATAATGCATAATATTTTTACTGTTATTTTTAAAAATTTAATTATAAATCATGCAGTATGTAGACTAAAATTAAAACCAATTTAAATATGTTACAAGTTAAATCTTTAACTGGAAATTCATGTTTAATTGAAAGTACAACATTTTATTTTAAAGCAAACCGTAATTTTTTTAATAATAATATAAGACTAAATTATAAGTTATACTAACTCAATTTACACTAGATATTCTGGAGCTAAGAATAAACAGCAAAAAAAAAAGTCTTAGGCGTTTGTAAGGTAAATTTGAAACTTATACTAGATATTATGGTAAAAAATAGGAAATTTAGGGGGCCACAAACTGTAAAAGGGGAAGCCACTTGGCAACAATTTAAAACTTATTCTAGATATTTTGGAGTTGATGACAAGATGCAAAAGAATATTAGTAGGCATTTTTAATGGTATTTTAAAAACTTGTACTAGATATCAAGTAAAAATCTTATAAAATTTAGTAGGTCACAAGGAAATAATTTAAAACTTACACTAGATACTTTAGAGTTGATGATGAACACAACAAAATGTCTTAAGTGATTTTAGTAATAGTTTTTGGAGAATTTTTTTTTGATGCGGCTATAGCTTTTTAGTTTCATTAAAGGCCTTATCAAAATAAGTTTAGGACAACCTAGTTTAGGGTAAAAATTTGTTCACATCTACAAAGTGCTAACAACATTCAGCTTTTTTTTTTGATCAATTTAACAAACTTTTTGGTTTACTGTCTTAAAATGTTTTGCATTAGAGCTAAAGTTTAAAAAAAAACTGTAAGCTAGTGAATAAAAACAAGCATGCAAACATAAAAAATGATTATTTTAAGTATTTATAAATAAAAGTCTAAAAGTCGCTTTAAACATACTTTTAAAGCTGAAAACCACGTTGCAGATCAGGAATATTTTCGAAACAGAAAGTCTAATAAACTGTGACCATGTGCTTTCACCAGGGACGAAGCTAGCTCTAAAAAATTACGAATCTGCAAAAAAGAAATCAAGAATAATGTGTGATGACGTCCTAACGGGAATAGAGTTGTTTTAACTACCTTTAATTTTATATGAAAGGTAGCAGTTTTGTTAAAAGCTTAAAAAAAAAAAATAGAATGTTCAAGTATAATGAATAACTGAATACAAGGCAAGTTTTACTGCTCTTGACCCCCTATAATTCTTTATGTGTTGAAACTTTTATTAGCCTATAAAACCTTTCATTTAAAATAAAAATGTTAATTAAGAAATTAACTTTAATATTATTACTGATAGACCTAAAATATATAATTTTGAAAACAGTTTCCCCTTTTCAGAAAATATTTGCAAAAATTGTTGCTTTTATTAAAATAAAATCAAAATTTTAGGAGTTGAATAAAAAATAAAACGGATATAAAATAAAAAAGTTCACAACATTAGATAAAATTCAGATGTACAATTACTTTATTTTGTCAAAAACAATTCATAAAGAAAAGAAGAGTACACGTCTTTGTAAATGTTATTACTTGCTTTGGAAGCATAAAGATTTAAGCTGTAAAAAAAGAATTAAACATTTTCTTACTAAAAAAAGTTTGTTAAATAAAAGCTGTAAAAAAGAATCAAACTTTTTTTTTTTACAAAACAAACTTGTTAAATAAAACAACTTAGTTAAATAACTTCAAACCTTGAATGTTAAAAATTAATATTTTTTAGATACATTGTGAAACATATAAATAAATTCAAACCTTAATATTTTTAAGAATAAAATTTATTAGTTTTTTATTTTTTAAACTTTTTATGAATTTATAATACAACTATACACTTGTTAAAATAAATATAACTAACTTATTCTTTTTAATCTTAGATTGAAAAGTTATATAAAACTTATTTTAAAACTTTTTATCTTTTATTAAACATTAATTAAAGAATTAAACTGATATATTTTTTTAATTAAGTAAACCACTCTAAAATTTATGAACTTATTTTAAAACAACAGATACATTCAATATTCTGATACTTTTAAAGAAAATATAAAATAAAATAATCTTCATATTGTAAACAACAATGCTTTTAGAAAAATAAAATTTACAGTAATATTCAAAAACAAGTTGAAACAAACTTTATATTTTACATATTTGTCTGAAAACATCATTTAAAGAGCTTTTTCTTGAAGTACTCATCTGGAACTCATTGTAACAAACTGAACTTCAGATTGATTGACTTTGTTAGTAGCTTTGAGTGTCAATGGTATCAAGTGGGTGGTTTTACTTTCAAATGATAATTGCATAATTTTACCTTACATAAGTTTTAAACTTAGTTTTAAAAATCTGTGAAACAACTAAATTTGTTAAAATCCACACATAGTGTACCAAGTTTATAGTAGAAATACAAATAAAACTTAAAAACAATTTTCAAAATGTAAAGCTGACTAAAAAATACAAATGTACTAATTTAATGTTTTTTAATTTTGTAAACTATTTAAAAATTGTAAATATAAAGATAAAAAAAAAACAGAGATAATGAAAAACCTTTGAAAGTTGGGAATAAAACCAAAAACTCTGAAAAAATTCTCATTTAATAAACCAATATGCATAGAAAACAAACTCATTGTAAGCAAATAATATAACAATACAAGTAAAATAGGTATTAACAACAGCTCAACCCTATGACCAACACCAATTCCAAAACTTTATTTTTGAATTTTTCTTCTTATTTTTTGAAATAAGACTCACTTTTCAAATTTATCAATGTTTTTTTTTACAAAATCGGTTATAAAATAAAAATTTTTTAAAACTAGCTAGCAAAATCTCATTCAAACCTAGAAAAACATCTGTTATGACATAATTAACAAACCTAAATGTCTTTAGTTTTTCATAGATAAAAAAAAACTATACTGAGTCAGCCTGAGTTCAAAAATAAAACTCTAAATATCCTAGAGTTATCCAGTATACTTTGAGTGTGTGGCTACAATGTACAATTTTAATCTTTTAACTTTGCTAAAAAATGCAATAAAAACTTTAACTAAGGTAAGCATTTATAAATTCTTTAAAATCAGTTTTAATTAAAAAATAAAGTTCTAAAATATAATAAAAAACTATAATTTGCTTATATTAATCTTGAAAAATAAAGAATTTAACTTACTAAGCATTTATAGAATATTTAAAACAAGTTTTATTTAAAAAATAAAGTTCTGAAATAAAAAAAAATAATAATTTGTTTATATTATTCTTAAAAAAGTGTTCATATTGTTGAGTTTTTCAAGTATTTTTCTTGTTGCAAGCTATTTGTCTTATTGTGTTATTTTTCTTATTTAATAGATTCAACTCAGAGAGTCAATTTGATTTAAAACAAAAGTTAATTCTTCATGTTACTTTACTTTGATATTCATCTGTTCTAAAATTATATTTTCATAAATCTTCTATTTGTTTTTGCTCTTTTGTAAGACTAAAAAAATTTAAATTTCAAAATATGTAAAGTTCTTTTTGACTCACCACAAACAATTCAATAGTACAAGATCCTCTCTCACACTTAGTTTTTTTTTATTCTCTAACATCATTTAAACCAAATCTACAGCCTCAAAATGGATTTTTTTACAATAGTTTATTATTAGATAATAGATTTTTACACCAAGCTATTTGTATACAATTTAGATGTATTCAATATGTTCAATATTTACGACACTAAAAGTGCTAGAAATTCGTAAAAATAAAATTATTTTACAGAGTGCAAAACTAAGTATAAACGAATACTTGAAGCTAAAGAAACAAGGTCTTAAAAGCTGAATAATCGAAAGAAAAGCAAGTTTTTTCGCACAAATTTTTACGTTTCTGTAGATTTGCAGAAACGTACCAAGATACGTGCCTGGCTTTCACTAACATATAAAACTTGGTTTAAACATTAATTAAAAAATAGTATTTAATATGTGTTAAAATCTACTAAACGATTGCAGCATTTAAAAAATAGATAAAAATAATTACTCAACATTCATACCTGTGCAAATCCCTATGATAAACATTTTTAAAAAGTTTCAATATGTTACTGGTATTTTTGTCTTAGTTATTAATAAATATTGTCTTTTTCTATCACCCTATTAAGTTTTAAGATCCTTTAATTTAATTTAAAATGAATCATTGTGACTTAAAATTGTTCACCACCTTTTGTGACTTATTTGTACTAATACATTTTCAGTTTTGTTGTGATTTTATGTACTAAATTTTGTCACTTTTATTCTTAATTTGTTTTCTAAACTTTGTCACTAACTTTCTTTGACTTTTTTGCTTATATTTTGCCAACATGTTGTTATCTAATTAGGACTTAAATTTTGTCTCCACCTTCTGTTGTTCACTTTGACTTAAATTGTGTCAATAACTTTCTGTAACCTCTATTGCTTATTGGTTTTCCTAACTCCCTATTTTTTCTTGTTATAGGTACAGTCTCAAATTCTTTTAAATGGGTAGATAGTAATTGAGAGTATTGTTTCTTAAAAACTAGATGCAAGATTTATTGTGAATATTCTCTAAATCTACCATTTAATAAGATCGACTGTGTAATAAAGTATTTGCTTTAGCTTTGTAAATTGTTGTAAACTAAAAGGAAAAGATTATCATAAACTATTCAAGTTTTACACTGGAAACAACAAACTAATGAATAAACTAACAAAATATGTTAATGTAAGGAGGTTAACTAGAAAGAATAGGGCAATTACAGTGACCTATAATTGACGTCTACGGTTGTTTTTTTTTTGCGATGCTAGGTGATAAAATTAGGAATTCAAAAAAAAAAAAAGTAATTACTTATTGAGATTTAAGAGTACCTTTAGTTAGACTTAAGTATTTTAGTCAAGGTTACTTTTGTACAAAAATGTTAAATACTTTTAATTTAGACTTTGTAACTAAAACAGAATAAAAGTTTAACTAAAACCTAAAAAAAGTGATTGAAAGTAAAATTTTCAGCCTAGAAATGTTTGAATATCTAACCGTTTACCACTTAAGTACCTATAAACCTTTGTTTTTCCGCGACTAATCAAAACTCAATAATGAAATTGTGTGTGTTAATTTTAATTGCTTTATATTTCATTATTTTTTCGGTATTGTAGACTTTTTATCATGATTAACAAAGTGCTAACTCTTTGTTCCAAATCTCATCAAACGGAATTATAAAGCCTCAAAACTTTTTTATTTAACCACGTATGAAACGTTGTGAGAGTATTTGTAAATATTGCATAAAAGTTATATTGTGTGGATTGATTATATATAAAATAGTACCTCCAGAAAGTTTTAAGTCAAATATAAAAAACTATTTTACGCTTCATCTGGCATATTCGAGATATTTATTAGTCTATTTTTAAGGTATATTTAGTTTTAATAAATTTAACTATTGATATAAAAATTTCGTTACAAAGCGATTTTTAAAAATATATTAAATAGAATTCAACATAAAGTTTTTATCTTTATGTTTTTCAGTAGATTCTGAAGTACTTAATTCCTAAAATAGTGTTTTTGAAGTAATTTTTCATGAATAATTTGATGACCAACTAAACTTTCTACTTTTTCTTAATTTTAAATTTCTAACAAATACAAAAAGAACATCTATTGTAAATTTCATAGCATTTATTAAACTTGAGATCTTAATCTAATTCCAAAAAACAAAACATACATAAAGTTAACGTTATAAGCAGATCCAGCTTTAACTAAGTTATCGCAAGCAACAAAAATAAATACTTAAAAATTAACACTATTTGCAAGTACATATTTAGTTAAGTTTATTAAAAATTAACTAGCTCTTTAAAGACTTAACCTAAGTAGTAGTCTTGGAAACAATATAAAGCCAAATCTTTTATTTTCATGCTATATTTAATTTAATTTATAAATTAAACAAATCTTTTTCATGCAATCAAAAAAGTTGTAAGCGATATTAAAAACTACTTATTATATTTCTAGCACTATATAAAGATATGAAAGAACGGAAGTACTAAATATAATCTAATTTTATAATATTTTTTTTAATTAAGTAATATTTGCCATTATAAAAACTTTTTATAAATTTCTCTACCAATAAGATTTGAAAGTACTAAAGCAGGGGTCGGCAGGCAGTTGGTGCTCGCGGGCCTAATTTCAAGTTTCCAAAATCTTTGCGGGCCACAGTTTCAGTTTAAGTGACCTTTAAAAAAAATTTTGGTTTTAGTTTTAGTCACACTAAAGAAAGTTTTACTTTTTTTCAGATTATTATTTTAAGTGACTTTTAGCTACACATGAAACGCCTGTTTAAACTATACATATTTATTGGAATACAATTTACATTGTAAATATACTTAAGTTTTAACAAACCACTTACTGTCTTTAACAATAAACAAGTTAAACTTAAAGTTTTAATTATTTTACTTACAATCTAGTTTTCTTTGAAAAACGAGCTTTAAAAACATTTTTAGGGCACTTCTATATATTTTTTATATAGTGAACCACTTTTTCATATTTTAAAAATATTAATTTTCGAAAAAAAATTTTGCTTTTTAATCTCAAAAATTCAGTAATTAATTGAATAAATAAAATTTATACGTATTTGTATGGTAAAAAATCTAAAAAAAAGTTTTCAACATAATTAACACCCAAATACTTTAATAAAATATCTTATTAATATTAAATTAGTCTTTTACATGGTTGCTATTTAAAAAGCAAAAATGAATGAGTTATATCACACCTGTCTAAGTTTATAAAAATTTTAAAAAGCTAAAAACTTGCTTTTACTCAAATATAAACACCTAACTTAAATGTTATCATTATAAAAAGTACATAATGTGTAAGTAGGCTAGAAAAAAAAAAAGTTAAACTACAGTCATAAAAACTATTATAAGAATTCGAAGATTTAATCAAACTCTTTAAAATAAAAGTTTTAAACACACCTGAGTTTTGAAAACTTGTCTTAAACAGGTTAACCTAGTCTGAGTTTTTCAAAATTTAAAACTAGCCTGTTTGTTTAGCAAACCTGTTTAGAAGAAAGTTTACAAAATAAAGAGACAAAAATGTTTATCATTAATTAATTAAATATATTTAAAAATGTATATTATAAGTCAGCTTAAATGGACAATTAAGTTTCTTTAATAATTTTAACTAAAGTATAAAAATACATTAAACCATTAATGAAGTAAAAAAATACTTTTTTATTGAGCATTATAGCAATTGTTTATCTGCAATAAATTTTTACGTTTAAAAAGAGTAAGTGTGAAATTAAAAGCAATGAAAATTAAAAAACGTTAGTTAAGAGTTATTGCAAGAAACGAAATTAAAAAAAAAACAAATTACCTAAGTCGGTTTCAACAAAGCACATAACTATTTTCCGATAACTACAGAATCATCAGAAAATAATTGTTGAGGCAAGATATAAAATAGCAAAAGGCTTAACTAAAATTGATATACCGTTTGGTGTTAAAAACCCTTTATTAAGAAAATGTGTTGGCGGTAGTAAAAATAAGTTTAATTCTTCAATGGCAACAAGAACTCAAGTTTCGTGTTTAGAAGATGTCTGAAGATTATAAAGCTGCAAAAATCGAATCAATCTGTTAAGATGAGAGCACTGATACAACATATATTGCTCATCTGAGGATTTTTATAAGAGGTGTTTTTAATAATTTTTAAATTTTAGAAGAACTCCAAAGTTTAATTTTAATGCAAAGCACAACAATAGATAAAGACATTGTTTTAGCAAAAGTGCAATGCACCAGCATAAAGGGTGTTGATTTTAAGTTTTTGTAAACAATGTTGCTACTGCAATTATTGCTAGATACATGATGGTAATATGATATTGTTTAAAACTAGGTCTTGAACTTATGTTGTTTATCAATTAACATCATTTATTAATAAACCAGGAAGTATTTTGTGCGAAAAGAACAAGTTTAAAAAAATTATTAAATTAACAATTTAAGTAGTGAACACATTTTTGTCAAACAAACTTTATAACCGACAGTTTCAAAAAGTAGTAGAAAAAAAAAAGTCAATACGTTGACCTAGTTTAGTTTTAGCTTGTCTTTGTTTAGTTTTTATTTGATGTCATAACGATTCAATGAGTTAAGAAATGAAATAGGGTTTTCTCTTAAAGCTAAAAGTATAAATATTACTGCTTATAAAGATAAAAACTTGATACTATTATTAGTATTTCTTGAATGTCTTACATCCCAAGTTAAAAACCTAACTTGGTATTACAAGGAAAAAAAAAGTTGTTCTATGAGATACGGTTCAATACCATACTTTTGAAACAAAGTTAAGACTATAGGGGTTTCAAATAAAAAAAAAACTATACAAAATTCAACAACCGTTAAAAACATCAAACTAAAAACAGATTCTGACTTTTTAGATGCAATTAAAAACTTATCGGACGAATTTTCCATATGATTTTTTGACCTTCAATTACTAGAAAATAAACTAAATCCTATAAAACTTCCACAAAAAAGTATGTTGATAAAGTGTAGCGCACATTTACAACCATAGTATAATACCTGCAATAGCTTGATTGAAATTGTTTTTTTTTAAGATATTGAATACAATAGTTTATTAAGGACCGCGAAAGATTTACAAAAAAAAACAAAAATTGCCAAAAAATAATGTTTGAAAATTAAAATATATGCCTAACAAAAAATATTCTAATGTATGTCATGTATATTATTTTAAGTGTGTCTCTACACACTTAGTTATTACTTTTATAAACATAAATGATAATAATTTTTTTTTAACTTGAGTTAGTTTAACTTAGTATAAAATAAAAAAGTGTTTCAAAAAATGAGCATCTGAGTACATTTGTGTGCATAGAATTTAACTTAAAGTGCTTAGAAAACATTTTAAAAATCAAAATTTGTTATAACCAAAATATAATAAACCTAAGCTTTTATTATTACGTAATTTTCAATGTGTTTTTGTGCACTTAAGTATGACATATAGTTATGAAACATCTATAAGAGAAACATAGGTACAAATTACATGTTAAACTAGATAATTAATTTGTAAAGAAATGACATTTTAGTTTATTACTTTTGTACATAATGGAAATGTTTACGTTAAGTTTAATTATTAAATAAGTATTATATGTATAACCTACTAAATCCAAGCACTTCTTACACTCTGTTGCAGATAATAACTTGCTTATAAAAAGAAAATTATTATGAAACTGTGAAAAAAGTATTAGTCGAATGCTAATCTGTCTTTTTCACATTTCTTAGCCAAAGTAGTGAAGTCTTTTAATATTTTTTTAGGTTTTACAGGAATTAAAATGAAATTAATCAAACTAAATCCAACTACCGATAAAAGTTTAAGTAATATATATTTTTGCTCAGCGGGCCCAACTTACATGCTCGCGGGCCACAGAATTTTAATTCGCGGGCCGTATTCAATTCATAAAATAAACATGCTCGCGAGCCGCAGTTGGCCCGCGGAACGCACTTTGCCGACCCCTGTACTAAAGTCTCTAGCTTAGGTATAAAAAATAAGTTTTATCATTAGTTGTGTTTTGTTATTTAAGTATATATTTAAAATTTTGTTCTTTTATTGCTAAGAACATGTGCTGGATAAATTTAAATCAAAGAGTTTATTTTTAGGTTAAAATTATTTTTAACTATTAATAATTTTTCAATTCGTTTGTTAAAAGTCCATTAAAAAACATAAAAACTTATTTAGTTTCTATTTTTCCTTATTTCATTAAATCTTAAAATCAAATCCTATTTTGATTAAATTAAATTTTGTTTTTACCTATTGTAGACTAAAGTACTGTAATAAGATGCAAAAAGTTAAAAATTCATTTTGTCATATATGTATCTTATTAAATTTATAGGATAACAAAAATTATTATTAATCAATAATTGATTATTAACGGATTTTATTGATAAGATTGTTAAAAAGTTTGCCGTTATTAGAGCTAAATGATAAATATTAAAACATTTTTTTTACTACAGTTTCTGGATAAAGTTAAAATATACAGTGTTTTTACATTACTCAAGAATTTAGTTGTAATTTTCCGCTTAAAAAAAATTAAGTAGATAAGTAAAAATAAATTCATTATAAATTAACTAATTAAAAATATAAAGTATATTCAATAAACAAAATTAAAAATGATAAGAACCATCAAAAAATCAGTCTCAGTCTTTTACTATAGTCTTTATTCTATTGAATAAGAATTGTAAATGTTTGTATTTTAATATACCAAAGATCTTTTTGAAGTTTTTTTAAAAGACTAATTTTTTTGATGGTTCTAACCAACTTTTATTTTGTTTAGTCAATATACTATATATTTTTAATCTTACTGTAACACAGGCTGACAAAAATATATTTTTAGCTTTAAATAGTGTAAATTTTGTTCAAATATAATATAATTCTTATTAGTATAGTCAAGTAACTATTAAATTTTAGTAGTTAGAACTAGCTAAGAATGAGAATTAATCTTAAAATGAAACTGCACATTAGCTGTATACTATTAGCAATAACAGTTTTATCTAAAACAGTTTGAGGTAGAAGCTGATGGTTAATAAGCATTCAGGGTTGTACTCTCTGATTATTTTAAAATACTTTTGATGTTAATGTTTATAATTTTTTAGTATATTAGGAAAACATTAATGTAAAACAGAACTGTGTTGAGCTGGCTTTTTTTTTGAATTTAATAAACAATTTTATTATATTCTCAATAAGTTTTTACCAACCTAGATTAAATTTAAGTACTAAAATCTTAACACAATAATCTTTTTTTTCTGTTGTTTACACTATTAAAAGCTTTCGTAGTTTTGTTGAGTTCTAAATATTTTCATAGACATAACGTCATGACTTAAAAGTCATATGAATATAATATTTAATGTCAGGGTTTACTGTGTAAAGTTAATAACAATCTTTACCAGTTATGAAGACATAACAATTGATTACACTTTTAATCTAAAGAGTAATACAGTAAAAATATATTGACTTAAAATAAACATAACTTATAAAAATTTAAGCTTTTATTCAGTTACTGCTGATTAAGTTTGATAAAGTTATCTTGTTAACTTGTCTGCTATTGAAAATAAAACAAGTATTATAAAAAGAATTATTCTATCTATTCGTTCTTGATCTTTGGTATCTTTTAGCTTTATTAATAAAATATACATAAAACTACAGTTTACTTATGAAACAAATTATGAAAGAATAGACTTATTAAACAAACGTTTACCTTAAAAATTGTTTACTAATTGTTTTATACTACTTACAAAAATTGTTTTAAAATCAACTTTAAACAAAATATTAAGCAATAAAAGTTGAACTTATATTTGTACGAAAACATTAACGCCTTTACATTCCTTTCTTTAAAAACTTATGACTTACTTACAATTCAGGTGATTTTAATAGCGTGAAAACGTTTAAGTTAGTTTAAATGTCAATTTATTAAAAATGCTAGCTAAAAAACTTTATATTTGATCAAAGTTTACAGTTTTGCAACACTAAATCAACAAACTCAAAAGAAAAATCTATATTTTTTACTAACTAGTAGGAGTAACTAGTACTCATTTAATATTTTTAAAAGCTTGTTTTTTTAGTGTAGACGTAGATAAACAATAAACTTGTTTTAAAAAAAATAATAAAAGAAGCTAAAAAATTGGATATTTTTAATAACTGTTGAAGAAAATGTGAAAAAATGTTAAAAAGTAATTAAATTTGATACAAGCTATTCGTGTTATTTGCACTCATATAAGCATTTCAAATGCTGAGCAATGGTTGCAGCAATATTTGCTAAATTGTTTGCAGCATTTTTAAATTCCTTGTAATGTTTTACAAAGAATTACATTAAAAGCTTATTTATATTCCTAAATCGCTTCGTTATTTTGAAAATTCCAAGATCATATAGTTTTATAACCTTAAAATTTTGTAATGTAATTTTTAACTAAAACGCCTTCGTCAGTTTCAAATTTCAAGGTTTTATGGCTCTAATAACTAAGTAAGCTAAAACTTTAAAACGGCCTTAGTTAGTTGTTAGACACAATATTTATCAAATGCATGCATGATAAACCAAAATACCTAAATAAAACAATTTTAAGGTAGACCTTTTAATTTTCAACCCTAATATTAAAGAAATTTGTATTATTTAAATGAAACTACTGGTTTTTAAGTCTTGTTAAGTATTGATGGTAGTCTAAAGTAGTAAAATGTTTATGGGTGTCTCATTTATATATCAATCAATAATAAAAAGCAATTTTAATGTTATATCATATAGTTAGTTTTGTTATGCTGCATTAACGTTTTTTGACAGACAATTTTAACTTTTAATGTTTTAAATTAATCACAAAGGATAAAAGTAAACTTTTGTTCGTAACGTTTATTATTTAGAATAAAATCAAGTGTTATAAAAGATTTAGAATTGTCTCTCTTAGTTTTCAATACTTTTATCGTTAAATCCCTGACTAAAGTATTTATTAATAAATCTTATAAACTAGTTTTTTAATTTACTTTAGAATAAATATGTTAAACAAAAAGTTATTAAGGAAAGCCGTTATAATTGGGGACTTAAACACATTCTTATTCTAATATTTTAACTAACTGTTACTGGTTAATTTGTTGTAGCACTAGCTTATAAAAGCTTGAAAACAGGCTCTAAATTCAAATACTACGAAGCAATACTTCACTCGAAAAATCGTTTTATTACGAAATTCACAATAAAATACGATAGATTAGATACACAGATAGATTTTATTCAAAATGCTTTAATTTTAGTAAAAATTCTAGTTGCGTATAAAACAATAAAAGCGTACTTAAAAAGTGCAAACTCAAGCTAAAGATTACTATAGTATAGATGGTTTAGAACTTGAATTGCAATCTATTTTTACTTAATAGAATTAACTGATTTAGTTACTTTTGCTTTCAATTTTTACAGGTCAAACCTAAATTCAATGTTTTGCTTAACAATGGTTTGTTTGCACAACTGAAAGCGTTCGAGAATTTCTGCAACAATTGCAGCATTAATTGCAGCGGTTTAAATTTTGTTGCAAAATTTACCAAAAGCATACGTCATAAAAAACATAAATTCCTAAAACTTTGTTTAGTTCCAAGGTCATGAATTTAAGTTGCAATAAAACAAAACAAAAAGTAAACACAAATCATACGTTTTATACTGCATAAATACGTATTGTTTCGAACCAGTACTTTTTTCTAAAAAGTAATAAAAAACAACACATAAAAAAATTACCAAAATTATATCAATTAAGTATAACAATCAGTAGTGTTATTTCAACAGATAACATTTTAAGTTGTCTGTCGTGAAAACTGTTTTTTACGGCTAAGTTTATAGTTTAGTTTTAAACTTAATACTTAAGATGCAAAAGTTTTTCAAACATAAAAATTTACTGATGTTTTTTAAACACTTAATGCTGATACCCTTGATCAATAACTAAAATTATAAAAGTATACAATGTTTAAAAGTTACTGCATATAAGTTTTTGTCACATTGGTTTAATATCTAGGGAGGTATAAATTCAAAAGTTTTAAAAAAACTAGAATGAAACATTGTATTGAAGTAAAACTGTATATGTATTCAAGAAGATAATATCCCTTATTTAAAAAACCATACTTTTTGATAAAAGTTAAATATCTAAAGTTTCTTTTTTATCTAGATAAATTACAAAACAGTTTTACTAAAAAAATTGTTAAAAAGTGATTATAAGTTCTTCAAATCTTTATAAAAAAAACTTAAAATTATAAGATAAAAGTATTTCTTTTTTAACCAAAAACTATTAAGCCTAACAAGGAATTATTTTAGTAAACGAATTTTAATTGATATTAAAAGTCTATAATGCGCAATAAAAAAGCTTTTTAAAAATTTGTATAATCAGTTTGAATTCAATGTTTTTTAATAAGTAGTTTAACTAAATTTACTTAAAGTTAGTCTTAAAGTTTTACAAGTTTTAACTTTTGAAACAGAAATACATTTAATGTTACAAAAAAAGTACAGCTCTACAATGAAATTCGCGTGAGTATTCGCGTTATTTGCACAAATAAAAAAACTTTAACAAAACTGAGCAACAATTGCAGCAATAATTTGCTATATTGTTTGCAGTACTTTTAAATTCCTTGTAAAGTTTAACAAAAAATTATGATAAAAATTTGTTTAAATTCCTAAAGCGCTTCGTCATTTCTAAAACTTCAAGGTTATATGGCTTAAAATTTCCTATAAAAGCTGGAATTTACGAAAGAATGGCTATCATAAAATCAGCAGCTACTAGTTCACTTATGAATAAAATTATAGTTTTATTCATATTTATAACTCTAGTTTTTAGCAAGATAGGATAGAATATATAATAAATTTTTACTATTATGAAGGCATAAGCCTTTTTTTTGTTTGTTACCTCTACAAACTAATAGCTAGTTTAGTTTAATGAATTTAGTTTTATTATCATTAGCTGTGTATCGTACACTTAAATATTTAAATATTTCAAGTTTTAATTTCAACTGATTTAATTAGAAAGTTAGGGTGATAATGAAAGTACTTATGAGTACAATTTTTTTTCAAATTACTTAAATATAATAAACAAATTACTTTATTATACTAAAAAACATTAGTAAAACAATTAATATGTTGCTTACAATTATGTTTACAACTGTAGTACAACAAATTTATTTATGCGTTTTAAAAATATATATAAATTAAAGCAATGTATATAATATAGCTCATAATTGTTTAAATAGAAAGGTTAAATAATAACTTATTATATTTTGAATAAAAAGTTGTTTTGAAAAAAAAAATTGTTTGTAATTTTTTTTTTTTTTAATAGTTTAATATGTTTACTCAAAGAGCTGTTATTATATAAAACTAACTTTTCATCTTAAAATTAAAAAGTAAGTTGTAAATGTCTGTTTTGGTTAAAAAGTACTTTAAGATAAAATGGTTAATAAAATTATGGCTTGGAATTTTTCAAATACTCTAACGAAATAAATAGTTTTTTTAATAATTATTTTGTTTTTTAAGATATTGCATTTAATCTTTCTTTTTTGATAAACAAGTATGTATTTTAATATGATAAATTTAAACTGATATATACTTTTACGACTAATGAGCAAGTTAAAACCGATATAGTATTACTAAAAAAATTACTTGACTATATAAAACTTCAAATTTTGTGCCAATTTAGAAAGAAAAAGTTTTTGGTTTATTAAGTTAACTTTAATAAACAAAAAAAAAAACTAAGGAAATAAAATAAATATTTATAAAATACTTAAATACTAGTTGTTTGAATAAGTCATAAGTTCATAGGAGAAACCTTTAAATATTATTAATCATATCACTAGAAAAATTTCAACAATAATTACACTTTTTAAGACTTGAACTCTAAACTATTAGATAATTTTATGTTTAAATATTCATTTAGCAAACTAACACACATTCATTGGTAACTATTAATTATTTTAAAAACATAAAGTTAATTTAAATTTTTTTATAAAATTTATTTTTACAATGCTTTTTAAAGTTGTAAAATGTCTGTTATAATTGAACTAAATTAATCAATTTATTAAAGCAATTGAAAATAAATACTTTTATAGTTATATGATATAATGCAATCTAGTACAATATAATCATTTATTACAAAAAACAGTAATGATCTGTGCGTTTATTATTTTACTTTGTTCTAAACTAATATTTAATCTACAAATTTCAATAGAAATTAAACAAGTGTACAACAGTTTAAACGTATTTTAAAGTATAAGTTTACAAAAATATTAATGTAAGGTAAGAGTTATTGACAATGAAATTACATTATATTTATATTTAACAGTAACAAAGTTTAGTTTTTGTAACAGAAGTATAGAAATATTACTTAAACCGCTTGTAATAATTAAAGTTTTTGTTTTTTGTAGAAAACAACAAATAAGGTTATTTCAACAATAAGTTTTAGTTAACAAGGAGCTGTTTTTTGGTTTTTTATTTGTTTTGTGTTTAAAGCTAATATTTATTTGCAGTCTCAGCTTCAGTTATAAGCAGAAAAATTAAAGTTTTTGTTTGAGGGACTATACTTGGTTGCACAATTTTTTCCAAATGTCTGCAATTACTTGTTTAAAATCCTTAATGTAGGTAATGTTGAATTTAAAAGTACAGTACTAAGTTTTAAACTATCTGAAGGTTGTAACTAATCTACTAGTAAACTTCTTTATTGCAAATCTTTTAATTTGAATATAGCATAGTGTTGTTAAAACTTAACAATATTTCCAAAATTAAACTAAATTAAGTTACTTTTTAAACAAAACTAACTGAATTTTAAAATGTTTCAAACACAGATTTATTAATTTTTTATTAATATATTTAATTAAAAACACGACTTACTCAAATTAGCTTTAACTTATACCTTTACGTTTAAAGCAAATAATGTTATATATTTTAAACTCAAAAGGCTTGTTAAGGGTCGTTGCTAAAGTAATTTATTAATAAAATTTTCAAATAAAAATTTAACATACCATAGGTAAGAGGTTTAACTATCAATTTTTCGTAAACACAATATAAATGCTTAATTATTCAAGTTTTAGTTTAAAAACAAATAATATAACAGTAAAAGTGTTTAATTAAAAGAAAAATTCTTAAAAGTGTATAAAGTTCAACAACTATTGTCATTAAAAATACAAACTATACAAACTAAAATATTATCTAGATACAACATACATACGTACATTTTTTGTAAAAACAATATAATATTATTAAAAATACTTTACAAAACATAGAATTTTATAAAAATCGAAGCAAAAGTAATTAAAATAAACTTTTTGTATATAACTATATTAGTTACATTTTTTCAGTTCAAAAATAGTTAAGCACTCTTAAAATTGTATTTTATACTTTTTTGTTGTAAGTTTGTTTTTACATTAATACTACACAATCAAATCATGTGAACTTTGTTTATACAATGAAATCAATCTAAATCGGCTATGCATGTTGTGCTCAAAAATTACTTATGTACAAAGTACACTAGATTGAAATAAAAGGCAATCAGTGTGATGTAAACAAAATAATTGAAAAAACATAAACAACATAAGCTTGGTTTATTTATCTTCCTACGTTTCAAACGACTGCTTTTTTATTTTTTTATTTCTTTTGTAGAAAGATGACTGATTTTTGTTGTGGTAATTAGCAAGCTCTTCCAACTGATTAGTGCTGACATTCAAGCAGTTTAGATCACGCTGAACACACAACTTTTGCCAGCTTATGCGTCTGCCAACTCTCGCTGTACAACAGAGACTCTTTGGCTCGTTGCCAATTTTCATAAAATGACCGAGGCAGAGAAGCCTGCGCTGGCTGAGAGTAAACATAGTGGTGAGACCATCTCGTCTTGACATTTTCTCTTTGATTTGTTTCCATGTAATTCTAAGGTTACGAATGAGATATCGTAAGATGATATTTTATCCCCTTTTTTTTCTGCACACTTGAAATAACGTAACTTTTTAAGGACTTTATTTTAAAGTACTGCGTTCACAAACACAATGAATGTTAAACTTTGCGCGAACTCTTAGTTTTAGATTCTCCGAAGCTTTTATTGTTAGGCAGGCGAACATGTCTGAAGCTTTAACAAAGCAACCACTGGTTTCTGTTTCCAATGAGAACCAATTGAACTCAGTAGATGATTTTTTTCTTAGTGAGTTACAAGTGAAGCATTGTTAGCAAATAGGAGGTCAGGTGGTGCGAAACTTTTTCACCTCTTAGATGCGCCATGTCAGGCCACTGTCAGTTCTGGTGTTGAGCTTTAATTCCATACCCGACAATCTGAATGCGCGCTTCACTGGAACTTGAAAGAAAGTTTCTTAATGAGTTGAGCAAACTATGCTGTAAATAATTTTTAACTTAAAATGAGTCGGAAAAGCTACGTTTGTATTGGATGGTTGTCGTTGTAGTTGTTTAAAAACATTTAACAATTTGAATAAACTTGGAGGACACCCAGTCTTTAAAAATGACGCTAGCAATCCTTTTTAACAACATACATAAGAACTATATTAGCAAGTTGTTAAACAAAGTGCTGTACAAAAAAACGTTTATTGAATTTGTCTTGTAGTTGTCGTGCAGAGAAATCAACATCAGCAGTATAGCGTTCAGACCTGAATTTACATTGCATTTCGACACAAACTCTTTCAGATAGTTTCTCCAGTAACCATGAAGCAAACCATGAAAAAGCTTAACTACATCGATAATCTGATTAAATATCATGCAGATGAGGTGATAAGCAAAACTTGCAAAGGAGTATCAGGTCGGCTGGTATTACGACACTGCCTCTTGATTTTCAAGGAGCCGTTTCATTAATAGTTTTTCAGTAGCTTTATAGTTTAATGTTTTTCAGTAGTTAGTTTGTAGTTAGTTTGGTTTATAGCTAATTAGTCGTTGGCAGACTGTTCGTGTATTAAGTATATCAAAATTAAAAATATTCTGTTCATTAAAGAAAAGATAAAATAGTGTTGAACCCATAAACCTAGCTATTCATTATCATGGTATAAGATTTCAACGGTTTAAAATCACAAAGCTTTTCGCTTTTTTTTGATGATCTGTTTTTCTTAATACACCATAAATAGACTTTGCTTAACCTCTGTAAACAGTAATTTAAAGAATACCTTATAACAAAAATTATGTAGTGTGTTTTATTGCAGTTCTTTAAAAATTATTTCCAGTTTCACGTAGCCTTTTAACACTTGTGTTACTTGGGTGCTGTTGGTAGTTAAAAGCATTTTATATGCTGTTTAGCTTATAGAAAGCAAATTGGGGTACAAAAACTTTGCTTATGGCAAAACTCACATAGCTGTAAACCGCAAGAGTTTAGTTTTGATACTACAAAAATGTCTTGGACAGGGAGCCAAAAATACGAGATCAGATACAAAAAGTTCATTGAAATAGCCTAAAATAACATGTTTGTGTAATTTGTTCCATACTAAAGTTACACACTAAAATTACACTAAAATTTATTATGAAACTTATCTTTCACTTGCTCGCCAAGTATCAATACATGTTGTTTTTGTTAAAGAGTTGATGTTTTTTTTTGTATGTAAACAAAGAATGGCAGTATGTGTAACCACCAGACCCAACTTCCACAGGTTGTAGTAAATATCTTCCCTTATTCAATTTCGAAGCCTTTTCAAGTTAAATTGGTGGTTTAAAATGACAAAATACTAGTAATAAAACACTTTTACTATTTAAAGTTACACAGCTAGTTAAAATAAAGTCAGTCATTTTAAATATTATCTACTTGTAAGAAAACACTTTTACTAGTTTAATTCCCAGGCCATCTAAATTGTAATAATTGGTTCAAAATGACTATCTATTTATAATGAAGTATTTCAAACTAGTAACAAAACATTTTTGTTTGTTCAATTTCACAGTCATTTAAAATGAAATTAGGCGTTAAAATGACCATTAACTTATCATAAAGTATTTATATTGATTTAATTTCACAGTCATTTAAAATGAAATTAGTCTTTTTACTGTTCTCACTTCTCGCCAACTTCCAATGCGACGGGGACGAAACCGCAAAAAGCGGCGGTCTCCCTTCCCGCGGTCTGCCCGGAAAGCGCGACCAGAAGGGAGAGGGCGGAGCAGATGGGCTGAGGGGGTTCACCGGAAAAACCGGCAAGCAGGGCGTGAAAGGTCGGTTGAAAATTGGTTTTAGTTCTAGCCAGTTTAAAAGCCTTTTTTTTTACACACATGTGTATTTGATAGTTTTCAACTTTCTTTTATATTCTAAATATTTAAAATGTTTTTTGATCTTTTTTAAGTTTTGATTAATACGATATAGTTTATTGTTTGTTCTTTAATATTGATTTTTACTTTAATGTATACTTGATAGTCTTGTGTTTTTAAACTAATGTGTTGTATTCTAAATAGCTTTTAAGTCTATTATGTTCTTAATATGCTTCGATTTAAAAAGTATATATACAAAATATATGTTCTTGAATAATATATTATAAGTAAATCAGGAATAAAAATTATTTAGTTAATACAAAAATTTATTATATAAATACATTTTCAAATCTCTAAGAAGAGTTATTATTAGTTAGGTCTATCTTTATTTGCAAAACTTTACACTATACTTTACTTTGTTATGATGTCATTTAGCTTATAAAACTGATTTTAAATACAAAGACAAATAAATTGTTGATAATTTTAGTTTTTTTTTGTTGTATTTAGGTGAGTCTAGTGTTGACTACAACATTATCGACATAGACCATCTAAAACACGAAAACAAGAAAATAAAAAAGAAATTTCATATTTTTAGTAACCACATAGAACATTTAGAGCGTGAATTGAAACAGCTCAAAGAAGAGCACCAAAATTTGACTCATGACCATAATAAACTGAAAAAAACCCACAAGAAATTGAAAAATCTTATGTACACATATATGGGAGGTTGTTTAAATTCAACGTATTCACATTTATAGTCATAATTGTAAACTAAAAAATTTTCATACCTTATAAGGTCATATTTTAATAAATATATTTTTTTACAATGTATGCAAGTATGAAACTAAATAAACTTTTAAAAAGTATGAAAGTTACTTTACTTTTAGTTACTTATAATATATATATATGTACATATATATATACATTAATCAAAATGTTAAGTTGTAAATAAACAATATTTAAACATTCTCATCTCTAGGAAAGCCTTGTGCTGTAAAAGACATTGAAATCAAGAATGGAAGTGTAGGTGACATTATAGGCAATCTTATCCCAACCGGTACAAAGATATCTGTCGTTTGCGACCCTGGTTACCACCTTGTAGAAGAAAATCCAGTTTGCCAAGACGGAACTTTTTCAAAAACAAGCAAAGTTATAGATATTTGCGAACGTTCGTAACTTTATTGTTTTAAGTTTAAATAACTATAAGAATTTTGATAAATTTACTATTAAGACAGATTTACAAATGGAAAGTCTAAACCAAAAAATTAAAAACTAAATAGTAATTAACTTGGCTACATAAGCTAGGTTTTGTAAAATATGTTTAGTTTAAGTTGGAATTTACTTACAGTTTTAAAGATAGACATACTTTTCAAAACTTGTAAATATTTTTTAGTTAGTAGAGAATCATGAGTTTCAAATATCATGAGTTTCAAATTTATATCCTCATGATAAAAATAATTGTTTTGTAAAATGCATTTATGCAATAAGATTTACAAGACACACAACTTAAATAAAACTAGATATATTTCGAGCAATTCTCATCAGTAAGGTACTAAGCACACAAGAGATAAGATTTTACAAACTTATATAGTAACTAACTAATCAAATAATCATAAAGTAATCAAGAGTTTAAAAAAAGACAAAGGCAATTAGTAAAAATTTAAATCACTTATGTTAAGTTACGTTATAATTAATCTACAGTAAAACTAAACGTCGATAGAATTAAAACAGCACTTATAAAGTATTACGAAAATAAAGAAACGGTATAGTGAAAATCTTTTTGCTTACATAAAACAGGTTTCCTTAACAAAATACAAATAGCTTATAATTTAATCAAACCGAAAACATTACTACAAGTTTTAAAATTTTTAAATCTATTTATATTTAAAACTACTTGAACATGTTGAACTATTAACCAAATTTTCTGCAATGAGTGGACGTTTAGATGCATTTATAACCTTGACCGGTCTATCATTTTTCGTTTCTGAAAAACATAAGTATTTCTATTTTATACAAACAGAAATATATCTAGTTTTATTTAAACTTTGTGTCTTGTATATCTTATTGTATAATGACTGGTCACTTATGTTCAAATACATTTTACTCATTCTCAGCATTTGAGTACACAAAAGTAATTTCTAGTTAAAGGGCTGTAATTAATTACCAACTAATTTTATTTAATTTTTTTAAACCTAATATTTAATTTTATTATAGAAGCATATAAACACATAAAATATTTTTATCACTTTCAAAAATAACAAAGTATATCGACTAACAACACTTTAATACATCTACTGCACTTAATAAGAAAATATTTATAAACAATCTATTAACTTTTTTATTAATTTTTTAGCTAGATTACGTGATTGTAATAATGTAAAGAAATTCTACCCTGGCGCTCAAAATGGTGTTTATACTTTAAAACCCTATGAAGATGTTACACAAAACTTAGAAGCTTTTTGTCAGTTCGACTCTGACAACAATGGGTGGATAGTCAGTTTTTTTAATGTTTTCAAAACTAACAAGAAAATCTCATTTAAAGAGTACTATTTTTATGCTTCACCCTTTTTTTCCCAATATTAAAACCGAGCTATTGAAAATCGCAATATAGTTTTATTTACTGAAACTTACACTTTATATACACAAATTTAAAACTGCGTAACTGCATAGTTTTTTTTTTAGCGTAGAACGTTATTATCTTTGTAGAAGATTATAAAATTAATGCTATTTCTTTGTACAATGTTGTACACTTGTATACAATCAATAGTAATTCGTTTTAATAATTTTATATCAGTTTACAATCAGTAGCGACTCATTATATATATTTGTACACTATTATTAAAACGTTTGTTGTATAACCTTGTGTCCAGGTCTTACAAAAAAGGACAGACTCGTCAACGAGCTTCAAAAGAAGATGGTCGGTTTACGTCACAGGGTTCGGTGAGAAAACAGGAAACTACTGGCTCGGTTTAGTTAACATTAGTGTATTTAGTTTGTACATTACTACGATATAGCTGTTTGTAACATAAATTAAAGTTGAGCAGTTTGTCTATTGGTTTGCTTTAAATAATACAAATATAATTGTAAATTGTTGCAACAAAAATGTGTTTGATGATGAACATGTAGTTGATTAAAATTAAATTTTATTAAGTTGTTAAAGTTTCAATATATACAAATAATTATTTTAAAACAATATTAATATTGTACAAAACAATTAAAATTTAATTAAAAGGGTTGGAGAACATGTACGCACTTCTGAAAGAAAGGGACTTCGTGCTTAGAATAGAGCTTGAAAAACTTAATGGAGAAACTGCATACGCCGAATATGAGTAAGAATTTTTATGAATTTTAAACACAAACAAAAAATATAAATTAAAACAAACTAGCCTGTTAAAATTTTTAAATATAATTAATAATTATTTAAAAATTTCGATCATGCTAAAA
Organism: Thalia democratica; assembly: GCF_965202585.1. Classification (NCBI taxonomy): domain Eukaryota; kingdom Metazoa; phylum Chordata; class Thaliacea; order Salpida; family Salpidae; genus Thalia; species Thalia democratica. The sequence continues at coordinate 23,680,742 of NC_139171.1, forward strand.
AATGTCATTTTACAGAAAATTTACACAGAACAAAATTTACAAATATAAAGGTTGAAAAATAGTATTTTTAAAATTGATTGATAATACTAAAAAAGTTTTTTATAACTTCAACACACTTAAAAATATTTATTTTCGTGCCGAAGACTTAATAATGCATAAACCAAATCGTACACAGTATTATGCCAGTATTGAAACTTACAATTTATACTAGCTTTCTCGTTTGATTATTTCTAACCCAGTAACTTATACCATTAATCGAGGAAAAGAATGTTAGAATAGTTAAAAAAGAATTGTTTAACAATCCGTTTTAATAGTTTTATTATTTTAGTGAGTTTTACCTAGGAAGTGAATCTGAGAAGTTTGCTTTACATGTTGGCCACTACTCAGGAACTGCCGGTAAACATTTTTATTCTATCTTTTAATTTTTACTGACAACTTAAATTCGTTTCACTAAGTTTTGGTTCTATAGTTAAAAGAATGACCTATCAATAATCATTCCTTTATAAAGTTATAGTGTTTGTTCTCAATATAAAGTCGAATTGGTAAATTCTGATACTAAGAATAGACATTAAGCAAGTTATTTTATTTTTTTTCACAACAGGCGATTCGCTAGCTTACCACAATGGAATGAGATTTACAACCAAAGATCAGGACAATGACCAGTATTCAGGTAAGTATTATATTGCGTAGTTGTAAAATAACAATACAATATAATCAAATTCTTTTGTATGAATCTTATAAATTCATTAGAGTTTTAGATTAAACAATAAAATAAATAGCTTAACTAATAAACTATTTACTAATTTGTACTCTAATATAACATGCTAAACAATTTTTTTATATAATCAAATTCTCTACCTTTTAAATCGAATTGTGCCACCGTTTACGGTTTAAAACTTTTAGATTAAACAAAAGAAAACACTTCAAAAAACAACTTATATACTATTTACTATTTTAAATATTAATAATAACTAATAACCTTTTAATCAAACTCATTCCTTTATTTAAAATATTTTCAAAGGTAATTGCGCCACCTTGTCTGGAGGCAGAGGAGGTTGGTGGTTTAAAACTTGCAAGTATTCAAACTTGAACGGGGAATACCAAGACCCGAGTAAGAATAACTACAGAGGTTTGTATTGGTACCATCTTAATGAACACCATTCCCTCAAAACTTCAGTTATGATGGTGAAGAGAAAAAACTAATATTTGTGTGCCTTTTTAACAGTTTAAATCATTTTACTTTATGTACAGTGTTTTTTGCAAATTTTTATAACAATTGTTTTGTATGTGTGTAATTGAATACATACTTCTTTTACATTAAATAGTTTTACTAAAATTGTAAATGATGTGTCAGTTTTAATTAGCTTGTTAAAAATAAATGTTTACAACTTGTAAATAGATTGCTATTTGTTTTTCAGTTTAAACATTTCTTCTGATTAACTTTTCAGTTTTTCAAATGTATTTAGCAATAAATACTATTAGTTTTTGCTTTAAACATCGTAAATTTTTTAATTGTAGCAATAAAAGATAATTTAAAAAAATAAAACTGTAGTGTTAGTTGTTATAAGTCTACTTAACTCTCTATATGTAGTTTTAAAATAAAGTAAAGAAATAAATTGTGTTGTTCATCTTTAAATTTATTTTATATAATTGACTAACTTAATTAAAAAAAACTATTTTAATAAAAAAGTTCAAAAATATAAAGGTTTAATATTTTCGATATATTTTAATTAGATAATTTTAAAGCGTCGAAAAGCAGACAAAACAAAATTAAAAAAATACTTCAATACAAGTTTTATTTAAATCCATACTATAACTTAATTTTTTTTTTGAAACAACACAATACCTTTACTTGTAGTCCAAAAACCACTTTAAAATACTGTCTACCCTAAATCTTTATTAAAATTAAGTTGTATATAAATACAACAGAGATTCATACAAAAACCTAAAAAAATTATTTAAATACGTCATAACACCAAAAACTGTATAAAAAACGATCGTTGTAAAATTTTGACACGAAAAATGGGTAAAAACCAAAAAGGTTTGAAAAAGGTTCTTTCAAACGATCGAGGCGACAATTTTTACACTTACGAGTACGTAACAGAAGTCAAGCGATGGTTCGTCAAAGGGTGGCGGGAAAATAAAAATGGCGCCAAAAATAAAGCGAACCGACAGCGACCGCAGGTTGTTTTGCTTGTAAATATAAATACATCAGTAAATTAATCATCGCAGTTAAGAGTCAGAGTGTTAAAAATATACAGTTTACCTTCAACTAGGGTTTACAAAGCTCATTTTCATAATCAGTAATTTGTTAGAATTAGATAAATAACACTATTAATAGATATTTTCCTAGACAAGACATTAAAAGGTATCCAAAATGTGTGCAACTCGATAACCGAATGGTTCTTCGTGCACCAGTTCCCAGAATTAAACATTTTTGGCGTCTTTTTTGTCGTTCGATAAACTATAGCTATAATACCACACATTTACTACTCTAACTAAACTCGCTATTTTGCCCCTGATAGCCAAAGGAGCGTTGTCGCTCATTTTGGGAAACACTGCTTCATATAAAACAGTTTTGTTGGACTGAAAGTATGGACGCCCACACAAGATGGATTAAATAACTTGTTTCAATATACTTTTATATTTTCGTTACTAGGCAGTTTTGTTTATCGAAAATATTCATAAGTTTAAAGGTTTAAAGCAGTTTTCAGGCTTATAGTTAAATACATGTTTTTAAACATAATTTGGTCGTATTAATATTGTAAATAACATCAATTTTCTTTACAAGCTTTACATAGGCTTTTCAAGATAAATAAGTGAAAACATTTTGCTAATTATATGTTGTCATTAAAATTGTTCTATATCTTAAATGGTGATCTACCGAATCCACAAAATAAAAATCCAGCCAAATCCGAGTCCAATTATCTTAAATCTCTGAAATCCTCATGTTATTTTCACTACGAGTTTATTAATATCAATATGTTTGTGTGGTAAAGCAAAAGTTAAGATTAGTTAATATGCCAAATACAGTGCTTTACCAAATACAGATCTGATATATAACTATACTTGGCAAATTTTACCCTAAAACTGATACGTATCAAGTTGTTTGAAACGAGCAAAATTTATTTTTTACTTGAAAAAATATTTATAATAATGTTTTATATGTTAATTATAGTATATTTGTTTCTTTGAATAAAAATGTTTTTACAAGTATAAAATACTTTTTTTTGTTTCAAACAGCTTGATACGTTTATGTTTTAGGGTAAAATTTGCCAAGTATAGTAATATACCAGATCTGCATTCGGTAGATCACTGTATTTGGCATATTAACTAATCTTAACACTTGTATTACTACACGAAAATATTGATATTAATTAGCATATAGTGAAATATTAATACAGCATATCAATTTAGTAAAAACCTTTAGCAAATTTTGCCTAACGACATTTCTAGCCGCAGGCGCAACAGTCAACAGCGGCAAGACAAATACTAGGAGAATTGTCACGAAGACAACGAACACCAGGAGAAATGTCACAAGGACAACAAACACCAGAAGAAATGTTACAAGCACAACAAGCGCAAGAAGAAACGTCATTAAGACAACAGATACCAGGAGAATTGTCAACGGGAGAAATGTCGCGTGACATAAGAAGAAAAATTGTTAAGGTGTGGTCGATGAAGCACTGCGTAGCGCCAATTCTCATCGCATTTCTGCTTGTCGGTGTTGCGGCTGCGGTTTTTTTTTATTTTGGCGGGAAAAATCATTCTGGCGGTTTGAACGTTGGCAATGCCTTAAACGTCACAGTGGAACAGAACGTTACAAGTCTGAGTTTATTCAAATAGTTTTATCATTTATTTTTCTTTATATACCGTTGTTTATTCTGTGTTTATTTTTGATACTTTTTTTACTGATTGTAACGCAAGTAAATTTTGTTTTTGAACAAGAAAATCTAGTACTGGTTGTAATAGTTTTTAATAATTCGTCAGAGTACAATGATATTTACTATTTTACTTTTACAACTTTATTGTCAATTTTTAAATCAGTACAGCTATGAAGGTTAAAAGGTATAAATTTAAGTTTATATAAAATTTCCATGTGTAATAAATTTTATCTCTAGTTTAAACATTTGTTCTACACCAGCCTAAAGCTCAGTTGATATTCGAATAAATCTATACAACAACAAATGTACTTTAGTAAGATAAAATGTAATAATTGTTTCAGGCGATAAAATAAATTGAAAGCGTCGACGTTTTACAAGTTCCAACAATTATATCAAAAATCAAAGCAAAAATATAAACTATTAAGAAACTTATTCTGTGTTTTTGTTTCAATTCTAGCAAAAAAATTGACATCAGTCAAGTAAATGAACTGTTAAAAGTTTACTTTTTGTTTTTAATTTTAGTTGTATATCATTTTGATTGTGAATGTTTAAAATTTTGTTACAGCGCTTATTGACTTATCCGGACATACTGGGAATTTTTTTTTGCAAAACATGTCCAGGTAAGCATTTTTCCGGATAAGTGCAAAAAAACAATGTTTTATTAAGGAATATAACTGCTGTGTATTATACAATACTTAGTAAATGCTCAGCTACTCTTTTTCTGCTCCGAACTTTTAAAACTTTTCTTCACTTTTCTAAGCATCGTACAAAGTCGACCTGCCTAAAAAACAGTTGAATCTTTTAAATTTATAGTTAAGTACATATGTTGTTTGTGGTATAAAAGTAGAAACAATCACATAAACCAGCGCAACAATATGATAATTAATGATCAAGTATTATTAAGATTTGAGTGTAATTTAAAAATTAGTTTCTTTTAACGCAGCAGTAAAATAATTAAGAGCTAATTGTTTGTATCTGTTAGTAAAATTAAGATACACCTTTTCCAATACTTATTATGTACATACAATTAGACTTATTTGAAACTAATTTAATAATTTTTAATCCTAAAGATGATATCCATATACAACTAAAGTGTAAGTAAAAATTACAAAGTTTTTACTGTATGAGACTACAGGGTCATGACGTAATAATTGTAAATAGGTAAAAATAAAAAATATTACAAAATTACCCGAAAAATTGTGGGCAAAAACGGTATTTTTTAAGTGTCTAATTTAAAAGATGTCCAAACTAGAGTAACCGGCACTAAAGTAATGTAAATTGGGATTAATTAAGTAATTATTTTCCAATAAGGGGTAAAAAATGAAAAAACAGTTTTTAACCGCTGTTATGAAGTACTAAACTTAGAATATATTTGCTGTTTATGAGACTTGGTAACTTGAATTAATATAACTTTTTGAACTGCAATAGAATGATACTGATAAAGTATGTAACAAAATATGCATTTTGTTGTATTTTAAATGACCGCCAGGGGGCGTTAGACGATTTTATATCAAATTACACAATATAACTTTAAAAATGTTTTTGATAATGCTCATTAGGCTCAGCTTGCGCACTACGCGCAGCTCGATAGGTTGTTCGTTATTTTTGTTTTTGGCTCAGTTAGCCATAAGATCGTGCAAAAAGCACACTAATTTTAAGAACTTAAGACACTGATTGAATTTAAGAACTTTGTTATGATTGTCATTTTATAAGAACTTTATGTTTATTTGTATAACTGTATTGTAATGTGCTCAGTTAAGCCATAAGATTGTGCGAGAGGCACATTAATTGATTTTAAGAACTGTTTTATTATTTTCATTTTATAAGATCTTGATGTTTATTTGCATTATTTTATTATATTGTGCTTAGTTTAACCATCGTTGTGCATGAAGCACGACATATATTAAGACTCTGTATTATTAGTAGTATTATTAGTAGTATTATTAGTAAGACCTGTTTTGTATTTAAGATTTGTGACATTCAGGCACTTTAAGAACATTATTAAGACACTTTGACTTGAAGAATTTGGTTTTTACTTGTTGAGTTTATATTAGCAGTTTTATTCTACTGATAAATTGGCTGCGTTATTATTTCTACTTCCTAATTTTCACATTAACATCACGTTTTCAATAAACTCACTTCATTAAAGAAATTATATATATTAAGTTTACTACATACTTATTAATTACCAAGTTAAACCTAATGAGTAAGGTAAATTCAGTAAAAACCTTGAGAGCTAAACGCGCTAAGCGTTTAGCACAAAAAAGGGGACTTCCCCCAATTAAAGGTAGTTCCTACCTCAGACCCCGGAGGACTACAAGTAAACTACGACGTAAAACTGTTGTATTGTTTGATAAACGCAAAGTAAGTATATTATTATTATTTAATGCAAAATTTAAGCAGATGTTTATAAAGTTTTGACTGTCATGTATAACTAGCAAACTTATTAACTTTAAAGAATGAACCAAAACAGTGTATTGGAAAGATAAAAAAATAAGAACTAATTATGTTATAATATAAGAAGTGAATAAAAGAAGTGAATAAAAAAGAGAATTGAAATCAGATAGTTAGATTGTTTCGTCATTTCAACATTTAAGAACAGTATAAGCCTTTAGTAAAAATTGCATTTAAGTAACTAATAAAGTGGATAATTTACTAATTTATTAACATAACAATATGATGTCCGTTTTAAAACCAGAAAAAACTTGAAACTTTAAACTGAAAATAATTATAAATTAAATGTAAAGTAATTAGTCTAAGGAGTTAAGGTAATTTTAGACAGTTTTATAAGTAGAATAGAGTACAATATGAAGGTAAATCAATAAAAAAATCCGTAATCATCTAGTTTAATAAAGTTAAATAAAAACACAAGCATAGTTTTATACATATCTATATTATATCGCTGCATACTTAGCAAAACACCGCTAGGATAAATAATGTTTGGTGAAAATTTATCAAACAAACAAGAAAAAGATTAAGAAAATAGTTCTAATAATTGTTAAGTAGCCTGAGTAAAACATGAGTAATAATTTTTACACATAAAATTTTTTGTGATGTATTCGATCAGTTTTGGGTTGTTCACACTGTACGAAGTAGAAAATAACTAAGCTAGTTTTGTAAGCCAGTGCAACAATAGTATTAGATAAAACGAAGTGTTCGAGGTCTAATAAAAGTTGAATTGTGTTTAGTTATTTATATAGATGAAAAACTGAGTTTGCAATTTCTCCAATAAAGACAAGTGTAGTCAAAGTTAAAGCTGTATAATAAGGAAAACTAGTGAAAGATGTTGGATAAACTGAGACAAAAACAAAGCTGTATGAAATTCTATTTAGTCATTACTTCACTAAGTTTAAATTAAGCAACTTGTTTGTACAATTATGTTGCAGACATTTAAAAATCAAGAACTAAAGAACACTTGCCTAAATTAAATATTTTCAGTCTTTGGCAGCGATTCTTAACCTGGAGTAAATTTACCTCTTGTTTAATGGAGTATATTTTTTTAATTTTAGTAATGTGAATTAATGTTTATAAATTTTCTTTTTAGTTTATATATTAGTGTTTTTTAGTCTTTTCAAAAGCTAAACAAACTCTTAAAAATTTACGGTTTTTTATATTTAATAAGCGTGAATTTCAAAAAAAAAAAATTTTCTATTGAAAGATACTTAAATCTAGTTTATAATGATTATTGATTTGTGTAGTATTTAAACAACACTTCAAACTAGTATTAAAGAGAACCCTTAGCTGCAATAAACATGTGAATAAAAGTTTATACGGACACCAAGGTTTAGCTTAACTTTACCAACTGTATTAACACGTACAAAAGTACTAATGAAACTGTTAGTCAAAGTAAGTAATGTTTAGTTAACTGTTAGAGAACTAATTAAATTTATATACTTTATAAAAAAGTTGTCTTTTTCGAAGTAGACTGTAGTTATTTAATTTTATGCACATTTTTATGGAACAAAAATGAATGATAATGAACGAGTAAAACATTTTTTTAGAATTTTTTTCTTTTTCTTTTTAAACTTGCCAATAATTAAAAATAAGCATTTCCATCGTTCTTCGCGGAAAACTTTATGTTAAAAAAACCCAAAAAAATTATTAAAGCGATGAAAAATAAGAAAAATGGAGCTTTAAAACTTCAGAGCTTTAAATTTGAACTATTTGGTTTTTCTAATACCTTTCAAACTTGTATGTTTTTGCACTTGAAAGCCGATGAGCATATGTTTGACCAACGTTAAAGTCTTCTACTTGCCATAATTTGGAAAAATGTCACATTTCAACACAATTGTCATCTTCAGCTAGAAGCTTCTTGTACCAACAATGGGGAATTTCCCAGTTTTGTGATTTTTGTTTCTTTTCAGAGATTTTCAACGCAAATTTGGAGAAATAACAAGAGATTTTAAACGAACAATGTTTAAGCGTTGACTGAGTACTCGACGATTTTCAAAATGAGAGTTACTATAAAAGAACTGTTAAGCATATTAATTATTGATATGAATTACTAAATTTTTTAGAAGTAATTATAAATTAAACACGAACAACTCGAGCAATTCATCTGAAGGAAATGAGAGCATATATCGGTTATAAATTATTTTTGATCCTTTAAATCAGAAAAGGTAAAAAATGACTATTGCGTGCTAACTGATGCAACGATTCGAGATATGCATAACAAGACACGTGACCTAAGCAAACTCATTCGTAAAGCCGACAAGTGTTTGTCGAGCCCGCAGTTTAAACTGCAAAACAGAAGCAGCTATCGATTGCTATCGAAAGCTAGTTTTCGTCTTTCTACAGTGCTTAAAATTGCTGAAGCTAGCAGTAAGATGTTACAAGAGAGAGAGAGTATGAAAGTCATACATACGTAACTAAAGATACTAGTGTCCTTCAAATTAATTGACAGCAGATTTATGTTTGGATATAAGATATTAGAAAACACTGTATATAATATACACTAACAATCTTGTAGACTTAAACCTTGGCTTAAATGGCACTACAAAAATTGTTATTTAAAACAACTCAAATATAACCTCAAATTAGAACGGTAGTTAGTTGTTGTAACGTTATTTGATTTAATTTATCAAAAGTACAGAGATTGTACCTGTCATTACTTATTTATTTTAACACATACATTGTTAAATAAAGTTATATATAATGGTTGAATTTAAAAGAGACCTCTAAACTCATAAAGGCTATAAATGGGTTCTTTATTTGAGCTGTGATTACTACTTGAAAGTTTAATCTTTTAAATTTACAGTTAAATACATATGTTGTTTGTGATGTAAAATTAAAACATTCACATAAACCAGCGCATCAATATGATAACTAATAATTAGTGTTATTCATTAATATATAAGTTGTTTTATCTAACTTAAAAATATATAGGAATTCAAAACAAATTTAATTATTTATAATCCAAAACATAGTATGCATTTACATCTGAAGTAAAAATTATTAAGTTTATACTGAATGAGACTGTAGGGTCATGACGTAATAATAGTAAATAGGTATAAATAAAAAAAAACTAAAAGTTACTTGAAAAATTGTGGACAAAAACAGTCTGATTTATTAGAGTCTAATTTAAAAGATGCCCAAACTTTTTGATACAAATTAAGATGTAATTATATTACTTATGTAAACGGAATACTTTAGAGTAGATACAAGCCTAACAAAAGTTATACCTCAGTAAGTAATCTACTCAAGTACCTCAAATTTATAGAAAATTTTCCTGTATTATTTGAGAGCCATTAATAGTTCATATAGTAACCGGCGCTGGAAGACGGCTTTCAATGTTTGTGCAAAAGTTTGCAGTGCGATTACCTCGTAAGAGAACAATCAAATTATATTATTAAATTACAGTAAGTGGAGTGTTTATTATAAAACAGTACCAGACTGTCTGCTACAAAACTGTAATTTGTAGTATGACACCATGGATACATACTATAAAACATAAAACTTTACTGTAATTCAATTATTTTTAATATCAAACATACATCTGGATACTTACAAGTATATAGAATTAGATGTTTAGAGAAAAAATAACATACTAAAAGAATGTGCGTAGCTACTCGTACATCAAACAAAAAACTAATTAGGTGCCGACTAGCATAAGGACGTGGCCTAAAGGACGGCTTTCGTTATTTGTGCAAAAGTTCTTAAAAAACATTTTTTTTATTAATCTCAAAAATTTCCCAACAACTTTTCATTTTAGGGAAATCCCTTATTGTTAAAAATTGTGTAGCGGGTCTTTATATTTTAGTGCGTACCTTATGCGGATGCGTACTTCTTAAATCGCGTACCTTATAGATATCACGTTAATACATTGTTACAAACTAAACCATACTACTTCATGCGAATAACAAATCACTTTTTGTTCAAAATTTGTTAACTACTTGCATCTTAAGTAGTTCTAAGGTCCGGCTGCAGTTATAACGTCGCTTCTGATAGGCTAATATATTACAATTTTTATTAATTTTAAGTTTGGAGTAATTAAACTTGTTTTTAATTTTATTTTAATGCATTTTAGTAATTGTTCTTAACATTATGCTGCATTTTCACTGCACCTCATAATGTTATGAATGAAAACATATATAAAGCCTTGCAACTGCAGTTGACCCACTTAAAATATGGCTTAACTTACCTTATCTAATTACTAACATACTTAAATTTAAATAACCACTGTCTAAAACTATATTGTTTAACCAATAAAATACAGTACCACTTGAGTTACTACACAATGTTATGAAATATCCAAAAGGAATATTAGTGATTTTATTTTTTAAACAGTTTTTGACAGTATTTATTTAAATAAAATAGTTAACATAATTGTATACTGTATTTATTAATTATCAAAATATTCTTTGTTTTGAGTCTTTATTGTGACACTATCTACTAGTATAAATGATGAAACTACCAAAAAACACTTGGAAATAATGCTGTACAATATTTAGTATACAAGTTTGAGATGAAATAAACACCTATGTTAATTTATAATGTCACAATATAAATTCCAGACAAAAGCTACTTTAAACTATTAGTAATGTTCCAAAATAAAGTTTAGCATGTCTATATAACAATCATTTGTAGTCAGATAAAAGTCTGGTTTTGTCAGCTAGTCACAGTTTATTTATCATAACTCTGATAAACAATATAGGATTATCAACAATTGTTTCTAAATATTAATTTATTTTTTTTCTTTTATTAGCTTTTTATTACACTCTATGAAAATCGTCACCAACAAGAATGTCATCGAAACCTCGTCCATTTTCATCGACACAAAAAAATTGAAATCGATCACTGGCGAGTAGTAACAAAACTAGATGGAAATAGCTGAAATCTTGTCAAGGCAAAGATGATATTCAAACAGCGTTTAATAAGCTTTTGTGCAAAGTATTGGTGAAAGTCAGATCTCCTTATATGGAATACAACAAAAGGATTGTAGAGCTGATGAAATTATGATGGCGCACCGGCCGACACAAAAGAAGTGGACAAGATAATAAAAAAATTTAAAGAGTCCAGAACGTTTAACAAATCTTTGATGAAAAAGCAAATCCTGGCCACGGCGTTCAGTCGAACAGTAGTGAACTCTCGTACATGGACTGCTGCTAAAAAAATTGACGCTAACCTTATACCTTCGGTTGTAAGTAACGGCCTTAAAAGATTTTAACAGTTCTACCGTAAAGCCGAAGAGAACAAAAGAGAAAAGCAGTTGTGGAGCTTTTTAACCAGCAAAGTAAAATCATTTTCGAATAGTTGTTGAACGAGACTAAGTTGTCGGTGAACGATTTAACAAGTTACTTCGTACTCTAACATATAAGTAGTACAAAATTCTTTTGAACGCTCCGGAAAAACTTTTTCATTGATTAACAGCTTTACAGTGAGCGAAGGTTTGGATCTGGAATCAGACAAGAACAAGGTCCAAATGGCTCCGAAATTTAGCTGAAAGTATGTTTAGGATATTCAAGGTTTATTTAGTAATAGGTCAAATTACTTATGAATAAACTTCTTCATATTTATATAAATTATGTTTTTTATACATACATAGCTTCTGTCAAAAAAGTATTTCGTAAGTATAGAAGTATATTAACTAACAACTTAAGTTATTTTCACTGTCGTGACACAAATATTTATAGTAGTAGCAAGTTTTTAAGAATACTATACTAACTTTATATATAATTTATTTGTAGTACTAAAAAAATTATTTTAGTTACTAACTTAAACTATCATCTTGTTAACAAGTAAAGAAATACTACAAAAAATAATTAAAAAGTAGACTATAATGTTAAACGCTAGAAACATTTTAAAACTATATAATTTTAGATTAATTAGTTCTAAGTTTATTTGATTTTATGGAAAAAACTTTTTTACTTGTTTAAAAATATCAAATCAGTTTATGTATATTTTTAGTATATAAAATAACTTTTTTACGTATAATACTTACTACTTTTTTGATTTTAAAACATTCATTTTTTTACCTTTTTGATGAATCGTTTAAGTTTTTTTTACTTAGATAAAATAATTTACACTTTGTTTGTTTTAGAATTTGCTAGCTTGAACTAACTAAATGCTCAATGATTTATAATTATACTGAGTGCATTTATTTTGCTACTTAAACACTAAATGCGTTGTAGATCTCATTACCGAACATTTCAACAAACAATTTTAATAGTAAACAAGTATAGCAGACTATAAAACTTTGAAGTAAACAAGTACTTTGTAGAAATAAGAGCAAAAATATTTTATTTATTTAATTCTAAGTACTAAGTTTGTATTATGTCTGTTTATTTCAGTAATGTGTTTAACAAATTTAATATTTTAAATTTTGTAGTAAAAAAATAACTTCAGCAGGCTTCGGCAAACGAAATTATATAAGTATTGTTCGATATGTATTGATATAAAAATTGTTTTAATATTGCTAAGAACACGTGCTGGACAAAATTCAAATCAAATAAATTACTTTTAGGTTAAAAATATTTCTAAACATTAATAATTTATCAATTCGTTTATTAAAACTGAAACTGAATGAAACAGAAAGTAAAGTTTTGCAACTAAAAGTGATGACCTCAAACATATTTTAGAAAACTTCACTACTGTATATTAATACATTTTACAGTTAAAAAAAAAATTCAAGATATTATTTCAATATTATTTGCTTTATTGAGTTTAAAACAAACAATTTACGTAATCGAATCTTATTTACTTTTTTTTTTGAACAAGCTGTGTTAGAACTGTTTATTTATGGCTGAAGTTTTACAAAAATAAGTATTCTTTTTTTTAATTCGCTTACAAGTTTTTAATTACGTCGAAAAACGCTTGCTAAATATATAAATAAAGTTAAATACAACATTAAAACAAAATATTTAACTTTATATTGCTCCTAAAACATCTATTTCGGTTAAGTATTCTAACGGTTGAAATTTTTTTAACAAACCTAACTAAATATAACATTAAGTTTATGATTTGCAAAAGGCATTGACTTTTAATTTTGATGTTAACAGTTGGGTCTTGTAAAACTGTTAACTTTTTGTTTTTCCAATTAAATTAAAAGCTTAAGTTTAATAGTTACTTTTAGGCTTACTATAGATGTTCTTATTGAAAAACTTATATAAACAGTTTCTTTGTTTTTATTATAAGTTTGCAGCAGTTATCTTTTGTTTATTAGTAAAATATTTAACCTTTTTAATCATAGTAAATTAAAAAAGTAAGACAAAGTAGAAAAACATATTGATCATCAAAATATTTATCTAAAGTTTCTTCAAAAAAACTGTTTTAAGCGTTAAGTAGTTTAAAATCTACAGAAAACATAAATGTAAAAATATATAATCAATAAAAAATAGTATATTTATTATAATTGTTATGTAAGGACTTCTTATATAAATAGTTTAATTTCATATAGTAAAATCTAACTCAAAAATTATTATCAAAACAAACTAATTTTTATCTCGAGTATGCCCGATAAAGCGTAAAATATATCTTTTTATATGACGTCATTAATAAAAAAAAAATTCTTAAGGTTTTTGTTCATATGTAGACAAACTACAAAGTAGTACTTATATTTTAATGCAAAATATAATAATATCTACTAATATTTTCACCACGTTTAACACGTGGTTAAAAAACAAAGCTTAAAGGCTGATTAGTTTCGTTTACTTAGAACAAAGAATTAATGCTTTATGAAAAGTAACAATAAAAAGTAAACGATACCAAAAAGATAATAAAATTTGAAGATATGTCAATTAACACACTCAATTTCATTATTTAATACATTTTAATATTTTTTCTAATTAGTCGCTGTGAAACAAAGGTTTATACGTTCTTAAATGGCAATCGATTAAAATTTTAAAACCTTTTAAGTCTGAAAGTTTTACTTATAGTCACGTTTTTTTTTTAGTTTTAATGACACTTTTGCTTTTTTTAAGTTTTAGTTAAGGCTATGATTTTTTATAACTTTAGTTTTAGTTACACTAATATTTTATTCTGTTTTAGTTACAACGGCCTAAAATAAAAATAATTAACATTTTAGTACATAATTAACCTTGACTAAAATATTTATGTCTAACTTAACGTACTCTCCATTATTGTCTAACTTTTTTTTAATCCATCACTTAAAGGTTTTCATCGTCACTTATCATTTTAAAATAGAACCATAGAAAACAAAAGAAAGTCTATTTTTGGCCCTTTTTTGAAATCAACCTACATATTTTGTTAGTTTACAAAAGTTTAATTATTATTTGTTTTCTTTATAAAACTTGAGTAGGTTAAACTAGTTCTTTGCTTTTTTTTTTTATATTTACAAACTTTTACTAAATACTTTTTGAAACCTGTTAATACTTGGGAAAAATTTGAAAACTAGGCAGTACAGTTATCTGAAAAACTTAGAAACGTTTTGACAAGTACTCTTGGTGACTTAAAAATACTATTCTGAAAAAAGTTACATAAAGAGCAGTTATACAGTTGTATATCATAAATATGATATTAAAATAAACTACAACAGAAAAATATATAGAGTATACTATTTAGGAAGTACGCACATGCGTAAGTTAAGCACTAAATTTCTAAAAGAATTAATTTATACTAGTTTAACTAGAAGAGCAATTATATAATTTTATGATTAATGTAACTATAACATAATTATTATTGAACATATCGAGAACTTCCAAAATAGAGTGAAATAGACTGTAATTCAGTTTTTTATGATAGCGCCTTAAAGTATTAGGCTGTATTAGCAATAAAAGAAGCCAAAAAAATATAGTGAAATTGACATGTCTGACGAAATATTATTCTTCAAGCAAATCTAGTTTAAATTTTTAATTAAAATTTTTTGAGACAACCTAAAATAATATGACCCGTAAGTATGTTAAATGAGTTAAGTTCCAAGAAGTATTGTTTTAAATTTTTATTAATTATTAGTTTAAACATTTAAATTATTTAAAATTTCAAATTTAATGTTTATTCTTGAATTATTATCATAATAAGATAAGTTTTGCTGAAAGATTTGTTTACAAAATGTTAGCATTTTTCCTTGTAAAAAATCAATCATAACTGTTATACCACTGCGGTGCACTACAACAGCTGCGTTCTTTTTTAGTCTAAATTCTTATGAAGTTCATGAATTAAAAAAAAAAAAGATTCTTATTGAGTTTTTCATCAAAGCCGGTAAAAAATGATCTCTATGTACCGGAACCTGGCTATGTGTATTTGGTATTCAAAAAATTGTTTAACTTTTGGAATACTACATAAACATAGTTGAAAAACAAACAAATTAAGCAAGGAAACTAAGTATTTAAAGAATAAAGATAATACATTCTTTGTTTCTTCTTCTTTTCTTTTTATTTCAGATGGTTCATGCACCAGTGTCCCTCCCCAAGCTACATTCCTGGTATTAACGATTGTATTTTAAGCACTATTTGAAGATATGAAAGAACAGAAGTACAAAATATAATATATTTTTAAAATATTCTTTTTTAACTAAAATAATATTTGCCAACTATTTATAACAACTGTTTATAAATTTCTCCACTAATATGGTTTTAAAGTATTAAAGTCACTAGCTTAGGTATAAAAAAAAGTTATCATTAGCTGTATTTGTTACATAAGTTTTGATTTAAAATAATTTTGTTTATTTAAGCTAAGAACATGTGCTCGATAAAATCTAAATCAGAGAGCTTACTTATAGGTTAAATCTATTTTTGAGTTTGAAAAATTTTTCCATTGATTGTTAAACGTCCATTAATAAACATAAGAACTCATTGAGTTTCTATGTTTCCTTATTTCATTAAATTTTAAAAATAAAGTCTTATTTTAATTAAATTAATAAAATTATTTTACCTATTGCAGACTAAAGTACTGTAGTCAGTTGCAAAGATTTTAAAATCTATTTTTAATAATATGTATCTTATTAATATATTTATAATCATAACCTGATTATTAATGAATTTTATTTATAGGATTATTAATGTTTGTTCCTTCACAATAGCAGAAATAATAAATAATGAAAGATTTTCTGTAACATAATTTCTGAATAAAAGATAAAATACAGTGATCGTCAAGAATTGAGTTGTAATTTTCAATGTAAAAAATATTAATGTAGATAAATAAAAAACTTTATTGTAAAGTAACTAAAATAGTTAAGCATTTTAAATTACTTAATATTTGTAACTACTTGGTTATTTGAATAAGAAATAAATCAAAATATACTATTTTATATCTGAAGGCTCTTAATAAAATCAGTTGTATCTAGAAGAGCTATTAGTAAGAGATTAGAATTAATTTGTATTTAGGGTAGAGTGTTGTTTTTACTTCAAATAAAATTTTAATTATAAATAAAACTTATGATCTTAATTTTTAGTAATTTTGTATTAAGTTTCTTAAGTATATTAAGGTTACTAAAGGGGAACTTAATTAATATTACTGTTTAGTATTATTTTTTAAGAAAACTTTTTGCAAAATTGTTTTTATGTTTAAGATTTGACACTGAAGAAATTTGTCAAAAGTTATTATAAAGTATATGGTAATATGTTGCTCTCTTATAGCTCAGAATCTAAATAGTATAGCCTTTTCATAGTAATTATGTGCTTATTAAAGGTTGAACTTCAATATACTCAATAAAATAAAATAGGATAAAGGTAGACTGCCTCTTTTGATTACAAAAACCAGAGATGATTGAAAATTTGACTAAACCGAAATTGTAAAAACGGTTTAAACTACCAAAAAAATCAGTCTCAGTCTTTCACTATAGTCTTTATTTTATTGAATAAGAATTGAAAATGTTTGTTTTTTAATAAACAAAAGATCTTTTTGAATGTTTGTAAAATACTGAGACTGATTTTTTTGATGGTTCTTACTTTTTTTTTTATTTGTTTATTCAATATATTTTATATTTTGAATTTTACTTTAACGCAGGCTAACAAAAATATCGTTTTAACATTATATAGTGTAAATTTTGTTCAGATGTAATAAAGTTTTTACTAATACAGTCAAGCAAATTTAAGATTTTAGTAGTTAGAACTCGTTAAGAAACAAAAATAATCTGAAAATGAACATTAGCTGTATACTATTAGCAATATCAGTTTTATCTAAATTAGGTTGAGGAACAATCTGTTGGTTAAAATAATTAAGGGTTGCTCTCTCCGATGGTTTTAAAATCTTTTTCATAATTTCATAATTGAATTTCCTAACATTTATATTTTCCTAACATACTTAAAATTCATTTTTCATAATTAATTTTAAGTATGTTAGGAAAATATAAATGTAAAGTAGATCAGTGTTCAGTTGGCAATTTTTTTTTTTAATTCAATGTATTAAAACATTTTTATTATACATTTTTTTAATAATTTTTTTCTACTAATACCAAATTCAAGAACTAAAATCTGTTGTAAAGACTAAAAAAGTTCATTTTAATCATTAGATTTATTTTAGTAGTCTAATACTTGTTAAAATTTTTGCCTCTTTTTAGGTTAAATTCAATGCTATAATTATACAATAATGAATAGTTTTTTTTTTTATATAATTTAATGAGAAAAACAAAAACTTATACTATTTTTATTTTAAGATAGTTGGAGTCGATTCTTTTCTAGTTCTTAATTAAAACGAGAGACAAAATAAGATGAGAAATCATTTTATCACTAGTGGGCGCTCTTATTTTCTTCTAGCCGAGGTTCGTAACTATAGAATATATTGAGGCACATCTTCAAATTCTTATTCATAGACATTAGCAGCATGTAAGGGTAGCAAGAAAGTGGTAAAGGACGTCCCAGCTAAGGTAGCTAAAAAAAAATGCAGGTTTCATTGTAAGGAAAGCTTCAGCATCAACGTGTACAAAGTGCTCATGCAAGTACACCTTGATACTGGATTTCCAGCAAAGCTTTGAGCATCATAGAGTATTTAGAAGTAGGAGCTGAATGTTAAAAATATTTAGAGTAGCACTGTGTGTTATATTAGCAAAGATCTATTTTATTTAGTGAGTTAATGAATTTTTATTAAAAATTTTCATAACTGTTTTTCATCTATATCAAATTTAGGTGCTAAAATATGTTGTCAAGATAGAAAAAAACCATTTTCATCATTAGCTCTGTTTTATACAGTTTTAAATTTTAGAAAAAGTTGCCATTTTGTAATCAAACATATTACAATGAATATCAAAAATAATGTTTAATTTAAACTAAAGTAATTTAAGCCATTTTTTAACGAGACAACATATTTTATCACTTGTGGGCGCTCTTATTTTTATTAGCTGAGGTTCATAAATATTGGATATAGTGAGACACATCTTGCAAAACTTGTTCATTGACAATGGCAGCATCCAAAGGTAGCAAGAAATTAGTTAAGGACGTCCCAGCTTAAGGTAGCTAAAACAAAGTGTAGGTCTCACTTATCATTTTAAAATAGAACCATAGAAAACAAAAGTAGGTCTATTTTTGGACTTTTTTTGTAATCAACCTACATATTTTGTTAGTTTACAAAAATGTAATTATTTTTATAAAACTTGAGTAGGTTAAAATAGTTCTTTGCTTTTAGTTGTTTTTAAATTTACAAACTTTTACTAAATACTTTTTGAAACCTGTTAAAACTTAGGAAAATTTGTAAAACTAGGCCATACAGGTATCTGAAAAACTTAAAAACTATTTAACAAGTACTCTTGGTGACTTAAAAATACAATTCTGAAAAAAGTTACATAAAGAGCAGTTATACAATTGTATATCATAAACATGATATTAAAATAAACTAAAACAGAAAAATATATAGAGTATACTATTTAGGAAGTACGCACTTGCGTAAGTTAAGCACTAAATTTCTAAAATGAATTGATTTATACTAGTTTAACTAGAAGAGCAATTATATAATTTTAATTTAATAATGATTAATGTAACTATAACATAATTATTATAAAACATAACAAGAACTTCCAAAATAGAGTAAAATAGACTGTAATTCAGTTTGTTATGACAGCGCCTCAAAGTATTAGGCTGTATTAGCAATAGAAGAAGCCAAAAAATATATAGTGAAATTGACATGTCTGACGAAATATTATTTTTAAAGCAAATGTAGTTTAAATTTTTAATTAAAATTTTTTTGATACAACCTAAAATAATATGACCCGTAAGTATGTTAAATGAGTTAAGTTCCAAGAAGTATTGTTTTAAATATTTATTAATTATTAGTTTAAACATTTAAATTGTTTAAACTTTCAAATTTAATGTTTATTCTTGAATTATTATCATAATAAGATAAGTTTTGCTGAATAATTTGTTTACAAAATGTTAGCATTTTTCCTTGTAAAAAATCAATCATAACTGTTATACCACTGCGGTGCACTACAACAGCTGCGTTCTTTTTGAGTCTAAATTCTTATGATGTTCATGAATTAAAAAAAAGATTCTTATTGAGTTTTTCATCAAAGCCGGTACAAAATGATCTCTATGTACAGGAACCTGGCTATGTGTATTTGGTACTAAAAAATTTGTTTAAATTTTTGAATACTACATAAGCATAGTTTAAAAACAAACAAATTAAGCAAGGAAACTAAGTATTTAAAGTATAAAGATAATACATTCTTTGTTTCTTCTTCTTTTCTTTTTATTTCAGGTGGTACACATGCACCAGTGTCCCTCCCCAAGATACATCCTTGGTATTAACGATTGTATTTTAAGCACTATTTGAAGATATGAAAGAACAGAAGTACTAAATATAATCTATTTTTAAAATATTCTTTATTAATTAAAATAATATTTGCCAACTTTTTATAACAACTTTTTATAAATTTCTCCACTAATATGGTTTTAAAGTATTAAAGTCACTAGCTTAGGTATAAAAAAAAGTTATCATTAGCTGTATTTTATTATATAAGTATTGATTTAAAATAATTTTGTATATTTAAGCTAAGAACATGTGCTCAATAAAATCTAAATCAGAGAGCTTACTTATAGGTTAAAACTATTTTTGAGTTTTAAAAATTATTCCATTAATTGTTAAACGTCCATTTATAAACATAAGAACTCATTGAGTTTCTATGTTTCCTTATTTCATTAAATTTAAAAAATCAAGTCTTATTTTAATAAAATTAATAAAATTATATTACCTATTGTAGACTAAAGTACTGTAGTCAGTTGCAAAAAATTTAAAATCTATTTTTTTAAATATGTATCTTATTAAATTATTAATAATCATAACCTGATTATTAATGTTTGTTCCTTCACAATAGCAGAAATAATAAATAATGAAACATTTTTTTTTAACATAATTTCTGAATAAAATTTAAAATACAGTGATTTACATAAGTCAAGAATTTAGTTGTAATTTTCCGCATTAAAAAAATAAAGTAGATAAATAAATTAACTTTATTGTAAATTAACAAAAATAGTTAAGCATTTTAAATTACTTAATATTTGTAACTACTTGGTTATTTGAATAAAAACTAAGTCAAAATATATTACTTTTTATCTGAAGGATCTTAATAAAATCAGTTGTATCTACAAGAGCTATTAGTAAGAGATTAGAATTAATTTGTATTTAGGGTAGAGTGTTGTTTTTACTTCAAATAAAATTTCAATTTTGAATAAAACTTGTGATCTTAATTTTTAGTAATTATGTATTAAGTTTGTTAAGTATATTAAGCTTACTAAAGGGGAACTTAACTAATGTTACTGTTTAGTATTATTTTTTTTAATAAACTTTCTATAAAATTGTTTTTATGTTTAAGATTTGACACTGAAGAAATTTGTCAAAAGTTATTATAAAGTATTTGATAAAAATTTTGCTCTCTTATAGCTCAGAATCTAAATAGTAAAGCATTTTTATAGTAATATTTTGCTTATTTAAGGTTGAACTTCAATATAATTAATAAAATAAAATGGGATAAAGGTAGACTGCCTCTTTTGATTACAAAAACTAAACATGATTGAAAATTTGACTAAACCGAAATTGTAAAAGCGGTTTAAACTACCAAAAAAATCAGTCTCAGTCTTTTAGTATAGTCTTTATTTTATTGAATAAGAATTGAAAATGTTTTATTAACAAACAAAAGATCTTTTTGAATAATTGTAAAACACTGAGACTGATTTTTTTGATGATTCTTACTGTTTTTTTATTTTTGTTTATTCAATATACTTTAAATTTTGAATTTTACTTTAACGCAGGCTAACAAAAATATCGTTTTTGCATTAAATAGTGTAAATTTTGTTCAGATGTAATAAAGTTTTTACTTATAGAGTCAAGCAAATTTAAGATTTTATTAGTTAGAACTCGTTAAGAATCTGAAATAATCTGAAAATGAACATTAGCTGTATATTATTAGCAATATCAGTTTTATCTAAATTAGGTTGAGGTACAAGCAGTTGGTTAAAATAATTTAGGGTTGCTCTCTCCGATGGTTTTAAAATCTTTTTCATAATTTCAAATGTTAATGTTTGTATTTTAAGTATGCTAGGAAAATATAAATGTAAAGCAGATCTGTGTACAGTTGACAATTTTTTTTTTAATTCAATGATTTAAAACAATTTTATTATATATTTTTTTAATAATTTTTTTCTACCTATACCAAATTCAAGTACTAAAATCTGTTGTAAAGACTAAAAAAGTTCATTTAAATCATCAGCTTTATTTTTGTAGTCTAATGCTTTTTAAAAATTTGCCTTATTATAAGTAAAATTCAATGCTATAAATATACAATAATGAATAAAACTTTTTTCTTATAAAAACTAAAGAGGAAAACAAAATTTTACACTATTTTTATTTTAAGATAGTTTGAGTCAGTTCTTTTCTTGTTCTGAATTAAAAAGAGAGACAAAAGAAGATGAGAGAACATTTTTATCACTAGTGGGTGCTCTTATTTACTTCTAGCCGGGGTTCGTAACTTTAGGATATAATAAGACACATCTTCAAAATGTTATTCATAGACAGTGGCAGTATCCAAAGATAGCTAGAAGGTAGTAAAGGACGTCCCAGCTAAGGTAGCTAAAGAAAAGTCCAGGTTTCATTAAAGGAAAGCTTTAGCATCAACGTGTACAAAGTACTCAAGCAAGTACACCCTGATACTGGAATCCTCAGCAAAGCTATAAACATCATAAATTATTTAGAGGTAGGAGCTGATATTAATGTAAAGCAGAATTGTGTTTATTTAGCAAAGATTTTCTTTATTTAGTACGTTTATGAATTTTTATTGAAGACTTTTATAATAGTTTTACACCTGTATTAAATTTAGGTACTAAAATCTTTTGTAAAGATAGAAAAGGTTCATTTTCATCATTAGTTCTATTATATTTATTTTGCGGAGTTGGCATTTTTTTTTAAATCAATGTATTAGAAACAATTTTATTTTACTTAGTTTAACAAGTTTATTCCCACCTATATAAAATTTTTGTACTAAAGTCTTTTGTAATAAATAAAAAAGTTAGCTTAAATTTAGTAGTCTAATACTTAATAAAATTTTGCTTTATTATAGGGTAAAATTCAATTCTATAACTATACAATAGTGAATGAAATTTTTTTAATAAGAATTAATGTAGAAAATAAAAAAATTATACTATTTTTATATAAAGATAAACGGTATAAGTTCTGTTCTAGTTTTGACTTAAAACGAGAGAAAAGTGAAGATGAGAGAACATTTTTGTAACTAGTAGGCGCTCTTATTTTCTTCTAGCCGAGGTTCGTAACTATAGAATATATTGAGACACATCTTCAAATTCTTATGCATAGACAATAGCAGCATCTAAGGGTAGCAAGAAAGTGGTAAAGGACGTCCCAGCTAAGGTAGCTAAAAAAAGTGCAGGTTTCAATGTAAGGAAAGCTTCAGCATTAACGTGTACAAAGTGCTCATGTAAGTACACCCTGATACTGGATTTCCAGCAAAGCTTTGAGCATCATAGAGTATTTAGAAGTAGGAGCTGAAGGTTAAAAATATTTAGAGCAGCACTGTGTGTTAGATTAGCAAAGATCTATTTTTATTAGTCAGATAATGAATTTTTATTAAACATTTTTATAACTGTTTTTAATCTATATCAAATTTAGGTACTAAAATTTGTTGTAAAGATAGAAAAAAATCACTTTCATCTTTAGCTTTGTTTTATACAGTTTTTAATTTTAGAAAAAGTTGCCATTTTGTAATTAAAAATATTACAATGAATATCAAAAAAAAATTTTTAATTATAACTAAAGTAATTAAAGCCATTTTTTAACGAGACAACATATTTTATCACTTGTGGGCGCTCTTATTTTTATTAGCTGAGGTTCGTTAATATACGATATGGTGAGACACATCTTGCAAAACTTGTTCATTGACAATGGCAGCATCCAAAGGTAGCAAGAAAGTAGTTAAGGACGTCCCAGCTTAAGGTAGCTAAAACAAAGTGTAGGTCTCATTGTAAGGAAAGCTTCAGTATCAACGTGTACAAATTTTTGAAGCAAGTACACCTTAATTACTTGATTTTCAAGCGAGGCCTTGAACATCATGAAGTCTTTTGTCAACGATATGTTCGAGCGCATTGCCACCAAAGCTACACATTTGGCTCACTACAACAAGCGTTAACCATCAGCAGTCGCAAAAATTAAATCTGGTGTTCGTCTAAGAAAGCTGTGTGGTTTTTACCAAAATTCAAAAATTCAAAACTTTAGGGTGTCAATTTTTCATTCAAAAATAGATTACTTTGATAAAATAGGATAAATGAATTTTAAGTTAAATAACCATTGATATTTGCTGTAGGCAGTTGGTATTATCAATTTTTTGTAGATGAGCTAGCAATAAGAACCTAGTTTTAATTAACTATTAAGGGTAGATTTTTATTTATTTAAAGTCAAGCTAGACAGACTAAAATGTTTTAGCTCTTATGCATTTTCTTTTTTTTATATTCTTAAGTTATTTTCAAACGCCTAAAATCCTATGTTTTAACTGCTATTTAATTAAATTTTCTTCTATATCTTATTGTATTTAGTGTTTATTTGTATTGTAACTAGTTTATTATTTCAGATACTTAAACAAAACAAAATATGGAAAACGTGTTGAGACTAACCATTGGAAAGAATAACATTGATGAAGGTTTATTAAAGGCACTTCTAATAAGCATGTGGCCTAAAATCGAGAAAGTTCACATTACTCAAAAAGCCAGTTATGTGGTATTCTCAACTGTTGAAGAAGCAAAACAAATGCTGGATTCCAAATCAATGAATCTTGAAGGTTACTTGGTAAAAGTAGAGAAGCTAGATAGAAAGACAAGAAAAGATTTCAAAAGTTTAAGCAAGATTGCTTCAACTGAAAATAAATGTGACACGCTATCAAATGAACTTACCTGTTTACAAACGCAGATTGAAACAGAGACTGTTCCTGACAAAAGTCATCAACACAATAATAAAAAGAAACGTGCCTACTCATCGGTAAGCATTTATATGATACATCAAAGTATAACAAAGTAAGATAAAACATCATAAAATTGTTTGTTTTCTTAATTATTTACAGTTTTTTAAGTCTATATAGTTTATGACTTTGGTTAAAATATTAGAAACAGACTAAAAATTTATATTATTATATTTAGCATTTAGTAACGCTTAACACTGTCTTATATACAATAGAAATAGGAGTATAATTGATTTTAATTTATCAAACTATTTATCTTTATAGATATTACGAAACAATACCAAAACAATGACAACACCCAAAGTTAAGAATAGACGTATAAGTAAAAACTATACTCAGTTGTTTTCAAAATTAAAAACAAACAAGTATCTTGAAGAAATCGAAACATCAAAATGGTTGAAATGTTTAAACAACTCAATGAAACAACATACTTGGCACCAAAATGTTATGCAAAGTTTTGTTAAAAAAGACCAATTTGCTTCGATCCAAATGAGTTGCAGTGATCTTTGGTCAATAGCAAACGAACAAAGCTACATAGAAGATCCTGTTTTAGACGCAGTCCTAAACGACACTTTTAAGGATCACAAACAAATAGGGTTTATTGAAACAAGTGTGTTCAACGCAATTGAAAACCCTTACTTCAGTGAAACAACTGTGACTCCTTTCAAAAATGATAAAGACGCGTACGTTGCCGTCAAGAACATAAACAACAATCACTGGATATTCGTTTTCCTCAACTTTTTAAACAAAACACTTTATGTTGTGGATCCAAGGCGGAGTGATGAGCAGATAGAAACAGCAAGAAAAGTTATGAAAGCTTTTAAACATGTGCACCATAACGAAATCAATGCAAGTGAAACATCGAAATGGAACTTTATGAGCGATGAATGGAACTTTGATTGTATTCAGCACAATATTCAGAGAGATTGTGTCAACTGCGGTATTTATTGCATGGAATACGCTTTGAAAGTTAAAAATGATTTTCCTATTAAACCTTCGTACTTACTCGTTAAAAGTAACTTTAATGATAAAAGGCAGTTTTATACCGCAATGTTACTAAACGTTTCAAAACCGAAGCTTAAAGTCGATAATGAAACAATAAAAGAAGAAGAAAAAGAATTTATTGAACATCCTTATTATGTGAGTAAAAGTTCAGATGAAGACGGATTAGGATTGGTTATAACATTAAGAAGAAAAAAACTTGAAAAAATAAAGTAGAATCTGAAAGAGATATTTTTTAACTGGTTTATTTTATTATGTTTTATGAAACTTAATATTTACTCATTTTCGCTACAATAAACAAAACAATTTACCAAAATAAACAATAGTTGTTTTTTTTATACTTGTATAGTTTTTTACAGTTAGACAAAGAATTGCACGACATAAAGTATTTTGTTTGGGTTTATTAAACGGGTAGTCAAATGTTTTAGAAAAAAAATAAGATTAAACTTAAAATTAGAGCTATAGCTTTACTTAATCTAGCTAACTTTTAAAGGTACTAGATACCAGTAGCGACGCGGGGTAATTTTGATAGGGTCGTGGAAATACTATGCAATCAGGCAAATCCCCAAATAATTGTCTTTAGCCTTGAATGCTTCGGTTCTCGTACTCTGCATTTAATGACTTGCTTGTTGTGAAGGACTTTTTTATAAATTTCTAGCGTAGCCTGCTTATTTGATTGCTTCCCTACGCCTGCCTGCTAAGTCGCTACTTTTTTAGACTTCTAGCTGACACTGTTTAATTTGCGTGTTGCTGCTGCTTAGCTATTGGTTTCACTCGCTCGATCGCTTCTGTTTGAATTTCTGTTTGAATTTAGTACATATTTTATGTATAACAGCCGAAAACGAATTTTGAAATTCACATGGTGCTAAATTTTATCAAGAATTTGGCTGTTCATAAGAATTCTGTCATGAAAATTACAACACGTTTAAAATGCAGCTGACACAGACTGAGCTTTTATCAAACAATTGGAAAATTTCAAATATAAAGTAAAAAAATTTAACAAAATAATATTTAGCAGGAAAATTAATGTTTGAGCTTTATAATAAAGTTTTTCAAAATTAGTTTGACGTGGTATATTAAAAAGCAGGTCTCTATTTGAAGCAGAGTCCTCAAAAGCTTAAACTAAACGACTAAAACTTTTTAAAACTTTATTTATTTTTTTCAGGTGTAGCAACAGCTGCAGCGTTCTGCGCCAGGCCTCTCCATTGATTTTTTAACTAATAAATTAAAAATACTTGATTATGCTTCGTAAATTATTAATATTTTTATTTTTCTTTAATGTTAAAAAATATCTAGAAACCCTTAGTCAAATAACTATGAATTTATTTTAGTTTATCAAAATTAATACTTAAATAGTGACTTAGTACTCGTTTACTTTTTATACTGGTTCCAAATGTCAAACCTCACTTTTTAAAGGGAACGGGTCAGAAAAGCACGTGCGTATTTTAGTGAGGTGTGATTTTTTTTGCACGAATTTACTTTAGCACAAAGTGACACTTAAGTATGGAGTAACATTTTAAATCAAAAAAAAAAAAACTTTAGCACGGCTGTCTTTCTTCCATAATGCATAACATTTTTACTGTTATTTTTAAAAATCTAAAAACGTATCATGAAGTATGTAGACTAAAAGTTAAACCACTTTAAATATGTTACAAGTTGAATCATTAACTGGAAATTCAAGTTTAATTGAAAGTACAACATTTTATTTAAAAGCAAACCGTAATTTTTTAATAATAATATAAGACTAAATTATAAGTTATACTAACTCATTTTACACTAGATATTCTGGAGCTAAGAATAAACAGCAAAAAAAAATCTTAGGCGTTTGTAAGGTAAATTTGAAACTTATACTAGATATTATGGTAAAAAATAGGAAATTTAGGGGGCCACAAACTGTAAAAGGGGAAGCCACTTGGCCACAACTTCAAACTTATTCTAGATTTTTTGGAGTTGATGACAAGATGCAAAAGAATATTCGCAGGCATTTTTAATGGTATTTTAAAAACTTGTACTAGATGTCAAGTAAAAATCTTATAAAATTTAGTAGGTCAGAAGGAAATAATTTAAAACTTAAACTAGATACTTAAGAGTTGATGATGAACATAACAAAATGTCTTAAGTGATTTTAGCAATAGTTTTTGGAGAATTTTTTTTGATGCGGCTATAGCTTCTTAGTTTCATTAAAGGCCTTATCATAATAAGTTTAGGACAACCTAGTTTATGGTAAAAATTTGTTCACATAATTATACCTACAAAGTGCTAACAACATTCAGCTTTTTTTCTGATAAATTTAACAAAATTTTTGTTTACTGTCTTAAAATGTTTTGCGTTAGAGCTAAAGTTAAAAAAAAACTGTAAGCTTGTGAATAAAAACAAGCATGCAAACATAAAAAATGATTATTTTCAAGTATTTATTAATTAAAGTCTAAAAGTCGCTTTAAACATACTTTTAAAGCTGAAAACCACGTTGCAGATAAGGAATATTTTCGAAACAGGAAGTCTAAAAAACTGTGACCATGTGTTAATACTAACATATAAAACTTGTTTAGCATTAGTTAAAAAATAATAATTAATAAGTTTTACAATCTAATAAACGAATGCAGCATTTAAAAAACAGATAAAATTTTTAACTGTAACCTACAAAAATGGTGTTTTTTACCTGGAAAACGCCAATTATAACCAACATTGAACTGTAGTTATGGTTATAATGTACATTAAACCTGTAATATAACCCGTGTTAAATAAATACTAAAAGTAAGCTAACTAATACTGATATTTAAGAATACTTAAGGTTACTCTATATAAAACTGTGCATAACATAAATGGGCACAGTTTATATATAAAGAACATTATACTTCAGAAAACACTTTATATGTGGTAAATATACTTAAACAAAAATTTTATCTAACAGAAATACACTTTAAGATGATTTAATTAAGATGTTTTATCCTGAGCAGGCTGGGACTTTAAAAAATGTCACTGCCCAAAATCAGTATAAATATAGCTGAATATAGCATAAAAAACATTTCATCAGATTCATTTTCTTCTTAATGTAACTCTATTCTAAATAATTTAGTATTAAATTAAATGGTAGAGCAGTGTAGCTGGTATTTCATTGCAAATTTCTACCTATACCAAACTCAAGTACTAAAATCTGTTGTAAAGACTAAAAATGTTCATTTAAACCATCAGCTTTATTTTTTTAGTCTAATGCTTGTTAAAAATTTGCGTTATTATAAGTAAAATTCAATGCTATAAATATACAATAATAAATAAAACTTTTTTCTTATAAAAACTAAAGAGTAAAACAAAATCTTACACTATTTTTATTTTAAGATAGTTTGAGTCCGTTCTTTTCTTGTTCTGAATTAAAAAGAGAGACAAAAGAAGATGAGAGAACATTTTTATCACTAGAGGGTGCCCTTATTTTCTTCTAGCCGAGGTTCGTAACTTTAGGATATAGTAAGACACATCTTTAAAATGTTATTCATAGACAGTGGCAGCATCCAAAGATAGCTAGAATGTAGTAAAGGACGTCCCAGCTAAGGTACCTAAAGAAAAGTCCAGGTTTCATTAAAGGAAAGCTTTAGCATCAACGTGTACAAAGTACTCAAGCAAGTACACCCTGATACTGGAATCCTCAGCAAAGCTAT
This sequence comes from Thalia democratica, assembly GCF_965202585.1. NCBI lineage: Eukaryota > Metazoa > Chordata > Thaliacea > Salpida > Salpidae > Thalia > Thalia democratica. The sequence continues at coordinate 23,710,123 of NC_139171.1, forward strand.
AAACATCATAAATTATTTAGAGGTAGGAGCTGATATTAATGTAAAGTAGAATTGTGTTTATTTAGAAAACATTTTTTTTATTTAGTAAGTTTATGAATTTTTATTGAATACTTTTATAATAGTTTTACACCTGTATTAAATTTAGGTACTAAAATCTTTTGTAAAGATAGAAAAAGTTTATTTTCATCATTAGTTCTATTTTATTTATTTTGCGGAGTTGGCATTTTTTTTTAAATCAATGTATTAGAAACAATTTTATTACATTTATTTTAATAAGTTTATTCCCACCTATATAAAATTTTTGTACTAAAGTCTTTTGTAATTAATATAAAAGTTCATTCTAACCATTAGCTTAAATTTAGTAGTCTAATACTTAATAAAATTTTGCTTTATTATAGAGTTCAATTCAATGCTATAAATATACAATAGTGAATTAAATTTTTTTAATAAGAATTAATGTCGAAAATAAAGAAATTATATTATTTTTATATAAAGATAACTGGTATAAGTTCTGTTCTAGTTTTGACTTAAAACGAGAGAAAAGTGAAGATGAGAGAACATTTTTGTCACTAGTAGGCGCTCTTATTTTCTTCTAGCCGAGGTTCGTAACTATAGAATATATTGAGACACATCTTTAAACTCTTATTCATAGACATTAGCAGCATCTAAGGGTAGCAAGAAAGTGGTAAAGGACGTCCCAGCTAAGGTAGCTAAAAAAGTGCAGGTTACATTGTAAAGAAAGCTTCAGCATCAACGTGTACAAAGTGCTCATGCAAGTACACCCTGATACTAGATTCCAGCAAAGCTTTGAGCATCATAGAGTATTTAGAAGTAGGAGCTGAAGGTTAAAAATATTTAGAGCAGCACTGTGTGTTAGATTAGCAAAGATCTATTTTAGTTAGTGAGTTAATGAATTTTTATTAAACATTTTTGTAACTGTTTTTCATCTATATCAAATTTAGGTACTGAAATTCGTTGTCAAGATAGAAAAAAATAATTTTCATCATTAGCTTTGTTTTATACAGTTTTTAATTTTATAAAAAGTTGCCATTTTGTAATTACATATTACAATGAATATCGAAAAAAAATTTTTAATTATAACTAAAGTAATTTAAGCCATTTTTTAACGAGACAACATATTTTATCACTTGTGGGCGCTCTTTTTGTCATAAGCTGAGGTTCGTAAATATTGGATATAGTGAGACACATCTTGCAAAACTCGTTCATTGACAATGGCAGCATCCAAAGGTAGCAAGAAAGTAGTTAAGGACGTCCCACTTAAGGTAGCTAAAACAAAGTGTAGGTCTCATTGTAAGGAAAGCTTCAGTATCAACGTGTACAAATTTTTCAAGCAAGTACACCTTAATTACTTGATTTTCAAGCGATGCCTTGAACATCATGAAGTCTTTTGTCAACGATATGTTCGAGCGCATTGCCACCAAAGCTACACATTTGGCTCACTACAACAAGCGTTTAACCATCAGCAGTCGCAAAAATTAAATCTGGTGTTCGTCTAAGAAAGCTGTGTGGTTTTTACCTAATTCAAAAATTCAAAACTTTAGGGTGTCATTTTTCCATTCAAAAATAGATTATTTTGATAAAATAGGATAAATGAATTTTAAGTTAAATAACCATTGATATTTGCTGTAGGCAGTTGGTAATATCAATTGTTTGTAGATGAGCTAGCAATAACAACCTAGTTTCAATTAACTATTAAGGGTAGATTTTTATTTATTTCAAGTCAAGTTAGACAGATTAAAATGTTTTAGCTCCTATGCCTTTTGTTTTCATTCTTAAGTTTTTGTCAAACGACTAAAATCCTATGTTTTAACTGCTATTTAATTAAATTTTCTTCTACAAATTATTGCATTTAGTGTTTATTTGTATTGTAACTAGTTTAATATTTCAGATACTTAAACAAAACAAAATATAGAAAACGTTTTGAGACTAATCATTGGAAAGAATAACATTGATGAAGGTTTATTAAAGGCACTTCTAATAAGCATGTGGCCTAAAATCGACATTACTCAAAAGGCTAGTTATGTGGTATTCTCAACTGTTGAAGAAGCAAAACTAATGCTGGAGTCAAAATCAATGAATCTTGAGGGTTACTGTGTAAAAGTGGAGAAGCTGGATAGAAAGACAAAAAAACATTCTAAAAGTTTAAGTAATGTTGCCCCTTCTAACAATAAATGGGACACGCTATCAAATGAACTTACCTGTTTACAAACGCAGAATGAAACAGAGACTGTTCCTGACAAAAGTCATCAACACAATAATAAAAAGAAACGTACCTACTCATCGGTAAGCATTTATATGATACATTAAAGTATAACAAAGTAAGATAAAACATCATAAAATTGTTTGTTTTCTTAATTATTTACAGTTTTCTAAGTCTATATAGTCTATGACTTTGGTTAAAATATTAGAAACAGATTAAAAATTTATATTAATATAGTTAGCATTTAGTAACGCTTAACACTGTCTTATATAGAATAGAAATAGGAGTATAATTAACTCTTATTTATTAAACTATTTATTGTTACAGATTTTACGAAACAATACTAAAATAATGACAACACCCAAAGTTAAGAATAGACGTATAAGTAAAAACTATACTCAGTTGTTTTCAAAATTAAAAACAAACAAGTATCTTGAAGAAATCGAAACATCAAAATGGTTGAAATGTTTAAACAACTCAATGAAACAACATACTTGGCACCAAAATGTTATGCAAAGTTTTGTTAAAAAAAACCAATTTGCTTCGATTCAAATAAGTTGCAGTGATCTTTGGTCAATAGCAAACGAACAAAGCTACATAGAAGATCCTGTTTTAGACGCAGTCCTAAACGACAGTTTTAAGGATCACAAACAAATAGGGTTTATTGAAACAAGTGTTTTCAATGCAATTGAAAACCCTTACTTCAGTGAAACGACTGTGACTCCTTTCAAAAATGATAAAGACGCGTACGTTGCCGTCAAGAACATAAACAACAATCACTAGATATTCGTTTACCTGAACTTTTTAAACAAAACACTTTATGTTGTGGATCCAAGGCGGAGTGATGATCAGATAGAAACAGCAAGAAAAGTTATGAAAGCTTTTAAACAAGTGCACCATAACGAAATCAATGCAAGTAAAACATCGAAATGGAATTTTATGAGCGATGAATGGAACTTTGATTGTATTCAGCACAATATTCAGAGAGATTTTGTGAACTGCGGTATTTATTGCATGGAATACGCTTTGAAAGTTAAAAATGATTTTCCTATTAAACCTTCGTACTTACTCGTTGAAAGTAACTTTAATGATAAAAGGCAGTTTTATACCGCAATGTTACTAAACGTTTCAAAACCAAAGCTTAAAGTCGATAATGAAACAATAAAAGAAGAAGAAAAAGAATTTATTGAACATCCTTATTATGTGAGTAAAAGTTCAGATGAAGACGGATTAGGATTGGTTATAACATTAAGAAGAAAAAAACTTGAAAAAATAAAGTAGAATCTGAAAGAGATATTTTTTAACTGGTTTATTTTATTATGTTTTATGAAACTTAATTTTTACCCATTTTCGCTACAATAAACAAAACAATTTACCAAAATAAACAATACTTGTTTTTTATACTTGTATAGTTTTTTACAGTAAGACAAAGAATTGCACGACATAAAGTTTCTTGTTTGGGTTTATTAAACGGGTAGTCAAATGTTTTAGAAAAAAAAACAAGATTAAACTTAAAACTAGAGCTATAGCTTTACTTAATCTAGCTAACTTTTAAATGTACTAGATACCAGTAGCGACGCGGGGTAGTTTTGATAGGGTCGCAGAAATACTTTCAAAGAAAAGTTATAACAAGAGCTAGAAGTTCAACAGCTTTAAAAATGATTGGCCCTCAGAAGTGTCCAGTATACTTAAAACTTCCTTACCTTAAAAATATTTCTGAGAGGTTTTCTAAGAAAATTTCAGAGGAAATAAGCCAAGTTTTCAGCTCTGTTCATTTAAGAACAGTTTTTATACTGATCGACCTCTAAATGGAATTTAAAAAGATGTTTCTCCCACCCATGAAAAAAGTAACATCATCTATAAATTTAGATTTCACTGTGGTAGTGACTACGTGGGAAAAAAACATCTCAAAGGTTTCATGTAAGAATTGATCAACATGTTCCGAAAGTGTTGAAAAAGTGATTTGATGGCCGTTCTGAGAAACCAACTAAAAAATACTTCTCGGCGATTGGGCAAAAATTGCTGGACAATCCTGAGTGTGTTAAAAATTATAAAAAGGACAATTTTTCAGTCTTAGTGAGAGCGGATAACTCTTTTCAATTGCATATTCTGGAAGCCTTATGTATTCAATCTTTAAGGCCAAGTTTATGTAAGCAGAAAAAGTTCGTTTACCAAACTAGACTTTTTAAATCCTTATATTAGTAATTTCAAAGTAATTAGTCTCTTGTTAAACTTTATTTTTAAGCAAAGTTTAATCTAAGATTTTTATCGCTTCTTTATTTAGATTGTTTTAATTCTACTGAGTTTTATTTATATACCAAATATGTTTAGCATTAGCACTTATTTAATTTTTTACATTTAATTATTACGTCATTCTATATCTTAAAACTTTAAACTGCAGTATAATTTTATTTCAATTTTTATTCATTCCAATTCAGTAGGAAACTATTTCTGAGGTGTCCTACTTGAAAGTACTTAAATAAATTTAAAGAAAATGAAACGTATTTTGTTATATATTTTTAGTAAGTTACTGAACAAAAAATAATGTTTAAAACTTATGCAAAAAATTGTTTTCTAAAAATTCCTACGTATTGCTTGTAAGATACTGCTGGCTCCTGTTGTATTATTTTTTATTAGTTTTTGAAATTTAATATTTAGTCCAAATAATTCGACGTATTTAAAAGTTTAGATTTTAAATTCATCAGCAAACAAAATCTTAGAAAAGTTTATTTTATTATTTATTTGTTAGTAAAATTTGAAGTCAGAAAGCCATATCTAAAGAAATAAACAATAAATTAAACTTGAAAAAAGTATAGAAATAATAGTTTTTAAAAAAAATAAAGTTAAGTAGTAGCTTTTAAGAAGCTTATAGTGTTTCAATATTTTTAGTGTATTAAAGTTCGTCAAAATAACAAAACTCTAGTTGTATTTGATATTAAAATTAAATATAAAAGTCAAAGAAACAAAAGCACTCAATAGCTTTAAAATAACTAAGTAACTTACATAGTAGTTAATGACTAACTAAAATATTTACAGTTTTGTTTTCAAGTTGACTCATATACTTTCTAAAAGTTTCTAAAACAAAACAAAACTAAATTATCACGGTATTGCGTTTTATAATGGTAAAGAAAAAAAAAGTTTTGCAAAATAGTTTAAATTTAAGTTATTCTACAATAAACAACTCAAGGTCAAATAAGAATAAGTTTTTAGTTCAAATTTTTATTAGAAATTTAAAGAATCCTATTAAATAACATAATCTGTTATAAATTTTAAAACAATTTTGTTTAAAAACAATTTAAGCTAGCAGAATATATTCAAGTATACATTTAGACAACTGTCTGTCATTACTATTTAGTGTTGCTTATTGGTGTGATTTTTCAAGGACAAAGTTAGTGAAGAAGTAAATACTAACTAGTCTAGTTAGTGTAATCTAACAAAATTATAATTTTTTATAATAATATTTTAAACCTCCGGACCTATATTTTTGGTGATTTTTTTTGTCGTTTAGTAAATCAATATAATAATAATGCATTGTTTAATTACTTGTATAAATTGCACTTAAAGCTCATACATAGATTTATTCTCTTAGCGTTACTACCGGTTGCTTATTTTCAGATTCATTATTAGTGTTTATTTAATGGGATTTCAAAACTGTATTAAATTTTTGGCAAGTTTTTAGTATAACCTTGTAGATATATAAGTTAACTTTCTTAGTTTAGAATATTTTGTTACTTTAACAAATAAGAATAACGATACTATCTAACTGAGTCATTTTACATTAGCCAATATAAAGGAATCTTAATGTGATTAATACGAATATAAAATATATTTGACGGAACTATCGACAATTTAATTATTTAATAGAGAATATTCGGTAAACGCGAGTTTTAAAATAAGTAAAGCTTATAAATAAAAAAGTTAAATCTAACCTACAAACGTTATTTTTTCAACAGTTAAACAAATTTAAACACTATAATGTATTAATTTTAGAATTTTTGTCTAAAAATTAATCTTAAGCGTACAATCAAGTTTGATTTGTAAACAATTGTATGAATTTTCGATTAAATAGGAAGTAAAAATAAATCAGTCAAAGTAAACATTTACAGAAAGATGACAAGTTTTCTACAATTTTTTTTTTTGCTAATTTTATTCACGAACAAAAGTAGTGCAGTAACACAGACACCAATTTATAATAGAATTCAACAAATTCACATCTTAACAAAGCAGATTGAAACAGAACAAAAGAAAGCGCGTTCACAAACTTAGCACCAGTTTAGTGCAGATCAAACGTTTCAAGCAGCATCTTCAGAGTGACGTCCCAGCTCAGCTCCCCATAATGCGCCTTGAACTTGCTGTGAAACAAATTCTGTTTGAAGCAACAGCGGGTGCAAACTTTTTTCGCGTACTCCGTCAGCAGCGAGTCCAGTTCTGCGGTCCGCTTTTCCGTGCCTGGCCATCCCAGCACGTCACCGTACTCTCCCGATTAGCCGACTGCGTCAGCGAATCTTCCGAAGTCCGAATCGAAGAGTGCTAGAGCGTCTTGGCGGGCTTCGTCGAATTCTGATTTCACGTTGGCCCAGGTCGGTTGCTTTTGTGCGGAGGCTTTTGCAAAGCGGTTGAAGACACGCTTTTCAAACTCTTCACAGGCCTCTTTGAGCTTACCAGCGAGATACGCATCCATTTTCATCAATTTGTTCATTGGAAGCGTTTAACAACAGTAAAATGCTTGTTAAAAATTATTGGTTAAATATCATTTGAAAGTTATAACAAAATAAAAACTAATAATTATTGTAAACATGAGACTAAAAATGTAATGATTTAATGCTTCAGAGTAGTCGTGTATTAATAAATAGTATACTGTTTAAGTCAATATAAAGTTATTATATATTGTAACTCACATTTTAAAGATACCGATTAAACTAATATCAAACATTAATTAACCTAAAAATAGTAATTTAATCACACTAAAAACACACAATAAAAAATAAGTTTGAAAAGTTGCCAGTCTACACAACTAGCTAGTTTTCATTTTAATTTTCAATAAGAAAACTACATATAGTAAATTTTTTAGTTTTATTAAACGTGCATATAACTTTCGCCCAACCAGTGTTTTAAAAACTCATAAAAACTTCTTGCCATTATACTTTGGAGAAACTTTTTTTTTTACAAACTTGATATTGAACATATAAATAAAACTGATGCGAATAAATTTTAATCAACAAGAATAAAATTTTAAATACTAAATAATCTTTTAAAAGAGATAAAACTAATGCAAACTAAGAAATAGCATACAATGGTATTTATACTGTTGTTTTAGAGACTAAGGTGATTCGGTACTAATATTATTTTAGAGTACAACTACATTTAACCTTAAACTATTGAATATAATGTTGCAATAAAAAAAAAATTTCCTGATAGTTAAAGTTTAGAAGGCGTCATTTTACTTCACTCTAGCTTTTGTTTTTAGCAGGGCTTTCAAAGTTCGTCAAATTAGTCGATAAAATCGCCCATTTAAAAAACTTCATTTTTAATCGAATGTATACTTAACTATATATTTCAAAAACTTTATATAAACATTTAAAATTATCTTTTTTTTTATGACTTTTAAAACACACAATCAAAATCAAGTATACTGAATTTCGTTCGTGACTTAAAAAAAAACAAAATCTAATGTTTTAATATATATATATATATATATAAACACCGGTAATACCCGTTTAAGAAAAATCGTTGATCTAGTGACCAGGACTTCATAAATAAACTGCCAAAAATGCAGTTTAAAATATAACGCATTCACCCATAATGATCGAACTTAAATTTAACTTATGTTTTAATTGTAACATGCTTCTTACACTTGTCTAGTTGAAATGTTATAAACGTTAGTACTAACATTAAATTACAATGCTCAATTCTACAGCTAGTTGAAAGTTATTGAAAATATAATGCTGAAAGCTCAATGAAGTTTAAAATAAAAAATATAAGTAAACTTCAATTATTTCCTTTGAGAAAATAAAAGTTTTCTATGCAGAATACAGAATTAGAGTAAATAATCTTAATTACAAGAATATCTGGATAGATAAAAGTACCTTATAAGGATTAAATTATTTAAAATAAGTTATCCACAAAGAAAATATCAAAATTTTTTTATATAAAACTTGTTACAGATGTATTGATTTTCATTTTTAAATCAACATTTTTTAAAGTCTTTGCAAACTAATTAATTTTATGTATCTTAGTAGTGAATCATTTTTTTATAATGCCCTATTTGTGGTACCCTGTGAAAAACCCTGCTTTATACCTGCTTGCAAACTTCTTTTACTAAAGTAAATTGTACGTCTTGTTTATTGGTTAAGCTAAAATAATAAAAAAGTAAATATTTTAGATAACGTCTATAAAAGTGTACAAGTGTTTCTTTTAAGCTCCATACATCTTCAAACTAAATTATATAATTTAAGCGTTTATTTTTCTACAGTAATGCCTATTCATGGCTAAGCGAAAAATTGTTTATTTTAAGTTTAAAAATAACACTATCCGCTAAGTAGAGCATGCAAATAAAAAAATACTGTTTAATTTCTCACTTTTTCAAAGTGTTAAAGTTGTTATAATTCAAATATTTTGTTGTTATAAATTTTAAATGATAATGTTTTTAGTTTTTAAAAACCTTAACACCAGCAAAAACATTTATAGCAAAATCATTAAACAAAAGCAATTTTACGTATTTAACTAAAATTTAACCATTTTAAATTGTTATTTCCTAATATTCTACTATTTGATATTCAGTTTTTTAAAACATTAGATACTTATATGATTTATAATATCTTTTTTATATCTTACACAAACTATTAACTGAACACTACAGGATTAAGCCTAATTTTATTTAACTTTAATATAGTTATACAATGATGTTTTATAGATCAAACAATAGTTTTATAATGATTCATATCAGGTGTTGGCAGTGCTTTATAATTGGTAGGTCAATTTTTATAAAAAAAAATCTTGCGGGCTGCAGTACATAGAAAAAATTCCTTTTTGGGCAAAATTAGTTCAAAACAATTGTATTATTCAATTTGAAAATAGAATTTAAAAGCATAATTGTTTTAAAACAACCAAAAATGATGCTAGTAATCATTGACTATTGGAAATTTAACCTAATTGTCAGTTTTTACTTTGTTTTTATTATATAAAAAATGTGTTTTTAGTTTTACAGTAACATGCTGACACAGTCTGATGATTATTGATTTATATTACAAAAAAAAAATTGTTTTTGAAATTTCATTAAATTTCCGTAGTAATAGTTTTGACATGACGTATAGAGAAATAAATTTAATGATAATTAGAAACAAGTATTCAAAAAATTGTTTTGTTATTTTTGACTATACACAATATAGTGAACGAATAGTTATAACTGTACAGAGTATACACAAAAAAATACAATTTGTGCAAATTTGTAGTACTGACAAATGAAAGTAAAAAAAAAAATTAAAGTATTGACAATTAAAGTACTAAACAAAGCTGTAATACTGAAAAAAAATACTAAAAAGTTGTAGTATGTAATGACAAACAAAGTACTGAAAATTTAGTTGCAATTTAAAAAGTATACTAATTACAAAAAGCTCAAAATAAAAACTATGAATTTTTGTTTAACAACTTTAACGTTTTAGTGGTAATAAATAGCACATTTCCGATAAATATGGCTATAAATGTACACACAAAACAAGTACTTATACACAAGTTCGTAGTACAAAACTATAGTACTGACAGATGAAGTACGCTGACTTCTTGTAATCGTACACTGTTCCGTACTGCGAACAGTTCTTCTTGCAGCTCATCTGCATCCACAAGTAACTCTTGGGGTATCCCTTGTACCAATCATAAATGAAGTTTGTGGACATTGGCAGGTCGTCCACCCTGGTCCACGCGGATTGCGGGTCGTCACGTGAGAACCCGATCCACACGTAAGAGTTGGATATTCCCACGAGCTCGCACAGTATCCTGTTATAATGAGATTTGTAGTGATGTTAACTTATTTACTAGGTTATAAAATTGCAAAGTGTTACATCTAAAAGTATACTGCGATAAATTTTTATAGTTAAAAAAAGTATTTAACTATGCTAGTATTAAACAGTATTTAAAAATAGAAAATAACAAACTGTTTTTAAAGTGTTCTATTGCTTCCTTATAAAAGTAGTCAATCAATTGAAAAAGTTCTTAAAACATATTGAATATATTAAGCTTTTTATGTAATATTACGTTTAAAATAACTTAAACCCATTATACAAACAAAAAATTTAAATCAGTTTAAGAAGTAAATTTTACAAACGTTTTTTATAGGTTAATATAGGTTATATAAGAGCTTGGCTAAAACAAAGTTATCAGAGATATTTTTTATTTAAGATGATACAACATCTACATTATTGTCATTTTAATATTTTGAACAAAAGAAAACTAAAACTAAGAACAAACAAGGCGAAACAAAACATAAGTTAACTTTTATAGAAGTTGTTTTATTAAGATTAGTTAACTAAAATTTTTTAAATTTCTTTGACACGTCATAATGTGTTTTTTTTTGGTTCTTTAAGATTGTTTTGCTGTTTGCTTTATTATTGTTTTGATGAAACGAGTGACGCTTAGAAACTATTATAAACAATACTAACATTAGTTGTTTTTTTGTATTATTAAAACATTATTTTTACATTTGTCCCTTTAAAACAGGGTTTCCCAAAGTGGGCGATATCTCCCCCCTGGGGGCGATTTTAGTATTTCGGGGGGCGATAATTAGTAAGGGGGCGAAAGGGTGGGCGATAACTAGTAAGGGGGCGAAAAGGGGGCGATTTTAAAATTTTGGGTTGTCATAAAATTTTTACTTTTTATTTTGCTATTTTACTAATTTTAGCTTGCTATTAAATATTTGACCCTGTGGTAAAACTTAAACAAAAAAGTTTATTGTGTTTATGTAAAAAATAGAGAAAAAAATCAAGTACTTATGACTCATACTTTCATGTTAATTACATATTTTCAATTATATATTTTCTTATTTAACACTTACATAGATTATAGACGATCGGAATTCTTTACACTATTTTTTAACCTTACATATATGTTATTTAGGATCATAAATGGTTTGTAAAAATCTATGTTTTCTATATTAACTATCACCTCATGAAATTTCCAATTGTTTTTTGAAAAGTCATTAAGTTAGACTAAGAAATAAAACTATACAGGGTTGCCAATTTACCTAGAAAAACCTGGAATTTGACAATTTAGGCAAACATTTTTTTTAATCTAGAATTTTTAACATTTTCACCATATTAAGTAGTAAAATTTCGGTTTGACACAAAAAAGCTATCATATAGATAAAAATATGGATCCCTTCGTGGCAGATCTTTTTGAAGTAAACGACTCACAGGAAACCTTCTCAAACTTACAAACTGACCTTGAACTTAAAGTAATTTTTTCCAAAAAACGAAATGAAAGCTTTTGAACTCAACAAAAACTAACGCAAAAGTATCCAATCATTTGAGAGGAATTTAGATTGTTGTGTGTAGTTTTTTCTTCTAGCTATGTTGTTGAGAAAGCTTTCAGTTTAGTTATCAACATCTTAAGCAAAATATCTAATCTAGATATTTGTAAAGGAGGTGATTTGAGGCTTTATTTGACTGATTTAGAATCAGATTAGAAAAACTTGCAAGAATTCATGAACCTCATCCTTCGCATTATATTTGAATTCAGTACCAGACATTATTTTATGAAAGTTTTTTTATTTATTTGATCTTTTAAAATACTTCTTGTTTAACCTGGTTTGTATTGTATTTAAGTAGTCTTTTTATATTGAAAAATCTTTTAAGTTATTTATTCTATAGCAGGTTTGCATAATGCCTAATAAATATTAATTACGGTAGACTTCCTCTTAAGTTCGCACTTTTTACCCAAAAAAAGTGCAAACTTATACTTTCTTAAACTTAACTTAAATAAAGTCTATTACTAACTAAGTATTAATAAAACGAAAAATAAACAATGTTTAATAGCTTATATAGATCTTTTTTTATGACTGTTTGTTTTATGTTTTAGTTGATTTCATGTTTATTCATAACGTTATTGCATATAACATATTTAAATTTATCATTTTGTAAAAAAAATGGTAATAATTTTTGAGTTTAAACTTTTTTATTTTGTTCAAAGTGCGAATTGAAGAGAAAGTCTACTGTATTTATAAAATGTTTTATGTTTTAAATATGTTAATAGCTTTGTTTTGACCTGGTTAATTTTGTAGTTTATATTTGTCGATTTACATTACACTAAAAGTTTTTATAGCATAGTGGTTAAAGTATTTGTTTGAAAGAAATTTATTTGACATATTTTTGTTATTACTTGTTTAATCTGTATAAATAAAAAAGCCTTGATAACTATTAAAGTTTTTATTTCAAAAATTATTTTCGGTTTTAAAAGAGTACAGATTTGATGTCTCTATTTGAAATGCTTGAACTTTTTCATTTAAAAGATTATAAAACTCAAACTTATTTTTTAACTTGATTTATTACTGTTAAAAAATCTATATATTAAATAATTTTAAAGTATTAATACAACTGTTTTTTGTTTTATCTTATTTTTTAATATATTATCAATTAGAATATGTTGTTTATTTTAATAGTTGAACACTAGCTTTTAGTTTTTCACAATTTTTTTCTAGTAAATTATTATAGGCTAATAACTAGAGAAAAAATAAAATTAAACATTATTAAATAAGCAATAAAAAAGACTGCTACAGTTACAAAAGAAAGTTTTAACACAATTAAAAGATTTTTTTAATCGATTACTTTCTGTTCACAGAATTAACTGTAAAACATTTGATTTTTTTTAAATTTAAACGAAGTAAAAAAAAAGTTAAAATTAAGGTTTAGTTTCCTAAAAGTTATTTTAAGTCAAAAACTATTTAATGGTATTCTACTACAAAACATATAGTTTAAAAAGTTTAGAATTAAATTTTTAGTTTTACAACTAACTTGCTTAAAATATATCTCAGCATCGAAATTAATAATTTTACTGCATTAACAGAAAGTATTGATAAACCCACTTTTCATGTGAGATAATCAACCAGTCGGTCAAACTTCCTAAAACTGGATCAGCAACAATGTTTTAATATCTATTTTATTATGTTTAAAAAAATCTGTTCATTCTTTTATAGTTTTTTATTCTCTGGTATTTAATTTTAGAATATGCCTATTTATATAATACTTTAAGTATTTTGTGCGGCTTAATTAAGTTACTTAGTATTCACTCTAAATGTCCGAAATTCTTTAAATGGGAGATAGTTATAATGTAAGGTTTCAGTTAAGATTTCAGATTGGTAACTTACGGTCCAGATTCAATCAAATTTCGACCCGCCAAGTAACTTGAAACTACTTGTGCAAAATAAACAAAATTTAGTTTTTTGATGTTTATGATTTTGAAATACACTTTCAATTTGGTTTTTAGTTACTTTAGTATTTCCTAGATCACAATAATAGTAAATCATTTTATTACAATTATGCTCGAGTCTTTTAGTTTTCTACATGTTATTTTTGTAAATTATGCAGCCCGCAATTACATTTTTTAAACGAGTTGAAACAAGAAATGATTTTTAAGCTGACTACAAAAGTTGTCCACCACTACCCCAAAAGTTTCATTAGTTTCAAAACAATTCATATTTAAACAGGATTGATTACTGATTACACAAGGCTTTTTAATATTTAAGTATTTTTATACACTTCACTGGGCTTATAAGAAAACAACAGTAACTTATTTTCTCAAGCCCTGTAAACTATTTTGAACACAGCCGAAAAGGGCGTGTATAAGAAATACCAGACTAAATTACATTTCGAACACAATTTTTTGGCTCAAAAGTTTGTACTTAAGAGAAAAACTACTTTTTAAAATTGTGAGGGGCGATTATTTTTCAAATTTCTGAAAAGGGGGCGATTTAGTAAATGAGTTTGGGAAACCCTGCTTTAAAAGTTTAAATAGTTTTTAAAACCCGTTTTGTGGTGAAACCGATTGAATAACAAAATATTTGTATACAGTTTTTGTAGTTTTAAATAATTAATATGTTTAACTTTTTCTACTTACTTTCTATCAATCCTTGTACTTGTTCCGTCCATGACCAGGTTACCATTGTACGTGGACACACAATACGCCTGAGCTGCGTTCCAATTCGTCCATTTCTTAACAAATACGTAACTTAACTGTTCTAAAAATGATAGTTTGTATGTTTTATAACGCAAGAATAAACAAAAAACTGAAAGTAAGCGTTGTAAAATGTTTTTTACAATGTAACTAAAAAACTGTTTTTTTTTGTCTAAGATTTTTTAAACGCATGATGTTTGTTAACTTACTGTAAAGTAAAGAAAATTTAAAATTTTTGAGCGTTTAACATGAAGGTTTTAATTATAATAATTTTATCATCAAACTGCAAGCTTTCTGCGACTGATTTCGTTCCTATTGAAACTCGTCAGTCGGCAGCAAGTTTCAATGAGAACGAAATCCAAGTCTACGTTTACCGAAAGTTTGTGTCCTGTTGACCGAATTGGAATTGTCAAACCTTTATGTAAGCCTAAGCTTGTCTCAGGGAATATGAAAGTTCAGGTTTGGGCTGTTTAGACTTTAGCCAATGTTATCTTTGAAAAAGATGTAGTTGAAAACTTTAGTTTATTTAATTACTTGAATTATTTAAGTAAACAGTTTTATAGACAATTTCAATACTAAAACAAAAGCTTACAACAATTTTAAATAGTATTGTATGTTGTATTTTAAAAAGTTTGAATTGCAAAACTAACTTGTTTGTTTAAATAAGATTTATGAGAAAACGAAATATTTTTAAGTAGAAAATTATTATATTTCTAAAGATTTTTGTTTTTTCGGTGTAAAACTATATAACAACTAAATATTATAAATGTATAAGTGTAAGGTTTTGTTGTATACAATCAAAATCTATTTTAAATTCAAGTGTTTTTATCTAGTAAACTTTATATTATACCAATAAAGAAAAAACAGCCCAAAAAATCTATACTTAAATTGTTTTGTTGCTCAATCACCAAGAAACTATTCTTTTGTTAAAAAGTTCAATTATAAAACCAATTAAAACCAATCATAAAGCAAACTAACGGCTTTTACACACAAAAGGACTTGCAATCAAACTGGGTGTTAGTTGTCCAAGTAAACATTGTCTTACAGCGACACCTTGTGGTTGAAGTAAATTGTCACAAGTAAACATTACAAACTCATTATTACGTAATAATAAGCTGGTGTTTGTACTCACATTTTCGATCACTTGTATTCTACAACCTTAAATAAAAAATAAAAAACACTTTTGAACAAAAAGTAGTTAAAAAACCTTACAACTAAACACCCTTAATGAGCTTAATTTTTAATACAATTATAACAACTCTAGTTTTATAGCGATTTTATCAGTAATTAACCTAAATATCTTAAAAAATAGACAACTTAAATAATTGATATAAATAAAAATTTTGCAGCAAAAAAACATAGATAATTATTTGATAAAATACACAAAAAAAAATTGTTGTGCTTATCTGCTTGTACAAGACGTTGCAAAACTTAAACTAGTTCTAAAAGTAAAGTAGCTTTACTGCAAATAAGCTTGAATTAAACTTTTAAAACGTTTCACTAATTTTTTACAGACATTAAAGTTTAAGAGACAAATCCGTTTATCAAAGTACTTTATTTCGTTTAGCAATTTTCTTTTACTTTACATAAGTCAAATAGTTGTCTTTAAATGTCAAAATTACCGTAACAGCTTTTGTCTCTACTTTAACTAAAACAATATATTCAAGAATTTATAATTTCTTAATTAATGAGAACTTTTCAAAATTTGTTTAAATTGTTACTACCTGTTAGAAGCGCAATGATTTTTTCAAGTTGCTCGATTCTGGCTACCAGTTGAGCTGTAGTAACTGTCGATGTACCAGGTATGATGTTATTGCTTATAACTACATCCTGACCATTTATCTGTACCGGACGTGTCAGAACGAACATCAGTAGAATGAACAAAACTGCAAACTTTGTCATAATGACTTTCTATTTGTTAAATTTCAAACAAGGCTGTCGAAAAAAAAGTTTGATTAGTTTTAAATTTTTTCTGTATTTTAAATTTTGGGTCAAAGCTATAATATTGTAAAACACAAGTAAATCCAAAAAAAAAAGCAAAAAACAATGTTTTAAATTATCTTGAAAAATAAAGCTTTTGAAAGAACTTTCTTTAATAAAAAAGTATTTATAACAATAAGGTAAACCTAACAGCATAAAAAAGATTAAAAAAGAAAGTAAAAAAAAATGCTTTTGATTAATAAAAATTGAAATACTTTACAAAAAACATATTAAACCGTAAATTCTTTACGTTTATATAGTATTTTTTACTTTTTTTTGATAAATTAGCTAACTCATCTTTAAGAATATAACTTTTATGTACTTTTTACAAAAAGACACAATACTTTTTACTACAATCTTTAGAAAAAAGTAATTAATGGAAAACTTATCGAATTTAATGAATCTATAAAAGTAAATCTTTAATTTAGAAACGCTTTTAATTAAATTTAATTTAATGCATGGAAAACAACAGAGAAAAAAAAGTTAGTATGTATAAGTTTTATAATTCATGATAAAATATATTGAGTTGCATATTTTGATTACAAAATGAAAACTACTGATAATGTTTATTGTACTATTTTACTCTAAGCGTCGACAACAGCAATCTTTTTGTTTTATATGTAAATGAGTACTTTTTTAAAACTAGTTGCACTCAACTATAGCCATTAATATCGAATTCCATTAATATTAAAAATGACAAGATAAATATATAGCTGTCAATTCAAAAAAAGAAAACAATTACTTACAATTTATAAGTTTACAACAAAGATTATAAACAAAAAAATACTTTAAAGTTTTCTTTATGAAAAGTGTCATATAAACTATAAGAACTTAAATCTATTCAAATTTAGTGATAAATCAGTCAACATAGAGCATAAATGTGGTATTGACAGATTAAGTATTCAACTTTGTCATAATTATAAACAGTGCCGTTTTAAATTTACAAGTTAACATTACAGCAAAGATTAAACCACACACTATACCTACCATACTATACATATTATCTTACAATAAATCAACCTAACGCATAGTCGTAATATTGGCAGATAAAATATTTAGCTTTCTCGTAATCGTAAACAGTTCCGTAAGAGTCCCACTTCTTGCAACTCAACTGCAGGTACTTGTAGTTTTTAGGGTAATTTTTCGTACCAGTCAAACTGAAAGTTACTCATGTCCCCATTTTCGATTCTCCTCCAAGCGAATGATTGGTTTTCTCTTGATATTCCGATGTGAACGTATGACCTCGATACTCCAACTTGTTTGCATATTTTTCTGGTAGAAAACGTATTTTCATTGTGAAAAAATTAGATAAAGCTTACTTAAAAAAGATTTTTTTTACTTGTTTTGTTCTCAAAAAACATATAATAAAAATTATAAATAAAACTGTGGATAAAATAAACTAATGAAATTAAAAACAAAATTTTTTTTGCACTATAATGATTATTTTCTGAAATTAGAAATCAAAACAATGTTTATAAGTTTTATTTTAAGTCCTTTCGTATAACGAAGCGATTAAACTTGTTCATTAAAGATAAAAATATTAACTTTTTGTAGTCAATATTGTTTGCATTGCATCTAGAAAAGTGTAACTTAAATTAAATAAAATTCTTTTTTAAGTAGCTTTAAACTTGTTTTCATTAATAATAGTTTAACATTAAAGCTTTATATGTTATAAAACAAGATCAAAACGTATTTTCGGCACATTTTTTGTATTTTTAGTTTAGATACGAAAATATCAATTTAAAAGTAAGTCTGTTAAGTCCTGGTCAATAACTGTATCCAAGTGATGTACGACTCGATAACCGGAACGTTATTCGTACACCAGATCCTTAGACCAAGTTTTTTGAGCGCTTTTTTGTTATTCAAAAATAAAAAAGTAGATTTTAAATTTTAAAACTTAGATTTCACATTGTGTCAGCTTAATTTATTTAGTAATTTTTTGTTTCCTGTTAAGGTGTCTACTATTAACGTGTTGTTTTAAAAAGTGATTAATGCTTTGTTGTTTCTGTTTATATAAAAACAAGATATTTGTGACCATGATAATAAAAACGTATGAAATCACACTACTGCAGACTAAGAATGTTTAGTGTCTACAAAAGCTTTAAGTTGCTTGTGGTTCAGACTAGCGTTTGTTAGTTTGATAATTTAAAAGCTGTTAACTTTGAACTATATATACAAAGCTGTCTAAAGCTACTGTACATTTTTTTTAAAGCAAAAAAAGAATTAAAATACCCTAAAAAAGTATTGTAAAGTCCGTCATAAGTTTTTTTTTAGTTTTTAGAAAGTTAGTCTGGTTTAATACATACAATTTTAATGAAAAAAATTATCTTAAAAAAACTTAAATTTTCTTAATGAAAAAGTAAAAACTATAACATACTGTTTTAAAAATTTTCTGGCGGACAAATTTAATTTTTTTTTTTTTATAAAATAAAAATATATTAATACAATATCACTTACTTTCTTCCTTCTTTTGTGTCTATTCCGTCTATGAGTAAATTTCCATTATATTCAGAAACACAGTAGGCCTGAGCGTCATTCCAATTCAACCACTTTTTGACAAATACATAGTTCAGTTGTTCTGAGAAAAAATGTTGTATAATATATCTTCAATAAAAAAGTTTATACAAGTAGAAAAAAAATTGCTAGACTATTGTAGTATAAAATACTAATTAATTTTAAACTAAAATGTTGATAAGTTCTAAAAACTATGCTGTAATACGTAATATATACAGTAGCAAAAAGAATATAATATGTACAAATAATTACAATAAGTCTTACATATATTTTAAAGGAGTATCAAAAATAATTTTCTTCGAATCAAGTTATTAATGTTTACAAGTTTTGTATTGCTAGAAAAAATTGATTCGTT
This sequence comes from Thalia democratica, assembly GCF_965202585.1. NCBI lineage: Eukaryota > Metazoa > Chordata > Thaliacea > Salpida > Salpidae > Thalia > Thalia democratica. Next base: position 23,729,352 of record NC_139171.1, read on the forward strand.
AAAACTTTTTTTTGTAAAAACAATATGTGATCTATCGAAAACATAACAAAAACAAGAAGAAAATTACGTAAAATGTTCAAACAACTATAAGTTTATATTTTAGCTTTGACCTTTAAATAATACATCATTTTATTTTTCGGATTATAATTGTTAATATTTTTTGAGGTTTTTTAAGAATTTAACAAATACTAATTTGTATAATGTCGCTATACTCTCTTAGAAAACAAGGTAGAGTATATATTTTTATTTAACAGGAAAACAAGTAAGATTAAATTAAAAATAACAAGTGCTAAAATATTCTCTTTTTAATAATTATTTTACAACAACAGTCATAACATTACTATTTCTGAATTGCTTTTTACTTTATCTAAAAAAGTTTTACAAATCAATTACAAAATTACATCAATTAACGAACTAACGGCTTCTGCATAGAAATGGACTTATGACCAAACTGGGTGTCAATTGTCCAAGTAAACATTGTCTTACAGCGACACCTTGTGATTCAAGCAATCCGTCACAAGTGAACATTACAAACTCATTATTACGTAATAATAAGCTGGTGTTTGTACTCACATTTTCGATCACTGGTATTCTACAACCTTGATTTTTTTATGTTACCTTGATTAATCGTGAATAAATAATAATAATGAATTTTGTATAAAGGTTAAAAATTAAAGTTGACTTAATCAAATGTTGATTTATCACAATACACGAACTTAACAAAACTAAAAAAAGACCTGAGTTTGAATATAACTAAAGTAATTAAATTTATCCGTATGGTATAGGCCGAAAACTTAATTGAATTATAAAGTTTATTTTTTTCAAACTGATCACAAAATATTTTACTCTAATATGTTAAAAGCTCAAATAAATCTACAAAATATAATTAAAAAATATTGTTTGTTTTTTCAACTTACTTGTAAGTAGCCCAACAATTCTTTCCATCTCTTCGACCCTAGCAACTAAACCGTTACTTACAAACTGACCATAACTCGGTGCTATGTTTGTTTGAAAGCAAATAGTAAAAACAAACAGTATAAAATGTTTTGTCATTTAAATTCTAAAATTACTAAACATGGAACTTTTGACAAAATGATTTAGCTGTAATTGTTAAACTAAAATTTTACTAAACTAAAAAGTTTAAACATTTGTTTTTTAAATTTAAAAACTCTACTTTATAATGAGTAGTCAGAAAAAAAAAAGTTAATTTTTAAGTTTTATTATTTATAAGAATGAAACAAAGCTGCATGAACAAGATAAAACCTTAAGTTTACGGTAGCTTAAAAGTTAAAAAAAAAAAATAATAATTAGTTATTTATTTTAATTCCTAATTTAAAAGATCTTATTCATATTTTAAAATTTTACTGTACAATTTTTACACAGTAACTTAATAAAAAATCAAAAATCTTTATAAATTATTTTTTAGTTACTAAAGTAATGTTAAACAATTGAAAAAACAAAACTACATTTTAGTCAACACTTTTAGAGACATTAGCTACAAATAAATGAACTAAGAGCTTATTTTTTGCAGACCTACTAGACCGCCAAGGGCTATATCAGTGTGCTGTGCTGATTTATTTGTAAACTTAAGTCATTTAAGTTATAAAACATATTGAAGTTAAAACTTTAATCTCTAGATTAAACTATAAACTGTCAACGGGTTTTGGTGTCTTTTCAAAATAAAAATGCTCTTTGAGCTCACTGAAAAACTTTATTTAGAAATACCTTTCGTTTGATTAAAGTTATTTTTAGTTATACATACTTATTTATAAGAGTAACTTTTGGTTTTAGAAATTTTTTAAATTAAACATAATTAACTTCATACCAATAATTGATATTGTAAATCTACGTCAACATTTATATAGCAAAACGGTTTGTCGCTACTAAAATTCCGTTTTCTACGTAAATTAAAATAAATTTCTGAAACGCAAAACTAATAGCACTTAATGTTTAAGCTACTTTCAATCAGCTACCAGTTACCGTTTGAATATACCATCTACATTTAAACGTTAATCCGTATTGATTAAACGCAAACCCAAATTAAAGCTTATAAAAATTTGCAAGCCAGCGTACTAAGTGACACAGCTACCTTAAACATCATTAGTGTATGTTATGCGGTATAAAAATATTATGTAAAATATTTTCTAATGTTGATTAACGAGAGGATTGTTTGCGTTTTATGTAAACTCGAATACAACATCTTCATATACTATTTTGCAAATAAGTTTATTATTGACTATTTTGATTTGCATGTTAGTTTTCGATAAACGTTAGTTTAAATTATTTTAGAAGTACTACTAGTTTATTACATTTTTGTACATAGTTAAATTAAACAAGCAATGTTCTATTCAAAGGTATTTTTCAGTCTAACACTTTTTTTTTTACTTCTGTTAAACTTTTTTTTGTATTTATGTTGGTACTTACACTTGTTTATAGGTTTATAGTTTATTATCTTTAACAATAATATTAACTATATACTTTGTAACATTTCAACAGTGTTTTTCTTTTTTTCTTTTCTCTCAAAATATTCAAATCACTTAAATTCAGTAACGTGCTTGTTTTGGTGAGTTAGTTTTTATTGTCTTAGTGATAACGCTATTGCTTGCAAGTGTTGTGTACTTTTTGTACGATGGCGACTGTTTTTTATATGAACTTTTGAATTGAAGTAGTTTATTTGTACAGTTTGTTATATTTTGTTTAGTCGCTTTTCTATTCATCGTAATACAGCTTTTTGTATCTAAGTCTCAATTTCTTTATATACTATTAGTTTAAGCATTCTAACAGGGTTATTACTTTATTAGGCTAAGCTAAAATGACAGTCTAAATTTGAATTTGCGTTTCATTAACCGACTTAGCTAAATAACTTAGCTAAGTCAATTCTAAAAATTTAAATAACCGTCACCGATATTGTTATAACGCGTTAAGTCATTTAATATCCAGGTTCGTGTAACTAAGTAACAACTAAGCATCGTGTGATTGGCAAATGGTGACCCGGACGTGATTCAAACTTCAAAGCTTTAATCGTAAAGCGGTATTTTGATAACAGATACAATGATGTAAAAAATTTTTTGCAAAATGCTAAATAAAATGAAAATTTTAATTGAGTTAAGCAAAATTTTGAAATATCTGTGAAAATAATAATTTTAAAATTGTTATTTCATAAGATATTGACAACAACTATTTGTTATTTTTGAAATTAATTCCTTAACTTTTTTTGTCTCATTCACAAAAGTTTACTCATAAAACTTAACGTGTAAACCTTGTATTTGTTCAAGATTTTTTTTTGCGTTAAAAATGTCTTTTATAACTTTTGACAATTAAGTTTAGAAACTAAAATAATAATTTAAAAAAATTTAGTCAAAAATTTTTAATCCTTAACATAAGGAAACTTTAATAGTTGCTCTACGATTAGAACTTAATAAAGTAATACTAAAGTAAGTATATTATTGTATTATAACAAGATTACTGTATAAATGTATTAAAATTATTATAAAAATGTTAGTTAACTCAAATTTCAAAAACTTTTTTACCTAATTTTACTACACTTTTTAAAACAAGAGATTCTATATAATATTCTACAGTCTATGAGTTTTTTTATATTTTTTATTCATTAACATTGTTTTTAAACTTAATTCTAACTAGTTAGGTGAAATAACTACTTTAACCTTCAATATTAACAACACATAAAGTTTATTTTAAAATGACATAAACAAAAAGAGACAAAAAGAACTAGTTAATGTATCATAATTCCTCAACACATTTTGGCATTGCAGACCACTTTCCATCAGATTGACATTTAATCACCTGAGGGCCGGCTCTGTTTGAAATAGATGTTATTGCTTTTTTGTAAAATAAAAAAATAAATCTTTGATTTCTAAAGAATTTACGTTTTAGTTGATACTTTGTAAAGTTTGAAAGTATTCGAAAACCCTTTAAACCAAACTTTCTATTAACTAAACAAGATAGGTAGATGGAATTGCGCACAATAAACGCGTAACTAAAAGCCAATTTAACTAACAATCATAAGTTTAACACTTAAAAAAAAACCTTTTAAATCCCGACTTGCAGAACACACTGAGTTTCTCATTGTATCGGTAGGGTCTCGGCTCTTCGAGTATTGGCTGGTAGGGTCCCTCTAAAATCATGGTCTTCACGTTAAGGATGTCGTGGGGTTCTTGGCTGCATACTATCGGTTTGCATTCGGGTATTTCACCTACCCATTGACCATTTTCGCCGCAAACTGTTGTTTTGAGTTTTGCTTTGTTGATTTGTTATTTTTTGATAAATAAAACTATAGACTGTTTTATGATAATCTCCAAAATAGTCTTTTTAAAACTAAAACTTGTGCTTTACATATATAAACTAAAATAAATTAACTAATGAATGTTGTTTAATAATATAGGGATTGCAAGAACATTTGACGGTAAATTTTAAAACAATATTTTTTTATACTTCAATTTCACAGGTTTAAAAAGAAGTAAACATTTAGACTTAAGTTTTGAACAACTTAATTAAACTATTTTGGTGTATTTGTAACAAAGTTATCAGATTTTTAAAATAATTTTTAGGATGGCTTTTTCCAAACTTAACTTTTGAGTTGTATAGTATAATAACTGTTATTTAACTTCAATATTCAAAATAAACATCTACTTTTTTTTTACTAACCAACAGTGTTTGTTTCGCTACTAATTTCGAACCCACTCTCACAAGAGTAAGTGGCAACGCTGCCTATCTTTTTTTCATCTGAATTGCCAACATTCACTTTTCCGTAATTCGGCAAAACTGGGGAATTTTTGCACATTATCTCTTCGCATGTAGGTGTGGGATTTGACCACTTTCCTGCAATAAAATTATAATGAACATTAATTTTTTAACTTTATCTAAAAAATGATACCTATGTTTTTTTAGTTGAAAATGAAGACTTATTTGAAACTAATATATAAGTTTATCTATTGTCAAATCATTTATATGTGTTTAAAATGAGTATCTTTACAAAATTCTTTGAGCATTCAGGCTCTATTTACAAAGATGAAAAACTAAGTAGTTTTTATTGTGGAAGAGACAGTGTTAACACAGAAAATTACTAATTAGTCATGCTTTTGTGAATTTTTTAGAATTAAGTATATAAGAAGATAAAAACAAAAGAAACTGATTGCATAAAATGATTAATTTTATCAAGTTTTTCGAATTATTGAAAACTAACCATATTTCAAACAAGTTGCTTCGCTTTCGCCATTCAACTTGAATCCTTTCTCGCAGGAATACTTCATAACACCTCCTTGTTTAAAGCTCTGACCTTCTATCGTTCCATCCACTATGTAACCAGGTGAAGGGCAATCTTTTAAAATAAAGTTTTAGTGAATAGCTGTAAGTTATGTTTGTTGTAAAGAGCAAACATTGTAACTAAGTTTATAACGTATTACTACGTATGGATATTTAATTAAAATCTTCTTTTGGTAGTCATTTCAACTTTTCAGTGTTGATAAATAGTTTCAACAACTGTTAATAAATAGTTATTGGTAGTAGGTTTTCTCTGTTATTCATTAAAACTAGTAAATTGAAGACTGTGCTTCATAAGATATAAATCAATAACTAAAAAAATACATTATTAAAATTTTTTTTTTTTTAATTCACGTATATAACTCAAACCTTTATTCATTAAACGCTTATCTTCTTCTAACTTTCTACAGTTTTCTCTCCTTTGAATTTTTCTGCATCCTGTAGTAAAAAAACCAAGGGCCGCACAAGACTGCAGTTGTTTTTTGAATCTCGGCTTGTCGGTTCCTATTAAGTCTTTCGCAGTGCATTGCTTCTCACCTCGCGCACTGACCGAACTCAACAGAACGAAGAAAAGAATAATACTCAACAAACGAAAATTTACTCGCATTTTTTATTCCAAAATATTAATATTTTTTTAAATCTAAAAGAGTAGTTTTTATATATTAGAATTTTTATATTAGAAATATTTATGTTTATAGGAATTAAGTAGGTTAAACAGCAGTTTAAGAGCTTAAGTACTTATAACATAATTCAAAGTTTATCAAGTTTATTGAGATATAGCTTTATTACCATTAAAAGTAAGTAGCTTCTATAAAACTTAGTTATATAGACACTACATACTAATTTTAATACATATGCCTAGTACAACTATTCTTTTATTAAGTTTTTAAGATCAGCAAGCTCAATATTAAGTAGAGTACTATGGAAATGAAATAATATACTGTTTTTTAGTATACTAAAGACAAATAAGTTGTTTAAAAACAATACTAAATATTCATTAACTGTTTCCAAATTTATATAACTCCAATTAATACGTTTTACTGTCTTTGTTAATATTGTTAACTAAGCTTACTTAAAATTATGATCTTAACATATTAGTGAGAGTAATTTGCTAAAAACGTACTTATAGTTTTAGAAATCAATAGAGTAACAAACTTCATTATGAAAATAATTCAAATATAAAATTAAACAATAATAATTTTATCCAGGTGTGTAAGTCAAAAAAAAACTGTTCAGGTATTGTAATTTACTTATAATAATTACGTCCGATTCTCACTGTAAACATTTATACATGCAAACGTTGTCAGCGATTACAGATATGATGTGCTCACTAGCCTAGATTCTAATGGTAAATGTTAAGGTATATATAAAACTAGCATGACAATAAAAGGACATGTTGCATTAAAGAACAATTGCAAACACTAACAAATAAATAAAGAAAATCAAATTTAGAAATTACTCTAAATGAGGTCAAAAATTTTACACAAGAATTAAATCTAACAGTAATTATACTTTGAGAATGTTTCAATTAGAATGAGAACTAACTGTTTAAAACTAAAACTATAAAAAAAATATGAGAAGAAAATAATGTTAAGTAAATACTTTACAAAAAACAATCAAACAATATAAATGTCTATTCTTGATTAACATGTTTACTGCCGCAGGCTGTGGCTAGAATGCTCCGACCATTCTATGTGGACGGTTTAAATGTTCTTAACTTTATTCAATATTTCATCAGTAATTTCTTATCTGCTCTTTATTTTCTCCTTATCTTAACCTGCATCAGTATAACACTTGACCTTGCGAGCTTTCTCTTAACAATTGGATGAACAGGGATTTTAGCTAAAAACTTTCCATAACATTTAAACAGTTATTAAGTATAATTTGATATCCTCTTACACTTTCTTATCTTTCACCTTTTAAATAAGATATTTACTCTGAATCTCCTCTGCATTATTTTATGAAAACAAACACTTACTTTTCTTCATAAACAAGAAAAAATGCACCATATCAATAATATTATTTGTCTCAAAATTACTATTAAGATTTAAAAAAAGGCCAGAAAGTAAAATAATTAGACATTTTTTTACAGAAGGCTACTCGCTCTAAACAGTTTCTATTACATATAATCAAAAAAAATTGCTGTGTTTACCATACAAAGCTTGAACAATTAACTTTAATTTCTAAGTAATATTAAACATGTGTCACAACCTACTTTATAAATTGTAGAAATTGAAAAACAGATACAAAATAGAAACACAAAAAAGTCAGTCAAATGTCATACCTATGCAAAATCCTATAATTTAAATTCCTAAACATTTTAGCATGTTACTGGTCTTTGCTGTCTTAGTTACTTACAGTTGTTGTATTGTTCTATTAAAATTTAAGAGCCTTAAATAAATCTATATTTATTCTCTTTTTGGACTAAATTTTGTCAGATCTACTTTGAATTTATGGACTAAAATTTGTCAGTTCTATACAGTTTAATTTTGACTTTGTGGACTTTAAACTTTTCAGTTCTTCTTTGACTTTTATGAATAATTTTGTCAGATCTATTGGAACTTTGTGGTCTAAAACTAGGGCAAAACCCTTTGTAATTTATTTGACCTAAACTTTGTCACTTACTTTCTGTGACTTAAGGACTTAAATTGTGTCTTTGTACCTTTTTGGTTTAATTTTACTGAAACATTGTCATCTACTTGTGTTACTTGAAAATTTAAACTGAGTCAATACCCTTTGTGGTTTACTTTTTAATCTTACTGTGGCATTATTATCAATATGACCCATAGTTGCCTGATGTTATTTTAAAGGCCCCTATGTTTTTATAGCTATGGTTAAACCTAAAAGGCTTTTAACAGGGCAGATATTAAATGTAAGTATGATTTCTTAAAAATCAAGTTTATGCTTTATTTTAATTTTCTCCACTACTGTTAAAAAAATTGCACTGAATAGTAAAAAAAGACAAAATATAATAAACATGTGATGAATACTACCTTAAAATTAAAGCTTATACACTAGTAAAATTTAATTGGGTAAAGTTTGTCTTGGTCTTATTTAACTCTTACCTGAAAAGTAATTATTTACCTGATGACACCAATTGTAACCCATAGGTGTAGATTATTTAAATATTAAACTTGTACTATTATGCTAGATGCTGATATTAAACAATACATAGGGCTACTTTATATAAACTATAAGTGACATGAAAGAGCATATCGTAGTAAAGAACAATTGCAAACACTAACAAATATATAAAGAACATCAAATTTAGAAAGTACTTTATATGTGGTTAAAACTATTTCACAAAAATTAAATCTAACAGTAATTATACTTTGAGAGTGTTTCAATTAGAATGAGAACTAACTGTTAAAAACTAAAACTATATAAAAATATGAAAAGAAAATAATGTTAAATAAATACTTTACACAAAACAATCAAACAATCTTAATGTCTACCCTTGAATAACATGTTTACTGCAGCATGCTGTGGCTAGAATGCCCCAACCACTCTCTATGGCTGGTTTATATAACAATGTACTTAACTTTATTCAATATTTCATCAGTAATTTCTTATCTGCTCTTGTTTTTCTCCTTATCTTAAGTTGCATCAGTATAACACTTGACCTTGCGAGCTTTCTCATAAACGCTTGGATGGACAAGGATTTTAGCTAAAAGTTTTCCATAACATTTAAACAGTTATTAAGTACAATTTGATATCCTCTTACACTTTCTCATCTTTCACTTTTAAAATTAAATATTCACTCTGCATCTCCTCTGCATTTTTTTATGAAAACAAACACTAACCTTTCTTCATAAACAAGAAAAAATGTATCATATCGATAATTTTATTTGTCTTAAAATTAATATTAAGGTTAAAAAAAGAAATAAAACAAGACCAGAAAATAAAATAATTAAACATTTTTTTACTAAAGACTACTAGCTCTAAACAGTTTTCTGTTATTAATAAAAAACAAATGATGTGTTTACCAAGCTTTAACAATTCACTTTAACTTCTAAGTAATATTAAACATGTGTCACAACCTACTTTATAGATTGCAGAAATAGAAAAATAGATACAAAATTAAAACACAAAAAAGTCAGTCAAATGTCATAATTATGCAAATCCTATGATATAAATTCCTAAACATTTTAGCATGTTACTGGTCTTTGCTGTCTTAGTTACTTATAGTTGTTGTCTTGTTCTGTTAATATTTAAGAGCCTTACATAAATTTAATATTATTCACTTTTTGGGCTAAATTTTGTCAGATCTACTTGGAATTTATGGACTAAATTTTGTCAGTTCTACTTTGAGTTTTTGGACTTAATTTTAACAGTTTAATTTTGACTTTTTGGCCTTTAAATTTTTCAGTTCCTCTTTGACTTTTTTGAATAGTTTTGTCAGATCTATTGGAACTTTGTGGTCTAAAACTGGGGCATAACCCTTTCTAATTTATTTGACCTAAACTTTGTCAATTACTTTCTGTGACTTAAGGACTTAAATTGTGTCTTTGTACCGTTTTGGTTTAATTTGACTGAAACATTGTCACCTACTTGTGTTACTTGAAAACTTAAACTGAGTAAATACCCTTTGTGGTTTACTTTTTAATCTTACTGTGGCATTATTATCAATACGACCCATTATTGCTTGATGTTATTTTGAAGCCCCTATGTTTTTATAGTTATGGTTAAACCTAAAGAGATTTTAACAGGGCAGATATTAAATGTAATAAAAGTTTCTTAAAAATTTAATTCATGCTTTACTGTAATTTTATCCTCTACTGTTAAATAAACTGCCCTGAATAATTAAATGAAAAAATATAATAAACATGTGATGAATAATAACCTATGAATAAGAATAATAATAATCTATGAATAACTACCTTAAAATAAAAGCTTATACACTAGTAAAATTTAATTGGGTAAAAATTCTCTTGGTCTTATTTAACTCTTACCTTAAAAGTAAATATTACCTGATGACGTCAATTGTAACCCATAGATGTAGATTATTAAAATATTAAACTTGTACGGTTATGCTAGATGCTGATATTAAACAATACATAGTGCTACTTTATATAAACTATAAGTGACATGAAGGGCATAATGCATTTAAGAACATTTGCAAACACTAACAAATATATAAAGAACATCAAATTTAGAATGTACCTTAAATGTGGTTAAAACTTTTTCACAAGAATTAAATCTTATAATAATTGTACTTTGAAAATGTTTAAATTAAAAAATTAAAATGAGAACTAACTGCTTGAAACTAAAACTATAAAAAATTATGAGAAAAAAATTATGTTAAGTAAATACTTTACACCAGTGGTCGGCACGGTGTACACTGGTGCACACTAGTGTTCACGAAATTTATTTTGGGGTGCACGAAACTTTTAGAGTACACGAAAGTCATTTAGGGGTGCACAAAATTTTGAGATTACACAAAACTTTTTTTTTGTCTTAATTTTATTATATTTATTTAGTTTAAGCGACATACTTAAATATTTAAGTTAAATCTAGCCCTGGTGTTTAGTTTAGCTTTTAATTTATTGGCCATTTTACTCTCATGATCTATTTTGGTATTGAAAATCACATAACACTCTTTATATCAACATTGAGGAAGCAGTTTGCATCTGAAAGAATTGAGAGAAAGCTCGAAGATCTTGTGAAATCAGTTGGCTGATGTGGAGGAAGCTTTCATCCAGCTAAGATCATGAATATATTAAAAGGTTAGTATTTTTCTTTTTACTTACAGTATTAGTAGATTACAGTATTTTGCTTAGTGAAGAAAGTTTCTTTTATAAATTATCAATACTACCTACTTTTAAAACTAATCAATAATTTCTTTAAAAATATTCACATGATAATTATAATATTTTTATACTTGAAGAAAATTAAAGAATTTATGTTCAATAAAAAATACTTAAATAAGATAAAAACAGTTAAAGTATATTAAAAAAAAATTCTAAATAGATTCATAACAGTAGTAATGAACAAGTTTTAAGTAACAGCTTTAAGTTTTGAATAACATAAGTTAAGTAAATATTATACCTTTGAATTTATTTTATTATTTAATTAATTAACCAATCCATAATTGAATAGTACATATAAAATTTGAAGAAAATATAGGCTTAAATTGACATTGAGTTGCCACCTACTGAGGATAGTTTAAATTTTATAAAAGTTTTTGAAAATCTCAAGATGGCTAGAACTTTTCTGTTTTTTTTCTTAATCTCAGGCTAGCTAGGTATGCTTTTTATTAAACTACTTGTTACTAAAATTTATTGACTTTAAAAATTGAAAATTTTATTCTCTTAATTATTTTATTTACTAGCTATTTTGATCTGTTGGTTTAACAAAATATGTTGTATCTGTTGTATGATTCAAGGTTGCCACACACTCAGCCTAAATGTTTTTTTTATTAGAAATAAAGTCTTATTAAGCATGTTATTTTTCTTGCAAAAGTTAGTCTAGTTTTGGACTTGTGTAGAATATTTGAATGTATGTATGATTTTTTTTTTGAAATATAAAAAATTATTTAGTCATTTATCAAAATATTAATTTAAGTATACTGCTACTTTTGAGCTTTGGCTTTCTCTTTTCTTTATTAAACTCAAAATGACCAAGGCTAGTTTTATTGTAACTAATACAGAGTCCTACACTTAGTGCAACTCAGGACAGTATAAATATTTTACAATTCTCAGGATAATTTGTTTTTTGAATCTTTTTCCAATATTTTCTATTTCATTAAATAAAACTTCTTTGTTGTAGTTTCAAATTTTTTTTTTTAAATTCCAATTTTGATGAATAACCTGAGTTGTTTTTTAAACTTTAATTATATTGAATATTTATATATGATGTTTTATAAAAATTTTAAAGTTAAAGAGTCACTATAGTTTTTTAACTCAAAGAGTAACAACAGTGCTAATGCTTGATCTTTAATTTATGAATTAAACTAAGCAGTAATTTAATAATTTTGTTAGAAGAGTTATAGTATGTGTTTCTAAGATGTAAATCTTTCTTTATGCCTACCAAACATTTAAAAAAAGACTAAACAATTTTGTTTAGAATTTTATAATAATTTATAATTTTATATTAAAAACCAAAAAATTATTATTTGTGTAATGTTAAGCTAGTTTTTTTCTGTTTTAGTTGTGCTTATTTGAAAATAGTTTTTTTTTAAATGTTTTAAAATGATGTACAGTTCCTCAGTTGTTTTACTTAATTTGAATATTTTGAAAGAAAACACACTGTTAATTGATATCAATTTCAGTTTTTCTATTATGTAAATGCAAAAATATAGACATTTTAAAGGTATTATGATACTTTATCAAAACTTAGACTAGTAAGAATTTAAAAAACACCCATTTTAGGTTAGAATGTTTTTCCTGAGCTTGAGCCTGGTTTTGATTTTTGATTAACAACCCTTTTTACCTTAAAACTATAAAAGTAAAAGTAATTTTTAAAACTAGTTTAAAAATGTATGTTTGTTATAAATTTGATATTTCAGGTTATCAAAAAGTTTGCCACACAATCAGAATAATCCTGGATGCTTTAAAATTTTGAAAATCTCAGTATGACATAAGATAATTTAGAAAATTTTGAATTTGTTTTTTAAACCCAGGCTGACTCAAGATAGTTTTTTTAACTCAGTATAGTTTTAAGATTTCAGGCATTTTTTTCCTACATTTTGAATGAGATATAGTTAATATAGTCCCAATGATTTATTTTGTAACTTTTAGTATTTTTTGCTGAAGATATATGTTTTTCTTGCCTTTGAAAATAAAAAAATTAAAAAAACTTAGATGACTACAGTTCAGTTTAAAGTCATTCAGGACAGTCTTGATCTGTCAAATCAGTTTTAACCAAAAGGATTAAAATGCTGTCAAGCTTATTCAACAGTACCTACTTTAAATGTTTGACATAAGAAAAAATGTTTTTTGTTTCAAAGAGGAGCAACTCTGGTCTTAATATAATTAAATTCTTTACTTTGCGAATTATTGATTGTCTTTTTGACTTTTTTCTTGCATTTTACAACTTTTACATACTAGAACTCTGACTTTAAATATAACTTTTATTAAACTAAGCTAAAAAAATATAACACAAAAATAATTTTAAATATTTACAGTAAGATATCAAATTAACTGTATAATACTTATCTTAAACCAAATGTTTTACTTGAGATGGTTATTTATATTTTTTATAGATATAAAAAGTTTTGTAAGTTAAATCAGCACAATTTTTTTAAAGCTATAAAGTTTTTTTTTAATATTGATTAAACTAGATTGAAATCAGTAATGACATTAGTTTTTTGATAAAATTTTTACACACTCAAACTACTTTGGATAACTCTTATGCTATTTTAAAGGTTGGAAAACTTTGGCAAAGTAACTTTTTAAAAGATACTTATGCTGAGACATTATACCTCAATTGAAGAACTTACTTGACAAGTTAAACCACAACCCAGTAGCAGTTCCAATAAACAGCTCATTATGGTAAGTTAGTTTTAGAATAATAGGTCTCTTGGTATTTTAGTCTCTTATATTACAACAAAAAAAATTAAAAGTCAATGTCTCTTTTACTAATATTGATTAAAGTGTAAAATTTTTCGAAAATGATTTATTCATTTTTATAGGTGCTTAATAACTCTTGAGAAAAATCTAATTATTAATATGTAAATTTAATTAATTTTCATTAATTTAATTGTTTTTTTTTGTAATCATAAACATTTTATTTAGTTTAAAAAATTACTTGTTTTTATTAGTAACAGCTTTGTTTTGCTTTTTTTTTGAACATTGTAGTTTTATTTTTTTTATGTTATAGCTCATTTTTATTCTTACTTATTTTAATAAGTTGAATAGTGTAGTCCAAATCTTAAACATACTTTTTAAAACTTAAATATTTATAAATTTTTTTTTTAAGACATGTAAAAGATTAAATTATTGATAAATTTTAAACTTAAAAACATTTCATGTTAAAACTTTACCTTTTAACGTAAAGTTCAATATAGATTTTATGTGTGTATGATATTAGATACTATTATATAATTTTTTTTTATTGATATTTTGTTCATAAAAAATAGTTGATGTTTTAAATTTTAATAGTCTCATTTTAAAAAGTTTTTGTTTTAGAGTTTGATTTTAACTGTTAAGTATTTTTATAATTTTTTAGCTCATTATAAATTTGATTAAAGTTGGGTATGCAGCTCGATGACCGAGAGGTCTTTTTGTGTATCCAGGTCCTTCAACGAAAAATAATTTTTGAGCAAATTTTTCATTAAACCTCATTAAGACCTGAATTATTACTAAGCATTAACTTTAAAATCTTAATTTTAGGTTTGATCAGATTCGTGCAAGCAACAAGACCAACACATACAGTTCCAGATCAAAAAAACGGATTTAGCTAGGATAATATTTTCATGTCTTTTTTGTCGTTACTTTTTGGTGTAATTTTTTTTCCTTAATTTTTTCGTGGCAATATATTTGTTAAACACATATAGTAATCGATTAATAAAAAATCATTAAGTTAAGTTAACTAAATAATTAAATTTACCATGCAATAAAAAGTACCAAGACTGCTGATTGTTAATTGGGATTGTGGCAATGTATTAAATTAATCTAGTTAGTATTTTAGACCTGGGTGATACAAGTAAAATATTGTTGTAATAATTATATCACCGATAGAATTTTTTTTAAATGGATAGGGTAAAGTGAACAATTTTAAGTTATCTTCTAAAAATTAATTGGGTGTTCCCGAATTATTAGTAAAAAATCGATTTAAAGTATTTACATATTCTTCAACACTAGCGGCGCTAAAGAATGGAAATTGGGGTGCACCAAATTTTAATTTTGTGATTTAGGGTTCACGGATTCAAATTAGCGTGCCGACCACTGCTTTACACAAAACAATCAAACAATATAAATTTCTATTCTTGATTAACATGTTCACTGCCGCAGGCTATGGCTAGAATGCCCCGACCACTCTATGTGGATGGTTTATATGTTCTTAACTTTTATCAATATTTCATCAGGAATTTCTTATCTGCTCTTTATTTTCTCCTTATCTTTACTCGCATCAGTATAACACATGACCTAGCGAGCTTTCTCTTAAACGCTTGGATAAACAAGGACTTTAGCTAAAAACTTTCCATTATATTTAAACAGTTATAAAGTGCAATTTGATATCCTCTTACAAAGTAAATTTAAACTTATATAAGTATATTTTTCCTTATAAAAATTAAATAAAAAATAGTATTTTAATATGATTAATCTTATTTTGTAATGTAGAACTTTTTTTTTTTTAGCCTATTAGCAAACACCAGACAAGTACTTTTTGCTTTGAACTCATACTTTTAAGCGCCTAAAGTTCGTACTAAATACCACTGTATTGCGATTACTATATTGAGTTCAGTTATAAACATTTTATTTAGTAGAATCTAAATTATTACTAAGTTTTTAAACTTAAATATGTTGATTGGGCGTAGGTAAAGCTGCATGCAAAAGTCAAACTCCGTGTTAAAGCGTCGCTGTACAATTCTAAAACGCACCTGAAATTTAACTGTAAGTTTCGGATCTTACTAGACGTTTGTACAACTCTAAGAATCAAAAACTGTGTATGAATTTTCATATCTGTCAATCAACATACCCTTTTTTCAAGTTTCATGGGGCCCAGTAAACCCAAAATAAATAATAATTGTATGACATTCTAGTACGATTAAAAACTTTGTGTATATTTCATAACTATATATGTTGTAGCTTTACTAAAAACAAATTTATAGGTATAAGACATACGTAGGCATAAAGGAACAGGGATTACATCATTTTCAAACAAAATTATTATTTACATTTGCTAAATAGTTTAAAGCAAGATACCACTTGTAAATTAAACAGTTTTACAACTATTAAAAAAAATCGGCCTGACATTTAAGATAAATCAAAAAACATTTTATAGTACTCAGTAGTCAGCTACACAGCAACACTGGCATTCTGACGACTCTGGTTTGAAGAACATGATATAAGAAACCTTTTACAAGATAAAAAATTCGAGTTTAATTTATAGTTAAATTCAATTTTCTAGAAAAATATATTTAAGTACAAATATATTGATCTACTTTTTTTCTTTATCAAATCTATTAGTAAGTAAAAAAATCATTAAACTTTAGTATAAGTATTTTTTTAGCGAGAGACCTTTAGTTTTTAAAAAATATTCTTATTAGTATTTTTAATTAAAACAAAATTATTTTAAACTTAAAAAAATTCTAAAGGTGTTGAGCGTATCTAAGAGAATTTTTTTGTTTTATTAAAGGAAGGTATCGCTTTTTTAAATACCTAAAAAAGGTGTTATAAACATTCTTAGGAAACCCTGATACAGTGTAACCCAGTTTCATTTTAAAAAAGTTACATAAGCGACAGATTTAAAAGTAATTGTTTTACTTATATTTAATTGATATTCTATAATTCAAATTAATTTGCTAAAATAAGAAATTTTACTTCGTTTAAAAGCTCTTTTTTTCATTGATAAAAAAGTTAAAAAACTTAATTGTAAAATTTTGCATCAATTATAAATATTTATTATATAATTCTTTAACTCAAAAGCTGTAAATATAGACTTACATAAGTAAAAAAATGTCAGTTCAGTTTTTGTTTATAAAAAGTAAAACTAGGCAACTAAACTTAGTCTTAGATTAAGCTTAAATTACATATTTTATTATTAATTAGACAATATTATGGGATTTAAAATTTATTAAATTTCAAACAAATATTACTTAAAACAAATTCAAATACTCGTTTATTTGCGAATAACTTCATTCGTTCAATAAAATGTCACATAAATTGCTTTAAAGTATCTTCCTTTAGATCCCAAACATTTTTGTGCTGTTTACCTAACGTTGATGCGTACATTATCTGTAACTACCAGTTAAGTTTACAAAATTATAACTTTATACTAACTTTAACAAAATAACTGTTAAAAGTTTACTAACAAAGTTAATTTATTCAGCTATTTTTTGCTGAAAAAATTTAAATTATTAATTTTTTTATTTGCAAAACAAAACAAGTTCTAACATTAAAACACTTTTGTACACTTTTTTACTTTAATATATACAAAAAATTACTATTTTATGTTTTTACTTAAATTTCCTTATCAAAGTAGTTCAAATTCACTTTACAATTATGCTTTATGTGTTTAAAGATGTTTAAGTTTTGTGAACATAGACTCATTTAATCTATCTTTTATATGTTTTTTGTAACAAAATTTATTACATTATATAAAGAGTAAAACTTACAAACTACTTTAAGTATTTAAATCAGATAACTTAAACTACTCCATTAACTTTTAAATTTCTAAATAGTTTATTATTATGATTTTCGATCGCTTCTTAGGTTTTGCAAATTGAGTATTTTACAACTGGGCTGCTTTTTATGGAGCAAGCCACAACTTTGAGTTGATTTTTCTTTTATCTGATTGTTTTATAAAAGTTGATAAAAAAAACTGTAATAAAAAGTACAGTTTAATACAAAAAAAAATTATTGATAAAATCATTTATAAGATTAGTTTAAGCAATAAGTCATTTTTATTATTATATCAATGAGTTTTTGTTAGAATTGTGCAAAAACTAGGAAGTATATTAAAGGGTGAAATATTTCATAATAAATATTACAACTTTTTTTTCCTAAAGTTTTTTGTCCAACAATATTATAAGTTGTTATAATTTTTGTTAGTTTTTTTTCAACCAAATAAATTTAGTTTTTGAAGAGTTTTCTAAGAAATATATTTTTAAAAATGTTCAAAACTATTAAAGAAACTGTTTGAACCTTAGATAAATTGTTGTACTGTTCCTTATAGTACTGTGAGTTTAATTAAGTTAATACAATTTAAAACTTAAAGTTCAATACTTTCAAAAAGTTGATAGTATTATAGAAACGTTCTTATGAAATTAAAACTAAAAAAAAAATTTGCAATAAAAAGTTGTTTTTTTGTTTTGATAAGTCAAAATTAAAATATATATGTTAAGTTTTATTTTGTTTTCATCAATAATTAAAAAAATAAATGACTAGTATGATTAGGTCAAAAGCCCTCTGAGAGAAATTCTAGTTGTGAAGTAATTTGTTGTTTTAATTGATTTAAAAATTTTCTAAAGCCTGTATTTCAAAAGTTTTATAACTTTTATAAAAAGTCTTAAAAATTAAAAACATTTAGGCATCATGTAATTTTAAGGTTGAAAGGCCTTGATAAAAATGAAAGCTTGTTTTGCAATGTTTTTTAATTATTTACAAACTTTTGAACAATACACTTCCTTTAATCTAAAAAGATTATAGTTTAAACAAAGCATACTTTTAAGTAAAAATCATACAGTAGTACTAATTAAATAAAGTTTGTTTAATTAATTAACTGCTATTACAACATTAAAAACTCGAAACAGTTAACCATTTATTTCTTATTATCATTATCCAGCTTATCTAATTTTTAGTGCTATGTACAATGTTTTACTAATTTTTCACGTGCTTTTAATGTACTCAATCAGTTGAACCGATTTATAAAGTTGTGCTGTGCTATATAACATTTGTATAAAACTGTATTTATTATAATTACTATTAGTATAATAAATTTACTAACCAGGTTACTATTTCTACTAAGCCAGAAAGAAATCAGCGTTTTACACGACTGTTATTTGATTAAAAAAAGCTCAGTTTTGATATAACTATACATATTTTTAAGTAAGTTTTGAATAAATTTCATAAGTCCATAAGTTTATGAACTGCTTATAAGCTTGCACAAAGCAAAGTAAGATAATAATTTCGTAACAAACTTTTTGGTTATACACTTAAAGTTAGTTTTTTTTACTACAGACATAATTTTATTATTATACAAAAATGCGAGTGAAATTTTATTTATTGAATATTATTCTTGTGATGGTTCTGTTGAATTTAGTTAGTGCTAGACGAAAGAAACAATGCACTGTAAAAGACTTAAAAGGAACCAACAAAAAGAGATTCAGAAACAGACTGCATGCCTGTTTTGTAGTTGACTTTATAAGTAAAAAATGCAGGAGAATTCAAAGGAAAGAAAACTGTAGAAAACTGTTAAAAGGTGAACGTTTAATGAACTAAGATTTGTGTTTTTATATATAAGATAAAACGTTAAAAGACGTTAAATCCTGGAGATCCTGATAAGCTAAGCTTATCGGAATACATACTACAGATGTTCTTGTGTCAAAACTTTATTCCGACTAACGACGTTTCAATGCTCTATAATAAATTTAAGAACAGATATACGGAGTCTATAAAGTATTAACACACATTAGAAAAAAACTTATGTATATTTATGTATAATTTTTATGTGAGTAGTAACTATAAACGGACTTAATGGTTAAAAACACAGTTTGGAATAAAAACATAGAAAAATAAAACTGTCTACAAAAATTACAAATTTAATAAAAGCATATACTAACTTCAAAAAAGCTCTGAGAATAGGCAAGTTTATAAAAATGAAAACAAAATTATTCTCTTTTAAATAATTTGTTTTTATTTGTTTTCATTTAGAAAAAATAATTCTACGGAGGCCGCGTGCCAAGGTTCAGCTTTTAAATCAAACGATCCGGGTTTAATTCCCGGTAAAAAAGAAAGTGTTGTAAAACTCGATAACCGAAAGGTTTTTCGTTCACCAGGCCCTTAGGCCAAACATTTTAAGCGTTTTTTTGTTCAAAAAACAATGTATATGTTATAAGCGATTTCTAGTTAATAATTATTTTTTAAAGATTGTCCTTCACCCGGCTACATAGTGGATGGAACGATAGAAGGTCAGAGCTTTAAACAAGGAGGTGTAATGAAATATTCTTGCGAAAAAGGATACAAATTGAATGGGGAAAGCGGAGCCGTTTGTCTGAAATATGGTTGGTTTTAGTAAATTTTTTTGAAAAGGTTTTGAACAATCACTTAGTCAGAATGCTAAATAATTATTATTTAGAATATGATGTGTATAAATATGTACATAAACATTAAGTTTAAACAATTCAAAAAATTAAACTGTTTTAAAAAAATATAGTTTTTTAACTAAAATATTCAAATACACTGAATTATCGATGAAATTGATAACTTAAATAAAACTCTACTCTTTATTAAGGTAAATGGTCGAATCCCACGCCAACATGTGAAGAGATAAAGTGCAAGGGTATGCCAGTTATACCAGAACATGCAACTGCGAATCTTCGGAATTTAGTTGAGAACAAAGTTGGTAGTGTTGCTACTTACTCTTGTCTTAGTGGGTTTGAAATTAAAGGTGAAACGAACACTGTTGGTGAGTTAAAAAACTAGATGTTCTATTGCTAAGATTAAACTTTGAAAAAATTTAAAGGTTATAAGTGTCTAAGATAGATTAAATACTCTTAAGTTTTTAACATGCATAGGGGTTAAAAAATTATTTAAACTTTGTTTAACCATTTATCAGTTTTTCAAACTTTTGTAAATAGTTTGTTTTTCTGCTAACAATTTATACAGACCCTGTTTGTTACTTTAAACATTATAAAAGTTTTTAAAAGTAACCATACCACATAATGCCTTAAAATAAGTTAAAATAATAATTAAATAATTTAAAAATTGATAGTTCGTAGTAAAGCATTAAAGTTAAAAGGTCAGTTTAGATAAGCATAAGGTATAACAAGTTAGTTTAAAAAAAGAAGACCTTCTCTTATTTTTTCCTCCTTAGCCTTTAGCCTTTGTATGATAATTTAAAGTAAATTAATTTACTTTATTTAAAAAAGATTCATTTAGAAAACATTTTCTATAAATAGTCGTTGTTTTTAATCACGTTTTACAAAATTTAGACGAAAATTAACAACAAAAAAAATAAACGTGTAACCTTAACAATCTCTTATACTTTGATAAAATTATCATTAAAAAAAGAAGAACTTATTATTATATATAATATATCTTTTTACTGTTTATTAAATTAATATATTACACCTTAGAAATGAAGCTTGGAATGTTAACGTTCATAAAAAACGTCTTGATAGTCTCTTTACTGGCAAATAAAAATAGAGTTTTTCTATAATTTGCGAAACAAAACAAGTTGCAACCAACAACTTTATATCTTTAACATAGAAATTAGTTTAATTTTTTTTTTATTGCAAATAGTTCTTGCAATTCTTGTATTAATAAAATAAACAATATCTGTAACATAGTTTGCGGCGAAAGCGGAGAGTGGGTAGGGGAAGTACCTGAGTGCAAACCAATAAGGTGCAGCAGTGAACCAAGCGACATCAAAAACCTGGGATTCATAAGTCTTGAGACTCCGTACGAGCCAATAGTTCACGGGCCGATTCCCTTCCGCTACAAGGATAAACTTAACTTGTTCTGTGAAAGAGGGTTTAAAAGGTTGCAGTTATTATTTGACTGTTTAGTTTTAAGCTGAGTAATATAACAGTTTAGTTTGCATTACATGTGTGTATTGCATGGAGCACTTAAATTTGTCTTGTGCCACTGTTTTAACTAACTTTTTAAATTGTGATAGAAAGTTTGTTTCAAAGTAGTTTAATAGGCTTACAAGTTTCTCAAACTTTTAAAAGTAAATAATGAATAATATGTTAACTATTAAACTTAAATAATTTTAAAAGTTTTATTTTAACAGAGTCGGACCTCAAGTAATTAAATGTCAATCTGATGGCAAATGGTCTGCAATGCCGAAATGTGTTCCAAATCTAGTATAGATACTTTTCTGCGTTTTTCTATTTAATAAACTAACATTTTCGAAATAAAGTATTTAGAGTTCGATCTAAAATAAAAAAGAAGTTTCTTATAATAATTGATGATAAATTTGATGTGATAAAGCACAAATAACAAAAAAATTAAAGTAGAAAATAAAATGAAATTAAAAGATTAGTACCCACACAAAAATCATTGGAATTTTTTATAACTGGCATATAATATTTTAAGGGTTTAGATAAGTATAACGTTATTTTATTTTTGTTTTAGCTTAATATAACAATATTGTTCTAAGCATTACAAAACTAATTTAAAGCAACTATCTCAGATTTACTTATAGTATTTTTAAACATTTTTATAAACATTTTGCTGTTTTAAAATTGAAGTATTTTACTTTTTTGTGAATGTATAATATAACTATTAGAAATAGCTTTAGAAAACACCATTTATTATACGCTTTAGTCTGAACCTATATATATAAGTTCTTATAATCAAATTCTAAAGGAGTACACTTTTATAATAAGGTATGAAATTTGAAATTTTTATTGTAAAACGTTGGTGTAAAAAAGTAAGTTTTGTAATGTTTTGTGATAGTTTAGTATCATAAAATTGTTAAAAAATTATAAGTTTTTCAAATATTTAATTAATTATATGTTTTATTTTACTCTTAAAATTTACTCTTAAAATCTTTAAAATTAGTTTAAATTTTCTAGAAGCCACATTTTGAGAGTTGTTATTTTTATTCTTGAAATAAGCTACAATTATACAAAAAATTATTTGCAAAAAACTAAAAATAAAATATTACAAAATTGTAAACACTTATCTTAGTTAAGTCGAATACTCTGCGGAACTATTAGCTTTGGCGGAAAAATTTCTCATAACAAATGTATATTTTTTCTTATAGGAAATTATAAGTTAATCCATAACGTTAGTGACTTATGGAAATCTAAGTGAGATTTTTTCGAAGATACTTAGACTAGAACTTTCTGATTTATCCGTAACTGTTAAATTTTTCTGAAAGTGACTGCAAAGGGGAAGACATCTTTACTTTAATCTTACTTTAGATATTTGTAATTAAAGTACAAACTTTTTAAAAAGCACAACTTATAAAGAATGTTACTTTCTTTTCTGCTTATAAGTTTTAACGATAGTTGATCTTAAATATTTGATTATCTACTAGATAATACACTTAATTGTCTTTGTGTTTTAAAGCGTTCAATTATAATAAAAAAAAACAATAAACATTATTAATAAAATGAAAAAACGAGGTTATTACTACTGTTGTTTGTTCCTAATATTGTTTACTAAAAACTTAATAAATTGGGGTTTCTTTAAGTTTAAGTTATCGCCCCTTTGGAGTGATTACTAGTAATTTCGCGATATTTTCATTTTAAATATCCGTCAGTGGGCGGTATTAAGAAGGAGCTTGAAATTGAAGTTCTTGCTGTAAGCAAACGTGGGCATTGGGCTTGTAAGCAAACATATTATTAATCAAAAAAAAAAGTGCAGTTACCTTCTGGTTTTATAAATGAATAAAACAATTAAAACCTTCATTTTCAAAGTTTACAGAACAAAACCTAAGATGTTGTTGTTTTATCTTACAACGAATAAAGAAGTTACTTAGTTGTTACGTATGTAAATAAAAACATACAAGATCTTTTTTAGTAGCGTAAAACAATATTGAGCCAACTTTCACCTTACAAGGTAAAAATAACGACAAAATAAAAGTTAGTTAAGTTATCCACAATATTCATAAACTTTAATGATTAAAAAACGTGAACCAGTTTTATATTTAAAAATGTTTTTAATAAAGATTTCCAAAAGTATTTTGTTTAAAAATTCGGTGATTAAAAACATATTTAAATTGATACTCTAATTCCAGCTTACAATTATTAGTTTTTTGATAGCTTAGAAGTATTTTTGAGTTGAATGACTAATCAAGCTCTGTTCAAACAAGGTATTTTAGTTCAGTATTTTTCTAGCGTATTTGTACTATTTTTTCTTTTAAAGATGTTGAGTCTATTAAAAGAATTCTCCTTAAAAGTTTTAGAAAGTTGAAACTTTTTACTATAAAATATAAGATTTAAACTTCATTTAAATTAGGTAAACTTAAAAATAACACTTTGATTTAAAAAATAAAACCTTAATTAGTTTTTTTTCTTTTTGCTAATCTTACTGCTTTGAGTATTTCATATTAAAGTTGGCTTTGAGTTAATATATAAGTCAAACTTGTAGTTAAAATTATTATGTTATATTTGCACATAAAGCTTAATTAGGTTTTATCAGTTGTAGCTTAATAGACAAAGTATTTACTAAAAGCTAAACAGGCTTCAGTTATTAATAACAAATTTTTATAATAATCCAAAAAATAAAATAAAACAAAAATTGTTTCTTTTAGATTCTTTCTTTTTGACTTGCTAGCGTCTTTAAAGCTTGTTTTGATTTAGATAAGTATATCCTGCAAAAATACTTAAATAAATATTTTATTTTCAGTTTAATTTTTATTTGACTTGATATTCATACAATGGAAGTTTGTTTCGGAGTCACTCCAATGGAGACTTTTCCTATTTTCACTCCCAACGAAGAAGATTTTGAAGAGATGCTGGAAATCTTTCGCCAGATGAGGATAACTGAAGACAAACAAATGGAAGTCAGCGAAGATTCTGATGAGGTGAAATCAACTTTGCTGAACAGGAAAGTTTGTATCAAAGTGACGGCATCAGCTAGAAAAAGGTTGAGTGAGTTTTCACGTCTCACTACGTGCAAAAAATACAAAAAAGATTCTGCAAACAAAACGCTTCAAGATGTACGAAACCAAATGATTAGTTTTGCGCCGAGGAAAAAGGTGGTGCGAAAATTGAAGATGTAAGACAAATGACAATTAATTACATTTCTTTAAGTTTTTTGTAAATTATTTTTCGTTGTTATGTTTGTACTTTGTTTTCTCATTTTCAGGTTTTGTGTTCAATTGACAACTTTGTTTATTACTTTAATTATTATTTTTTTAAACGGTCTTTAGCGAAATTCCGTATTTAATATTTAACCTTTAAAAACCTTTTTACATATTTTTCAATAAATGATAAAACGTAAATGCAATATCTTGTATTAGTTTTGATTTATAACTTTATTCGATTAAAAAAAAACAGTTCTATAATAGAAGATCATTGCTAAGATAAAAATTTACAGCCATGAAATTTTAAATCTACTCAACTGATCAGGCATGGTAAAATTTGAAAACCACTATTTACAGCTGTTTTATTGCTATAGTAACCAGAAAGCTAAAGTAACAAAACATAGCTTTTTTTTTCTATATTTTACATTGAATTAATTACATAAGCTGATCTTTATTAATTTGTTGTTATAAACTTACTTAAATTACCTTATTGTTAAATGACTTATGTTTTAATTTACAATGTACTAAAACAATTTTTACACCTTGATTGTAAAAATAAATCAGTTTATTATAATGTTTTTACATATTACCTTCTTATTTTTTTAATCAACAAAAAATGAAGTTCTTCTTAAACTATTTTTGGCTTAAAGTTTCGTAAAAAAATAGAAACATTTTTAAACATTTTTTTTTGTGACTTTACCTTTTATCTAACATTATAATTTATCAACTTTTTTTTTGTATAAATTTTTAATAATGTTGAATACATAAGAATTTCAAGGTATATTAGACTTAAATGTTTTAATATCTTTATTGTTAAATAAAAATTAGAAAAAACATTTTTGGAGAAATAATTTAATGTTTTCCTTACAGTATACAAAAATAAGTTTTGTTTTGTGCATGCTTTGTCCACAAAAAAGAGTTGTAAATTATAGGCTGAAATTTTTTATAAAAAAATAACTATAAAGTATCAAATTGTAGCTATAAAATTAATCACAGGTTTAAATGATAAAACTAAAAATATTTTAGATAAATTAATTTTGATATCTTCAGAATGAAAAAATCTATCTCAAGATTAAAATTAATTATAATATTTTTAAAAATTTATTTACATTTGAGATTAAAAAATCCTACTGACGGGGATTTTTGACAGTGATATATTTAATTTGCGACGCTTGTTACCATGTCTGCATCTGATTATTTTTTTAAAGATTTCAAACTTAATCATTTTTTAACCACAAAGTCTCCAATTTATGCTTTAGTTTTTATTTAGATCTAACATAAAACAAAATTTTAGTTTAGACTAAACTTTTAAAGTATTGAAACAATTAAGTCTCATAAGCATTAATTAAGCAATTCTTAATTTATCAAAAAAACTGCTGTTGAAATCGTATTGTTAAGAGCTATACTTTATTTGGTTGTGGCGATATATAATGTTCAATAAGTAAAAAAACTCCTGACGTTATAAACAGTTATGCGATAAATTTTCAAATATTATACTATGCATCATGTATTATTATATAATAACATTGAATTCTGTTCTGTATTAAATCATTTTACAATTTGAATTGCAGAACAAAATTACTTTCAAATTCTAAGACACTTGTTTTAGAACAAAGTCGATAGTTAGCATAAGCATGTTACAACGAGTTTCTAACAACTTCCAAAACTACTTCAGCTATCTAAATATAATTTTGTGTAACAAAAATACTTAATAAAACGTGCAGGATTCGGTGAGAAAAAGTTGATTTTGATATATTTTTATACTTTCTAATTTTAGAAGTCGTAAAAATGTGCCAACGCGATTGTTTGGTTTTATTTTTTACAACGTTAATTTTGTTGTAAATCGTATTTTTTTAGATAACTTTTTAAGAAACAATTTAAAACATAGTTCTTATAAAATGCATGTGTATTGTGTATGCGTGGAAATAACAAAAGGTTCCTTATGGGAGGCGAAAACTAAAACAGCGAATTAGTAGAAACTATTAAAATCTATCTCCTCTTATTTTGAGATAACTACCTCAATTTTCGGGTAAATGTTCCTTAAAATATTTAGAAAATTTATTCGGAATAACATTTGAAAAAATTAAAAAATGCAATGAGTTTTTTTGTTCATTTTTATACAAAATTGAATTTTTAAATTTCTTTTTAATTTCTTGCAACAGAACTTATAAATATTGCAAGGAACATTTCCTGAGAGTTTTAGGTAGTTATTTCAAAAATCGTAGGAGAATATAGATTTTTAGTAAAATAGTCTATTTTTTGCTGTTTTAGTTTTCGCCTCCCATAAGGAACCTTTTGTTATTTCCACGCATACACAATACACATGCATTTTATAAGAGCTATGTTTTAAATAGTTTCTTAAAAAGTTATCTAAAAAAATACGATTTACAACAAAATTAACGTTGTAAAAAATAAAAGCAGTTAGGGGTGGGCAACGTAAATATTTGACGGACCGGATCCAGAAATATATAGTCCTCAGCGGGCCGGATCATTTCAAGTTAGTGATCTTTTGGATTTAGCTGGATCCTTTTTTCTGGATCCGGATCCCATTTTAAACATATTATCCCCGGATCCGCCTAAATACTAATTTTAGACAAAGATCTAGATCCGAATGTAAGCTAATTTTAAAAAGATTTGAATCCGGTTAGATGCTTATTGATCGGGTTTTTCAGAATTTTGAATCAATATATTAATTACCAAGGTTTTCATGTATGAAATTTTATGTTAAATTTAGTTAAGTATTCATAATTCTATATATTTTATAACTCTGGACTGAACTAATACTAGTAAGTCCTAAAAAAATTATAATTTGGTTACTAAAAGTTACTCGAGCCTAACATTTCAAGCTAAAACATAAAAAAATTGCTAACTATTCGAAATAAATTAATTTTGGAAACCCTTATCTGGAGTTTATATTGGTATATTTGTTCAAAAATTAATAAACAATACAATATTAAACTACTATTGTTTTATTTAATTAAGCTAAAGAACATTCATTACATTTTTTGCATGTATAAAAGAAACAAAACAAAAATAATTCTAATATAATAATAAGTTTTACCATAAAAAGCAAAAAAAAATAAATAAAAGATCTCGATGAAACACTTAAGATTGATTATGTATTAGAGTTGTTTAAATCTAGTTGTATGACAGTTTTGGAAAATCTGCAAGTGCATTGAAATACCGATTTGGTTTTAAGTTAGCGTATCCTTGTTAATGTTTGTGGTCGGAAATGTTTGTTTTCAAATGTATGAAGTATCTAACAACACAGCCAGTTCCAAGGTCATCTTTAGAAGTTGACAAACTTAGGCTCGATCAATTATACATAAAATATATCTAAAATTTTTATAAAAGCAACAAAAATTATATGTTTGGTTTCAAGTTTTCTTATTAACTTATTTAAAAAACAGTTAAGTCTAGATAAAAAATTACTTTGGCTTGAAATTTTAACACGTTTACTTTCAACATATCAAATAGTTATAATCAACCTGCGAAATTTAACTAAGTTCTGTACTTTAAAAATATTATTATCAAACAGTGCACCTAAAATACTTTAATAAGAGTACTTACATAAAATAACGAAATATTGAAACAAAAAGTAAATTAATATGTATTTTTAGCATAACAAATAATTTAGTTTAATAGACTTTTAGATTAAGATTGATTTCGCTAGTGAAAATATTACTAAACGAAAAACTAAAACATAAAACTGTCACATTATACTTTAAATGTTAAGTTTAAAGAATTTAACTAGAATAATTACACTAAAAAGAAGTCAATGAGACATTTATGGATCATAAAAGTTTTTAACAAGTTGTTTAAAATCTGGAAGTTTATTTGAAGTAGATATTCTTAGTAATGACTGCAAATTTGTATCAGTAAGATTTGAACGCAGCTTACTTTTGTTTATATACATGGTTAAGAATGTTTGTTTGCAAAAATATGTAGACCAAAACAGAACAAATAACTTCATTGTCATCTTTTTTAAATTAAGAAATTTTGACTTGTTAAGTAAGTCATAAATCTGTCAATTTTTCAGTTTTGAACTTTTTTTTTGTGTACTGCCACATTGAAGTTCAACAGTTCTGACAATACAACTAAGTACATTAACGGTTTTAAACGTCAACGGTGATGAAATAATGTCGAATTCTTCACTTAATTGTTAAAAGTCTGCAAAACTACGACCAAACTTATTATCAAGTGAAACTATTGTCATCAATTGGTCATCACTAAACTTAACCATATACTTATTCAAAAAGTCCTTAATGAAAAGACAATAGCAGAAAAAATGCAAATTGTAGTCTAAACTTAAAACATTTGACAAAAATTTAAACTTGAGCAGTTTGACTTAAAAAAGTTGTCGATGTTTAAAAAGATTTTTTTTACTATTTTAAACACTTAAAAAACAACTCAATACTTATCTGGAAAAGACCGCAATTTTTTACACGTCTATTTTTTCTGAAAACATTATGGTAGGTATGATCATCAAAGTTACTTCAGCAAACAATTACTTTTGGATAATTTTAGAAAGGATTACTTCAACTGACTTAAAACAGAACAAGGTACTATAACAAAATAGTGTTTTATCACCACAAAATAATAAGCCATTTTAACAAACATTTTCAGGGTCAAAATCTTACAGTTCTGTTTAATGAAATATTTCAAAAAACGTTTAGTACAAGTTTTGTGATAATTAAATTGGCTGGCCGGATTTTATATAAATTTTGAAAATGCTTAGCGGGCCGGATCATCTACTTGCGGGCCGGATCAATGTTGTCCGCGGTCCGGATTCCATTTAAAATTAAAACAGGTTTGGGGGTCCGTCATTTTCGCTCTGCGGGCCGGATCCGGCCCGCGGGCCTTACATTGCCCACCCCTAGTCTACGTCAACAGTGCAATAAATTTTAATCTAATAAATCAATTTAATTGCAATTTTGATTATTTTAATTGTATCCAATGTAAATCAACCTTTCGCTTCCGGCAGCTGTGTATCGAACTGATTGGACCATTCCATTTGGTGGATTTCCACTTGGTGGCGTATTTTGACCAAAGTTTTAATTTTCGACATCGTGTCCATCAATTCACTTTAGTTTTCCTGTGTCTTTATTTGTTAATGGTTTTTATTTGTATTATAAAACTAGTCTTTATGATTGGAAATCTAAAGGTTGTTTAGATTGTTTTATTTTTAACTTAGCTATCATTTTTTTTATGTTGGTTTTTATTTTTTCAAAATTGATTAAAATTAAACTTCTTTGTAGTTTTTATTTAAAACAAAGAAGATAAAAACTTGAAATCTACCAGTAACTAAACATTTTCAAAAGAATAACCAATTATATATGTTTTTAATAAACTTTTCCGGTCACACGAATAAAAAATTGAGAGTTAAAATTACTTACTGCATTTAGATTTAGTTAGGTAATCACGTGAAAAATTAATATTTATAAGAGCATTTTAAACTATTTGTAAGCTCATGTTTTTTACAAGGAAGAACATAAGTATTTTATATGTTTATAAACTTTATTATATATTATAAATTTATGATATGTCACAAATAATAAAAAGTTGGCTAAAAAGTTACTTTGTAAGCTATTACTTAACCAAATATAAATATTGTTTTTTATTAAGTGTCAGTTTATATAGTATTTACTTTTATTATGAGAGTTGCCATTACCGCTAAGTTAACAAAACAATTTAGAATACTTCAAAGTAATTTGTTTAATAATAAAACTCACTTATAAATTGCGAAGGCAAATACTGATAGAAGAAATATAATTCCCAAAGTTATGCCAATGATAATTGGAATTTCCAGTTCTGATGATTTAACTGTAACTATAATAGATTTTTAAAATAAACAATTAATAAATTTTTAAGTTTAAACTTTCGGTTTTTTCTTTACTGTGAATTTAGTTTCCTACTAAAAACTATTTCCCTAGATTAAACTAAAAAAATTAAAACTTTTGTGCAAAAAATTTTTATATGTTATACTGTATATTTTATATAGAATAAGAACTCTATTAACTGCTAAATTAGTAAAACTAACTATAGTTGTTGTTACTTAACTTTAAAAGTACTGTAAATATTATTTTGAAATTTATTAAACTAAATAATATAAAAAAAAAGATTAAATTAAAAAGATAGTGAATAAAAAACTTAAAATTCAAAATGTAATCCTTGATTAAAATTTGCTGCTTTTAGAGTAACTTTTTTTTTAATGTTTTTACGATAAAATTAAGAAATCAAAGCTTTAATACATTGTTATGTACATTTAGAGTTTTTAATACGTGAGAACAGCAGTGAAATTATTTTTATATAATTGACCGACCGGGATCTGGTTCTTTCAAGCTTCGTCATTCGTGCTTCAACGGGAATAGAAAGCCGAACGCTTCGTAATGCCTCCTCTCACAAATATGGGTGTCATGGGGACAATCTTGGCATAGACTGTCTGTTAAAAAATATTTTAAATTAAAATCACGTGTTTATACTGACTTACATTAAAATAATTTGAGTTACTATTACTATGTCAATAGACTTATTTTCATTTTAATTTCTAAAACAAGTTTATATCGGTAAAATGGTATAACGTTTTTTATGGTTGAAACCTTTAAAGTTTTAATATTAATTTATTTTTTGATTTAATTATTAAAAATTAATACTGTTAAGATATTTTAAATCTTATATTATATAGTTATTTGTCTTAACTAAAAAAGAATGCTCAATTTACTGGGATGTAAAGAGCTTATTTAAATAGACTTATGCAAATTATATATTTTATTCGCGACCGGTTTCGGTGGCAAAAAATTGCGACTTTTTCAAGCAAAAATAAAATGTAACAATGTTAGTTGTTAAGATTGTTATATGCAGTTTAATACTTTATTTTTGCTTGAAAAGGTCGCAATTTTTTGCCACCGAAACAGGTCGCGAATAAAATATATAATTTGCATAAATCTATTTAAATTCTTTATTAGTTGTTAAACAACAGTAAGCTATATTAGTTAGAAAAGTCCATTTTTCTACAAAAGCAGGAAAAAGCAATTATGGGTAACTCACTTGGCGCGGGCACTTTTTCAATATTGCTGCATTGGTAACTGCTTAAGTATTTACCTGCATCGTTTAAATGGCGGTTAAACAGACAAAGATCAGTTCCATTGCACTTTTTGCAATTACCTATAAAAAATTGCAAAGTTAAATGTGAGCTGATACTGTATTTATTAAATCATGTAATTTTATTTTCGATCTAATAAAAATTTTAATGTTTAGTTGCTTGATATTGGTTTGTTTTTAATTAGTACAGCAAAACAAATATACACTATGACCACTTTGTGACCCGGTTAACAAGTCGTGTATAAAACGTTATTACGTTTTTTTCATATATGTGATAATTCTAGTTGTTTAACTATTAAGTATTGAAAAAATTTGTAACAACTTAAGCTTTTTTATAAAAACTTTTCCACTGTTTGCCATTTATGATTTAAAAGAGTACAGTAGTCTCTTGCGAATGTACGCGCTTGTTTGGTTACGCATTTTATAATTCTTAGTAAATACAAAAAAAAAATAGTTTTTAAGTTCTAAGTAAAAATATCCATTTTTATTTAAAATAAATATAAATAAGATCATTTTTTGGAATAACGTAATAAATTCTTAAAATGTTTCATTTTTATATTTATACAATAGGATTCTTTTAATCAAATGCATTTTCAGAAAACAACCAATATATGAGGCATATTAGCTACCTCTTGTTAAATATACTTGTTTAATTTTTGCTGTGGACATAATGTAGAGGTTGCTGTATGAGAATAGAATACGTCACTGGCAACTTTTGTTAATTAAAAAAATTTAGTACTGTTAAAACAAGCATATTGAGACGATATTTAAGCATCTGACCTGCAATAAAAAATTATAAGCCATACTAACCGTTTGGAACGACAGAAACTTTAGAGCAAGTGAAACCCGTTGTGTCGTCATAAGTTGTACAAACCTCGTCCGATCGACAACCTTCACACTTGTCTTCATGTATATCTAAAAAATATAATAATAGTTGCTTTGTTATTATGTATAAACATTTGTATTTTATTGTTAAACCCGATATTACCCAACATACGAGTTTGGGATGATTGAATAAATGATGTTTTAAGTTTTAAACGTAATAATATTAATGTGGTATTTAAACTACTTAAATATATTGATTATGAGTCATTTATGTCATAAAAGCACTAATTTTAAGGTGGCTTGGCGTTTAGCCAACAGATCCTTCGCTCTACTGAGCACAAAAGATAGCTTTTTTTAATGAAGTAAAATTATTCAACCCTATAAATTGATGCTAACAGCTAAACAGTAAAACACAACATACATTTTCTGAGTGAAACAATAAAAGCTTATAATATTTGGAGTTATAAACAGTAGTAATGGTGACACAGTTAACAGCACAAAGATGAATAAAATTGATGTTAG
This sequence comes from Thalia democratica, assembly GCF_965202585.1. Taxonomy (NCBI): domain Eukaryota; kingdom Metazoa; phylum Chordata; class Thaliacea; order Salpida; family Salpidae; genus Thalia; species Thalia democratica. Next base: position 23,762,667 of record NC_139171.1, read on the forward strand.
CCTAATCTAAGAATGTGATAATAGTGTGAATATTATATTATTTTAAGTACATTTGTTTAGTTGAAGTTTTCATTATTTATAAATATATTTAGTTAATATGTATCCCAGTTTATATATAGTTAATAAATTTAGTTAATATATAACATTTAAAAGCTTAAGGTTTACACCATAAAAGTTTTTTGGTTATGGTTATCTTTAGGTGAGCACCAATATCAAGCTGAAATTATAATACATTTGATGTATTATTTGGTCATTATTTCTGGCTAAAAATATATCTTTTATAAATAAATAAATAAAATTAAACTTATAAATCATAAACTAATTAACTTCAGTATTTAATTGCTTTTATTTTACAATATAAAGTGATTATATCAATACAGTAATTTATGTTGATTATGATACTGTAAAATAATATTGATTAGATGTTTTAGTTTATAATATATTAATTTAGTTCTTTCTTTGTATTTATATAGCTTGTTTAAAACAAAGTATCGTTTATTTTGTCTGAAATAATGATCAAATAATACATCAAATAGATTATACTTTCAGTTTGATATTGGTGCTCACCTAAAGTTAACCATAACCAGCAGGGTTGCCACTCGGTCAGGAAATCAGGAAAAGTCAGGAAAAATTTAAAAAAATGACAAAAGTCAGAAAAAGTCAGGAATAAATGGGGGGTTTTGAAAAAAAGGCAGAAAAAGTTAGGAAATTTGATAAAAAAAAAAAAAGATTTTGTCATTTTAAATTTACAAAACTCTTTGTTTTCCAAAGCCTTCAAATGGTAAAAATTAATTAAAAGTCTAAAACTACTTCTTCAATAACCATAAGTTTTTAGTATATTTATCATTTATCATCATAATGAATCTAACATTTTTTTTACTCAGTTTACTTTATTATAACTATTGCATTGTTTTTTATTTTCCGTATAGTTAGTATATTTCAAATAAACGTTAATAAATAAATCGCTATGGTTATGCAATTTAATCATTATGATTATAACTACCAAACATACGGATTATAATAAGTTTTTTTTTGGAAACTTTATTTGTTATCATATTTTTTACCATTTTGAGTCAAATAAAAAGTATAAAATATTAAACAATATTCTATATTTAATACAATAGTTTGCATGGTAGTAGCAAAACACTTAAAAAAAAATTTACAAAATAAATTTCGATGAATATTTGAGAATTTATTTTTTATAATTAAATACTTTTTGTTTTAAAGTACTTTTGTAAGTATAAGATTAAGAACTATTTTGAGTATTAGTCCGTTTTAATTTAACAAAATAGATCATCTGCTTATAAAAAACGTTAGCAAAAAATAATTGAACTTAAACTTAAACTTGTGGATTACACGATTAAAATTTAAACAACTGTTTAAACATTTTACAGTAAATAAACCAAAATTAAGTTACGTTTAGAACATTGTCTTGCTGTTACTAGCTACCATTCAAGCTAGAAAGATTTTAAAACAATTTTACAGCTAAATACTTGGAAATAAATACTTTCTCGTTAAACTTACTTTTAATAAACATCATAAGTGTTTCTATGGTTTTTAGTTATTTTACATTTAAATTAGAAAAATAATATTCCTAACATTTATTTGCATTAGTTTAAGTATAACAAAAGGTTTCGGAAGTTTTTTAGAAACTAAAAGAGCTTATAAACCAAACTTAATTAACAAATTTTGTTAAAAAGCTCTACAGTTATTTTTGTTTAACTTTTTTATTAAGTAGTACTTTTTTAATTACAACTTTTATAAGTTGGTGTTTAAATACTTTAACTGAAAGCTAAAAACCTTACTTTAATATTATAAAAGCTTATTCGAAAGTTGTACAAGAATTCTCAAACAAAACTAGACAAAAACGTTTTTAAATTACAGTACAAATTAGTTTTTTTTTAACTAAATGTTTTACTATTTAATAAACCAACACAACTTATGAAGTAATACTTATGAAGTTCTACAACGTTTATTTAAAAATTTAAGTAGCTACTAATTGTATACTTTTTAAAAATAAAAGATTACATTTACAATGAAACTTTAAATATAGTACTTTAAGTTTAGACTTTATTATGATAAAAATAAATAACGTTAAATTAATAAAACAACGTATTTTATTTACAAAAAATTTAGCTAAGACGGATTATTATAAAGATTATATTAAGAAACAAATACATACATTTAAGAGAATAACAAGATAAAAAACTGCAGATTTTAAATTTACCGTACAAGTTGTAAAAAAAAGACATATTTTTTTAAACAGTGTTTCAGTGTTTCCCAACAACTTATCGTGCTTTACAAAGTTTATTAAAACAAATTTTAGTAGCGAATAAATTAATAGCTTATTAAAAAAGAAAAAAAAAAGAATACATTTACATTTACTTTCAAACTTTAATAAAAGTTGTACAATCAATTTTGAAAAAATAGACAAAAAAAAACGTTAAACTAGTATGTCAACCTACTGTTAATTACAAATAATTTAACTAAGAGGGACTAATTACGAAAATAATTAAAAACAAATAAGGATATTTAAGAGCTTAACGAGATACAAAACTGCAGCAACTTAAAAGTAAAAATTAGCATTCTTTTAAACTTTTTCAAGCCGAAATTCTTGCCGAATTGTTTTGTTGATCTAAAGATTCATTCCGAATCTTCTTTACCATTCTTGGTGCCTTCAATCAAAAAGTTTTTAAAGTTAATTGTTTCAAAATATACATTTGTATAAAATGCATAAATAAAATATAAATATAATAAATATTAACAAGACAAAATTCTTATGTCTTATAAAAACTGTACAAAATTTTAGATATTGTTTTAGTTTTTCAAACTGTTTTATGTTATATACAAACACACTTATGCACTATTAGTAAATATAGAGTAGTTATTAAATAAAAATACAAAATGTATGCAGTTATACAATAGTTATTAATAAAGTAGAAACTGTATTAAATAAACTTGTCAATGACATCATCGAGTTCTTCGATCAAATTTTCCGATCTCAAAGCAGGAACTGGATATTGCGTCTCAGGTGTTTTTTCATCGGAACTTTTTGTTTCTTTCACAGAAACTATCACAGCTTCATTCTCGGTTAATTTCACCGAAACTTCATTCACGGTAGCAAGGTTGCTCTCGATAGAAAGTCTTGGTTTTCTCACGGGAACTTTTGTGGAAGCTTCTTGAAATCTAGAAACATTTTCGATGGAACGTCTTGGCATTTTCACAGGAAACGTTTTAGGAGTGTTGCGAGCACTGTTCATAATATTTTCGATGGAACGTCTTGGCATTTTCACAGGAACGTCACATGAGACTTCTTTGAAGGAACTTGAGTCTAAAGAGTGTTTGAAATGTTTGTTTCTAGTTACTTTCGGAGGAACTTTACTTTCAGTTGTTATGTTGTTTTCTGAAAATTTTCTTGGATTTTTCATAGGAACACCTACATACACTTCTTTGAAGGAATTGGATTTAATGGGTGGGTTCACATGAACTTTTTCATTTGATACAGGTGAATTTGACTGTCCATAAGAGTTTTCACAGGAGTCGGTGGAATGTTTCACAGGAACTTCATTTAGTAAAGACACTATTGGCTGTGGTGAAATTTTCACAGGAGAAATTTTATTGAGCGAACCATTGTTTTCATCAGTGGATCGTTTCAAAAAGGTTTCTAAAGAAGATTCAACCTTATTTTGTGCATCTGTCAAATTCGTATCAGAAGTTAGTGATGTGGGACCAATGATATATGAACTAGCTGAGATTCTCTTCACTACATATGTATTGCTGTCTATTTCTCTATCATTGTTAACAATGTATGAGTTTGTTTTTTCACCATTACTGCTAGATCTTAGGCGTTCTGGAAGTCCAGGGTTCCTGCCGACAGGATTTACCGGAAACATATCGAATCCGTACTGGGTTGTATCAATTTTCAGCGGCGAGTGAAGTCGTAAACCATCGTTTTGTTCCTGTGAAGTTTAATTTATTTTGTAAGTTTGTTCCTGTGAAGTTTTATTTATTTGCAAGTTGTGAGCATACAGGCATAGTATACAAATTTATTTACAAATACTTAAACCAATAAAATATAAATTTCAAGTTATAATATAAAATTATGAAAATATCTTAGTTAAAGCCTGCTTCTACTTAAAACTATGTACATTTTGAAACTTATAATTAGTCTGTTATAATAACTCGAATTTCCCAAAAAGGGTTGTTTTGCATTTTTGAACAAAAAGTATTGGTTTAAAATTTATATCAAAACTTGCAATAACTATTTCAGCAAGAACCTAGTATTAGAACTACAGTACTAGACTAATTATAAAAATTATTTAAATGCTTTGTGCGCAAATAATCGTCTTACGGAGTTTCGCTTCTTTTAAACATCTCTTCTACAGAATTAAACTTCAGAAAGATATAAAAAATAATATATGAGCATAGAAACGTTGTAAGTCAATAAAAAAATTGGTTAAAAAAACAGTTGTTTCGACTACCAAATGAGCAATGGTTATTTGGACATCATAGATCATTATTATTCGACATTTTACTTTATATAGAACAAGTTATAAATTTTATCACACCCAAGTTTGCGTATTTGTTAAACTTAATGTATATTTTAAATTCAGACTTTTTACTTGAGTAAAAATTAAAACTCGTAAACATTATATAACACTTTAAAAAGATTCAAATTATTTTTAGTTTTCATATAAAGTATAGCGACAACCGCATTTACTTTCAAGATGAAAAATACTAACAACAAAAGCAGAATCGTGAGAACTCGAATCACAAAAACTACTATGAGAAGACTTTCTACCACTTGGTGGCGCTACTTGCCCATTAGATGGCGCTATTTGTTCATTAGCTGTCTCGTTTTCTAGTCTCACATCTGGTAAACTCCCTGAAATTGACGTAACTTCTTTGTTCATATCATAAAAACCCCCCGAATAAGACCACTCCGTCTTTACCCATTTTTCTTTCTTGTAATTACTGGAAATAGGTTGTTGTTAAACAAACATATACAACTAAAAAGTTTCGTAAGATTTTTAAATCTTTAAAGCTAAAAGCCAAATGACTTTCTAACTAGCTTTTGTGAAACTATAAACTTTTTATCGTAAATGAGTAAGTCATTTTTAATCCAAAAACATTGAAATTAAAATATTCGAGATTCAAATTTTCTTAAATATATTTTTACATATACAACTACTAAAATCGTTCACGTAAACCCTTGCCTGAAACAATTAAACTTTAATTTTAAATATTGCAACTAACTAACTTGTATTTTTTGCAGCAAGTGTAACATGCAATTACAATTAGAGTGACAATTAGAACACTAGAAACTATCGATCCAATCACAAAAACACGAATTGTCTTATCAATTTCATCTGTGAAAGATGAAGTTGGAGTATTAGGTGCAACTGTTTCAGTAGTACTAGGTATTTTTTCATAACATTTGTATTCTTTATTGATTTGTTTATCAAGAACATTATAAGTTATTCTGAAACAGTCGTGAGTGGAGGATGGGCATTCCGTGCAATTTCCGTCTGTTTAAAAAAAATTGTAAAGTTTAAAAATAAAAATATAGATTTACTAGTGGTAGTTAAAACACCAAATACTCCAGCTAATAAAGTAATTAAATTGTTTTAGCAATTACTAGAGTAAGTTTATAGCTTGGCAAAAATTTACAATTTCTTTATTTTTTACATTCAGCAATCTAACTTTAAAAAAAAAACTTTTTGCTTATACTAGTGTTTGTGATAAACTCTTTTTCAATTTCCGAAATGTAAAATAATTAAAAAATCTTTTTTGAAAACGCTTCTGCATTAAAAAAAAACAAATTGTCAGACAAATCCTAAAGTTGAAGCAAAAACAGCGATAAATAATAAAATACTCGTGCTCATTAGAAAAATTCCTGATTCAATGTAAAAGAACACTTTTTCAAAAATATACAAATAAGTAACAATTAACAATTAGCTTTATCTTTTTGCAAGCTAGTACAGTAGTATTCTTCAGTCCAGTCATTGTTGTTTCTATGTGATATTTGAATGCATGTCTCATTAGTAGAACTACATTTCTCACACTCTTCATGCTCTGTGCAACAATAATAAAGTTAAAATGGTTTATGAATTCTACTATACGATAAACAATAATTAAGATAAAAATTTACAAATTTAATAGAAAAATGTTATGCAAACTAAAATAAACATTTTGTTTGTCTTTAGCTAAACTGTAAAGTACAGTAACCTCTCGGATCTTTACGCACTCGTGACGTTACGCACTCTCGTTTAGTTACGCATTTCTGAATTCCATAATTTAAAAATAAAAATTTTAATTTTTTTTAGTATTGCACAAATTAGGTTTAATGTATATTTTTGAATTAAAATATGTTTTTGAATGCTAACACACTTCTCTATATCTTTAGACTTTGTAAACTATTGTTCCTTGACTAATTGGTAAACATTTAGTTATACCTCAGTATATCAGAAATTTTGATAACAATAAGAGATTAAATCAAAACTCTGAAATAAATATTACTGTGTTTTATAATGAAAGTATAATAAAACAATGAGAGTTTAAAACACAAATAAATAATACAGCAGTCTTCCCTATATATTAATAAACACCATTTTATAATTGTAAAGAAATGCTTAATTATAAATTGATTTTGCCAAGTAGAATAGAATATAAATGTCACATATAAATAAAGATAAAGATAATTTCTACTTATTATTAAAATAGTAAAATTATTTCTAGTCGTATTATTATTATTTTTATAGAAATTCAAATCCTTTTTTTTTAATATATGTATAGTTTATCTGTTGTTTTCATATTTCTAAATGAAGTAAATAAGTAGTTAAAAGTGGGAAAGTGCCCAGTCTGCTTTTACTAGAAGCAATATTAAAAAAACAGCCATTATAGTGAGTATATTTGGTACCTCTCGTTTCTTTACGATCTCTCATAACTTTACGCACTTTTTCTGTGGACACAATGTGCGTAAATAAGCGAGAGGTTACTGTAATGAGTTTTCGTTGATAAACAAATGTATTTAATTATATTGATAATCTTTATTCAGCTAATTCATATTGTTAATCATCTTTAAACACTAATTAAAAATTGAAAACTACTAAACTGACCTCCATCAATGCCGTAATCGCTTTGATTTATGACGTATGAATTGGAACACTTCATTTTACCTTCATGTTCATGACAAAACTGGTTCAAGTGATCACATTCTCCACACATACCTTCATCTACATCTATTAATAATTTTAATAAAAAATAAGAGTGTTTGAACGAGTTGTATGGAAAACATTACATACTAAAAGTGCATATAGTAGTAGCTAATAAGAAGTAAAAAGAACCGATCACATAAAAGTATTGATGATTCATTGTTTAATAAATTAGACTTTAAGTTGGTATAACATTAAGTTGTAAATACAGTAGAGATGTCGATAAGGCTTTATGAGGTTTGCATTAAATCTCAGAAATGAATCGGATCAAATAATCATTTTTATATGATCAATGCAAATATAACATAATTATTGTTCGAAAAAATCACACAAAGTTTATTTAGAATGCATTTTTATTAATGATAACTATACATTAGCTATTAAGTTATCAAAAAAGTTAGAATTCATATTAACGTGCGTACCTTATCGATGTTTTTTCCTCTATAAATAAAAATTAAGTTTACAAAAAATTACAGTACATATAAAAACTAAATTTTTAGTTTGTAAAATTTAGTATTTATGATTATTTAACCAAAATAAACCAAAAAAAATGTTTTACACTAACGATGTTCACAGTTCACACCAGTATAACCTAGTGGACAATCACAACTTTTTTCTGTTTTATTTCCACTTGTTGTTTCTACACATTTGCCCACTTTACAATGATTTAATTCGCAATATTCTGTTTTTATTATTTATAATATATAATCATGTAGTGTACTAAAAGCTGTTTTTGACAAGCAAATAAGTTTATTGCATATTTAGTATACTAAGTACTACTGGTTATAAGTATATGTTTTTGTATTTATTAGTTATAGCATATCATTATTTATTTAGTGTAAGTTTGAAAGTGTTGAGGTTATTTATATCACAGATTTATTTTAGTTCTTTAATGTCAAAGTAGTGAGTTATGCTTATAATAATGTAAAATTTCAACCTAAATTATGATAACGTTAAATAAGTAGTGTTTTTTAGTATGGTAATGTTGTGTTTTCTGCATTTAAGTAAATTAACTGAAATGTTTCTTTATATTTCTTATCAACAGTGTTAATAGTTTCCAATTAAGACTTTATTCATGAAATCTATTTTAAGTCTTTCATTAAGTTATTTTTTTAACTTTTGATTGAGTTTTAATAGCATTTGAAATGAATGCGTTAAGCTTCAACTAGTTAAATAACTTTAACATGGAACAATTATTGGTTTTTGAAGTTAAATGAAGCATATGAAGTTTAATTTTCTTGCTTTACATAAACTTTATGCTTACTTGTATAGTATTACAAAACCCTTCAAACAACATGTTTATACCGCCAAAAACAATTATTACAATAGTAGATTCTAAAATTTAAACTCATAATTGTTTTTAGTTTATAAGCTATGGTATAACTAAAACTAAAATCTGTAAAGCACATATTTAATTAAAATGTTTCTTCAAAAAACTTTCATAATATTACTTCTATAAAAAAGTATACACAAACTTTTATAAACATTTTTTTAAACTTTTTAATGTACATAATTTATTTCTATAGCAGACTAAGATTTTCTAATAGATAACATATTCTATGTAGGTTTGTTAATTAACATCTTAAAAACAGTGATTTTATATATATACATACAAATTAACGAACTTTTTTCACAATATTCTCCAAAATATCCTTCATGACAATTGCAAGTAGAATTACCATTTGTTTCAGTTTCACAAGTTCCATTCATACATTTTAATGTGCAGTCTTTTTCTAAAACTGTTATTTATTTAAAAACATCCAAGTATTTGTGATTATTACAAAATATACTGAGAATTTATAAGATTCTCTCAAACTATTTTTAAATCTAAAAACTTGTTATTACTGTCGTAAAATCGTTTTATTAATTTCTTTAAACTGCTATAAAAGCACTTTCGATACTTTAAAAATTTAAACAAGTATAAACTTTACTTTTTTTTGGTTTTAATATGTGAAATAGTTAATTAGTTTAACAAAATTTAAACTTTATATTATTACATCAAAAGTTATCAAAAGTGTAAGAAGCAAACTAAAAACTCTAGTAGTTTTTTATTAAAAATAAGCTAAAAATTTTAAGATTTCAAACTAAGTATTAAATTCTAAACAAAACACAAAAGTCTTTATAATAATTTACAAAAACATTTCATGAAAATACAGTTAACCAAACTTTATTAACATTAACAGTTAAAAAAACAAATTCTAATAACTATTGGTTTAATTTTTTATGTTTAATAATTTTATTTAATGAAAAACTAACCATTTGTTGGAAAAGCTTCGGTGCAAACTAATAATATTAACAACACCAGAATGATTGTCAAAATAGTTTTCATTTTACTTGTATATTACTAAATGTTATCAAAAAATGTCGGCAGAGTATTTAAAAAATAAGTTTGTAACTTTTTTTATATACGTTTTATAATTTTTTAATATATCTAACTACACTAAATTTTTTGTGTGTGCTCAACTAAAGGCTACAAAATAATTTAAAACAGATTTTATGAAAGTTTTAGATTCTATTTGACATGAAATATAAATAAAGTACCTAAATACTTTTTTTTTTCAATCTAATTGAATACTTTTTTTATAAAATTGAGACATAACTAAAACTCACAGTTTTAAACAAAACTGATTATTGGCATTTTTAAGCAACTAGAAAAAACAAAAACTTTAAACTTTCAAAGAAAACAACTAGCTAAAAATAGTTCACCAAACTACTGTTGTTATGAAGAAAACTAATCAAACCAATAAAAAAAGGTAAAAATTAGCTTAACATATTAGTTTTAATTAGTTAACAGAATAAAGTAAAGCTTTATTACAAATTATACGGTATAGTAATTTCATCAAACTCTTACAACAACAATAAGTTTAATTTAATTTGTTTAAACATATTTATACTTGGATTTTTAATTAGCTTTACCTAAAGTAAATAACGAGGATCTTGTTTTTAATAAAGTCTAAGCAACAAATAATATAACAGTTTAAGTTTTAGTAATAATAATTCAATGAGTACAAACAATTTAACAAGTGTTACTAAAAGTATTTGTATGTAAGTATTAAACAAAACTTTAAAACTAAAAACAATTAGAAATTGTCTACATTTTTTCTTTGTTTCTGACAATAAACTATGGGCATATAAAAACTAACTGAAAAAAAACAAAGTATAAGTATACAACTAACTAACAAATTTACAACTTAGCCGGTGGAGTATAGTTATGTTTTGAGTTTTAAATGCTGTAAACTTGTATTATACTTTTTCTTTTCTTATGCTTTCTTCCTATAGAAATATATCTCATTACACTTTTAAATGCAAGTGAAAAAACAGTATTTCATTTACAAACTAAGTCAAAAGAAATAAATGTTGTTGTTCGAAAATAAACTTACTCTAATGTGATAGAATAGTGATAAATAAGTTTATCTCTTTAAATTATCAGGTAGAATTTTTACAAAGTTTTTCTACTTATTTTTACTTTAACAAAAAAATAATTAAATATATAAATTAAAATTAATTTTGTTAAATTTTCACTTGCTTATTGTACTAAGAAGATTCTTAATTGAATTAAATATATAATCATAAATTCAAGGAAATCTTACAAAAATTCTTAGTTAATAATCACTTCACAAAACGTATTATAGTTTAACTTAATAACATAATTCTTTTACTAAGCTTTGAAATAAACATTTAAGATAATGTATTTTCTTAAAACTGTTTTTTGTTTCGATCCACTCTTAAATTTATCAGTTACTATTGGTTTTTTAAGGTACTATACTAAACTTTTCAAATGTTTTTAAACTTTACAATATCTTTTTTAATCCGACTTGCAATGGGAACGGGTAGTTTTAAACGCCAACTTTTTTGCACGAGCGTCAATTTAGCCCGAGGGGACATTTTTGCACGCCAGCTTTTTTGCGAGAGCGTCATATTAGCCCGAGGACATTTTTGCTAGGAGGGTGAGCTTTACACGAAGGGTCATTTTTGCACAAGAGTAATATTTATATATATGTATTCTCAAAAGAAAGTTTAAAGAGAAACAAGAAAAATTTCATAAAAAGATTAGTTAATAAAAAAAAAGTTACCGAACGAGGGTAACGGTTAATTGTAACAGTGATTATAAAAAAAAAACTTAAAAATACAAAAAAAAACTAAAAAAAATAAAACAAAATAAACTAGTAAATAAAATGTTACCGACAGAGGATAGGGTTAGAGGTAACAGTGATAGAAAAAAAAATCTACCTAACAAAAAATAATAAAAAAAAGAGGAAAAAAGTTTGTAAAAAACATACAATAAAAACTAATGATATAAAATAAAAGAATTATCAACCGATGGTAAGGGTTCGGGGTAATGGTAAAAAAAAATAATATAAAGAATATTAAAAAACTTTTCAACTGCTGTAAAAGTGACGCTCGTGCAAAAAAGTCGCCGTGCAAAAATGTCACTCAATATAACTAAACTAATCGCTAATTATTTTATAACTTAACTTTTTATACAAAAAATATACTTTTACTTGTTTGTTGTTAATCAAAATAACTTAACTCAAGTATTATTGTTACTAAATCGTACAAAACACTTTGAATGGGATAACAAAGTTTAAAAAGAATAAAGTTTAGTAAAGTTTGTTTTTCAATGTTTCGTTAAATAACTTGCTTTGTTTAAATACTTATTTCAAAAACAGTTTTATATAATTAAAAAACAAAATCAGCTAAAAATATTCTACTTTATATATATATATATTACTTTATTAAATGTACTATTGCATTTTGTCATAGTGGAAACTATTAAAATTACTTTCTTTTTTTTTAATTGTTTTTTATTGAGGTTTTTATGCAGTTTATCAAATCAAAAATATAAAGTTAATTTGAAAATATTACTTAAAATTTTAAGCACTTTTCAATGATAAAGTACACCGTAAATAAAGTTTTTTTAATTTTACATATTTGAATTGTATAATTTTTCATTTTCATATGTTTTTTACACTTGAAATTACAGTTTTATTTTATTTTTTAATTTATCCTCTTTTAATTAAATATAAGTTTTAATCTAATTATAAACTAATTGTAATTTACTATCGGATTTTTTTTTAATCAGTTAAAGTTTTTAATTTTTAAATTTTAACAAAGCTTTTGTTGTAAGCATACTCATTGATTAAGTTTGTACTATTTTTTTTAGAACTTCACATTAAAAGTATGTAAAAGCTTTATCCTTTTGAGAATGTTTAAGTGGATTTTTTACTTAAATTAATAATCTGAAAAGCTTTAACGAAAAAATGCTTTAAATGATATACATTCGCAACTTTTGTTTTGATCTGATCTATAACTAAGCTTTTAAACTGTGCTTAGCTGAAACTGTAATATTTAAAAAGTATTATACATTAGAGTAAGTATTTCAAGTAAGTCAATATTCCAATTCAGAGTTATATAAAAAGCTATCACTTGAAAACTGCTTTAAATACGTTTTAAATATCCGAAAGGTTTTTTTGTACACCAGGTCCTTAGACCAAACTTTTTGAGCGCTTTTTGATCGTTCAATAAACAACATATATTTTTTTTCAACTAATGTAACAAACGATTACAAGTTAACTACATTAGTCAGGACAAAAATAATTCGCTGACTTTTTAATAGAAACATTTTGTTTTAGTTTTTTTTTAAACTTACCAAAATCATTATAACGATTAAAAACAGCCAACAAAAAGTACTGTTTTTATATCTATTTTATTTGCAAACAAATACGATAAGAATGAATCAAAATTTAGTAGAAAAATGACTTAAGTCACATTGCACAAGATTATTTTTCACTACATATTTTTGCCACTTTAATTCACCAAGTTCAAAGAAAGAAACATTCAATAATTTCATTCAGTTTTGTAAGATTTCGTCGTAAAAGCTGAGTTATTTAAATTTTGATGATTATTACCCCAAGTCACCAATGCTTACGTATATAAGGAATAAGAAGTGTATAGTAAAAAGTATAATGTTTGCATTTAATTTGTCTTTAGACCCAGCTTCTATAATAAAATCAAGTCACCAATCTATATTAAAATGTTTGTAATTAAAATTAAATGAAACATACGAAATAGACATTGATAAATTAAAAATTTACTAGAACGGGTACAAATACTTAAATACATGCTTAAACTTTATATTTTAAACTTTAATGTTGTGCATCTAATCCATTTGAAACATAAACAAACATTTTTAAAAGTAATATCTTATCAAAACAAATTTTTAACAAAAAAATGTCAATAATCGATTCTATATTAGAAGAAAATAATTTGCTATTTATGTATCCAGTAAAACAATTAGACTAGTTTACATGACAAGTTTAAATTTTGTGATAACATAGATTTCTCGGATAGTTTTTTGGTCCTAAAAATAAAAAAACCTATTACGACAAACTAAATGTCAAATAATAATTAGTATTTATAGAATCTTTTACATATTAGTTAAAATTAAGCTTGAAGTCTACTTTTATTCTTAACACTTCCAAATAGTGTATCAAAAAGAACACTGTTTTGGTTAAAAAAAAAGAATCTGATTATATTTTTTCAATTAATCTATTTTAGTTTATTTAGTTGTTTTCGTCGTGTAAGCGTAAACATTTATAAAAAAAATAAGCTTAGTTAAACTTTTGTTCTGATTGTTTCTATACATGTCTTTAAGTGTGTAGCTCTCTATTAATTTATCGTTTAACTCTCAACATATTTTTTTTAATTATTATATCAATTTTAAAACAGTCACTACAAATAAAAAGTTTAATTATATCTAAACGTTATGTAAACAGAATGGAAACACTTCATACCTTCTACATCCGAATCACCGTTTGAGAACCGCCCTTTCTTACCTACGGTCTTACCTGAAAAAATAAATAATGTTTAATCACCATTTGCTGTATAAAAATTCTTCTTATACGTATGTATCAAACTGATAACAAAAAAAGTTAAAAAAAATATTAGTGAGAGGTTTAGCGTATAATTGAGTTAGTACAATTGTCAAAATCGGTTTATTTAATTTAACTTTTTTTCGTTTTTCCAATTAAACTACAGCTTTAAACATTATATCATCATAAATTTGGTATAGACTACAATGTCATGTCAAATTTTTGAAACTTATATAACAAGTAGAATGTTATAGGGAAATCTTTAATATATTAAGCATTTTGTAAACTTATAGACACAGTTTATCTAATAGTAAACTACATTTTGTACCAAGACAGTTCTTTAAAAGTAACTTTCTAAACACATATACAAAATGACTCTTCGGGAAAAAAATTAATGTATTTTAAAGTAGTTAAAGTCTAGATTTTAAACGGAAATTGCTTTCTTTGGTTAAAAACTTAAATTTCATGTGATCTAAAAATATTGATCTTTATCAAGAATCGTCAAAAATATGTAAAAAAACTGATTATTTTGTAACAAAACAATACATATATAATTAACTCTTATTTTACCATAACTCATACAACTAAATATAAAATGTTTTCAAAACTTTTTACAACGCATAAACTTCCCAGATAAAAGTTTATGCGTCTAAACTAACATTTAGGTATAATTTTTTTCTTCGGTTGATTAAACGTAATAGGTTGATCATCTCGAGTTTCTTCATAATCATCTCCATAATCATCTTCATCATCATCATCAGAACGATCAACCTGAATCGGTTTGTTGTACTCCTGCATTCTATAGTCACTGTAATGATTGTAGTGACCATGTGTTGATGATTTTTGCATCCTACGATCTGACCGATTCAATCCTGATGTTCCCGGTTTATCTTCACCATACATCTTAGGTGCTCTTACACGATTGTTTCTCGGTAAAGTCCTGTTCTTCTTCCTTGTGTGCTCGTCAGGACACCATGCTTTTTCACAATTACAACTTTCTAAAAAAATAAGTAGTTAAAAAATTTACTGTTTCCTTGTATAAAATTATTTAGTAAGTCAATATGTCTCAAAATAAATTTTATCCTTTAGAATATAAATTTCTCTATAAATGAACATAAGTATTCATTTTAAAGCTGTAATTATGTATCATAATATAAATATCTCATAGCTGAATTTCTTTGTAAAATATTGTTAACCCTTTTAAAATTATCAAGACTAAGTACTAAAGTTATCTATCAAAAAAATTAACTATTACCAGTTTAGTAGACAAATAGTATTTTAACCATAACTTGTTGAAAGTATTTCTTATAATTATTAAATTTATTTTTAGTCAGTTTAATGACTATAGTTTTATAAGATAATAATGTTTATTAAAACAAATATCATACTTTTGTAAAGCAAGTTTATTATATTTTTATAAAATTATAAATATCCATTAAGAAAAACATTATGTAAAATTAGATTTAATACTTTAAAAGCAACAACTTTAACAACCAAAATTATATTTTTTGTTAAAAAATTTAAACTAAATTCTAAACATTATACTTTTACCATTTGTTATTATTTAAAAAAAGTTCAATTTAATAGTTTTAATAACTAATTTTAAATAAATTAATAAAAGTTTACCCGTTGGTTGACTTCCTGACTTCGGAATATTTTTCAGGTCTTCAACTGAGTAAAAACAACGAATAAATAATATGTTTCATATACTTTTTCAAATATTAAATAATTTAGTCTTGACAAGTTTAAAATATATTTAAAAAGATTTAAAAATATTATTTCGTCAAGAAAGGATTTCCAAACTTAAACAAGTAAACAGAAACGCTAGAATTGAATAGAGTATATTTCAACTGCAATAAAACAAACAATTACGTTATAGCGAAAGTTAATTTAAAGTTAATTAAATATTAAATGTTTTTATTAAACCTTACTGACCGTTGCAAATATGTAACTGGTGTTTTACACTATTCGGTTTACCAATCACCATCTGGGACCCTGAAACTTAAAATTTAGAAAAATATAAAAAATGTTTTACACTTTTCGATTTACTAATCACCATTTGGGATCCTTTAAATTAAAATTTAAATAGAAATATATAAAAATTTTTTACACTATTCGGTTTACCAATCACCATCTGGGACCCTGAAAATAAAAATTTAGAAAAATATAAAAATTGTTTTACACTTTTCGGTTTACCAATCACCATCTGGGACCCTGAAAATAAAAATTCAGAAAAATATAAAAAATGTTTTACACTTTTTGGTTTACCAATCACCATTTGGGATCCTTAAAATTAAAATTTAAATAGAAATATAAAAATTGTTTTACACTATTCGGTTTACCAATCACCATCTGGGACCCTGAAAATTAAAATTTAGAAAAATATAAAAAATCTTTTACACTTTTTGGTTTACCAATCACCATTTGGGATCCTTAAAATTAAAATTTAAATTGAAATATATAAAATTGTTTTACACTATTCGGTTTACCAATCACCATCTGGGATCCTGAAAATAAAAATTTATATAGAAAAAAATAAAACTTGTTTTAGTCTATTTTTACACTGATAAACTTTCAAAAAGTTTATTGCATAGTAGAATAACACAAAACGTACCACATTTTTTACAAATGTACTAAAAGTAAAATCAAAGCATACCAAGTTAGTTTTGTACGCAACGATAGTTTCTGTAAATGTCATGGTGTACAGAATTATTATTTAAAATTTATTTTTTGTTCACAAACTTCAATAAATAAAAAGTATTAAAATAAGCAAACAAATAAAATCTATTTTTAATGAAGTAATTAAAAACTTTAAGATTTGTCAAAAGCTTATTGTATATATATGTAAAATAAGACTACCGTCATCTTTCTTTTTAGACATAAAACAGTGAAAAATCCCCTTTTTCTTGCCTGTAAATTTAAAAAATTATTATACAACCAAAGTTTAATAAATGCACAAAAAAACGTTTTTATGGCTTTACTAGATAAGAGATGAGATGAATAGTTTTTATAAACTTTACTCTCTAAAAACTTTGAGAAAACTAATTAATAAAAAAATAACCTTAGAAATTAAAATGGGATGAAGGTAGTCTTCCTCTTTTGATTTAAAAGACCGGACAGGATTGAATTTTAGATAAATATAAATAAAAATGGTAAGAACCATTAAAAAAATCAGTCACAGTCTTTTACAACCACTTAGAATAGATCTTTCGTTTATTAAAAAACAAACATTTTCAATTCTTATTCAAATAGAATAAGAATTGAAAATGTTTGTTTTTTAATAAACGAAAGATCTATTCTAAGTGGTTGTAAAAGACTGTGACTGATTTTTTTAATGGTTCTTACCATTTTTATTTATAAAAAAATAACCAGTTCACATACCTCTGTTTAAATAAAAATAATATTAAATGTTGAACTATTTCTAGCATTGTTAAATAAATAATTTAAAAAATACTTGAACAAACTAACTTTTTTTATTCGCGGACACGTAACTGCTGGAATACGGCGTTGCACTTGCTAAAATAAAAAATTAATAAAATTTATTTACCAAGCTATATTTGTTTACAAATTAGTTCAACAAAAACACTGATTTTTTATTAATAGTTATGAACTATCACTACATCACTTAATAATAGCACATCCCACATTTTAAACATAATTTCAATACAGAGTTAACAACTTGAGAGCTTTGCACAAAACTAAATTTTGAGCTAGAAAATTTGTATTTTGCAGTCATTTTTAAAAACATGTAAACAAGCTACCTAAACTTAGTTTTGCTGAAAATATGTACTAAATATAGCTAGTCTTTTCATTTTCATACATTATACAGCTAAACTGAGAAATTTATAACCTTTTAATTTACAATTCCTATACAACTAAAATAGGACTCATTACATCCATGGTAAACTATTTTGTGTATATTATGTATCGTATAACTAATTACATAATAAGTTTTGCACACAAATACCAAAGTTTTATAGTTTTTATAAAATATTTATTATTCTTGCACTTTTTACCTACTGGTTGTCCGTAAGATGCATGTTTTGTCGGCCTGGAGATTTCATCTTTTTTTATCTCTATAAATACTAAATTAAAATAAATTAAGTACTATTTCTATGATAGATTGTTAACTTTTTTTAAATAGTCTCTCTTGTATCAACTGTGAACCTTTATATTTATAAAAATAGCCTTTAGATAAACTTTAGTTTAAAAAAAAAGTATTTAAAATCTTTTTAAACATGTACAAAAATAAAATAGTAATATAGCTAGTAGTGGTGTATAAAAACCAAAAACATATCAGCAATATTTTAATTTAAAAAGATTTAATAATTAATAAAGAAAATAAATTTACTTTTATTTTTCTTTGGTTTGGTTAACTTCTTCCACAATTCATCCATATTTTTTGGTTTTTACTTTACTGTAGTAAATAAAAATGTTTGTATATTCTGTTAAAATGTATGTTTACATAAGTTGCTTGTAATATACCAATTTTTATATAAAAGTTTATTTATTGTATAAAATAAAAATTATTTGAATTTTAATATGGTATTAATGCATTATGCAAATTATTTCTCAAAGTATTTTTGTCGTTAATTATAACTACACGAAAAATCAAGCCCGCAAAATTTGTAGAGTAGTCTATGTTATTATAAGGTTATTAATTTAAAGTATTTAGTTCAATCTTTCCTATGATATACAATCGACTTTGAGTGAAACTAAAAAAACGACACTATATTACTAGTACATACACTCTTTAAAATTTATTCCACATGTTTAATTTGGTTCCTGTTTTCTCAAAATATAAATCTTTACCAGGTTTATCTATGTTTAAAAAAGTTTTAAGTATATTTTTTGATTATATTAGCCTACTTGAGTTTGTATAATATAACTGTTTATTAATTTAGAGCCCATTCTGTCTATTTGAAAACGTTTGTTTAAAGTTTAAATAAGTCTAATAGTTTGGAGTAAAGTTTTTAGCAGTAAAATTGATATGCATATTTCCTACAGTCTATACCAAAGTTTTTTTTTTGGGGGAATTTATGATATCAATATCAGCTCTTCTTTTACATCTTTTTCAAATGTTTATTTGTCTAATAGATAATTCATCATTTGTATATCTAACAACTTTATAAATTTAAACATAAAGCTTTATAACTGCATAGTAAAGTTAAAAAAACAAATTTTCTTGCTCCTAATTGATTTTTTTTAACATAAATTTATGCTATATAACTTAATATTATCTATTTCGTAAAATTAATCTTATTCCAAGGTGATTTCAATATAAAATTGGTTAAATTTTTCGGATAAATTGTGATTTTTTGATTTTATTGCACACAAAAGTGTGATTAGATAAGGAAGAAAATTTTAGTGAAGTTAGTTAATACTTATTAGATTATTAGAATATAACTTATCTAAATACTTTTTCATGTATTGTTAAGCATGGCCAAACTTAAGTAATTTCTTGTATTTTTTGAATTAATATAAATCGAAATTACAGACAAATACTATACTTAATTATTCAAACTATTTTATAGCTAATAGAATAAATTAGTAAGTGACAAATTAATATTAGTTTGTATAGTTGTTAGAGTAAAAGCCAGTTAAACTGATCATTATTTCTTTTTATATTACTTCAATACACTTTTGTAATTAATTGATTTATTCTACAACCTCTTTTTAATTCTTAGCAAAAGTTGATTTGTCTAATTATTATTAAGTGATAAGTTATTTAACTCTGGCTTATAAAATATAACATATACACTAGAATATTAATGTTTTAGAACTTCAAGGTATGTTTAGAACTATTCTTAAACTAAGAAACTAAAACTATATTCTATAAGTACGTTTTAAAATAAAAACACTAGACAATTGCAAATAATTTGCGTGAAACACTTTTTAAACTTTTAACAATACATGTATTAGCATTTTTCTAATCGCGTTGTAAGTTCTAAGTTACTTAGTTGTTTTTTATTCATAAACTTTAAACAGTAATGTTTATTATATACTTAACATACATATATCTAAAAATTTGTCTCATTATAACATACATACATAGCTTTTAATGGCTTTACACACAAACTTACCAATCTCAGCTTTAAATTTATAACAAATTCAAAAACTAAGTACAACTGAGTACAAACTGAGTATACTTTTGTCAAACTATGGATTAAAGTTCGAAATTTTTTTGCTTCCTTGTCAAACTGAGGTTTTCTTGTTCAAAGTTTTATTTTTAATTAAATTTTAAACACAAAATATTTTAAATTTGGTCTTATTCCTACTTTGTTTGCCTTTATAACTAAAGTTTTTTATTTACTTTGAATAATTAAAAATTATCTTCAGACTTATTTTTTTGAAAACAAAAATAAATTGATTTAAATAAGAATACATTAATTTTGGCTAAAGGACTCGATGTACTGAAAGACCATTTAGTTATTAGTGAACAAAAACTTTTTCACTTTATATGTTCTAAACTGTATAAAAACAAACTTTAATATAAAGTTATATACTCAACTTTAAAGTTTTTTGGTACCTATTATTTATTTTAGCAGTTTATTACTAACAAAACAATGTTTTACTCCTAAATTTGCATATAGGAAATCCTCAGTTGTTGTGAAATTTATTTAAATAAGATTTGTTACAACAACCTGAGGATTTCGTATATGCAAATAAAGTAGAAATTCAAACTTTAAGAAAAACAGTTCAAAGTTTAATCATATAAGTTTTTAAACTAAATTTTAGTTGTTTAAGTGTATAACTATCTTAATCTAATGTACCGAAACTTATTAAAAGCGAAAATATGTTTTATCGACAATGTTATAGTTAAAACATAGGGCTACAAATATGTTATTGCTTGAAACTGAGACAATAATTTTCTTTTAATTTTGTGTAACATAGTTTTATACATCATTTTTGATGGTATAAATGATTTAAAACACACAAACGTTAGTTTAATTTTTATAAATTCAAAACATTACACTTACACTTGAGTTATCAATTAGCTGTTTTCAGAACTCTTTAAAACTGTTCTACCTTATCACTTTCTAAATTAAATTTAAAAACCTTTATAAAGCACTTTACTTTTTATTACATTTTTAACTGCATTCAAATTTAGATTTTAGAAAATGTTAGAAATAGTGCAAGAATGATGATAAAAAGAAGTTATTAGCTTATATCTTATCAATAATTTTGTACTCAGCCTGCCTGTTTGATTTCGGCTGCCTGTCCTGCGTACAAAGTTCACGTCCCAGTGAAATTACAATCTCCCTCTGAAAAAACGACCTAACAAGGTTTACAGTCTAATGCACATCGCGCTAACAAGAATGCTAGCAGCTAATCGCATTCTTATATGCTTGCGTGGTCGTCCCCATAGATGCACGTTTTTTAATAAAAATATACTATTCATTATAAATATAAAGTTTCATTTAGACCTCAAGTTAAACGAACTATGAGTTATCCCATATCAAGTATCACAAAATATACTTTAAATTTAAATTAAATTACAAACGAGGTTCATTTATGCTTTAAGCACGTTTTTTAATAGAAGTATACTATCTACAATAAATATGAAGTTTCACTAGCTTTCAAGTTAAAAAAATTACTTCATAATCAAGTTCACGAAATATACTTGAAATTTAAATTCAATTAAAAACTAGATAAATTCAAACTGCTTTAAGCACGTTTTTTAATAAAAATATACTATTCATTATAAATATAAAGTTTCATTTAGACCTCAAGTTAAACGAACTATGAGTTATCCCATAATCAAGTATCACAAAATATACTTTAAATTTAAATTAAATTACAAACATGGTTCATTCAAACTGCTTTAAGCAATTTTTTTGATAAAAATATACTATCTACAATAAATATAAAGTTTCACTAGCTCTCAAGTTAAAAAACTACTTCATAATCAAGTATCACGAAATATACTTGAAATTTAAATTTAATTACAAATGAGATTCATTCAAACTGCTTTAAGCACGTTTTTTAATAAAAATATATAACCTATTATAAATATAAAGTTTGATTTAGACCTTAAGTTAAACAAATTATGAGATGCTTCATAATCAAGTATCACTTTCAAGATCAGAAATATCAACTTTGACAGTGTCATATTTTCCTTACATTTTCTACTCATTTTACTGCAAAATAAAAACATTCTATTTGTTAAATATCTTTTTTCAAAACAAAATTGTTTTGAATACCGTCCGATGTGTTATTTAACAAAATAAAAAAAACAAGTTAAAACTATAAGGAGTAAAATGCTTAATCTATTATTTGATATTAGTCGGCTTGAATAATAAAAGTTTATTCAATACTATGCCGCAAAGCTAACACTGTTTCACCTAAACAAGAATCATCAGATTTTATAAGTGACACTAAGCAAAATTGAAACCTACAAATATAGCAAAAGCAAATTAGTCATTAGAAAGTAAAAAAGCAGTGGGTAATTTTTGAACCAATTAGTAAATATAATTACTTCAATAATAAAATAATGTTAGATTTGAGATCAACATTAATCAGGGTGAGCTGAACTAAAACAAATCAAGATTTTAATCTTAATAGTACGTAATAAAAGCTCAATAAAATACGTTTATAAATAAAAACATTTACTTTCCATACCAGCACTTGATGTAAGAAAAACATATAAAACAAAACCTATTACGAAAACCAAACGACATATGACTGAAATAAAAGTGACATTGGTTGAGTTCATGTTATATTGTATTATAATGAATATTCAAATCTAAATGTTATACACTAAAACACGTTTATAACTTCTTATAACACAATTAAATTTGTGATAGTGGTAGTTCTTCGGAAGACTAAAGAGTTTATACACAGCCAATACGTTTATAAAACTTCTATAGCTGTCTCTGATATCATTTGGTCTCTGTATTTGGTTTCATTAGTTATGCTTTTATGACATCAAGTGCTGGTATGGAATGTGAACCATTCGAACTGCACAACAATTTGGCTCTTAAAACAAATTCCCCAGTTGTGAATGTCAGCTGCCATTTGTTTTTTTTTAATTTCATAAAAAAATCATCAACGATATGCTTTTTAATGTTTGTTGCTACAAAAGTCTTTTTAATGAAAATATCGCTCATAGTTTCTTAAGTCTCGTTAGTACTTTGCCTTGGCCTTTCCAATTAAATACAAAGCAGCAAAATGGCTATTTTTTTGGTTATCATATAGATCCTAAGCACTTTTGTAAATACTTTTGCAATTGTTTATGAATCATATAAAAATAATGCTTGCCAAACTTTCTTATTGCAGCCAACTGCTTGAGAAAATCCACAACAACCTTTTGTAAGTATTCTGTTATTTGCTTTGTTTTCTTTACAGTGGACGCTTACACTTTTAACTGTGAAGAGTCTTCTCAAGAGTTATAAAAAATCTTTCAAGCTGAACCGTAGAAGTAAACAAAATGTTGCTCCGGAAATTGAAGTGTCAACAACTTTGATATTCATGGGTTTTGCTTTCACTTTGAGCTTATTTAAAAGCTTTCACTTTGAGCTTTGATATAAAAATCGTATTCATAATTTATATAAACATTGTTTTAAAAAGGTTGATCATAGCAATTCGATCATCAACGTTGCAAACAAATCGTAGGTTTTATATTAAATTAACGAAATTTATTTTTTTTTATGTCTAGTTTTTTAGTACGCAAAACATATGATACATACTATAAAACATAAAACTTTACTTTGAATTTAAATATTGTAATATTTAATATTGAGTCGAAAATAAACAACAAAATTAAATAGATAAAAAAAGACCTTTCGTTACCATGATAATGCATACAATTTGTAGAAATTTATGTGGACTAAAACTAGAAACAATCACATAAACCAGCGCAACAATATGATAATTAATGATTAAGTATTATTAAGACTTGAATGTAATTTAAAATAAGATTCTTTTATAGGCAGCAGTAATTTATTTAAGAGCATATATAATTCATATATGTTTGTATCTGTTAGTTTAATTAAGATACACCTTATCCAGTACTTATTATGTACATAGAATTAGTCTTATTTGAAACAAATTTAATAATTGATAATCCTAAAGACGATATCCATATACAACTAAAGTGTAAGTAAAAATTACTAAGTTTTTTTCTGTTTGAGACTACAGGGTGATGATGTAATAATTGTAAATAGGTAAAAATAAGAAATATTACAAAAATACCTGAAAAATTGTGGACAAAAACGGTATTTTGTAAGTGTCTTATTTAAAAGATGTCAAAACTTTATTTATACAATTTAAGACGTAAATACTTACTTATGTAAATGGAAAATTTTAACTTAGTTTCTTTCTAAGTGGCATAAACCTTCCATATTCAGTGTTCCTTATATACTACTTAGAAAAGTATATGGTTCTGTACCATTAAGAATGCAATGTACCAATGTTGGTAACACATTTTGCACAACCATTGTTTTTTTCTTTCAAGCCTAACGACGCTTAAATCTCAGTAAGTAATCTACTAGTGTAATTCAAACAAATGATGCAGGAACTGTAATTTGGGATTAATTAAATGAAAAAACAATTAAGAACCGCTGGTCTAAATTACACATAAATACTAAACTAAGAATTTGTTTGCTGTTTATGAGACTTGGTAACTTGAATTGATATAACTTATTGAAATGCAATAGAATGATACTTATAAAGTAAATTTCAACGTAAAACTGTTGAGTAATTTGAATTACTTAAAGGTATATACTATTAAACATTTCACTTTAAATCGAACATATCTGTTAATAACACTAAAACTCAGTCTTTACTTAACTTTGAGCTATAAGTAGAATTAAATTACTTAAAAACATACAATACAAACAAAACAATGTTTAAATAATGACAGAAATTAGATAGAAGACTTTTATAGGTAAACTAACTGGTGTGTACAAAATACAATAGAATGATACTGTTAAATCAAATTACAGTAAGTGAAATGTTATATATGTAGAAAAATAAATTGGTTGTCTACTCCAAAAATATACCATTTGGATTACTACATCAATGTTATATAATATAAAACATAAAACTTTACTGTAATTCAAATGTTTTTAATATTAAACATACATCTAGATACTCACAAGTATATAAGAGAGAAATAACATGCTGAAGAAACGTGCGTAACTACTCGTACATCAAACAAAAAACTAATTAGGTGCCGACCAGCATAAGGACGTGGCGTAAATGACGGCTTTCGTTATTTGTGCAAAAGTCCCGGGAGCAAGAACAGCGGAAGGACTTATGCACAAATAACGAAAGCTGTCCGCCACCACTTTAACTTAAAACCTATATACTTATAAATTTATAAAAAGTTAAACGTATAAAAAAAAAATAAAAACTTTCATATCTTTGTTCTTCTTGACATCTAAATCTGTATCTTCTATAAATATTTATTGTTGTTTATTTAGGTATAAATGAACTATAACATTTTTATTGTTAATTGTAATTTATCAAACTAAGTTAATGTAAAAATAAGAACTTAAGTAAAAAATAATTAAAACTCAAATTATGTAGTTATACGTTATAAATACTTTACACATTGATAACTAAGGGTTGAATAATCTTAATTTGATACAAAATATAAACGAAAAAGCGTTATTGGTTACATATAAAAAATTTTATACATCAACTTAAAATATTCAGTTGTCTCAAGAAAATATAAACAGTATTTTTCCTACTGAAATACACATACTAATTTAAAAGTAAAAATAAAATATTTTAAAATAAAGTTCTGTATTTATAAAAAAGAAAATTAAAATTATACTAAAACTAACAGCCTTTATCATCAGTTCTTTCTTGTACTTTTACGGGTATTTTTCTAACCATTTTCTAGAACAATTGTTCTTTCTAAAAGATCATAAGATTGTCTTATGCATCTATGTGTTTCTGAGGGACAAACGTTTTCACCACAGTAACTATCTGATAGTTTAAAATATAAAAGCTTCAGTTTAAAAAAAATAATAACCAATAACATAGAAAACTTAGAATTAACACATCCAGGATAAAATTTCTTTTTTTTTATTTATAAAATTCCAAATTTACAATTTACAAATTTACACAACATAGTAACAAAGCATAAAAGTATAAAAACAATTTTTAGCTTTTTCAAATACAGTGCTTTTCCATTATTTTAAAATAATATTCATATAAGAAATAGTGTGCTAATCAATGATTTAAAAAGAGTATCATTTGTGTTTTTTTTATTTGTTTACCAACAAAACTTTTATTTTCAAAATTTTAAAGTTCTAAGGAACTAAGTTCAGAATTATATCAATTATTTCTTTTGTTTTTATATCATAATAGTAGTTATCATACTCAAATACACAAATTTTTAAATATAATAATAAAAGGTCAACTAACTTTCGACATATTCGTTTTGAGGAGTTCTACAAAAGTGATTTTGTGTTAATGAACGACCATAGTAATACCAATTTGAGTTGATCCGTTACACTTAGCACACTCAGGTTCGACTATTATTTAACTTTTTGATCAACTTTGAAAATTAAATCATAATGACGAAGAACTAATTAGTTTATTTATACATATTTTGAAAAAAAAAAATTGTTTGTGTTGACTAAAAATATTGCTCAATTTCCTAAGCAACGGGTTTTTTTAAATAATTGTAAAATGGCTTAATTATTAGTTTTGTTTATGAATGGTTTGGGTAAGAAAATATCTGACTTTGTTAAAAAAAAGAAAATTAAAATTCAAAACTTAAATGTAGTTTCATAAAAAATAATTTATATCAAGTAGATTTTATTTACTAAGAAGTTATTCTTTACCGTTATAAAATAAATATAACTAAGATGTTGGGACAGATAAAGTACAAGTTATTTTGAATAGGTGGTAGGTAACAGGTCGTATATAAGTTGTTTTTCAATTAAAAAAATTACATAAGTAAATTAAAGAAACTACAAGAGTGGCGTAGCGTGGTATTTTTGTCAGAGAGTGCGCAAATTTTTCAAGTAATATAATTGAAATAAATTCATTAAGTAAAATAAGTTCGCAGTAACTGTTTTAAAATACTTATATATTAAAAAATTAAATAATTTTAAAAAAGTATAAATTTAATTAGAATTACTTATACTAGCACAAATGTAAACTTACTAAATGAAATTGTTTTTACTACTTTATATCTTTAAAAATGAATAGATTCAATAAAACGAAAGCATCTGTTTTATTTACAAAAAATTTCAATCTCTTTAATATACATACAACAGTGATAACAACACTTCATTGCACATAATTTAAATAAAGTTACACAGAAGTTAAAATAGACCAACTTTATAACTTTCATTACATTATATTACAATTTTGTAAAATAGTTTAATATATACTTTTTAAATTTAATTAATCTAATTGTATTTGTTTAAAATAAAAATCACAAGCAAAGTTTATTTCTCATAGGCCGACACGCTTTTTCTTGTATGTTTACAAAAATAAATATCAGAAAACTAGAAGTAGAATAAACATTTTTTGTAGCATATAAAAAAACTTGTTAAATTGTTTAATTTTCCTTTAAGCGTGACGTATCTTTGTAAACTTTTTGTAGAAAAATCTGTCATAAGGTTATACTACTGCGGTGCAATAATTAGTTGCGTTCTTTTAAACACCTAAACATGTATCCCATTCGCTTGCGCACCGAATTAGTATATTGGGTTATTTCCCTAACTTGTCACTAATTTGTATTCAAATTTTATTTTAACTTTTTGAATACTAGATAAACATATTTAAAACATGGCAAATTAAATAAATAATAAAGGATAAAGATGTTACATTCTTTTTTTTTACTTCTTTTCTATTTTGGGTGGCACGCATGCGCCAGTGTCCTTCCCCACGCTACGCCCCTGATCTACACCAAGCGAGTTCTACTACTGAGTTTTTTTACACATTTTACATATAGACAATATGCCAACTTTTGATAAACGTTGATAAACTTAAAAGTTCAATTGCTTTTGTCATATATGTATCTGAAATATGTCAAAAAGGATAAATATGTATACTTAGCATAGGACAGCAGGAGACTAATTTTTTATTAAATATAAATTAATAAAAAATAGATACGTAATAGTAATATTTAGTAAACAGACAAAAAAATATTAAAATTAAAAACAACTAGAAATATGTAGTCAACACAAAATGGCTCGTAATAGTTTTATTTATAATTGTTTTCATAAAATCAGTGATCATTAGTATAAAACTAAGTTAAGAAAAGTTTTTTGTTTTTATTAGAAATCTATATTTTACAGTACATACTTTCTACGTCAGTTAATTTTGTCAGTTATTACGTCAGTTATTTTTACTATGTCATTAGTGAATAGCTGACTTATTCAGCACTTAACCTTAAATCGTTTACTGTAAATAAATATAAGCGCTTTGGCAAGCGGTAATAATTTAGCTACTTAAAAGTTTGGAATGATATACATGAAATGTATCTGAGTTATAGCGTTGAAAATTATCACTGCGTTAAAACGAAATCAGTATAGTCGAAAAAAAACTCATTTTTATCGAGATCGGTCTAACTTACCAAAATATAACGAGTTGAAATAACTTTTAAACGTAAATAAGTTTTAATGACTTAAGTTTAAAAAAATTGTATAGCTTAATCGCTTACAAACCCAAAAATTAAAACGACTTTTGTTAATTAAAATTTAAACTAACAATAAAGAAATACATAAAAAGTATTAAATGTTTTTTTTTTGTTAAAAGTTATCTTGGGTGAAATTTTGAAGTCACCAGCTAGTAACAAAAAACTGCCCTGTTAATACACAGACTAAGTATAACTTAAGGTAACAAACTAATGATTTATCTGATTCGGCCGGATCCGAATTTTAAAACCAAATCCGAATCTAATTATTTAGAAAGATCTTTTATATTCAAATAAGGTTGATACATTTAACAACGCTTTTACACTAAGTTTATAACAAAACGTTCACTGACCAGACATGAAAAGCTTAAAAGTATTAGAACTTCTACAGTCTGATGTATATTTTGAGTTGACAATCTAACATAAGTTATTTTTCAATGTTATAGATGTACAAAAATGTTTAATGAAAATCGCATTTGTAAATGTTCTACTTGACCTGTTTTGCCTAATATTCTATTTATGAAAGCACGTGATTGATAAGAACATTTATTTTAATGATTATCCAGTTTATCCGAACTTTTTTATTTTTATCTAGAAAATGTTCATAGGTTAAGTTGATCCCGGGGGCTGGACTTAGACATCCTTGTACAAATGGCATGCAACATATTTTTGTGTACTATTTTATGATCAAATCTTGTGCAGAACAACTATACTTTTAGTACTTAAAATTTATACTTCAAGAAATATTTGTCAGTGTTACTAATCTCTGATGTAAAACTAAATCCTAACAATGAGTCAGAGATTTAAATTAAACAGGTTTGTGTTATGGAAACAACTGGTTTTCTGATTATTTTCAGGTACTTGATTACATTTTGTATGTCACTAAAAATTCCAATAATGTTTTGAAAAAAAGCAATAACTAGATAAATTTTTAGTTATAAATTTTCCAAACTGTTTATAAAAACACTGACTTTTTTAAAAAGATAACTGTTTAATTAAATTCATAAAAAATTTTACTGTTGTGAAACCAGAACTTTATTTATCTGTTGAAGATCACTGGAACAAAAAAATTAATTGTTAAGTAATTGTAAAAAATAAAATAATGAGGATAATAATAGTTCAGATTGGAACAAACTTCATACATTTTGTTGTTAATATTCTTCGACTTACGTAAATTTAGTTTAGTATTTATTATATTAAATGCTTTGATTTTTAGAAAACAAATAAAAAGATCTCAACTACTAGAGGAGAAATAATGAATTTATTCTTTCAAGAATTTATTTTCCAAACTAAGTTTTATTCAAAGACCTCGTCAGTGCTTAAATAAACTTAATTCAAGTAAGAATTATTCAATTATAAATGTTTTCCGTTCAGACGAATAAAAAAATGATAGTTAAAATTACCTACTGCAATTAGATTTATTTAGGTAATAACGTGAAAAATTATTCATTTACAAGAGCATTTTAAACTATTTTTCAGCTGGTGTTTTTACAAGGAAAAAAAAACTATTTTATATGTTAATAAACTTTATTATATATTAAACAAAATAGTTTTTTAATAAAAATGTACTATTCATTATAAATATAAAGTTTCATTTAGACCTCAAATTAAACGAACTATGAGTTACCCCATAATCAAGTATCACAAAGTATACTTTAAATTTAAATTAAATTACAAACCAGGTTCATTCAAACTGCTTTAAGCACGTTTTTTAATAAAAATATACTATCTACAATAAATATAAAGTTTCACTAGCGCTCAAGTTAAAAAAGGGGTTGTCACAGGGTACCACAAATAGGGCATTATAAAAAGATGATTTACTACTAAGATACATAAAATTAATTAGTTTGCAAAGATTTTTTAAAATGTTGATTTAAAAATGAAAATCAATACATCTGTAACAAGTTTTATATAAAAATTTTTTGATATTTTCTTTGTGGATAACTTATTTTAAGTAATTTAATCCTTATAAGGTACTTTTATCTATCCAGATATTCTTGTAATTAAGATTATTTACTCTAATTCGGTATTCTGCATAGAAAACTTAGTCAAGAACGAAATTCAGTATACTTAATTTTGATTGTGTGTTTTTAAAGTGATAAAAAAAAAAGATAATTTTAAATATTTATATAAAGTTTTTGAAATATATAGTTAGTTATACCTTCGATTAAAAATGAAATTCTTTAAATGGGCGATTTCATCTTGTAATTTGACGAACTTGGAAAGCCCTGCTAAAAACAAAAGCTAGAGTAAAGTAAAATGGCGCCTTCTAAACTTTAACTATCAGGAAATTTTTTGTTATTGCAACATTAAATTCAATATTTTAAGGTTGAATGTAGTTGTATTCTAAAATAATATTAGTACCGAATCACCTTAGTCTCTAAAATAACAGTCAAAATACCATTGTATGCTATTTCTTAGTTTGCATTAGTCTTATCTCTTTTAAAAGATTATTTAATTTTTAACATTTTATTCTTGTTGATTAAAGATTATTCGCATCAGTTTTATTTATATTTTTTAAGTATCAAGTTTGTGAAAAAATAGTTTCTTCAAAGTATAATGGTAAGAATTTTTTATTAGTTTTTACAATACTGGTTGGGTGAAAGTTATATGCACGTTTAATAAAACTAAAATTTTTACTAAATGTAGTTTTCTCATTGAAAAACAAAATAAAAACTATCTAGTTGTGTAGACTGGCAACTTTTTAAACTTAATTTTTAATGTGTGTTTTTAGTGTGAATAAAATATTATTTTTAGGTTAATTAATGTTTGATATTAGTTTAAATGTTATCTTCTAAATGTGAGTTAAAATATATAATAACTTTATATTGACTTAAACAGTAAACTATTTAGTAATACACGACTACTGAAGCATTAAATCATTTCATTTTTAGTCTCAATAATTATTAGTTTTTATTTTGGTACAACTTTCAAATGATATTTAACCAATAAATTTTTAACAAGCATTTCACTGTTGTTAAACGCTCCCAATGAACAAATTGATGAAAATGGATGCATATCTCGCTGGTAAGCTCAAAGAGGCCTGTGAAGAGTTTAAAAGGCGTGTCTTCAACCGCTTGACCTAAGCCTCTGCACAAAAGCAACCGACATCGGCCAACGCGAAGTCAGAATTCGACGAAGCCCGCCAAGACGCTCTAGCACTCTTCGATTCGGACTTCAGAAGATTCGCTGACGCAGTCGGCTACTCGGGAGAGTACGGTGACGTGCTGGGATGGCCGGGCACGGAAAAGCGGACCGCAGAACTGGACTCGCTGCTGACGGAGTACGCGAAAAAAGTTTGCACCCGCTGCTGTTTCAAACAGAATTTGTTTCACAGCAAGTTCACGACGCATGATGGGGAGCTGATCTGGAACGTCGCGCTGAAGATGCTGCTTGAAACTTTTGATCTGAACTAAACTGGTGTTAAGTTTGTGAACGCGCTTTCTTTTGTTCTGTTTCAATCTGCTTTGTTCATATATGTGAATTTGTTGAGTTCTAACATAAATCGGTCTTTGTAGTATTGTATTTACTTTTGTTCGTGAATAAAATTAGCAAAAAAAAATTGTAGAAAACTTGTCATCTTTCTGTAAATGTTTACTTAGATTGGTTTATTAAAACTTCCTATTCATATTTAACCGAAAATTCATACAATTGTTTAGAAATCTGACTTGATTGTACGCTTAAGATTAATTTTTAGACAAAAATTCTAAAAAAAGTACATTGTAGTGTTTACATTTGTTTAATTGTTGAATGAATAACGTTTGTAGGTTAGATTTAACTTTTTTATTTGTAGGCTCTGCTTATTTTAAAACTCGCATTTACCGAATATTCTCTATTAAATAATTGTCGATAGTTACGTCAAATATATTTTATATTTGTATTAATCTAATTAAGCTTCCTTTATACTGGCTAATGTAAACTGACTCAGTTAGATAGTATCGTAATTCTTATTTTAAGGAAAAACTTAATTGTTAACTTTCTTAGTTTAGAATTTTTTGTTACTTTAACTTATACATCTACAAGGTTATACTAAAAACTTGCCAAAAATTTAATATAGTTTTGAAATCCCATTAAATAAACACTAATAATGAGTTTGAAAATAAGCAACCGGTAGTAACATTAAGAGAATAAATCTATGTATGAGCTTTAACTGCAATTTATACAAGCAATTAAACAATGCATTATTATTATATTGATTTACTAAACGACAAAAAAAAAAACACTTAAAAATATAGGTCCGGAGGTTTAAAATATTATTATAAAAAATTATAATTTTGTTAGATTACACTAACTAGACTAGTTAGTACTTACTTCTTCACTAACTTTGTCCTTGAAAAATCACACCAATAAGTAATACTAAACAGTAATGACAGACAGTTGCCTAAATGTATACTTGAATATATTCTGCTAGCTTAAATTGTTTTTAACCAATTTTTTTTAAATTTATAACAGATTATGTTATTTAATAAGATTTCTTAAATTTTATAATTTAAATTTGAACTAAAAACTTCTTCTTATTTGACTTTGAGTTGTTTAATGTAAAATAACTAAAATTTAAACCATTTTGCAAAACTTTTTTTCTCTTTACCATTATAAAACGCAATACTGTGATAATTTAGTTTTAGTTTTGTTATAGAAATTTATAGAAAGTATATGAGTCAACTTGAAAACAAAACTGTAAATATTTTAGTTAGTCATTAACTACTATGTAAGTTACTTAGTTATTTTAAAGCTATTGAGTGCTTTTGTTTCTTCGACTTTTATATTTAATTTTAATATCAAATACAACTAGAGTTTTTTTATTTTGACGAATTTTAATACACTAAAGATATTGAAACACTATAAGCTTCTTAAAAGCTACTACTTAACTTTATTTTCTTAAAAAACTTTTATTTCTATACTTTTTTCAAGTTTATTTTATTGTTTATTTTTTTAGATATGGCTTTCTGACTTCAAATTTTACTAACAAATAAATAATAAAATAAACTTTTCTAAGATTTTGTCTGCTGATGAATTTAAAATCTTAACTTTTAAATACGTCGAATTATTTGGACTAAATATTAAATTTCAAAAATTAATAAAAAATAATACAACATGAGCCAGCAGTATCTTACATGCAATACGTAGGAATTTTTAGAAAACAATTTTTTGCATAAGTTTTAAACATTATTTTTTGTTCAGTAACTTACTAAAAATATATAACAAAATACATTTCATTTTCTTTAAATTTATTTAAGTACTTTCAAGTAGGACACGTCAGAAATAGTTTCCTACTGAATTGGAATGAATACTAATTGAAATAAAATTATACTGCAGTTTAAAGTTTTAAGATATAGAATGACGTAATAATTAAATGTTAAAAATTAAATAAGTGCTAATGCTAAACATATTTGGTATACTAATAAAACTCAGTAGAATTAAAACAATCTAAATAAAGAAGCGATAAAAATTTTAGATTAAAACTATGCTTAAGAATAAAGTTTAACAAGAGACTAATTACTTTGAAATTACTAATATAAGGATTTAAAAAGTCTAGTTTGGTAAACAAACATTTTTTGCTTACATAAACTGGGCCTTAAAGATTGAATACACAAGGCTTCCATAATATGCAATTTAAGAGAGTTCTCCGCTCTCACTAAAACTGAAAAATTTTCCATTTTATAAATTTTAACACACTCAGGATTGTCCAACAAATTTTGCCCAATCGCCGAGAAGTATTTTTAGTTGGTTTCTCAGAACGGCCATCAAACCACTTTTTCAAGACTTTCGGAACATGTTGATCAATTCTTACATGAAACCTTTGAGATGTTTTTCCAACGTAGTCACTACCACAGTGAAATCTTAATTTATAGATGATGTTACTTTTTTCATGGGTGGGAGAAACATCTTTGTAAATTCCATTTAGAGGTCGATCAGTATAAAAACTGTTCTTAAATGAACAGAGCTGAAAACTTGGCTTATTTTTACTGAATTTTTCTTAGAAAACCTCTCAGAAATATTTCCAAGGTAAGGAAGTTTTAAGTATACTGGACACTTCTGAGGGCCAATCATTTTAAAAGCTGTTGAACTTCTAGCTTTTGTTATAACTTTTCTTTGAAAGTATTTCCGCGACCCTATCAAAACTACCCCGCGTCGCTACTGGTATCTAGTACATTTAAAAATTAGCTAGATTAAGTATAGCTATAGCTCTAGTTTTTAGTTTAATCTTTTTTTTTTCTAAAAAATTTGACTACCCGTTTAATAAACCCAAACAAAAAACTTTATGTCGTGCAATTCTTTGTCTTACTGTAAAAAACTATACAAGTATAAAAAAACAAGTATTGTTTATTTTGGTAAATTGTTTTGTTTATTGTAGCCAAAATGAGTGAAAATTAAGTTTCATAAAACATAATAAAATAAACCAGTTAAAAAATATCTCTTTCAGATTCTACTTTCTTTTTTCAAGTTTTTTTCTTCTTAATCTTATAACCAATCCTAATCCGTCTTCATCTAAACCTTTACTCACATAATAAGGATGTTCAATAAATTCTTTTTCTTCTTCTTTTATTGTTTCATTATCGACTTTAAGCTTTGGTTTTGAAACGTTTAGTAACATTGCGGTATAAAACTGCCTTTTGTCATTAAAGTTACTTTCAACGAGTAAGTACGAAGGTTTAATAGGAAAATCATTTTTAACTTTCAAAGCGTATTCCATGCAATAAATACCGCAGTTGACACAATCTCTCTGAATATTGTGCTGAATACAATCAAAGTTCCATTCATCGCTCATAAAGTTCCATTTCGATGTTTCACTTGCATTGATTTCGTTATGGTGCACATGTTTAAAAGCTTTCATAACTTTTCTTGCTGTTTCTATCTGCTCATCACTCCGCCTTGGATCCACAACATAAAGTGTTTTGTTTAAAAAGTTGAGGAAAACAAATATCCAGTGATTGTTGTTTATGTTCTTGACGGCAACGTACGCGTCTTTATCATTTTTGAAAGGAGTCACAGTCGTTTCACTGAAGTAAGGGTTTTCAATTGCATTAAAAACACTTGTTTCAATAAACCCTATTTGTTTGTGATCCTTAAAACTTTCGTTGAGGACTGCGTCTAAAACAGGATCTTCTATGTAGCTTTGTTCGTTTGCTATTGACCAAAGATCACTGCAACTCATTTGAATCGAAGCAAATTGGTCTTTTTTAACAAAACTATGCATAACATTTTGGTGCCAAGTATGTTGTTTCATTGAGTTGTTTAAACATTTCAACCATTTTGATGTTTCGATTTCTTCAAGATACTTGTTTGTTTTTAATTTTGAAAACAACTGAGTATAGTTTTTACTTATACGTTTATTCTTTATTTTTGGTGTTGTCATTATTTTAGTATTGTTTTGTAATATCTGTAAAGATAAATAGTTTAATAAATTAAAGTTAGTTATACTACTATTTCTATTGTATATAAGACAGTGTTAAGCGTTACTAAATGCTAAATATAATATTATAATATTTTAGTCTGTTTCTAATATTTTAACCAAAGTCATAGACTATATAGACTTAAAAAACTGTAAAGAATTAAGATTACAAACAATTTTATGATGTTTTATCTTACTTTGTTATACTTTAATTTATCATATAAATGCTTACCGATGAGTACGTACGTTTCTTTTTATTATTTTTTTGGTTACTTTTGTCAGGAGCAGTCTCTGTTTCATTCTGCGTTTGTAAACAGGTAAGTTCATTTGATAGCGTGTCACATTTATTGTTAGAAGGGGCAACATTACTTAATATTTTGAAATGTTTTTTTGTCTTTCTATCCAGCTTCTCCACTTTTACAAAGTAACCCTCAAGATTCATTGATTTTGACTCCAGCATTAGTTTTGCTTCTTCAACAGTTGAGAATACCACATAACTGGCCTTTTGAGTAATGTGAACTTTTTCGATTTTAGGCCACATGCTTATTAGAAGTGCCTTTAATAAACCTTCATCAATGTTATTCTTTCCAATGGTTAGTCTCAAAACGTTTTCCATATTTTGTTTTATTTAAGTATCTGAAATATTAAACTAGTTACAATACAAATAAACACTAAATGCAATAAGATATAGAAGAAAATTTAATTAAATAGCAGTTAAAACATAGGATCTTAGTCGTTTGACAAAAACTTAACAATGAAAAAAAAGGCATAGAAGCTAAAACATTTTAATCTGTCTAACTTGACTTTAAATAAATAAAAATCTACCCTTAATAGTTAATTAAAACTAGGTTCTTATTGCTAGCTCATCTACAAACAATTGATATTACCAACTGCCTACAGCAAATATCAATGGTTATTTAACTTAAAATTTATTTATCCTATTTTATCAAAGTAATCTATTTTTGAATGGAAAAATGACACCCTAAAGTTTTGAATTTTTGAATCAGGTAAAAACCACACAGCTTTCTTAGACGAACACAAGATTTAATTTTTACGACTGCTGATGGTTGAACGCTTGTTGTAGTGAGCCAAATGCGTAGCTTTGGTGGCAATGCGCTCGAAGATATCGTTGACAAAAGACTTCATGATGTTCAAGGCCTTCCTTGAAATTCAAGTAATTAAGTTGTACACGTAGATGCTGAAGCTTTTCTTACAATGAGACCTACATTTTGTTTTAGTTACCTTAAGCTGGGACGTCCTTAACTACTTTCTTGCTACCTTTGGATGCTGCCATTGTAAATGAACAAGTTTTGCAAGATTTGTCTCATTATATTAAATATTTACGAACCTCAGCTGATAAAAATAAGAACGCCCACAAGTGATAAAATTTGTTGTCTCGTTAAAATATGGCTTAAACTACTTTAGTTATAATTAAACATTTTTTTTAATATTTATTATACTATGTTTAGTTACAAAAGGGCAATTTTTTTAAATTAAAAACTGTATAAAATAAAGCTAATGATGAAAATGATTTTTTTCTATCTTGACGACAAATTTTAGTACCTAAATTTGATATAGATGAAAAACAGTTATAAAAAAGTTTAATAAAAATTCATTAACTCACTAAATAAAATAGATCGTTGCTAATTTAACACACAGTGCTGTTCTAAATATTTTTAATCTCCAGCTCCTATCTCAAAATATTCTATGGTGCTTATGGCTTTGCTAAGAATCCTAGTACCAGGGTGTACTTGCTTTAGCACATTGTACACGTAGATGCTGAAGCTTCCCTTACAATGAAACCTGCACTTATTTTATAGCTACCTTTGCTCGGACGTCATTTACCACTTTCTTGCTACCCTTGGATGCTGCTATTGTCTATGAATAAGATTTTGAAGATGTGTCTCAATATATTCTAAAGTTACGAACCTCGGCTAGAACAAAATAAGAGCGCCTTGTAGTGATAAAAATGTTCTCTCATCTTAACTTTTCTCTCGTTTTAAGTCAAAACTAGAAAATAACTGATACCAGTTATCTTTATATAAAAATAGTATAGTTTTTTTATTTTCCACATTAATTGTTATTAAAAAAAATTTCATTCACTATTGTATATTTATAGCGTTGAATTTTACCCTATAATAAGGCAAAAATTTTATTAAGTATTAGACTACTAAGTTTAAGCTAATGGTTAGAATGAACTTTTTTGTTTATTACAAATGACTTTAGTACAAAAATTTTATATAGGAAAGCTTCAGCATTAATATGTTTAAATAATAAACTTATTTAAAAAAATGTAATAAAATTTTTCTAATACATTGATTTAAAAAAAATGCCAACTCCACAAAATAAATAAAATAGAACTAATGATGAAAATAAACTTTTTCTATCTTTACAAAATATTTTAGTACCAAAATTTAATACAGGTGTAAAACTATAATACAAATATTTAATAAAAATTCATAAACTTACTAAATAAAGAAAATCTTTGCTTAATAAACACAATTCTGCTTCACATTAATATCAGCTCCTACCTCTAAATAATCTATGGTGTTCATGGCTTTGCCTAGGATTCCAGTATTAGGGTGTACTTGCTTGAATACTTTGTACACGTAGATGCTTAAGCTTTCCTTACAATGAAGCTTGCACTTTTCTTTAGCTACGTTAGCTGGGACGTCCTTTACTACTTTCTAGCTACCTTTGGATGCTGCCACTGTCTATGAATAACATTTTGAAGATGTGTCTCATTATGTCCTAAAGTTACGAACCTCGGCTAGAAAAAAATAAGAGCGCCCACTAGTGATAAAAATGTTCTCTCATCTTCTTTTGTCTCTCGTTTTAATTGAGAACAAGAAAAGAACTGACTCAAACTAGCATAATATAAAAAAAGTATATTTTATTATTTTCCACATTAGTTGTTATTAAAAAGATTTTCATTTACTATTGTATATTTATAGCATTGAATTTTACCCTGTAATAAGGCAATTATTTTCCTCATTAGTTTTTATAAAAAAAAGTTTTATTCATTATTGTATATTTATAGCATTGAATTTTACCTATAATAAGGCAAAATTTTCAACAAGTATAGACTACAAAAATAAAGCTGATGATTTCAATGAATTTTTTTAGTCTTTACAACAGATTTTAGTACTTGAATTTGGTATAGGTAGAAATAAGTTATTAAAAAAATATATAATAAAATTGTTTTAATACATTGAATTTCAAAAAAAAAATTGCCAACTGAACACAGATCTGCTTTAAATTTATATTTTCCTAACATACTTAATATACAAACATTAACATTTGGAATTATGAAAAAGATTTTAAAACCATCGGATAGAGCAACCCTAATTTATTTTAACCAACAGCTTGTACCTCAACCTAATTTAGATAAAACTGATATTGCTAATAATATACAGCTAAAGTTTTTTTCAGATTATTTCTGATTCTTAACGAGTTCTAACTACTAAAATCGTAAACTTGCTTGACTGTATTAGTAAAAACTTTATTACATCTGAAGAAAATTTACACTATTTAATGCTAAAACGATATATTTGTTAGCCTGCGTTAAAGTAAAATTCAAAATATAAAGTATATTAAATAAACAAATATAAAAAACAGTAAGAACCATAAAAAAAAAATCAGTCTCAGTATTTTACAAAACTTTCAAGAAAATCTTTCGTTTGTTAAATAACAAACATTTTCAATTCTTATTCAATAAAATAAAGACTATAGTAAAAGACTGAGACTGATTTTTTGGTAGTTTAAACCGTTTTTACAGTTTCGGTTTAGTCAAATTTTCAATCATGTCTGGTTTTTGTAATCAAAAGAGGCAGTCTGCCTTCATCCCATTTTATTTTATTAAGTATATTAAAATTCAACATTTTTTAAGCACATAATTACTATAAAAAGGCTTTACTATTTAGATTCTGAGCTATAAGAAAGCAAATATTTAACCATATATTTTATAATAACTTTTGACAAATTTCTTCAGTGTCAAATCAAAAACATAAAAACAATTTTGTAGAAGGTTTATTAAAAAATAATACTAAACAGTGATATTAATTAAGTTCTCCTTTAGTCACCTTAATATACTTGACAAAGTTGATACAAATTTACTAAAATTCAAGATCAAAACATTTATTTAAAACTTAAATCTTTTTTGAAGTGAAAACAACACTCTACCCTAAATACAAATTAATTCTAATCTCTTACTAATAGCTCTTCTAGATACAACTGATTTTATTAAGAGCCTTCAGATAAAAATAGTATATTTTGATTTATTTTTTATTCAAATAACCAAGTAGTTACAAACATTGAGTAATTTAAATTGCTTAATTATTTTAGTTAATTTACAATAAAGTTATTTTTGTTTATCTACATTAATTTTTTTAACGCGGAAAATTACAACTAGATTCTTGATTTATGTAAATCACTGTATTTTAACTTTTATTCAGAAAATATGTTACAAAAATGTTTCATTATTTACTATTTCTGCTATTGTGAAGGAAAAAACATTAATAATCCTATAAATAAAACTCATTAATAATCAGGTTATGATTAAGATACATATTATGAAAAAAGATTTTAAATTTTTTGCAACTGACTACAGTATTTCAGTCTACAATAGGTAAAATCATTTTATTATTTTAATTAAAATAATAAGTGGTGAATTTTTAAATTTAATGAAATTAGGAAACATAGAAACTCAATGAGTTTTTATGTATATTAATAGACAGTTAACAATCAATGGAAAAATTTTTCAAACTCAAAAATAGATTTAACCTATAAGTAAGCTCTCTGATTTAGATTTTATCGAGCACATGTTCTTAGCTTAAATAAACAAAATTATTTTAAATCAAAACTTATATAACAGAAAACAGCTAATGATAACTTTTTTTTTATACCTACGCTATTGACTTTAATACTTTAAAACCATATTATTTTAAATCAAAACTTATATAACAGAAAAGAGCTAATGATAACTTTTTTTTTATACCTACGCTATTGACTTTAATACTTTAAAACCATATTATTTTAAATCAAAACTTATATAATAAAATACAGCTAATGATAACTTTTATTTTTATCTTTGGTATTGACTTAAATACTTTAAAACCATATCAGTGGAGAAATTTATAAAAAGTTGTTATAAAAAGTTGGCAAATATTATTTTTATTAAAAAAAAATATTTTAAAATTAGATTATATTTAGTACTTCTGTTCTTTCATATCTTTAAATAGTGCTTAAAATACAATCGCTAATACCAAGGATGTATCTTGGGGAGGGACACTGGTGCATGTGTACCACCTGAAATAAAAAGAAAAGAAGAAGAAAAAAACTGTATTATCTTTATACTTTAAATACTTAGTTTCCTTGCTTAATTGGTTTGTTTTTAAACTATGCTAATGTATTATTCGAAAATTTAAAAAATTTTTGATTACCAAACACACATAGCCAGATTCCGGTACATAGAGATCATTTTGTACCGGTTTTGATGAAAAACTCAATAAAAATCTTTTTTTTAATTCATGAACTTCATAAGAATTTAGACTCAAAAAGAACGCAACTGTTGTAGTGAACCGCAGTGGTATAACAGTTATGATTGATTTTTTACAAGGAAAAATGCTAACATATTGTAAACAAATCATTCAGCAAAACTTATCTTATTATGATAATAATTCAAGAATAAACATTAAATTTGAAGTTTTAAATCATTTAAATGTTTAAACTAATAATTAATAAATATTTAAAACAATACTTCTTGGAACTAAACTCATTTAACATACTTACGGGTCATATTATTTTAGGTTTAATCAAAAAATTTTAATTAAAAATTTAAACTACATTTGCTTAAAAAATGCATTTCGTCAGACATGTCAATTTCACTATATATTTTTTGGCTTCTTCTATTGAAAATACAGCCTAATACTTTAAGGCGCTGTCATAACAAACTGATTTACAGTCTATTTCACTCTATTTTGGAAGTTCTTGATATGTTCAATTATAATTTTGTTATAGTTACATTAATCATTATTTAATTAAAATTATTTAATAGCTCTTCTACTTAAACTAGTATAAATCAATTCATTTTAGAAATTTAGTGCTTAACTTACGCAAGTGCGTACTTCATAAATAGTATACTCTATATATTTTTCTGTTGTAGCTTATTTTAATATCATATTTATGATATGCAATTGTATAACTGCTCTTTATGTAACTCTTTTCAGAATAGTATTTTTAAGTCACCAAGAGTACTTGTAAAATCGTTTCTAAGTTTTTCAGATAACTGTACTGCCTAGGTTTACAAATTTTCCCAAATTTTAACAGGTTTTGAAAAGTATTTAGTAAAAGTCCTAATTTGAAAAAATAATTCGGATTCCGTTCTGTCCGACATTTTTACAGTTAAAAAAAATCAATATATTAATTCATTATTATTTGCTTTATTAAGTTTAAAACAAACAATTTACGTAATCGAATCTTATATCCTTTTTTTTTTTTGAACAAGCTGTGTTAGAACTGTTTTATTAATGGCTGAAAATTTACGAAAATAAGTATTCTTTTTTTTTATAATTCGCTTACAACTTTTTAATTACGTCAAAAAACGCTTGCAAAATATATAAATAAAGTTAAATACAACATTAAAACAAAATATTTAACTTTATATTGCTTCCAAAACATCTATTTCGGTTAAGTTTTCTAACGGTTGAAATTTTTTTAACAAACCTAACTAAATATAACATTAAGTTTGTGATTTGCAAAAGGCATAACTTTTAATTTTGATGTTAATAGTTGGGTCTTGTAAAAATGTTAACTTTTTGTTTTTCCAATAAAATTAAAAGCTTAATTTTAATAGTTACTTTTAGACTTACTATAGATGTTCTTGTTGAAAAACTTATATAAACAGTTTCTTTTTTTTATTATAAGTTTGCAGCAGTTATCTTTTGTTTATTAGTAAAATATTTAACCTTTTTAATCATAGTAAATTAAAAAGTAAGACAAAGTAGAAAATCATATTGATCATCAAAATATTTATCTAAAGTTTCTTTAAAAACACTGTTATAACACAGTGGGCTGGCAAGTGGCCATCGACTATTTTCGCGACTAAACAGTTAAAGCAAGATTTTTTTTTAATTGTTAAGAGCGGGGTTTTGTCTTTCAAAAACTGGGTTTTTTTTTCTGTTCTGCTTAAAGTATACTAAAAGTTATGTAAGCTTTAATGTAGCCAAAGTTTGCTTTTTTTAAGTTTAAAAAAGCCTCGAAAATGCTTAAATTTTTGTCAAAATTAAGCTCTACACCTACTGTTAAAAAACACCTTATAAGCTTTATACAAATAATTTTTTTTAAGATTTCTCATTTCTTTGGTTTATTATTAATTGAAAAAAGTCAAAATCTTTTGAATATTTAAATGTAAAATTATATTATTTCTCATTTAAAAAATCTTCTATTCTCGCCGAAAATTCATTGATGATTTTCTGGCAATTTAGGGTATTCTTCAGGGTTAATTTTCTCAATTTGCCACCGTAGAACCAACATAATTTTTTTTTAAATAATTTAGTAAAAATGACAAGGAATCTATATACAAACTTACAGACAAATCTATTATGTGGAATATAACTATTTTTTTAGGTTTTGACAAGCGGTATTTCTGTTAAAAAAATTGATATAATATCCTACCCCTGGTTTTTCACTGTTTAAAAAAAGACCATTTTGTATGTTCTAGAAGGTTCTTAATATGTATAGAATCACTTACTTTCGTTTACAGATCATTTAAGCTCTAAGAATGATGAGAACAGTTAGTATTTGTCAAAACATGGTAGCCAAGTATATGTTTTAGTTATTGAAATAGTTTTTTTTTTTACTTTTTTAGTAAATTAAAGGTTTTCTTGAAAAACCGTATCCTAGAGGCCATGGTAGAACTTCTACAACAGGTAACGTAGTCAGAACTTTGCTAAACACCAGTAATAGGACTCTGCTGACGAAGCATATTTCTGATGATGAAAACATTAACAAAGTTATTTTGTATGTTTCCATTATTTTATGGCCTATAAATTCTAACAGAAAGATTAATGTAGAGAAATACTCTTTTTTATGTCAAAAAACAATGATGCTGGTCATGTCGGTTAAATGGCTCTGCTTTACACCAGCTGCGCATACTGTTCTTGCACATAGTGCTGAACTAATTGAGCAAAACAACGGTAGATGTTTGCTAAATTACACCGAAAGTGTATTGGAAGCTAACAACAAGTTTCCAAGACAGTACAGAATGAACTTTTTAAAGACTTCTCAGTATGAAAATTTAACAGACTATTTAAATCGATTATGGGACAAGAGTGATAACAACACTTTAGACAGACTGAATTGCACTTATTGTAAAGAAGTCAGATATACTTCGCGAAGTTGTTTGCAGCTAAATAAAAAAAAATAATCATGTAGTTCAGAATCCGAAACGTTGTTACATATGCTTTGTGCTACTAAATAGAGTGTTTTATTTATTTGAGAAACTTAATTTCAAAGAAGTTTTAAGAACTTACTGTTTGACTTATATTTTCTAGTAAATTTAAAGTGCTTTTTTTTTAATCACAGGCTAAATTATTTTGTTTTTTGCACTGTTTTGCAACGAATAAATGTTTTTATTGTTCAAAATGTTTACGGTCTTTTTCTTTTGATAAACTAGTACAAATGTAACGTTATTAATAATAAAAACTCTGGTATACAAAAATCAGACTTAAATTAAAAATAAACTGTATTTAGAGTATAG
Organism: Thalia democratica; assembly: GCF_965202585.1. Taxonomy (NCBI): domain Eukaryota; kingdom Metazoa; phylum Chordata; class Thaliacea; order Salpida; family Salpidae; genus Thalia; species Thalia democratica. Next base: position 23,807,509 of record NC_139171.1, read on the forward strand.
TTTCACCCGGCTTGATATTGAAAATTCATTCATATTTTAACTAAAATGGAAGTAAATGTGACTCTCTTGAGGTAGCCAATTATAATTTTCTTTTTTTCTAAGTTTTTTTCTTTAAAGTTTGATTAGGAATTAAAATTTAAACTATTTTTTAAATAAAAACAAACATTATTCTTATTGCAACACTAAGTGTAACTTTAAATTGTATTATAGTGCTTCTTATGACAGTTTTATGTCAATTGCCGCTTGGTCCCCGTTTTCAGCCCACTGTGTATAAGCGCTAAGTAGTTTAAAATCTACAGAAAACATAAATGTAAAAATATATGATAAGTAAAAAATAATATATTTATTATATTGTTATGTAAGGACTTTTTATATAAATAGTTAAATTTCATATAGTAAAATCTAACTCAAAAATTAATGTTAAAACAAACTAATATTTATCTCGAGTATGCCCGATAAAGCCTAAAATGTATATTTTTATGTGACGTCATTAATAGTTCAAAACTTTTCTTAAGGTTTTAGTTCATATATAAACAAACTACAAAATAGTACTTATAGTTTCATGCAAAATATAATAATATCTACTAATATTTTCATCACGTTTAATGCGTGGTTAAAAAACAAAGCTTAAAGGCTGATTAGTTTCGTTTACTTAGAACAAAGAATTAATGCTTTATGAAAAGTAATAATAAAAAGTAAACGATACCAAAAAGATAATGAAATTTGAAGCTATGTCAATTAACACACTTAATTTTATTATTTAATACATTTTAATATTTTTTTTGATTAGTCGTTGTGAAACAAAGGTTTTTTCGTTCTTAAATGGCTATCGATTAAAGTTTTAAAACCTTTCGAGGCTGAAAGTTTTACTTAAAGTCACGATTTTTTTTTGTTTTAATGACACTTTTACTTTTATTCAGTTTTAGTTTTAGTTAAGCCTATGATTTTTTTAAATTTTAATTTTAGTTACACTAATATTTTATTCTGTTTTAGTTACAACGGCCTAAAATAGAAATAAATAACATTTTTGGAAAAAATTAACCTTGACTAAAATATTTATGTCTAACTTAACGTACTCTCCATCATTGTCTAACGTTTTTCTAATCCATCACTTAAAGGTTTTCATTATCACTTATCATTTTAAAATATAACCATAGAAAACAAAAGTAGGTCTATTTTCGGCCCTTTTTTGAAATCAACCTACATATTTTGTTAGTTTACAAAAATGTAACTATTTTTTTCTTTAAAAAACTTGAGTAAATTATGATAGTTCTTTGCTTTTAGTTTTTTTTTAATTTACAAACTTTTACTAAATACTTATTAAAACATGTTAAAACTTAGGAAAGTTTTGTAAAACTTGGCAGTACAGTTATCTGAAAAACTTAAAAACGATTTTACAAGTACTCTTGGTGACATAAAAATACTATTCTGAAAAGAGTTACATAAAGAGCAGTTATACAATTGTATATCATAAATATGATATTAAAATAAGCTACAACAGAAAAATATATAGAGTATACTATTTATGAAGTACGCACTTGCGTAAGTTAAGCACTAAATTTCTAAAATGAATTGATTTATACTAGTTTAAGTAGAAGAGCTATTATATAATTTTGATTAAATAATGATTAATGTAACTATAACATAATTATAATTGAACATATCAAGAACTTCCAAAATAGAGTGAAATAGACTGTAAATCAGTTTGTTATGACAGCGCCTTAAAGTATTAGGCTGTATTTTCAATAGAAGAAGCCAAAAAATATATAGTGAAATTGACATGTCTGACGAAATGCATTTTTTAAGCAAATGTAGTTTAAATTTTTAATTAAAACTTTTTGATTAAACCTAAAATAATATGACCCGTAAGTATGTTAAATGAGTTTAGTTCCAAGAAGTATTGTTTTAAATATTTATTAATTATTAGTTTAAACATTTAAATGATTTAAAACTTCAAATTTAATGTTTATTCTTGAATTATTATCATAATAAGATAAGTTTTGCTGAATGATTTGTTTACAATATGTTAGCATTTTTCCTTGTAAAAAATCAATCATAACTGTTATACCACTGCGGTGCACTACAACAGTTGCGTTCTTTTTGAGTCTAAATTCTTATGAAGTTCATGAATTAAAAAAAAGATTTTTATTGAGTTTTTCATCAAAACCGGTACAAAATGATCTCTATGTACCGGAATCTGGCTATGTGTGTTTGGTAATCAAAAATTTTTTAAATTTTCGAATAATACATTAGCATAGTTTAAAAACAAACCAATTAAGCAAGGAAACTAAGTATTTAAAGTATAAAGATAATACAGTTTTTTTCTTCTTCTTTTCTTTTTACTTCAGGTGGTACACATGCACCAGTGTCCCTCCCCAAGATACATCCTTGGTATTAACGATTGTATTTTAAGCACTATTTAAAGATATGAAAGAACAGAAGTACTAAATATAATCTAATTTTAAAATATTCTTTTTTAATAAAAATAATATTTGCCAACTTTTTATAACAACTTTTTATAAATTTCTCCACTGATATGGTTTTAAAGTATTTAAGTCAATACCAAAGATAAAAATAAAAGTTATCATTAGCTGTATTTTATTATATAAGTTTTGATTTAAAATAATATGGTTTTAAAGTATTAAAGTCAATAGCGTAGGTATAAAAAAAAAGTTATCATTAGCTCTTTTCTGTTATATAAGTTTTGATTTAAAATAATATGGTTTTAAAGTATTAAAGTCAATAGCGTAGGTATAAAAAAAAAGTTATCATTAGCTGTTTTCTGTTATATAAGTTTTGATTTAAAATAATTTTGTTTATTTAAGCTAAGAACATGTGCTCGATAAAATCTAAATCAGAGAGCTTACTTATAGGTTAAATCTATTTTTGAGTTTGAAAAATTTTTCCATTGATTGTTAACTGTCTATTAATATACATAAAAACTCATTGAGTTTCTATGTTTCCTAATTTCATTAAATTTAAAAATTCACCACTTATTATTTTAATTAAAATAATAAAATGATTTTACCTATTGTAGACTGAAATACTGTAGTCAGTTGCAAAAAATTTAAAATCTTTTTTCATAATATGTATCTTAATCATAACCTGATTATTAATGAGTTTTATTTATAGGATTATTAATGTTTTTTCCTTCACAATAGCAGAAATAGTAAATAATGAAACATTTTTGTAACATATTTTCTGAATAAAAGTTAAAATACAGTGATTTACATAAATCAAGAATCTAGTTGTAATTTTCCGCGTTAAAAAAATTAATGTAGATAAACAAAAATAACTTTATTGTAAATTAACTAAAATAATTAAGCAATTTAAATTACTCAATGTTTGTAACTACTTGGTTATTTGAATAAAAAATAAATCAAAATATACTATTTTTATCTGAAGGCTCTTAATAAAATCAGTTGTATCTAGAAGAGCTATTAGTAAGAGATTAGAATTAATTTGTATTTAGGGTAGAGTGTTGTTTTCACTTCAAAAAAGATTTAAGTTTTAAATAAATGTTTTGATCTTGAATTTTAGTAAATTTGTATCAACTTTGTCAAGTATATTAAGGTGACTAAAGGAGAACTTAATTAATATCACTGTTTAGTATTATTTTTTAATAAACCTTCTACAAAATTGTTTTTATGTTTTTGATTTGACACTGAAGAAATTTGTCAAAAGTTATTATAAAATATATGGTTAAATATTTGCTTTCTTATAGCTCAGAATCTAAATAGTAAAGCCTTTTTATAGTAATTATGTGCTTAAAAAATGTTGAATTTTAATATACTTAATAAAATAAAATGGGATGAAGGCAGACTGCCTCTTTTGATTACAAAAACCAGACATGATTGAAAATTTGACTAAACCGAAACTGTAAAAACGGTTTAAACTACCAAAAAATCAGTCTCAGTCTTTTACTATAGTCTTTATTTTATTGAATAAGAATTGAAAATGTTTGTTATTTAACAAACGAAAGATTTTCTTGAAAGTTTTGTAAAATACTGAGACTGATTTTTTTTTTATGGTTCTTACTGTTTTTTATATTTGTTTATTTAATATACTTTATATTTTGAATTTTACTTTAACGCAGGCTAACAAATATATCGTTTTAGCATTAAATAGTGTAAATTTTCTTCAGATGTAATAAAGTTTTTACTAATACAGTCAAGCAAGTTTACGATTTTAGTAGTTAGAACTCGTTAAGAATCAGAAATAATCTGAAAATGAACTTTAGCTGTATATTATTAGCAATATCAGTTTTATCTAAATTAGGTTGAGGTACAAGCTGTTGGTTAAAATAAATTAGGGTTGCTCTATCCGATGGTTTTAAAATCTTTTTCATAATTCCAAATGTTAATGTTTGTATATTAAGTATGTTAGGAAAATATAAATTTAAAGCAGATCTGTGTTCAGTTGGCAATTTTTTTTTTGAAATTCAATGTATTAAAACAATTTTATTATATATTTTTTTAATAACTTATTTCTACCTATACCAAATTCAAGTACTAAAATCTGTTGTAAAGACTAAAAAAATTCATTGAAATCATCAGCTTTATTTTTGTAGTCTATACTTGTTGAAAATTTTGCCTTATTATAGGTAAAATTCAATGCTATAAATATACAATAATGAATAAAACTTTTTTTTATAAAAACTAATGAGGAAAATAATTGCCTTATTACAGGGTAAAATTCAATGCTATAAATATACAATAGTAAATGAAAATCTTTTTAATAACAACTAATGTGGAAAATAATAAAATATACTTTTTTTATATTATGCTAGTTTGAGTCAGTTCTTTTCTTGTTCTCAATTAAAACGAGAGACAAAAGAAGATGAGAGAACATTTTTATCACTAGTGGGCGCTCTTATTTTTTTCTAGCCGAGGTTCGTAACTTTAGGACATAATGAGACACATCTTCAAAATGTTATTCATAGACAGTGGCAGCATCCAAAGGTAGCTAGAAAGTAGTAAAGGACGTCCCAGCTAACGTAGCTAAAGAAAAGTGCAAGCTTCATTGTAAGGAAAGCTTAAGCATCTACGTGTACAAAGTATTCAAGCAAGTACACCCTAATACTGGAATCCTAGGCAAAGCCATGAACACCATAGATTATTTAGAGGTAGGAGCTGATATTAATGTGAAGCAGAATTGTGTTTATTAAGCAAAGATTTTCTTTATTTAGTAAGTTTATGAATTTTTATTAAATATTTGTATTATAGTTTTACACCTGTATTAAATTTTGGTACTAAAATATTTTGTAAAGATAGAAAAAGTTTATTTTCATCATTAGTTCTATTTTATTTATTTTGTGGAGTTGGCATTTTTTTTAAATCAATGTATTAGAAAAATTTTATTACATTTTTTTAAATAAGTTTATTATTTAAACATATTAATGCTGAAGCTTTCCTATATAAAATTTTTGTACTAAAGTCATTTGTAATAAACAAAAAAGTTCATTCTAACCATTAGCTTAAACTTAGTAGTCTAATACTTAATAAAATTTTTGCCTTATTATAGGGTAAAATTCAACGCTATAAATATACAATAGTGAATGAAATTTTTTTTAATAACAATTAATGTGGAAAATAAAAAAACTATACTATTTTTATATAAAGATAACTGGTATCAGTTATTTTCTAGTTTTGACTTAAAACGAGAGAAAAGTTAAGATGAGAGAACATTTTTATCACTACAAGGCGCTCTTATTTTGTTCTAGCCGAGGTTCGTAACTTTAGAATATATTGAGACACATCTTCAAAATCTTATTCATAGACAATAGCAGCATCCAAGGGTAGCAAGAAAGTGGTAAATGACGTCCGAGCAAAGGTAGCTATAAAATAAGTGCAGGTTTCATTGTAAGGGAAGCTTCAGCATCTACGTGTACAATGTGCTAAAGCAAGTACACCCTGGTACTAGGATTCTTAGCAAAGCCATAAGCACCATAGAATATTTTGAGATAGGAGCTGGAGATTAAAAATATTTAGAGCAGCACTGTGTGTTAAATTAGCAACGAACAATTTTATTTAGTGAGTTAATGAATTTTTATTAAACTTTTTTATAACTGTTTTTCATCTATATCAAATTTAGGTACTAAAATTTGTCGTCAAGATAGAAAAAAATCATTTTCATCATTAGCTTTATTTTATACAGTTTTTAATTTAAAAAAATTGCCCTTTTGTAACTAAACATAGTATAATAAATATTAAAAAAAATGTTTAATTATAACTAAAGTAGTTTAAGCCATATTTTAACGAGACAACAAATTTTATCACTTGTGGGCGTTCTTATTTTTATCAGCTGAGGTTCGTAAATATTTAATATAATGAGACAAATCTTGCAAAACTTGTTCATTTACAATGGCAGCATCCAAAGGTAGCAAGAAAGTAGTTAAGGACGTCCCAGCTTAAGGTAACTAAAACAAAATGTAGGTCTCATTGTAAGAAAAGCTTCAGCATCTACGTGTACAACTTAATTACTTGAATTTCAAGGAAGGCCTTGAACATCATGAAGTCTTTTGTCAACGATATCTTCGAGCGCATTGCCACCAAAGCTACGCATTTGGCTCACTACAACAAGCGTTCAACCATCAGCAGTCGTAAAAATTAAATCTTGTGTTCGTCTAAGAAAGCTGTGTGGTTTTTACCTGATTCAAAAATTCAAAACTTTAGGGTGTCATTTTTCCATTCAAAAATAGATTACTTTGATAAAATAGGATAAATAAATTTTAAGTTAAATAACCATTGATATTTGCTGTAGGCAGTTGGTAATATCAATTGTTTGTAGATGAGCTAGCAATAAGAACCTAGTTTTAATTAACTATTAAGGGTAGATTTTTATTTATTTAAAGTCAAGTTAGACAGATTAAAATGTTTTAGCTTCTATGCCTTTTTTTTCATTGTTAAGTTTTTGTCAAACGACTAAGATCCTATGTTTTAACTGCTATTTAATTAAATTTTCTTCTATATCTTATTGCATTTAGTGTTTATTTGTATTGTAACTAGTTTAATATTTCAGATACTTAAATAAAACAAAATATGGAAAACGTTTTGAGACTAACCATTGGAAAGAATAACATTGATGAAGGTTTATTAAAGGCACTTCTAATAAGCATGTGGCCTAAAATCGAAAAAGTTCACATTACTCAAAAGGCCAGTTATGTGGTATTCTCAACTGTTGAAGAAGCAAAACTAATGCTGGAGTCAAAATCAATGAATCTTGAGGGTTACTTTGTAAAAGTGGAGAAGCTGGATAGAAAGACAAAAAAACATTTCAAAATATTAAGTAATGTTGCCCCTTCTAACAATAAATGTGACACGCTATCAAATGAACTTACCTGTTTACAAACGCAGAATGAAACAGAGACTGCTCCTGACAAAAGTAACCAAAAAAATAATAAAAAGAAACGTACGTACTCATCGGTAAGCATTTATATGATAAATTAAAGTATAACAAAGTAAGATAAAACATCATAAAATTGTTTGTAATCTTAATTCTTTACAGTTTTTTAAGTCTATATAGTCTATGACTTTGGTTAAAATATTAGAAACAGACTAAAATATTATAATATTATATTTAGCATTTAGTAACGCTTAACACTGTCTTATATACAATAGAAATAGTAGTATAACTAACTTTAATTTATTAAACTATTTATCTTTACAGATATTACAAAACAATACTAAAATAATGACAACACCAAAAATAAAGAATAAACGTATAAGTAAAAACTATACTCAGTTGTTTTCAAAATTAAAAACAAACAAGTATCTTGAAGAAATCGAAACATCAAAATGGTTGAAATGTTTAAACAACTCAATGAAACAACATACTTGGCACCAAAATGTTATGCATAGTTTTGTTAAAAAAGACCAATTTGCTTCGATTCAAATGAGTTGCAGTGATCTTTGGTCAATAGCAAACGAACAAAGCTACATAGAAGATCCTGTTTTAGACGCAGTCCTCAACGAAAGTTTTAAGGATCACAAACAAATAGGGTTTATTGAAACAAGTGTTTTTAATGCAATTGAAAACCCTTACTTCAGTGAAACGACTGTGACTCCTTTCAAAAATGATAAAGACGCGTACGTTGCCGTCAAGAACATAAACAACAATCACTGGATATTTGTTTTCCTCAACTTTTTAAACAAAACACTTTATGTTGTGGATCCAAGGCGGAGTGATGAGCAGATAGAAACAGCAAGAAAAGTTATGAAAGCTTTTAAACATGTGCACCATAACGAAATCAATGCAAGTGAAACATCGAAATGGAACTTTATGAGCGATGAATGGAACTTTGATTGTATTCAGCACAATATTCAGAGAGATTGTGTCAACTGCGGTATTTATTGCATGGAATACGCTTTGAAAGTTAAAAATGATTTTCCTATTAAACCTTCGTACTTACTCGTTGAAAGTAACTTTAATGACAAAAGGCAGTTTTATACCGCAATGTTACTAAACGTTTCAAAACCAAAGCTTAAAGTCGATAATGAAACAATAAAAGAAGAAGAAAAAGAATTTATTGAACATCCTTATTATGTGAGTAAAGGTTTAGATGAAGACGGATTAGGATTGGTTATAAGATTAAGAAGAAAAAAACTTGAAAAAAGAAAGTAGAATCTGAAAGAGATATTTTTTAACTGGTTTATTTTATTATGTTTTATGAAACTTAATTTTCACTCATTTTGGCTACAATAAACAAAACAATTTACCAAAATAAACAATACTTGTTTTTTTATACTTGTATAGTTTTTTACAGTAAGACAAAGAATTGCACGACATAAAGTTTTTTGTTTGGGTTTATTAAACGGGTAGTCAAATTTTTTAGGAAAAAAAAAGATTAAACTAAAAACTAGAGCTATAGCTATACTTAATCTAGCTAATTTTTAAATGTACTAGATACCAGTAGCGACGCGGGGTAGTTTTGATAGGGTCGCGGAAATACTTTCAAAGAAAAGTTATAACAAAAGCTAGAAGTTCAACAGCTTTAAAAATGATTGGCCCTCAGAAGTGTCCAGTATACTTAAAACTTCCTTACCTTGGAAATATTTCTGAGAGGTTTTCTAAGAAAAATTCAGTAAAAATAAGCCAAGTTTTCAGCTCTGTTCATTTAAGAACAGTTTTTATACTGATCGACCTCTAAATGGAATTTACAAAGATGTTTCTCCCACCCATGAAAAAAGTAACATCATCTATAAATTAAGATTTCACTGTGGTAGTGACTACGTTGGAAAAACATCTCAAAGGTTTCATGTAAGAATTGATCAACATGTTCCGAAAGTCTTGAAAAAGTGGTTTGATGGCCGTTCTGAGAAACCAACTAAAAATACTTCTCGGCGATTGGGCAAAATTTGTTGGACAATCCTGAGTGTGTTAAAATTTATAAAATGGAAAATTTTTCAGTTTTAGTGAGAGCGGAGAACTCTCTTAAATTGCATATTATGGAAGCCTTGTGTATTCAATCTTTAAGGCCCAGTTTATGTAAGCAAAAAATGTTTGTTTACCAAACTAGACTTTTTAAATCCTTATATTAGTAATTTCAAAGTAATTAGTCTCTTGTTAAACTTTATTCTTAAGCATAGTTTTAATCTAAAATTTTTATCGCTTCTTTATTTAGATTGTTTTAATTCTACTGAGTTTTATTAGTATACCAAATATGTTTAGCATTAGCACTTATTTAATTTTTAACATTTAATTATTACGTCATTCTATATCTTAAAACTTTAAACTGCAGTATAATTTTATTTCAATTAGTATTCATTCCAATTCAGTAGGAAACTATTTCTGACGTGTCCTACTTGAAAGTACTTAAATAAATTTAAAGAAAATGAAATGTATTTTGTTATATATTTTTAGTAAGTTACTGAACAAAAAATAATGTTTAAAACTTATGCAAAAATTTTTTTCTAAAAATTCCTACGTATTGCATGTAAGATACTGCTGGCTCATGTTGTATTATTTTTTATTAATTTTTGAAATTTAATATTTAGTCCAAATAATTCGACGTATTTAAAAGTTAAGATTTTAAATTCATCAGCAGACAAAATCTTAGAAAAGTTTATTTTATTATTTATTTGTTAGTAAAATTTGAAGTCAGAAAGCCATATCTAAAAAAAATAAACAATAAAATAAACTTGAAAAAAGTATAGAAATAAAAGTTTTTTAAGAAAATAAAGTTAAGTAGTAGCTTTTAAGAAGCTTATAGTGTTTCAATATCTTTAGTGTATTAAAATTCGTCAAAATAAAAAAACTCTAGTTGTATTTGATATTAAAATTAAATATAAAAGTCGAAGAAACAAAAGCACTCAATAGCTTTAAAATAACTAAGTAACTTACATAGTAGTTAATGACTAACTAAAATATTTACAGTTTTGTTTTCAAGTTGACTCATATACTTTCTATAAATTTCTATAACAAAACTAAAACTAAATTATCACAGTATTGCGTTTTATAATGGTAAAGAGAAAAAAAGTTTTGCAAAATGGTTTAAATTTTAGTTATTTTACATTAAACAACTCAAAGTCAAATAAGAAGAAGTTTTTAGTTCAAATTTAAATTATAAAATTTAAGAAATCTTATTAAATAACATAATCTGTTATAAATTTAAAAAAAATTGGTTAAAAACAATTTAAGCTAGCAGAATATATTCAAGTATACATTTAGGCAACTGTCTGTCATTACTGTTTAGTATTACTTATTGGTGTGATTTTTCAAGGACAAAGTTAGTGAAGAAGTAAGTACTAACTAGTCTAGTTAGTGTAATCTAACAAAATTATAATTTTTTATAATAATATTTTAAACCTCCGGACCTATATTTTTAAGTGTTTTTTTTTTTGTCGTTTAGTAAATCAATATAATAATAATGCATTGTTTAATTGCTTGTATAAATTGCAGTTAAAGCTCATACATAGATTTATTCTCTTAATGTTACTACCGGTTGCTTATTTTCAAACTCATTATTAGTGTTTATTTAATGGGATTTCAAAACTATATTAAATTTTTGGCAAGTTTTTAGTATAACCTTGTAGATGTATAAGTTAAAGTAACAAAAAATTCTAAACTAAGAAAGTTAACAATTAAGTTTTTCCTTAAAATAAGAATTACGATACTATCTAACTGAGTCAGTTTACATTAGCCAGTATAAAGGAAGCTTAATTAGATTAATACAAATATAAAATATATTTGACGTAACTATCGACAATTATTTAATAGAGAATATTCGGTAAATGCGAGTTTTAAAATAAGCAGAGCCTACAAATAAAAAAGTTAAATCTAACCTACAAACGTTATTCATTCAACAATTAAACAAATGTAAACACTACAATGTACTTTTTTTAGAATTTTTGTCTAAAAATTAATCTTAAGCGTACAATCAAGTCAGATTTCTAAACAATTGTATGAATTTTCGGTTAAATATGAATAGGAAGTTTTAATAAACCAATCTAAGTAAACATTTACAGAAAGATGACAAGTTTTCTACAATTTTTTTTTGCTAATTTTATTCACGAACAAAAGTAAATACAATACTACAAAGACCGATTTATGTTAGAACTCAACAAATTCACATATATGAACAAAGCAGATTGAAACAGAACAAAAGAAAGCGCGTTCACTAACTTAATACCAACTTAATTCAGATCAAAAGTTTCAAGCAGCATCTTCAGGGCGACGTCCCAGCTCAGCTCCCCATCATGCGTCTTGAACTTGCTGTGAAACAAATTCTGTTTGAAACAACAGCGGGTGCAAACTTTTTTCGCGTACTCCGTCAGCAGCGAGTCCAGTTCTGCGGTCCGCTTTTCCGTGCCCGGCCATCCCAGCACGTCACCGTACTCTCCCGAGTAGCCGACTGCGTCAGCGAACCTTCCGAAGTCCGAATCGAAGAGTGCTAGAGCGTCTTGGCGGGCTTCGTCGAATTCTGACTTAACGTTGGTCCAGGTCGCTTGCTTTTGTGCGGAGGCTTTGGTCAAGCGGTTGAAGACACGCCTTTCAAACTCTTCACAGGCCTCTTTGAGCTTACCAGCGAGATATGCATCCATTTTCATCAATTTGTTCATTGGAAGCGTTTAACAAAAGTAAAATGCTTGTTAAAAATTATTGGTTAAATATCATTTGAAAGATGTACCAAAATAAAAACTAATAATTATTCTAAGAATGAGACTAAAAATGAAATGATTCAATGCTTCAGTAGTCGTGTATTAATAAATAGTATACTGTTTAAGTCAAAATAAAGTTATTATATATTTTAACTCACATTTTGAAGATACCATTTAAACTAATATCAAACATTAGTTAACCTAAAAATAAAAGTATTACCATACTAAAAACACACAATAAAAATTAAGTTTGAAAAGTTGCCAGTCTACACAACTAGCTAGTTTTTATTTTGTTTTTCAATAAGAAGACAACATTTAGTAAAATTTTTAGTTTTATTAAACGTGCATATAACTTTAGCCCAACCATTATTTTAAAAACTTATAAAAATTTCTTGCCATTATACTTTGGAGAAACTTTTTTTTTCACAAACTTCATATTTAAAACATATAAATAAAACTGATGCGAATAATTTTTAATCAACAAGAAAAAATTTTTAAAAACTGAATAATCTTTTACAAGAGATAAGACTAATGCAAACTAAGAAATAGCATACAATGGTATTTAGACTGTTGTTTTACAGACTAAGGTGATTCTAATAATCGACTGATAATATTATTTTAGAATACAGCTACATTCAACTTTAAATTATTGAATATAATGTTGCAATAACAAAAACTTTCGTGATAGTTAAAGTTTAAAAGGCGTCATTTTACTTCACTCTAGCTTTTGCTTTTAGCAGGGCTTTCCAAGTTCGTCAAATTAGTCGATGAAATCGCCCATTTAAAAAACTTCATTTTTAATGGAATGTATAATTAACTATATATTTCAAAAACTTTATATTAATATTTAAAATTATCCTTTTTTTATCACTTTAAAAACACACAATCAAAATTAAGTATACTGAATTTCGTTCGTGACTTAAAAAAACAAAATCTGATGTTTTACTATAAATATATATATATATATATGTATAAACACGGGTAATACCCGTTTACTTAGAAAAACCGTTGATCTAGTGACCAGGACTTCATAAATAAACTGCCAATAATACAGCTTAAAATATAAAGCATTCACCCATTATGATCGAACTTAAATTTAACTTACGTTTTAAATGTAACATGCTTTTCACACTTGTATAGTTAAAATGTTATAAACGTTAGTAGTAACATTAAATTACAAAGCTCATTTCTACAGCTAGTTGAAAGTTATTGAAAATATAAATCTGAAAGCTTAATGAAATTTAGAATAAGAAATATAAGTAAACTTCAACTATTTCCTTTGAAAAAATAAAAGTTTTCTATGCAGAATACTGCTATAGAGTAAATAATCTTAATAACAAGAATATCTGGCTAGATAAAAGTACCTTATAAGGATTAAATTATTTAAAATAAGTTATCCACAATTGAAATATCAAACATTTTTTTTATAAAACTTGTTACAGATGTATTGATTTTCATTTTAAAATCAACATTTCTTAAAGTCTTTGCAAACTAATTAATTTTATGTATCTTAATAGTGAATCATCTTTTTATAATGCCCTATTTGTGGTACCCTGTGACAAACCCTGCTTTATACCTGCTTGCAAACTTCTTTTACTAAAGTAAATTGTACGTCTTGTTTATTGGTTAAGCTTAAAATAATAAAAGTGTAAATTTTTTAGATAACGTCTATAAAAGTATACAAGTGTTTCTTTTAAGCTCCATACATTTTCAAACTAAATTATATAATTTAAGCATTTATTTTTCTACAGTAATGCTTATTCATGGCTAAGCAAAAAATAGTTGTTTATTTTAATTTTAATATAACACTATCCGCTAAGTAGAGCATGCAAATAAAAAATACTGTTTAATTTTCTCACTTTTTTAAAGTGTTAAAGTTGTTATAGTTCAAATATTTTGTTGTCCATTTTAAATGATAATGTATTTAATTTGTAAAAACCTTAACACCAGCAAAAACATTTATAGCAAAATCATTAAACAAAAGCAATTTTACTTATTTTACTAAAATTTAACCATTTAATAGGAAACTTTAAATTGTTATTTCCTAATATCCTACTATTTGATATTCAGGTTTATACAACGTTACATACTTATATGATATATAGCATTTTTTTTATATTTTACACAAACTATTAGCTGAACACTACAGGATTAAGCCTAATTTCATTTAACTTTATTATAGTTATACAATGGTGTTTTATAGATCAAACAATAGTTTTATAATGATTCATATCAGGTGTTGGCAGTGCTTTATAATTATTAGGTCAATTTTTATTGAAAAAATTCTCGCGGGCTGCAGTACATAGAAAAAATTCTTTTTTGGGCAAAAGTACTTTAAAACAATTGTATTATTCAATATAAAAATAGAATTTACAGCATAAATGTGTTAAAACAAGCAATAATGATGCTAGTAATTAATGATTATTGGAAATTTAGCCTAATTGTCAGTTTTTACTTTGCTTTTAATACTTAAAAAGAGTGTTTTTAGTTTTACAGTAACATGCTGACGCAGTCTGATGATTCTTGATTTATATTACAAAAAAAATTGTTTTTGAAATTTTATTAAATTGCCGTAGTAATAGTTTTGACATGACGAATAGAGAAATAAATTTAATGACAATTAGAAACAAATATTCAAAAAATTGTTATGTTATTTTTGACTATACACAATATAGTGAACGAATAATTATAACTGTACAGAGTATACACAAAACAAATACAACTTGTGCAAATTTGTAGTACTGACAAATTAAAGTAAAAACAAAATTGTAATACTGAAAAAATTGGTACAAGTCAAACAAAATTGAAGTATTGACAATTAAAGTACTAAACAAAGATGTAATACTGAAATAAAATACTAAAAAGTTGTAGTATGTAATGACAAAGAAAGTACTGAAAATTTAGTTGCAATTTAAAAAGTATACTAATTACAAAAAGCTCAAAATAAAAATTATGAATTTTTTAAGTTTAACAACTTTAACGTTTTAGTGGTAATAAATAGCACATTGCCGATAAATATGGCTATAAATGTACACGCAAAACAAGTACTTATGCACAAGTTCGTAGAACTCATACAAAACTATAGTACTGACAGATGAAGTATGCGGACTTCTTGTAATCGTACACTGTTCCGTACTGCAAACAGTTCTTCTTGCAGCTCATCTGCATCCACAGGTAGCTCTTAGGGTATCCCTTGTACCAATCATAAATGAAGTTTGTGGACATTGGCAGGTTGTCCGCCCTGGTCCACGCGGATTGCGGGTTGTCACGTGAGAATGCGATCCACACGTAAGAGTTGGATATTCCCACAAGTTCGCACATTATCCTGTTTTAATGAGACTTGTAGAGGTGTTAATCTGTTTAGTAGGTTAAAAAGTTTCAAACTGTTATATCTACAAATGTACTGCGAGAAATTTTATAGGTAAAAAAATGTAATTAACTATGCTAGTATTAAACAGTATTTAAAAATAGAAAATAAAAAACTGTTTTTAAAGTATTTTATTGCTTCCTTAAAAAAGTTGTCAACCAACTGAAAAAGTTCTTATAATAAATTGAATTTATTATGCTTTTTATGTAATATTACGTTTGAAATAACTTAAACCCATTATATAAACAGAAATTTAGATCAGTTTACGAAGCAACTTTCACAAACGTTTTTTATAGCTTAATATAAGTTATATAAGAGCTTTTCTAAAACAAAGTTATCAGAGATATTTATTTGTTTAAGATGATACAACATCTACATTATTATCATATTTACATTCTTAACAAAATAAAACTAAAAATAAGGACAAACAAGGCAAAACAAAACATAAGTTAACTTTTAAAGAAACCTTTTTAAAACTTATCTAACTAAAATTATTTAAATTTGTTTGACACGTCATAATGTGTTTTTTGGTTCTTTAAGATTAGTTTGCTGTTAGCTTTGTTATTGTTTTGATGAAACGAGTAACGCTTAGAAACTATTGTAAACAATACTAACATTAGTTGTTTTTTTGTATTATTAATATTTAATTTTTACATTTTTCCCTTTAAAAGTTTTTATAGTTTTTAAATCCCGTTTTGCAGTAAAACCGATTGACTATAAAACTTTTGTATATATTTTTTATAATTTTAAATAAATACGTATACTTATCTTTATCTACCTACTTTCAATCAACCCTTGTACTTATTCCGTCCATGACCAGGTTACCATTGTACGTGGACACACAATATGCCTTGGCTGCGTCCCAGTTTGTCCATTTGTTTACAAACACGTAATTCAATTGTTCTGAAAACGATAGTTTGTACGTTTTATAAAGATGAAATAAACAAAAAACTGAAAGTACGCATTGCAAAACATTTTTAATAATGTAATTGAAAAGAGACAAACTGTTTTTTGTCAAATAATTTTTAAACACATGATGTTTGTTAACTTACTGTAAAGAAAAAAATTAAAAATGCATGTTTTATAGTAGTTTTTAATAAAAAGCGTCTAACATAAGAGGTTAATTATACTAATTCGATCATTAGACCGCGAGCTTTCAATAGACTGATTCCGTTCCTTATATAACTCGTCAATCGGCTGGAAGTTTTAATGAGGACAAAACCCGAGTCTACGTTTACCGAAAACTTGTGGTCTGATAATCGAATTGGTATGATCAAGTTGTTTATATAAGCTTAAGCTTGTCTCACAACATACGAAGTTTTAGGCTTGTGCTGTTTAGACTTTCGCCAATTTTTCTTTGAAAAAGATCTTATTAAATTTGTTGTATATTTAAAAGACTTAACTTATTAAGTAAACAGTTTAAATAGACTATTTTAGTACTAAACAAAAGCTTAAAAAAACTAATAAAAAGTATTTTAAAAAGTTTTAGTTGTAAAACTAATTTGTTTCTTTGAATAAGATATAAATGCGAACGAAACTATTTTGAGTAAAAAAGTATTGTATTTAAAAAGTTTGTATTTTTTCTGTGTGGAACTACATTACAATTAAACATTATAAATGTTTTTGTGGTTTTTTGTTGTATAGTACCAAAAAATATTTTTAACTCTTGATTTTAATCTAATAAAATTTAAATTAGACCAATAAAAGAAAATTAAGCTCCAGAAAAATTTAAATAGCTTTGTTACTAAATCACCAAGAAAATATTCTTTTATAAAAAAAGTCCAATTTAAAAGTATGCATAGAAAAGTAACGGCTTCTACACACAAAAGGACTTGCAATCAAACTGGGTGTCAATTGTCCAAGCAAACATTGCCTTACAGCGACACCTTGTGGTTAAAGTAAACCGTCACAAGTAAACATTACAAACTCATTATTACGTAATAATAAGCTGGTGTTCGTACTCACATTTTCGATCACTGGTATTCTACAACCTTAAATAAACAAAATCTTAAAATTTTTGAACCAAAAGTAGTTAAAAAACTTACAACTAAACACCCTTAGTGAGTTTAAATTTTAAAACAATTATAACAACTCTAGTTTTATAGCAATTTTATCAGTAATTAACTTGAATATCTTTAAAAATTGACAACTTAAATACTTGATATAAATAAAAATTTTGCATTGAAAAAAAAGATAATAATTTGATAAAATACAAAATAGATAATAATAAATATTTTGTTGTGCTTATCTTATTGTACAAGACTTTACAAAAGTTAAACTAGTTTTCAAAGTAAATTAGGTTTACCGCAAATAAACTTAAATTCAAATTTTGAAACGTTTTACTAATTTTTTACAGACATTAAAGTCTATGAAAAAAATCCGTTTATCAAAGTACATTATTTTGTTTAGCTTTTTTTTTTACTTTACATAAGTCAAATAGTTGTATTTTTATGTTAAAATTACCGTAACAGCTTTTCTCTCTACTTTAACTAAGACAATATATTTAAGAATTTATAATTTCTAAATTAATGAGAATTTAAAAAAGTTTGTTTAAAAGTTTGTTGAAATTGTTCTTACCTGTTAGAAGCGCAATAATTCTTTCCAGTTGTACGATTCTGGCTATCAGTTGAGCTGTAGTAACTGTTGACGTACCAGGTATGATGTTACTGCTTTTAACCAATCCTGACCATTTATTTGTACCGGACGTGTTAGAACGAACACTAGTAGAATGAACATAACTGCACACTTTGCCATAATGACTTTCTATTTATTAAATTCTAAACAAGGCTGTTGAAAAGGTTGTTTGATTACTTTTTATTTTTTGTTTGTATTAAAGTTTTAGGCAAAAGCTATAATACTGTAAAACACAAGTAAAACCAAAAAAACAAGCACTGAAAAATGTTTCAAAATATCTTGAAAAATAAATCTTTTGAAAGAACATTCTTTAAAAGAAAAGTATCTATAACAATAAGTTAAACCTAACAGCATTAAAAAATTAAAAAAAAAAGTAATAAAATTACGTTTGCTTAATTAAAATTGAAATACTTAAAAAAAATAATAAAACCACAAACTCTTTAATTTTTTTAGTATTTTTTATTTTTTTTAAATAAATTATCTAAATCATCCTTTTAAAATATTACTTTTAGGTACTTTTTACAAGACATAATACTTTCTACTACAATATTTAGAAAAAAGTAATTAATGGAAAACTAATCGAATTTAATAAATCTATAAAAGTACATTTTATTTTAGAAACGCTTACAATTTGATTGTATGCATAGAAAATAGAATTTTTATGTATAAGTGATGCAATTGAGTTGCATATTTTGATTACAAAATGGAAATTACTGATAACGTTTATTGTACTGTTTTATACTAAGCGTTGACAACAGCAATACTATTGTTTTATATAAATGAGTACTTTTTTAAAATTAGTTGTACTGAACGATACATTACATAGCCATTAATCTTAAAAAAGATAAGAAAAACATCTAGTAGTCAATTCAAAAAATGAAAGCAAATAGTTACAATTTAGAACTAAACAGCACAAAAAAGATTAAAAACAAAAATAGTACTTTAAAATTCTGTTTGTGATAATTATAATTGTCATAAACTAAAAGAACTTAAATTTATTCAAGTTTTAGTAATAAATCAGTCAACATAAAGCATAGTTGTAATACTGACAGATTAAGAATTTAACTTTACCGTTATTATAAACAGTGCCGTTTTAAATTTACAAGTTAACAGTACAGCAAAGACTACCATACTATACAATACATACATACTATCTTACAATAAGTTAACATTATTCATAGTCCTGATGTTGACAGATAAAATATTTAGCTTTCTCGTAATCGTAAACAGTTCCGTACGAGTCCCACTTCTTGCAACTCAACTGCAGGTACTTGTACTTTTTAGGGTAATGTTCGTACCAGTCAAATTCGAAATTGCTCATGTCCCCATTGTCGATTCTCCTCCACTCGAATGATGGGTTGTCTCTTGATATTCCGATGTGCACGTACGATTTCGATATTCCTACTTGTTTGCATATTTTTCTGGTAAAAAGGTATTTGGATTGTAAAAAAATACATAAAGCTTACTTTTTTTAATTTTTTTACTTGTTTTTGCTCTCGAAAAAATAAATAATAGAAATTATACATATAACTGTGGATAAAATAAACTAATGAAATTATAAATCAGATTATTTTTTTGTACTATAATGCTTATTTTCTAAAATTTGAAATCAAAACAACGTTTGTAAGTTTTATTCTAAGTCTTTCCATGTGACAAAGCGATTAAACTGCTACAGATTAAGATAAAAGTATTAACTTTATTGTAGTCAATATCGTTTGTATAGCAAGTAGAAAAGTGTAAACTTAAGATAGAGTAAAATTTCTTTTTTAAGTACCTTATAACTTGTCTTCATTGATATTTGTTTAAAATTAAGCTTTATGTGTTATAAACGTATGTTTGGCACATTTTTATATATTTTTTAGTTAAGATACCAAAATATTAGATTTAAAAGTAAGTCTGTTAAGTCCTGGATGATAACTGTATCCAAGTGATATACGACTCGATAACCGAAACGATATTCGTACACCAGAACCTGAGACTAAGTTTTTTAAGCGCTTTTTTGTTATTCAAAAATAAAAAAGTAGATTTTAAGCCTTAAAACTTTAAAAGCTATTGAATATTTTTGAAGCAAAAAAAATATATTAACATATTCAAAAAAAATTTTAGTTAAATCCGTCATAAATTTTTCTTTTAAGTTTTTAGAAAGCTCGTCTGGTTTAATACATACAACTTTAATGAAAAAGTATTATCTTAAAAAAGCTTTATTTTGTTAATAAAAAAGTAGAAATTATAACATACCTTTTTACAAAACATTTCGATGCAAAAAAATTCAACTTTTTGTTTTTTATTAGTAAAAAAATCTATTAATACAATATCACTTACTTTCTGCCTTCTTTCGTGTCTATTCCGTCAATGTGTAAATTTTCATTGTATTCAGAAGTACAGTGGGCCTGATCGTCATTCCAATTCAACCACTTTCTGAAAAACACATAGTTCATTTAATCTGAAAAAAAATATTGTATAACAAGACTTTAATATAAAAGTTTATACAAATAGAAAAGTAAAAAAAAAAAACGCTAGACTAATGTAAAATACTAATTAATTTTTAACTAAAATTTTGATAAGCTCTATTAACTGTAATACGTAATACATACAGTAGCAAAAAGAATATAATTTGTACTAAAATTGCAATAAGTTAATAAGCTTAATCTTACATATACTTTAAAGGAACATCAAAAATAATTTTTCTTGAACCAAGTTATTAATGTTTAAAAGTTTTGTTTTGCTAGAAAAATTTGAATTGTATAAAACTTTTTGTATAAATACTGTGTGATCTATTGACAACACAACAAAAAACAAGAAAAAATTAAGTAAAATGTTTTAATAATTATAAGCTTATATCTTAGCCTTGACCTTAAAACAATCTACAATTTTATTTTACGGGTTATAATTGTAAATACTTTTTGAGGTTTTTCAAGAATCTAACAAATACTTTTTTGTATAACATCGCTATGCCCCTTGTAAAACAAAGTAGAGTATTTATTTTTTATCAAAATGAAATCCACGAAGACTAAATTCATAATAACAAGTGCTAAGTTATTCTATTTTTAAAAATAATTTCACAACAAAAAGTCGTATCATCACTTTTTCTTGAAGGGTTACATTATTTATGAAAAATCTATACAAATTAATATCAAATTTTCAAAATAATATCAATTAACAAACTTACAGCTTCTACACACAAAAGGACTTGCAATCAAACTGGGTGTCAATTGTCCAAGCAAACATTGCCTTACAGCGACACCTTGTGATTGAAGTAAACCGTCACTAGTGATTATTACAAACTCATTATTACGTAATAATAAGCTGGTGTTCGTACTCACATTTTCGATCACTGGTATTCTACAACCTTAAATAAAAAAAATCTTAATGATTAATTATGAATAAATAACAATAATAATGAATTTTGTATAAAGGTTAAATATTACAGCAGACTTAATCAAAAGTTCATTTATCACAACACACTGAAAAAGCCTGAGTGTTATAACTAAAGTTTTTAAGTATTTCCGTATGGTATAGGTCAAATTTTTAATTTAACAGTTAAGTTTTGTTTGTTTTCTAATTGATCACAAAATATTTTACTCTAATATGTTTAAAGCTCAAATATATCTACAAAATAAAATTTAAAATATTGTTTGTTTTTTAACTAACTTGTAAGTAGCCCAACAATTCTTTCAATCTCTTCGACCCTAGCACCTAAGCTGTTACTTACAAACTGACCATAACTCGGTACTATACTTATTTGAAAGCAAATAGTAAAAATAAACAGTATAGAATGCTTTGTCATTTAAATTCTTCTGGTTATTAAATATGGAAATGTTGACAAAATGATCTAGCTGTAGTTGTTAAACTAAAATTTTATTAAACTATATAGTTTAAACATTTTTTTAAATTTAAAAACTCTACTTTATAATTAGTAGTTAGAAAAAAGAAGTTAATTTTTAAGTCTTATCATTTGTCTAATTGAAACAAAGCTGCAATAAACAAAATAAAATTTAAGTTTACGGTAGCTTAAAAGATAAAGTACTTATAATATTTAGTTATTTATTTTAATTCCTAATTTAAAAGCTCTAATTCGTATTTTAAATCTTAACTGTATAATTTTTACACAGTGACTCCATACAAAATCAAAAAATAATATTATAAAATTTATTTTGGTTACTTAAGTAATGTTAAATAATTAAAAAAAACTATATTTTAGTCAATACTCTTCGAGACACTAGCTACAAATTACTGAACTAAGTGCTTATATTTTGCAGACCTACTAGACCGCCAAGGGCTATATCAAAGTGCTGTTGTGCTGATTGATTTGTAAACCTAAGTTATTTAAGTTATTAAACATATTGCACTTAAAACTTTAATCACTAGATTTGAACTATAAACTGTCAACGGGTTTTTTATATCTTTTCAAAATAAAAATACCAAATGAGCTCACTGTAAAAATTTTATTTAGGATAACCTTTCGTTTGTTTAAAGTTATTTTTTAATTATTCATACTTATTTATAAAAGTAACATTTTGTATTAGAATCTTTTTAAATTAAACATAACTAACTTTATGCCAGAATTTGATAGTGTAAAGCTATGTCAACATTTATATAGCAAAACGTTTTGTGGCTATTTAAATTCCGTTTTCTTCGTAAATAAAAATAAATTTCTGAAACGTATAAATTATATCACTTAAAGTTTGAGTTATTTTCAAATCAGCTACCAGTTACCGTTTAAATATACCATCTACATTTAAACGTTAATCCGTATTGATTAAACGCAAACCCAAGTTAAAGCTTATTTGTATTTGCAAGCCAGCGTACTAAGTGACACAGCTACCTTAATCATCATTAGTGTCTGTCATGCGGTATAAAATTATTATGTAAAATATTTTCTAATGTTGATTAAGGAGAAGATTATTTGCGTTTTATGTAATCATCGAATACAGCATTTTGATACACTGTTTTGTACATAAGATTATTACGGATTATTTTGATTTGCATGTTAATTTTCGATAAACATATGTTAAAGTTATTTTATAAAAACTACTGGTTTTTTACATTTTTTACATAGTTAAGTTAAACAAGCAATGTTTTGTTTGTTCAAAGAAATTTTTTAGCCTAATATATTTTTTTTTACTTCTAATAAACTTTTTTGTAAACATGTTGGTACTTACACTTGTTTATAGGTTTAAAGTTTAATATCTTAAACAATTATATTAACTATATACTTTGTAACACTTCAACAGTGTTTTTCTTTCTTTCTTTTCTCTCAAAATATTCAAGCCACTAAAACTCAGTAACGTGCTTGTTTTGGTGAGTTAGTTTTTAGTGTCTTAGTGATAATGCTATTGCTTGAAAGTGTTGTGTCCGCATCGTACACTTGTACGATGGCGACTGATTTTTATAGAATTTTTGAATTGAAATAGTTTATTTGTACATTTTGTACAGTTTGTTATATTGTGGTTATCGCATTTTCTATTACTCGTAATACAGCTTTTTGATTTTAAGTCTTAATTTCTTTATATACTATTAGTTTAAGCACTCTAACAATGTTATTACTTTATTAGGGTAAGCTTAAATGACAGTGTAAGTTTGAATTTGCGTTTCATTAATCGACTTAGCTAAATAACTTAGCTAAGTCAATTCTAAACATTTAAATAACCGTCACCGATATTGTTAAAACGCGTTAAGTCATTTAATATCCAGGTTCGCGTAACTAAGTAACAACTAAGCATCGTATGATCGGCAAATGGTGACCCGGACGTGATTCAAAATTTAAAGCTTTAATCGTAAAGCGGTAATTGATAAGAGATACAATGATAATTTTTTTTTTTGGCAAAATGCTAAATATAATAAAAATATTAATTGAGTTAAGATAAATTTTAAAATATTTGTGAAAATAATAATTTTGTAATTGTTACTTCATAAGATAATGACAACAACTATTTATTATTTTTGAAATTAATTCCATATTTTTTGTCTCATTCACAAAAGTTTATTCATAAAACTTAACGTGTAAACCTTGTATTTGTTCAAGATTTTTTTTGCGTTAAGTGTTTTTTATAACTTTTGACAATCAATTTTAGAAACTAAAATAATAATTTAAAAAGGTTTAGTCAAAAAGTTTTTAACCTTAACATGAGGAAACCTTAATAGTTGCTCTACGATTAAGTACTTAATAAAGTAATACTTGTAGTAAGTATATTATTCTTTTATAACAAATACGAAATGATTAATGTAAAAATATATTAAAATTATTTTAAAAATGTAAGTTAAATCAAATTTCAAAATTTTTTTTTACCTAATTTCACTTCACTTTTTAGCACAAGAGATTCTAGATTATTTTCTACAGTTTATGAGTTTATGAGTTTTTTATCTTTTCTTATTCTTTAACATGGTTTTTTAATTTAATTCTAACTAGTTAGGTGAAATAACTACTTTAACCTTCAATATTAACAACACATAAAGTTTATTTTAAAATGACAAAAACAAAAAGAGACAAAGAGAACTAGTTAATCTATTATAATTCCTCAACACATTTCGGCATTGCAGACCACTTTCCATCAGATTGACATTTAATCACCTGAGGGCCGGCTCTGTTTGAAAAAGATGTTATTGCTTTTTTGTAAATAAAAAAATAAATCTTTGATTTCTAAAGAATTTACGTTTTAGTTGATACTTTGTAAAGTTTGAAAGTATTCGAAAACCCTTTAAACCAAACTTTCTATTAACTAAACAAGATAGGTAGATGTATTTGCGCACAATAAACGCGTAACTAAAAGCCAATTTAACTAACAATCATAAGTTTAACACTTAAAAAAAACCTTTCAAATCCCGACTTGCAGAACACACTGAGTTTCTCATTGTATCGGTAGGGTCTCGGCTCTTCGAGTATTGGCTGGTAGGGTCCCTCTAAAATCATGGTTTTCACGTTAAGGATGTCGTGGGGTTCTTGGCTGCATACTATCGGTTTGCATTCGGGTATTTCACCTACCCATTGACCATTTTCGCCGCAAACTGTTGTTTTGAGTTTTGCTTTGTTGATTTGTTAATTTTTGATAAATAAAACTATAGACTGTTTTATGATAATCTCCAAAATTATCTTTTTAAAACTAAAACTTGTGCTTTACATAAATAAACTAAAATAAATTAACTAATGAATGTTGTTTAATAATATAGGGATTGCAAGAACATTTGATGGTAAATTTTAAAACAATCTTTTTTTATACTTCAATTTCACAGGTTTAAAAAGAGTTAAACTTTAAGATTTAAGTTTTTGAACAACTTAATTAAACTATTTTGGTGTATTTGTAACAAAGTTATCAGCATTTTAAAATAATTTTTAGGATGGCTTTTTCCAAACTTAACTTTTGAGTTGTATAGTATAATAACTGTTATTTAATTTCAATATTCAAAATAAACATCTACTTTTTTTTTACTAACCAACAGTGTTTGTTTCGTTACTAATTTCGAACCCACTCTCACAAGAGTAAGTGGCAACACTGCCTATCTTTTTTTCATCTGAATTGCCAACATTCACTTTTCCGTAATTTGGCAAAACTGGGGAATTTTTGCATTTTATCTCTTCGCATGTAGGTGTGGGATTTGACCACTTTCCTGCAATAAAATTATAATGAACATTATTTTTTTAACTTTATCAAAAAAATGATACCTATGTTTTTTTGGTTGAAAATGAAGACTTATTTGAAACTAATATATAAGTTTGTCTATTGTCAAAGCATTTATATGTGTTTAAAATGAGTGTCTTTACAAAATTCTTTGAGCATTCAGGCTCTATTTACAAAGATGAAAAACTAAGAAGTTTTTATTGTGGAAGAGACAGTGTTAAAACAGAAAATTACTAACTAGTCATGCTTTTGTGAATTTTTTAGAATTTAGTATATAAAAAGATAAAAATAAAAGCAACTTATTGCATAAAACGGTTAATTTTATCAAGTTTTTTCGAATTATTGGAAACTAACCATATTTCAAACAAGTTGCTTCGCTTTCGCCATTCAACTTGAATCCTTTTTCGCAGGAATACTTCATAACACCTCCTTGTTTAAAGCTCTGACCTTCTATCGTTCCATCCACTATGTAACCAGGTGAAGGGCAATCTTTTAAGATAAAGTTTTAGTGAATAGCTGTAAGTTATGCTTGTTGTAAAAAGCAAACATTGTAACTAAGTTTATAACGTATTACTACGTAAGGATATTTAATTAAAATCTTCTTTTGGTAGTCATTTCAACTTTTCAGAGTAAACAACTGTTGATAAATAGTTATTGGTGGTAGGTATTGTCTGTTATTCATTAAAACTAGTTATTTAAAGACTGTTCTTCATAAGATATAAATCAATAACTAAAAAAATACATTATTAATTTTTTTTTTAATTCACGTATATAACTCAAACCTTTATTCATTAAACGCTTATCTTCTTCTAACTTTCTACAGTTTTCTCTCCTTTGAATTTTTCTGCATCCTGTAGTAAAAAAACCAAGGGCGGCACAAGAATGCAGTTGTTTTTTGAATCTCGGCTTGTCGGTTCCTATTAAGTCTTTCGCAGTGCATTGCTTCTCACGTACAGCACTGACCGAACTCAACAGAACGAAGAAAAGTATAATACTCAACAAACAAAAATTTACTCGCATTTTTATTCCAAAATATAAATATTTTTTTAAATCTAAAAGAGTAGTTTTTATATAAAAGAATTTTTATATTAGAAATATTTATTTTTATAGGTATTAAGTAGGTTAAACAGCAGTTTAAGAGCTTAAGTACTTATAACATAATTCAAGGTTTATCAAGTTTATTGAGACATAGCTTTATTACCATTAAAAGTAATTAGCTTCTACAAAACTTAGTTATATTGACACTATATACTAATTTTAATACATATGCCTAGTACAACTATTCTTTTATTAAGTAATTAAGATCATCAAGCTCATTGTGAAGTAGAGTACTATGGGTATGACATAATAAACTGTTTTTTAGTACACTAAAGAAGGATAAGTTGTTTAAAAACAATACTAAATATTCATTGAATATTTTCAAAATTATATAACTCCAATTAATACGTTTTACTGTCTTTGTTAATATTTTTAACTAAGCTTACTTAAAATTATGATCTTAACATATTAGTGAGAGTAGTTTGCTAAAAACGTACTAATAGTTTTAGAAGTCAATAGAGTAACAAACTTCAGTATGAAAATAACTCAAATTTAAAATTAAACAATAAAAATTTTTTCCAGGTGTGTAAGTCAAAAAAATATTGTTCAGGTATTGTAGTTTACTTGTAATATTTAAGTCCGATTCTCACTGTAAATATTTTTACATGCAAACGTTGTCAGCGATTACAAATATGATGTGCTCACTAACCTGGATTCTAATGGTAAATGTTAAGGTATATATAAAACTAGCATGACAATAAAAGGACATGTTGTATTAAAGTTGCAAACACTAACAAATAAATAAAGAACATCAAATTTAAAAATTACTCTAAATGAGGTCAAAAATTTTACACAAGAATTAAATCTAACAGTAATTATACTTTGAGAATGTTTCAATTAGAATGATAACTAACTGTTTAAAACTAAAACTATAAAAAAATATGAGAAGAAAACAATGTTAAATAAAAACTTTACACAAAACAATCAAACAATATAAATGTCTACCCTTGAATATGCATGGTTGCCACTGATCAAGCTGAGAAAAATTTCCTGACTTTTCCTGACTTTTTCCTGACTTTTTACTAGCATTTTCTAAATCAGTTATACTTATATAAATTGTTCACTTAGTTTAATAAAGTACTACCAAAACTATTTAATATAAAATCCTTAAATTAAAAATCAATATAAAAATAATATACTTAAGTAACTATGAAAAACAGATTTGAAAAAGTAAGCTATATATCTGTTGTATAAAATATTTCCTCTTATCATTTAGTAAAAATTTGTAACAAATAATATACTCTTATTTACTTTAAAAACCTAGTTACTTTACAAAAAATACAAATAATAAGTAAACTTAATCTTAGCATATACCTCTCTTATAACTTAATTTATAAATTTAAACAGCTTTAAAAAAATTATAAAGATGTAAAGTATACACATTAACTTGTTACATAAAATACTAAACTAGCTGCTTAGTTATAAAGAACTCAATTATTTAAACAAAAACATTTTGATTCTAAAATTATGCTAGATAAACTTTTGTGTATACATCACAGTTTCACTATGGAAGTGTTCTTGCTACAGATCATCAATACTAAAAAGCTTACAAAATCTACTTGTTCAAGTAGTGTACTTGTTCAATATGTTAATAGAAAATTTTTGCAGTTTTATAAATTATGTTTTACTAATTTATACTAGGTGAAAACATTGAAAATAAAATATTTTTGTAAATTTCTAGGAAAACTTTGGAATTTTTTTCTTACTTTAAAAGACTTTTAATTAATTTTTACCATTTGAAGGCTTTGGAAAACAAAGAATTTTGTAAATTTAAACTGAAAAATCTGACTTTTTTTTTAATTTTATCAAATTTCCTGACTTTTCCTGACTTTTTTTCAAAACCCCCCATTTTTCAAAAGACTTACCCTGACTTTTGTCATTTAAAAAAAATTTTCTGACTTTTCCTGATTTCCTGACTTTTCCTGACCGAGTAGCAACCCTAAACATGTTTACTGCAGCAGGCTGTGGCTAGAATGCTCCGACCACCTTTATGGCTGGTTTATATAACAATGTTCTTAACTCTATTCTATATAACATCAGGAATTTCTTATCTGCTCTTTATTTTCTCCTTATCTTAACTTGCATCAGTAAAACACTTGACCTTGCGAGCTTTCTCTTAAACGCTTGGATGGACAAGGATTTTAGCTAAAAATTTTTCATAAGTTTGAACAGTTATTAAGTACATTTTGATATCCTCTTACAAAGTAAACTTAAATTTCTATAAAAATTTTTCCTAATAAAAATTAAATAAAAAATATACTTTGATATGATTAATCTTATTTTCTAATGTAGAACTTTTTTTAGCCTATCAGCAAACACCAGACAAGTATTTTTCGCCTTGAACTCAAACTGTTACACTCTCTCATCTTTCACTTTTTAAATAAAATATTCACTCTGCATCTCCTCTGCATTTTTTATGAAAACAAACACTAACCTTCCTTCATAAACTAGAAAAAAATGCATCATTTCAAAAAAGTTATTTGTCTCAAAATTACTATTAAGATTTAAAAAAAAAGGCCAGAAAAAAAATAATTAAACATTTTTTTTTACAAAAGGCTATTTGCTCTAAACAGTTTTCCATTACTAATAATCCAAAAAAAAAAGATGTATTTACCAAGCTTTAACAATTCACTTTAACTTTTAAGTAATATTAAACATGTGTCACTTTATAAATTATAAATTTTTAAATTGGAGAAATTGAAAAACAGATACAAAATAAAAACACAAAAAAGTCAGTCAAATGTCATACCTATGCAAAATCCTATGATATAAATTCCTAAACATTATAGCAAGTTACTGGTCTTTGCTGTCTTAGTTACTTATAGTTGTTGTCTTGTTCTATTAAGATTTAAGTGCCTTACATGAATTTAATATTATTCACTTTTTGGACTAAATTTTGTCAGATTTACTTTGAATTTATGGACTAAATTTTGTCAGTTCTATTTTGATTTTTTGGACTAAATTTTACAGTTTTAATTTTGACTTTGTGGACTTTAAATTTTCCAGTCCCTCTTTGACTTTTTTGAGTAATTTTGTCAGATCTGTTTTGACTTTGTGATCTAAAACTGGGGCAAATCTTTTGTAATTTATTTTACATAAACTTTGTCACTTACTTTCTGTGGCTTAAGGACTTATATTGTGTCTTTGTACCTTTTTGGTTTAATTGTCATCTACTTGTGTGACTTGAATACTTAAACTGAGTCAATACCCTTTGTGATTTACCTTTTTATTTTACTGTGGCATGTTTACCAATATGCCCCATTATTGCCTGATGTTATTTTCAAGCCCCTATGTTTTTATAGTTATGGTTAAACCTAAAAGGCTTTTAACAGGGCAGATAGTAAATGTAAGTCCAGTTTCTGAAAAATTAAATTCATGCTTTATTGTAATTTTCTCCTCTACTGTTAAATAAATTGCACTGAATAGTAAAAAAAGACAAAATATAATAAACATGTGATGAATACTACCTTAAAATTAAAGCTTATACACTAGTAAACTTTAATTGGGTAAAATTTGTCTTGGTCTTATTTAACTCTTACCTGAAAAGTAATTATTTACCTGATGACGCCAATTGTAACCCATAGGTGTAGATTATTTATATATTAAACTTTTACGGTTATGCTAGATGCTGATATTAAACAATACATAGGGCTACTTTATATAAACTATAAGTGACATGAAAGAGCATATTGTAGTAAAAACAATTGCAAACACTAACAAATATATAAAGAACTTGAAACTTAGAAAGTACTCTAAATGTGGTTAAAACTTTTTCACAAGAATTAAATCTAACAGTAATTATACTTTGAAAATGTTTAAATTAAAATAAGAATTAACTGCTTGAAACTAAAACTAGAAAAAAGTATGAGAAAAAAAATGTTAAGTTAATACTTTACACAAAACAATCAAACAAAATAAATGTCTATTCTTGATTAACATTTTTACTGCCGCAGGCTGTGGCTAGAATGCCCTGACCACTCTATGTGGCAGGTTTATATGTTCTTAACTTTATTCAATATTTCATCAGTAATTTCTTATCTGCTCTTTATTTTCTCCTTATCTTTACTTGCATCAGTATATCACATGACCTTGCGAGCTTTCTCTTAAACGCTTGGATAAACAAGGATTTTAGCTAAAAACTTTCCATAACATTTAAACAGTTATTAATTGCAATTTGATATCCTCTTACAAAGTAAATTTAAATTTTATATAAGTAAATTTTTCCTTATAAAAATTAAATAAAAAATAGTATTTTGATATGATTAATCTTATTTTCTAATGTAGACCTTTTTTTAGTCTATTAGCAAACACCAGACAAGTATTTTTCGCTTTGAGCTCATACTTTTAAGTGCCCAAAATGCGTACTAAATAGCACTGTATTGCGATTACTATATTGAGTTCAGTTATAAACATTTTATTTAGTATAATCTAAACTATTACTAAGTTTATAAACTAAAATATGTTGATTGGGCGTAGGTAAAGCTGCATGCAAAAATCAAACTCCGTGTTAAAGCGTCGCTGTACAATTCTAAGACACACCCGAAATTTCACTTCCAGTTTCGGATCTTACTAGACGTTTGTACAACTCTAAGAATCAAAAACTGTGTATAAATTTTCATATTTGTCAGTCAACGTACCCTTTTTTTCAAGTTTCATGGGGCCCGGTAAACTCAAAATAAATGAAAATTGCATGATATTCTAGTACGATTAAAAACTTTGTGTATATTTCATAACTGTATATGTTGTACCTTTAATGAAAACAAACTTATAGGTATAAGAAATACGTAGGCATAAAGGTACAGGAATTACATTATTTCCAAACAAAATTATTATTTACATTTGCTAAGTAGTTTAAAGCAAGATACCATTTGTAAATTAAACAGTTTCACAACTATTGAAAAAAACATTAGCTTGACATTTAAGATTAAGACAAAGTTTTTGTAGTGCTCAGTAGTCAGCTAACACAGCAACACTGGCATTCTGACGACTCTGGTTTGAAGAACATGATTTAAGAAACCTTTTATAAAATAAAAAATTCGAGTTAAATTTATAGTTAAAGTCAATTTTCTAGAAAATTATATTTAACTTCAAACATATTGATCTACTTTTTTTCTTTATCAAATCTATTAGTAAGTAAAAAATTTATTAAACTTTAGTTTAAGTATTTTTTTAACCAGAGACCTTAAGTTTTTAAAAAATATTCTTATCAGTATTTTTGTTTAAAACAAAAGTACTTTAAACTTAAAAAAAATTCTAAAGGTGTTAAGCGTATTTAAGAGAAGTTTTTTATTTTATTAAAGGAAGGTATCGCTTTTTTAAATACCTAAAAAGGGTGTTATAAACATTCTTAGGAAACCCTGATACAGTGTAACCCAGTTTCCTTTAAAAAAGTTACATAAGCGACAGATTTAAAAGTAATTTTTTTATTTTTATTTAATTGATATTCTATAATTCAAATTAACTTGCTAAAATAAGATATTTTACTTCGTTCAAAAGCTCTATTTTTTTATTGATAAAAATGTTAAAAAACTTAATTGTAAACTTTTGCATCATTTATAAATGTTTATTATATAATTCTTTAACTTAAAAGATCGTAAACATAGACTTATATAAGTAAAAAATGTCAGTTCAGTTTTTGTTTATAAAAAGTAAAACTAGGCAACTAAATTTAGTCTTAGATTAAGCTTAAATTACATATTCTATTATTAATTAGAAAATAGTATGGGATTTAAAGTATTTATTAAATTTCAAACAAATATTAATTAAAATAAGTTCAAAAACTGTTTTATTTGCGAATAACTTCATTCGTTCAATAAAATGCTACATAAATTGCATTAAAGTATCTTCCTTTAGATCCCAAACATTTTTGTGCTGTTTACCTAACGTTGATGCGTACATTATCTGTAACTACCAGTTAAGTTTACAAAATTATAACTTTATACTAACTTTAATAAAATAACTGTTAAAAGTTTACTTTCAAAGTTAATCTATTAAGCTATTTTTTGCTGCAAAAATTTAAATTATTAATTTTTTTATTTGCAAAACAAAACATATTCTAACATTAAAACACTTTTGTACACTTTTTTACTTTAATATATACAAAAAATAACTATTTTAAGTTATTACTTAAAATTCCTTATCGAAGTAGTTCAAATTCATTTTACAATTGTGCTTTAAAAGTTTGAAGATGTTTAAGTTTTGTGAACATAGACTCATTTAATCTATCTTTTATATGTTTTTTGTAACAAAATTTATTACATTATATAAAGAGTAAAACTTACAAACTACTTTAAGTATTTGAATCGGATAACTTAAATTACTCCATTAACTTTTAAATTTCTAAATAATTTGTTATTATGATTTTCGATCGCTTCTTAGGTTTTGCAAATTGAGTATTTTACAACTGGGCTGCTTTTTATGGAGCAAGCCACAACTTTGAGTTGATTTTTCTTTTATCTGGTTGTTTTACAAAAGTTAATAAAAAAACTGTAGTGAAAAAGTACAGTTTAAAAAAAAAAAAAATATTGATAAAATCATTTATAAGATTAGTTTTAGCAATAAGTCATTTTTAAGCATATAAACAATGAGTTTTTGTTAGAATAGTGCATAAACTAGGAAGTATATTGAAGGGTGAAATATTTCTTAATAAATATTACAACTTTTTTTCCTAACGTTTTTTGTCCATCAATATTATAAGTTGTTATAATTTTTGTTAGTTTTTTTTCAACCAAATAAATTTAATTTAAAAAAAGTTTTCTAAGAAATATGTTTTTTAAACTGTCCAAAACTATTGAAGAAACTGTTTGAACCTTAGATATATTATTGTGCTGTTCCTTATAGTACTGTTATGTTAGTTTAATTAAGTTAATACGATTTAAAACTTAAAGTTCAATACTTTCAAAAGGTTGATAGTATTATAGATTCTTATGAAATTGAAACTAAAAAAAAAATTGTGAAATAAAAAGTTGTTCTATTACTAAGCAACCACTTTTTTTTGATAAGACAAACTTATAATATATATGCTACGTTTTATTTTGTTTTCATCAATAATTTCAAAAATAATTTACTAGTATGATTAGGTCAAAAGCCCTCTGAGAGAAATTCTAGTTGTAAGGTAATTTGTTGTTTTAATTGGTTTAAAAATTTTTAAAGCCTGTATTTCAAAAGTTTTTTAACTATTATAAAAAGTCTTAAAAATTAACATTATTTAGGCATCAGGTAATTTTAAGGTTGAAAGGCCTTGATAAAAATGAAAGTTTATACTGCATTGTTTTTTAATTACATACAACTTTTTGAGCAATACACTTCCTTTAATCTAAAAAGATTATAATTTAAACAAAGCGTACTTTTAAGTAATTATCATACAGTAGTACTAATTAAATAAAGTTTATTAAATTACTTAATTGCTTTTACAAAATTAAAAACTCGAAACACTTAATCATTTATTTCTTATTATCATTATCCAGTTTATCTAATTTTTAGTGCTATGTACAATGTTTTATTAAACTTTCACGTGCTTTTAATGTACTCAATCAGTTGAACCACTTTATAAAGTTGTGCTGTGCTATATAACATTTGTATAAAACTGTATTTATTATAATTACTGTTAGTATAATAAACTTACTAACCAGGTTACTATTTCTACTAAGCTAGAAAGAAGTCAGCGTTTTACACGACTGTTATTTGATTAAAAAAAGCTCAGTTTTGATATAACTATACATATTTTTAAGTAAGTTTTTAATAAATTTCATAAGTCCATAAGTTTATGAAATGCTTATAAGCTTGCACAAAGCAAAGTAAGATAATAATTTCGTATCAAACTTTGGTTATACACTTAAAGTTAGTTTTTTTTACTACAGACATAATTTTATCATTATACAAAAATGCGAGTGAAATTTTATTTATTGAATATTATTCTTGTGATGGTTCTTTTGAATTTAGTTAGTGCTAGACAAAAGAAACAATGCACAGTAAAAGACTTAAAAGGAACCAACAAAAAAAGATTCAGAAACAGACTGCATGCCTGTTTTGTAGTTGACTTTATAAGTAAAAAATGCAGGAGAATTCAAAGGAAAGAAAGCTGTAGAAAACTGTTAAAAGGTGAACGTTTAATGAACTAAGATTTGTGTTTTTATATATAAGATATAACGTTAAAAGACGTTAAATCCTGGAGATCCTGATAAGCTAAGCTTATCGGAATACATACCACAGATGTTTTTGTGTCAAAACTTTATTCCGACTAACGACGTTTCAATGCTTTCAAATAAATTTAAGGACAGATCTACGGAGTCTATAAAGTATTAACACACATTAGAAAAAAAAAACATGTATAATTATGTATAATTTTTATGTGAGTAGTAACTATAAACGAACTTTATGGTTAAATACACAGTTTGGAATAAAAACATAGAAAAATAAAGTTGTCTACAAAAATTACAAATTTAATAAAAGCATATACTAACCTCAAAAAAGCTCTGAGAATAAGCAAGTTTATAAAAGTGAAAATAAAATTTTCTCTTTTAAATAATTTGTTTTTATTTGTTTTTATTTAGAAAAAAAAATTCTACGGAGGCCGCGTGCCAAGGTTCAGCTTTCAAATCAAACGATCCGGGTTTAATTCCCGGTAAAATAGAAAGTGGTGTAAAACTCGATAACCGAAAGGTTTATCGTATACCAGGCCCTTAGGCCAAACATTTTAAGCGTTTTTTTGTTCAAAAAACAATGTAAATGTTATAAGCGATTTCAAGTTAATATTTAATTTTTAAAGATTGTCCTTCACCTGGTTACATAGTGGATGGAACAATAGAAGGTCAGAGCTTTAAACAGGGAGGTGTTATGAAATATTCTTGCGAAAAAGGATTCAAGTTGAATGGTGAAAGCGGAGCCGTTTGTCTGAAATATGGTTGGTTTTAGTAAATTCTTTTGAACAAGTTTTGAACAATCACTTAGTCAGAATGCTAAATAATTATTATTTAGAATATGATGTGTATAAATATGTACATAAACATTATGTTTAAACAATTCAAAAAATTAAACTGTTTTAAAAAATTCTAGTTTTTCAACTAAAATATTCAAATACACTGAATTATCGATGAAATTGATAACTTAAATAAAACTCTACTCTTTATTAAGGTAAATGGTCGAATCCCACGCCAACATGTGAAGAGATAAAGTACAAGGGTATGCCAGTTATACCAGAACATGCAACTGCGAATCTTCGGAACTTAGTTGAGAACAAAGTTGGTAGTGTTGCTACTTACTCTTGTCTTAGTGGGTATGAAATTAGAGGTGGAACAAACACTGTTGGTTAGTTAGAAAAATTAGATGTTCTATTGCTAAGATTAATGTTGAGAAAAGAGTTTAAAGGTTACAAGTGTCAAAGATAGATGAAATGCTCTTAAGTTTTTAATATGCATAGGGGTAAGAAAATAAGAAAAACAATTTCAACTTTAATTAACTTTTAATCTGTTTTTTGAAATTATTGTAAACAGTTTTTTTTTTTCTAACAGCTTATATAAATTTTGTATGTTACTTTAAACTTTAAAAAAGTTTATAAAAGTAACTTTATCACTACATGCCTTAGAATAAGTAAAAATAGTAGTGTTTTTTAGATTAAAATAGTAAACCAGAAATCGATAATTCGTAGTAAAGCATTTGTTTTAAGTTTTAGGTTAGTTAAAAATGAAGTATAACAAATTTGTTTTCAAACAAAGAAAAACTTTCCTATATATATATTTTCTTCTTTACTTAGCCTTTGTATGATAATTTAAAATAAAGAAACTTACTTTAACTGAAAAATATTCTTTTAGAAAACATTTTATATAAATAGTCGCTGTTTTTTATCACGTTTTACAAGTAGACCAAAGTTAACAACAAAACAAACAAACATGAAACTTTTAAAATCTCTTATATTTTTATATAATTACCATTAAACAAAGGAAGTAACTTAATTACTATTTATTATTTGTTAAATTTGTATCTTACACCTCAGAAATGAAGCTTGGAATGTTAACGTTCATAAAAAAGTCTTGATAGTCTTTTTACTAGTACATAAAAATATAGTTTTTCTACAAACTGCGAAACAAAACATACTGAAACCAAGAACTTTATATCTTTAACATAGAAACTAGTTTTATTCTTTTTTTATTGCAAATCATTCTTGCAACTCTTGTGTTAACAAAATAAACAACATCTGTAAACAGTTTGTGGCGAAAGCGGAGAGTGGGTAGGAGAGTTACCCGAATGCAAACCAATAAGATGCAGCGGTGAACCCAGCGACATCGAAAACCTGGGGTTCATAAGTCTTGAGACCCCGTACGAGCCAATAATTCACGGGCAGATTCCCTTCCGCTACAAGGATAAACTTAACTTGTTCTGTGAAAGAGGGTTTAAAAGGTTGCAGTTATTATTTGAATGTTTAGTTTTAAGCTGAGTAATATAACAGTTTTGTGTGCATTGCATGGAATATTTAAATATGCCTTGTGCCACTGTTTTAACTAACTTTTTAAATTGTAATAGAAATTTTGTTTCAAAGTATTTTGATAGGCCTTCAAGTTTCTCAAACTTTTAAATAGTAAATAATGTGTAATATGTTAACTATTAAACTTTAATAATTGTAAAAATTTTATTTTAACAGAGTCGGACCTCAAGTAATTAAATGTCAATCTGATGGCAAATGGTCTGCGATTCCGAAATGTGTTCCAAACTTATTTTAGATACTTTTCTGCGTTTTTCTTTTTAATAAACTATCATTTTCGAGATAAAGTATTTAGAATTTGTGCTAAAACGAAAACGAAGTTTCTTAAAAAATTGATGATAAATTGATGCGTTAAAGCACAGATAACAAAAAAAAAAGAAGAAAATAAAATGATTTTAAAAGAGTAGTACCCACATAAAATTCATAGGACATTTTTATAGCAGGCTTTCAGTATTTTAAGGGTTTAAATAAGTATAACGTTGTTTTTATTTTTGTTATAGTATAATATAATAGTATTGTTTTAAGTATTACAATACTGCTTAAAAGCAA
This sequence comes from Thalia democratica, assembly GCF_965202585.1. Classification (NCBI taxonomy): domain Eukaryota; kingdom Metazoa; phylum Chordata; class Thaliacea; order Salpida; family Salpidae; genus Thalia; species Thalia democratica. The sequence continues at coordinate 23,845,348 of NC_139171.1, forward strand.
CTATCTCAGATATACTTACAGTATTTTTAAGTAAAAATATTTTGCTGTTTTAGAATTGAATTATTTTACATTTCTGTGAATGTATAATATAACTATAAAAAATAGCTTTAGAAAACACCATTTATTATACGCTTTAGTATAAACCTAAATACGTTCTTATAATTTAATTTCATAAGGAGTACACTTTTATAAAAAGGTATGAAATTAGAAAATTTTATTGTAAAACGTTTGTGTGAAAAAGTAAGTTTTGTAATGTCTTGTGAAAGTTTAGTATTATAAAATTTTTATAAACTACTAGTTTTTCAAATATATAATTCATTTTTTATTTTACTTTAAATTTTCTCTAAAAATATTATCTTAATTTTTTTTAGCTACATTTTGAGAGTTGTGATTTTTTTCTTGAAATGAGCTATAACTATACAAAAAATTATTTGTAAAAAACTTAAAATAAAATGCTACAAAATTGTAAACACTTATCTAAGTTAGGTCAAAAACTCTGCAAAATTATTAGCTTTAGCGGAAAAACTTCTTATAACTAATGTATATTTTTTCTTATAGGGAATTATAAGTTACTCCATAACATTAGTGACTTATGGAAATCTAAGTAAGATTTTTTCGAAGATAACTAGACTAGGACTTCCTGACCTATCAATAACTGTTAAAGTTGGCTGAAAGTGAGTGCAAAGGGGAAAACTTCTTTACTTTAATCTTACTTTAGAAATTTGTAATTAAAGTACACACTTTCTAAAAAGCACAACTTATACTGAATGTTAAATTCTTTTCTGCTAATAAATTTTAACGATATTTTATCTTAAATATCTTATTTTCTAATAGATAATACACTTATTTGTCGTTGTGTTTCAAACCGTTCAATTATTAAAAAATAACAATAAACATTAATAAGAAAATAAAAAGGAGAGTTTATTACTACTGTTTTTTTTTCCTAATATTGTATAGCTAAACTTTGTAAACAGGGGTTTCTTTAAGTATGTGTTATCGCCCCCTTGGAGTGATTACTAGTATTAGCGATAAACTAAATAGGTATTTAACTAAAAAGAATTTCAATTTTAAATATCCGTCAGTGGGCGGTATTTAGAAGGAGCTTGGAATTCTTGCTGTAAGCAAACGTGGGCATTTGGTAAGATTATTAATTAAAAAAAAATGCAGTTACCTTCTGGTCTTATAAATTATTAAAACAGTTAAAACCTTCATTTTAAAAGTTTACAGAAGAAAACCTAAAATGTTGTTGTTTTATCTTACAACGAATAAAGAAGTTACTTAGTTGTTACGTATGTAAATAAAAACGTACAAGATCTTTTTTAGTAGCGTAAAACCATATTAGGCCAACTTTCACCTTACAAGGTAAAAATAACGACAAAATAAAAGTTAGTTAAGTTATCCACAATATTCATAAACTTTAATAATTAAAAAACGTCAACCAGTTTTATATTTAAAAATTTTTTTAATAAAGATTTCCAAAAGTATTTTGTTTAAAAATTCGGTGATTAGAAACATATTTAAATTGATACTCTAATTACAGCTTACACTTATTACTTTTTTGATAGCTTAGAAGTATTTTTGAGTTTAATGACTAATCAAGCTCTGTTCAAACAAAGTATGTTAGTTCAGTATTATTCTAGCGTTTCTGACTGTTTATTCTTTCGCAGATGTTAGGTCTTTTAAAAGAGTTCTTTCAAAACTTTTAAAAGATTGAAACTGTTTACTATAAAATATAAGATTTAAACTTCATTTAAATTAAGTAAACTAAAAAGTAACACTTTAAGCCTTTTGTTTTTTTGCTAAACTTACTGCTTTAAGTATACCATATTAAAGTTGGCTTTGATTTTATATACAAGTCAGACTTGTAATAATAATTATAATGTTATATTTGCACATAAAGCTTAATTAGGTTTTATCAGTTGTAGCTTAATAGACAAAGTGTTTACTAAAAACAAAACAGGCATCAGTTATAAATGATAAATTTTTAATCCCACAAAATAAAACAAAACAATTTTTTTTCATTATAGATACTTTTCTTTGACTTGCTAGCGTCTTCAAAGATTTTTTTTGAATCAGGCTAGTATATTCTGCAAAAATACTTAAATAAATGTTTTATTTTCAGTTTTATTTTTATACGACTTTATATTCATACAATGGAAGTTTGTTTCGGAGTCACTCCAATGGAGACTTTTCCTATTTTCACTCCCAACGAAGAAGATTTTGAAGAGATGCTGGAAATCTTTCGACAGATGAGGATAACTGAAAATAAACAAATGGAAGTCAGCGAAGCTTCTAATGAGGTCAAACCAATTTTGCTTAACAGGAAAGTTTGTATCAAAGTGACGGCATCAGCTAGAAAAAGGTTGAGTGAATTTTCACGTCTCACCACGTGCAAAAAATATAAAAAGGATCCTGCAGACAAAATGCTTCAAGTTGCACGAAACAAAATGATTAGTTTTGTGCCGAGGAAAAAGGTCGTGCGAAAATTGAAGATGTAAGACAAATGACATTTATTTACATTTCTCTAAGTTTTTCATAAATTATGTTTCGTTTTTGTGTTCGTACTTTGTTTTCTCATTTTCAGGTTTTATGTTCAATTGACAACTTTGTTTATTATTTCAATTATTATTATTCTAAAGGTCTTTAGCAAAGTTCCGTATTCAATATTTAACCTTTAAAAACCTTTTTACATATTTTTCAATAAATGATAAAACGAAAATGCAATATCTTGTATTTGTTTTGATTTATAACTTTATTCGATAAAAAAAAAACAGTACTATAATAGAAGATCATTGCTAAGATAAAAATTTAAAGCCATGAAATTCTAAATCTACTCATCTGATTAATTTTTTAAGAATTTCAAACTTAATCCTATTTTACCACAAAGTCTCCAATTTCTGCTTTAATTTTTATTCAGATCTAACATAAAACATAGTTTTAGTTTAGACTAAATTTTAAAAGTATTAAAACAATTAAGGCTCATAAGCATTAAGCAAGCAATTCTGAACTTATCAAAAAAACTGCTGTTGAACTTTTATTGTTAAGAGCTATACTTAATTTGATTGTGGCGATATGTAATGTTCTATAAATAAAAAACTCCTGACGTTATAAACAGTAATGTGATAAATTTTCAAATATTATACAATGCATCATGTATTGTTATATAATAACATTGAATTCTGTTCTGTATTAAATCATTTTACAATTTGAATTGCAGAATAAAATTACTTTCAAATTCTAAGACACTTGTTTTAGAACTAAGTCGATAGTTAGCATAAGCATGTTAAAACGAGTTTCTAACAACTTCCAAAACTACTTCAGCTGTATGAAAATAGTTTTGTGTAACAAAAATACTTAATAAAACGTGCAGGATTTAGTGAGAAAAAATTGATTTTGATATATTTTTATACTTGCTAATTTTAGAAGTCGTAAAAATGTGTCAACGCGATTGTTTGGTTTTATTTTTTACAACGTTAATTTTATTTTAAATCGTATTTTTTTAGATAACTGTTAAAGAAACTATTTAAAACATAGTTCTTATAAAATGCATGTGTATTGTGTATGCATGGAAATAACAAAAGGTTCCTATGGGAGACGAAAACTAAAACAGCGAATAAGTAGAAACTATTAAAATCTATCTCCTTTTAAAATCAAATTTTGGGGACATGTTCCTTAAAATATTAAGAAAATTAATTCGGAGTAACATTTAAAAAAATTAAAAATGCAATTATATAAAAAAAAAATTTTATTTCATTTTTATACAAAATTTGAATTTTTAAATTTCTTTTTTATTTTTTGCAACAGAACTTATAAATATTGCAAGGAACATTTCCTGAGAGTTTTAAGTAGCTATTAATAAATCGTAGGAGAATATAGATTTTTAGTAAAATAGTCTATTTTTTGCTGTTTTAGTTTGCGTCTCCCATAAGGAACCTATTGTTGCCTCAGACTTTGACCAGCTATGTCTTAAAAATTATTTTGAATTTTTAAAATCTGTAAAAAGCAACTAGTAGCTTAGTAAAAACTATAAAAATTAAGGTGAAATTGTAAAAAAAAAGTGTTTTATCTAACCTATGCCCTTAAGTTAATAATTGTACATTTTTGCACTACTTTGAACTTAAATACAAAATTTTATTATTTCTATTAAGTGCAAGATTATATATAAAGAGTTTATTTTCAAAAGTAAAAACATTACTTACAATCAAAAGGTTGGCTGTATTTTAAATCTATTACAACAGTTTAAAAAAATTAAAGCAGTATGCTAGAATTATTTTATAGTTTTAAAACTTAAAAAAAATGACTATAAGTCAAATCGCGCAAAGTTACATAATTATATATAAGTCTAAACTGAGATTTTGTTGTAGCAAAAACATTTTGTATTACCTTGTACCGATAAAACACTGTTAAATTTTTCCAAGCTTAATAGTAAAACTAGACAAAAGTGTAAGAAATTACTGTATTACAAATGCAAACCTTTTTAATAAAACGACCTATACAAGCACTTGATCTTTGTAAATATTAGCTAACAGATAAGGTTTTCATCATGTTTATGGCTGACTTCAATTTTTTTATACAGACTATTTAATTTAAAACAGTTAATCAAACTCACTAAAGTTAGTTTTAACAAAGGGGTCATCTTAAATAGTTTAATTAAAATGTGTTTTAAACATTTTATAAATAATGTAGTTAATAAACTATTTTTGAACTTATTACAGTAATGTAGATTTTAATTTTATTTTTATTCCTAGGTTATGTAACATACACAAATGAGTGAGATACTGTTATTTAAAATAAGTTATCAAAAGTTGCTAAGTAGAAAATAAGTATTTATAAGATATATAAAGCTATTAAAAAAAACTGAGTTTTTAAAGTTTAAAAGGTATTGTTTTTATACGAAAGTTTTACACAAACACCGGTAGACTGTAAAAACCTTTAATTAATGTTTTAGATTTCATAAACATTTTTTTTAGTTTTTGTTTAATCTTATTACCATTTGTTGTAACAACTTCTCTTTACATCTTACAATCATTCGCTTGTTCATTGAAATAAGGTTTTGTAGAATAATGCGACTTTTTTATTATTAACGTAGATACTTGTTTTTAAAACATTGAAATAACTAATTTGTTTTAAACATTAATATGTAACACGCTTTTGTTCCAAAATATAAGGTAACAGAAAATAGTGAATTATGTGTTAATAGTATAACATTTAAAGAAATTGTCATTAATTAATGTAAAACTATACACTGTACTTCAAGCCAGTTTATGTAACAATTAACAAAATCAGCACTGAAGTAACAGCATTATATCAATTGTAAGACTTAATACAAATAACAAACAAAAATTCAAAAGCATTTATTTTTAAGTAATAAGTAAATACTTTTACATGACACCTAGCTCCAATTTGATCGCAAAATTTTGAAATTTGTCCCTTTCTTAAAAAAAAATACTTACAAAAGTATTTTCAAGTGAAAACCAGTAATCAATTTAAAATTCGTTCTGTTTTATAACAAAAAGTACGATGTTTAAAATTATTAACATGATGATTAATTTTAACAGTTGTTAAAATAATATATTTAAAATTATAAAAAACCAATTAATTACAAAATTGAACTCAATAGCGTATATTATATGATTTTGTTTAATTTCTTTGTTTTATTTCGTAAAAGAACAAAAGCTTATTATTTTGTTTATCTTAACAAGAAACAAGTAAAGTTGTGGTTGATAGACAAAAAATAATCTCTTTGTAATTTTTTCTTTGTTTAAAAATGTTAGTAAAGTTTAATCTAACATTTAATAGTAACAAGGAAATATAAAATTCTAAATCCTTTCTAAGTATTATTGTGTTTTGTTCAAAGATTTTTGTCAATGTTTCCTTGTTAAAACAGTATATAAACCAACATGAAAATATAATTACTATTCATTCATATAAAAATGATAGATAGTTTATTTTCAATTATGAAAAAGTACGTTTACTTTTTCTAGTAATTAATTTACAAATCAGTGATATTACGTTTGATATTTTTGACAAAGTATAATAAAATTACCAACTTGTAGTAACAAAAATTACTAGTATGTACTATAGAATATATTTTACTAAGCCATATTTTTTATAAGTTTTAAATATTTATATTGTTTATTTCAGGGGCGTGTTTTGACTGGTTTCCTGTTTCCTATGAACTCCCTGATAAAAAAAAAAAAAGATTATTAAAATATCACTAAAAACGTTGTTTATTGACTTTGTTTTGGTTATTTGATAAACTTTGAATAATGAATGTTGAATTTATAACACTGAAATATTAAAAAGTTGCAGTAAAAAAAATGCTCGTTTTTACCCAGCTGAAATAGATTTTAAATAGAATTTTAATTGTGACGTCATAATAGGTAAAAGTTTTTAAGTAGCATTTTTTCTAGGAAACTTTTTACTAAGATGCTCTTTTTCCCATTATAAATTGTTACTTAGTGAAATAACTTTTGATTATTGTTTTTTAACTTATAACTACAATTTTACTTTTTAAATGTCCAATATAATCAGTAAAGTTTTATTTTACTTAGTTAATGGTATATAATAAAGTTATGTTGTTATACAATAATGTTGTGTTTGTACTTAAACATTAATATTTTTGTTTGTGTGTCAACCAGCTGGGCTTAAACGAAAAAAATTTCAATTGAGAGAGTTTTCAAAATCATCTTTAAACAACTACACCACCTGGCAATTCATTCTTTCAACATTTAATGGTATTTTAATATTTTTATTAAAGTTATTTTTTTTTTTATATTTGTTGGCCACAAAGTTGAATTTTGATTTTTAAATTTTAAATTTAAAGAGATTTCAAAAACATCATTAAAATCCTTGCACTATCAGGCAAAAATTTAAGAAAAACTTAAAAATATTTTAATTTAATTGTATAAGTTTAATTTTTTTTTATAGTGAAGTATAAATTTTTATAGACTAAATTATTTGAAAAAATTTTTTTACGGTAAATAGATATACAAATGTAAAAAGTTTAAATTCTAAACGAAAAAATTGTAAGAACTCCATCTATACTAACATTTAAAACAAAATTGAAACTCTCTTTATAAAAATTAATTCTAGTTTTAATTATTTTATAATATTGTTTCCTAATCAAAAGGTGAAATATTTATAGAGTAAGTTAGTTATGTCTGTATTATTTTTGTTTTAATAACAGATTTGAATTTTGATACACAATTTGTAAGTTCTTAACTTTTTTCTGGTTCTTTTTGTTTTGATTTATCTAAATCTAATACTATATAATAAATAAAAAATATAATATTTTTCTACGACTACTTATATGTTTTTTTGTATTTATGAGCAGAAAAAAAAAATTTAAACACAGAGTTTTTCGGCTAAATATTGCGTACTTAACTGGCAGTGCATACCTAAGAAATGCGTACTTAAGCGGCAATTTAAGAACAAAAAAAGTTGTGAACCCCCTTTGAAAAAAGTTTAGGCACGCCCCTGGTTTAGTTAAACTAGAAAAATTGATGCAACATCTCACTTTACAATCTTTTTTAAAAGATTAAAAAAAGGCAGTTTAAAAGTCTTAAAAAATTAAAAAACAATATCTTCATATGTAAAAAAGTTTAATTTTAATACAAAAAACAGTTGCAGTTTTGACATATTAAACATTTAAAATAAGATATTACTATGATGTTTAAAACCGGGAAATCTTCTACTTTGTTTTTTATTGGCTCAATTCTGGTTTTTCTTTTGGTTGTACAAAATTACGAAGTTGGAGCTAGAAGGTTTGTTTAATTACTAACATGTACATCACAATACTTAAGCATAAAACTAAAAAACCATGTTTCTAAAATTTATATAAATCGTACAAGATCTGAAGTTTTTATAAAGTGTCTACCGATAAACCTTTAAAAAAATATTTTACTATGTTATAATGTTTTTTTTTAATTGAAAATTTTAAACGTATGTCAAAAACTATCTCTGTAAATTTAAAAAATAAAGTAAAAACAGTATCAAAATAGTCAATAGAGCTATATGTTATTAGTTTTTTTTAGTTGTTTACCAACCACAAAACAATTAATATGATTCGTAGACTAACATTGAGAATGTTGAGAAACATGAGTGCTGATCAGTTACGCAATGTGAAATGTGAGGGTAGATTGTTAGACTATTGCAATTACATTGGATCATATTGCACTGCAGAAATATTAACCGTTCGCAGAAAAAGAGATACTGGTAACTTTGGTTTGTTATGTGTAAAAATGATAGAAACGTCAGGTTTACTTTAAGGTACCTTGACTAAGAAAATGTATATATTTTTATTAAACGATAAAAAAGCGCTTAAAAATTTTGCTCCAACGACATGGTGAACAGAAAAAAAATTTGGTTATCGAATCGTACACCACACTTTTTTAAACTTCCGGGTGAGCTAGAATAGAATGAATTTTTTTTTAATCCTTAAATAATAAAACAATGAATATAATTAAAGAGAAAAAAAAAAGTATGGTTTATTTAACAAAACGTTTTAAACCTTGAAAGTAAAAATAAAAACAATAACATTTTTTGTGAAATAAAATAAATTGAAACATATTTATTAAAAATCTTAAGAACATGTTTTTATAACTAGTTTAAAGTTCAAAAAAAACACTACATTTATTTAACAACAATGTAATGTTTTAGTTGGCAAAAAGAAAAACAGAATTTGCAAAATATGCAGAGAAGTTTGTTACAACAAAGATTATTGGTTCTGAGCAAGTTGAAAACAACTTCTGTTATGACTGAAGCATCAACTATTAAAATGTTGTTTAAAAAATACTTTGATCAGTAGCTATATTGTTTTATTTACATATAAATATAAGTGACTTTGTATTTTTTTGTAAAATAAATTGTAAATGTTGACCACTTGTTACCAAATATACTTTTTTGTTTATGTTCATACTTTGCTTGTAAGTAAAATAATTTGCACATTCAGATAACAACTATATCAAAATACTTATCTGTTTTTAATTTACTATTAAGCTGTAAAACTAATATTTTTTTTAATGGTTTCTGTAAATTAAACTAATTCAAAAAGTTGTTGTAATGTTTTGTAATTAAACTATTTAGTTACTCTGAAAAAATGTTTAATACTCTTTTTTAAACTAAAAATTTTCTTTTTGCCTGTTCGTGGTAATACAAAAATATTTACATTCCATAACAAAAAGTGTTTTCACTAAATACTGTTAAAAAAAAAAGTTGAAACAACTTCCAAGTAAATACTTTTCATTAATTATATAAAGAAATACTCTATTCTTTAGTTTTACTACTTAAATCCGGCAAAAAATATCTTTTTGAATAAAAAACTCAACTACGACTAAAAATAAGATAGTTTAGCTACAGAAACTTATTATGCGTAGTTTACTTTTGTTTCTATACTTGAGCTAACAATTGGTTTGCTGTTTAATTTTTTTCCGTAACAAAGTACTATTTGTGTTAGATTAAAATAATTTTAAGCAAATTTAGTACCTCAGTTTTAGTTTAAATAACATTTGTAACTAACGTAAATAATTTCATATGCTTTTTAATAGTAAAAATAAGGGTATTAGGATTAAGCTTTATAACTATTATATGTACAGTAACCTCTCGCATCTTTACGCACTCGTGACGTTACGCACTCTCGTTTAGTTACGCATCTTAGAGTTCTAAAGAAGTATAAATTTTTTTTTTTTAATATTGCACAAATAGGTTTATGGTATTTTTTTAATTAAAAATATGTTTTCGAGTTTTAACTCACCTCTCCATATATTTAGACTTAGTAAACTTATGTTCTTTAACTAATTGATAAACATTTAGTTATATCTCAGTATATCAGAAATTTTGTTAACAATAAAAAATTAAATTAAAATTCTGAAAGAAATATTACTGTGTTAAATAATGAAACACAAATAAATAACACAGCACTGTTGCCCTATGTACGAATAAAAATTTAAAAAAGAAATCTAATAGAACTTCCTAGCAAAAAGTAGCACTGATACTTAATAAATATAGAGCTTACACTTAACACAAATCTCAATTGTTTTTTTAGTAAACATACCATTAATTATCATTTGAGTTTTTTTTTTCGTTTAAGTTCTTTTGTAACACTTGCTTTGCACAGCAAGCGTTGAAATTCTTCGCACGTTGCCTTCAAATCTTCGTAATGTATAAAATATATTGTGTGAAGTACCAAATAAGTCACATATAAATAAAGATAAAGATAAATTATATTTATTATTAAAATTAATAAATTTTTATTACATATATAATTGTTTTATATGAATAAAAATCCTTTTTTTTAATATATTTATAGTTTTATCTTTTGTTTTCATAGTTATAAATAAAGTTAATAAACTGTTAAAAGTGGGAAAGTCCTCAGTATACTTTTAACTAGAAGCATTATCAAAAAACATCTATTATAGTGAGTATAATTGGTACCTCTCGTATCTTTACGATCTCTCGTATCTTTACGCACTTTTTCTGTGGACACAATGTGCGTAAATAAGCGAAAGGTTACTGTAAATAAAAATAATAAATATATTCATATATATATATATATAAGTGTTATTAAACTTTACTTATAATGTAACTAACATAAAATTAATTTTTAGTTACCGGTCTTAAATTGTTATACTAAAACTTAACTATAGCAAAATAATGACTTAAGTTACTCATAAAAAAACATCAATGTTCTACTAACTTTTAAAAATGTAAGGTAACAGATAAAGGTGGTTGTAACTACAACTACTTTTTCATTGTATACATATTTAAATGCTTAATTTAATACTTGCTAATAAATCTACTAAACTAAATGTTGTAGATATTCTTATTAATATTTGGTGTAGCTATGCAAAACTATTTAATATCTATTTTTTCAATATAACTATAGTAGCTACATGGTGAACTCTAAATAAATTCAAAACAGAACATCATCTTACGTTTGTGTAAAACTAATTTGAAAATCACTGTTATTAGCATTATACTAGTGTAGAACTAAGTAAAAATTAATATGTTCATACTTTTTTGTAAGAAAATGTTTATGATCGTATTCTTCTAAAAAACATATTTTCAGTTAGTAAAGTTTTTTGTTAAAAAACACTTTAAATTAATGTTAAAAAATACTAATATTTTGAAAAGTACTACTTCATTTATGAACAAAAAACACATTAGTATTTGTATCCCATTGTTTTTTATACAATTCTTACAAATATTTTATTCACGCTACATGCGAAGTTTTCAACTTAATGGTAAACCAAATATCTTACTCTAGTTTTAAAAAGACATTTCAAAATTTGTTGAATAACTGTATAACTTGTTTAACAAACGATTTCAACATTTAAGATTTTAATGATTTTTGATGTTATTAAGTACTTATGAAAAGAATTAAAAGGCAAAGTTTTAAAGAACATTTTCTAAACAAAACTTTAAAGTTAACATGACATAGTTTTAGATATGTGTTTTACTTAAATTATATTATTATTCTTAGAATTATTATTACTACAGTTCTATAGGTTTACTGTCGTTTCTAACTCGCTATCATTTCTAACACGATCTTTTCTAACCCAATCACTTCTAACCCGATCATTACTAACCCGATCACATCTAACCCGATCACTTCTAACCCGATCACTTCTAATCCAATTCTTTCTAACTTGATTACTTATTACCCGATCACTTCTAACCCGATCATTTCTAACCCGGTTATTTCTAACCCAATCACTTCTAACCCGATCACTTCTAACCCGATTTAACCCAGTCATCTCTAACCCGATTAATTCTAACCCGATCATTTCTAACCCGATCTAACCTGACAATTATAACCTGATCAGTATAAATATGTTTGTTTACTATTTTATTCAAATAAGAGTTTGTTTCAAAAACAAATTAGTATCAACGCAGTTGTTTTTTTTTTAACGAAATTTAGTTGCTTTTGTTAAAAGTTAAACTTAATGTTCAGAAAGCTGTTGTTAAAATTTAATTTCTGTTATTTATTGCTATTGGAAGTTTGTTATCCTACGCTAGACCCCTACATCAAAATCCGGGCCACTTAAACTGAATGACACTTAAGAAAGAGACGAAAATTTATATTTCTAAAATCTAAAAATATAGTTTTATCTGTTATTTATAGATTAACAGCAAAAGAAATCAACACTTTAGTACAATACTAATTGACTTTTTTAAAATTAGAAGGAGAAGGTTTTTAACAAATTTGGTTTCAACTACATAATAAGCAAGTTTAACATCAATTCTTTCATCGATCAGTGAATTTCAATAAAACCAAACCCAACTGCATAATCTTTCAATTTAGAATTGACTTCCGATTTCTCTTAAAAATTCACCAACACATATTTGAGACGATTTAGAAAATTATTTCAATGATTTTAGTGCATCATTCAGCAAAATAGTCTGAATCACGCACTTCTTCATTAAAATAAGGTTCATGGCTACTTTTATATAATTCATTTTGAACATACTAGAATATCAGAATTCAAACAAACTACAAACTTTCATGAATAAAATTTGTTCTTGTTCAAACATTAACCGGATCTACACATCATAACTTTTAGAGTTAGGTTTTGTAAATTTGTGCAACCGTTTGGTATTTCATTGTTTTTTTTATCAATTATTTTTGTCGCTTTGCTAAAGAATAATCGATACAATTAAAATAAACATTATTGGGGTTAAGGTAAAACCAAATGTAAAAATAAATCAAAAATTTAAGTGCATTGACTAACGAATAAATTTTAATTTTAAAGTCCAAAGCACATTAAGAATACAGGACAAGTAAATGTCTACCGAAAATATTGAAAAACGGTTTATTTCTTACAGGTGAAAGGCAATGCTATTACAATAAAACTATAGAATGAACCAAATTTTAAATAATAATTCAATGGTCTATTTGTTTAAAAACTTTTTAAATTACTGATAGTTTCTAGTATAAAGTATCTTATCTTAATGAAGTAAACTTAAATCATAGTTGTTTAATTTTTTTCAAAAATTAGTTTTGTTTGAAAACTAATTCCATATTTAAACTAAAAGATAATTATGACTGCATGAGTTTTTCGATTTATTTTCGTGGTACTTAATTATTTTAATAAGGTTAGAAAATGGATTATTAACTAATTTTAATTAATTAGTTTTAAAAAGCATTAGGAAAACTATAAGTCTTTTGAGTTCTAAAGATTAAGTATTAAGTTTTGTTAATCTTCAATGTTAGAAATATGATGAGTATTGCAGCCACTTCGGACTTTTTCTTTGAAGAGATTCTATATGGTTAATATGTATTTTTTAAGTATGGAGACTAGATTGGCAAGTTGCATTCAAATTTAGGGCAAATTTATATGAAATACAACTTTTTAAGAATACTAATATCAGTATATAAGAAACTTGAAATAGCACAGTTAATAAAATTTAGTAATCTTAGTTAGTATGGTGGTTTAATTTAGAATTATCATTATTAAATTTTAAGTTCTTAAAACGAAAGTGTTCACTGTTTAATAAGTCAAAAGCAGAGGTAGGTGTTTTTTAATATTTAAAACCAGTCATTTACTAGAACTTTTTTTTTTCTTTTAGCCGGTGGTTAACTATATTTAGAGATTAAATAAGATATATTATGTGATATACTTTTCTATAAAAGTTAAGTGTCAAAAACTTATAAATTTGCTTTTTTTTTCTTTTAAAATATGATGTATATAGAGCAAAAAAAAAATTATATTTATCTTTAAAAGTTTTTAATATTTAAAATTGCAAAAACAGCTTCTCACGATCAATAGTAAAAAATTCTTTAAAAAATTTCTTGATATCTTTTAAAAGTTATATGTTTCACAGGTTTCCAAAAAAACAAACACTTAAGATTAATTATCGAATAATAAGTAATTTGATTAATTTATATAATTTCAAAACTTATAATAAAATTTGTTTGTATTGTGAAACTGTAATATAGGTTTAAGTTTCTAATAAAGAAAAAACTCATGACATTTATAGAAATTTAGAGGTGCAAAAAAACACCGAGAATAAAGTCAATAGAATTCAAGCTGGCTTTACTGTAATGAATACAAAGTAAATATGTTGCTTGTGATAGTCGTTTGAAAAAATTGTTGATTAAAGGAAACAACGAACGTGATGGAATTTTTATAAACTTTTGCTTTAAGCTATACTTAATTTAACTATAATTAATTTATTACTCTATTTCAAAATGTCTTTTCAGTACTTATTTCGTTTTTACCTACGTTTTTTCAACTGTTCATCATAAAGTAGACTTTGAAGAAATTTTTGTCGACTAAAATACTAATTTAAGTCGTAATTGAAACATTTTGTATATTATAAAGATTTAAGTAAAAGTTTTAAAGATGATTACCTGGGAACGATTTGATTAACCTCTGACTTGTTATACAAATAAACATATCTGTTTAATTATTGGTGACAATTTTTGTTCTAGGACTAAGTAGAAATTTATTAATGACGTGAAATCAAGACGGTCAATCGACGTAACATACTTTTGCGGTTTGTTATATAAAATAACTGTTTTAATATCTAGGTTATACATAAAAATCATGCTTTTTCACTTAATATAACAAAAATATTTAATTTCCCTTAGTGTTTGTTTGAATTCAATTATCTTATTAGGTCTTTGAAAGTTGTATAGCAATTTGTTATAGTTATAAAAATGAAACTTAAAACAAACCTACTATAAAACGTCAAAACATTAGTCAGCAAAAATACAACATTTACAACAGACATACAATGTAGTTTTTAGACGGTATTATAAAGGTTTTTGTAATTGAATATTACAACTGTAAAGGTTTACTTTTTAAAAAAATTTTAGATTAAAATTGTTATAAGATCTAACTTAAGTATAGTTATAAATGCTTACTTTAAAATCCAAAAAAGGATATTTCAAAATATTGCAAAGTAAACCATTTAGTAAATTGTATATGAGTAACGAAAAACGTCCATTAAAGAAGAATGATAGAACAAAAAAATATGAAATAATGAAAAAATACTGAAACTATGTGTAGGGTGAAATATCAAAAAATGAGGTAGTAAAAATAAATTAAACTTATGTTAAGTTAATACTAAAATTAATATTTATACTAACAATGTTTTTTACGTTACACAATAAAATAATAATCTTTTAAAGAAACTAAAAATACAAAATAACAAATATTTTATTAACTTTATTAAGACTAGTTTGTTTTAGCATAAAATCCAGTTTAAAAAGGTTTACAAGTAGAATTGGTTAGAAACAATCGGGTTTAAAGTGATCGGGTTAGATCGTTAATTTTACTACTTAACTACTAAATGCGTTGTAAGTCTCGTTCGCGAACATTTGAACAAACAATTTTTATAGTAAACAAGTATAGCAGACTATAAAATTTTGAAGTAAACAGCTTTGATATAGTATTGCATGTTATTTATATAATATTCTTGTTGTTTAGAAAACTATTTTAATATAACTTCATCTACAAAAACTTTAGACTGTACAAATGTTATTTTTTACAAACACTATAATGTAGAAGTTTTTCAGTCATTAAACATTATTAATATAGTTTTAGTAGATAAAGTACTTTGTAGAAATTAGAGCAAAAATATTTTATCTATTTAATTCTTAGTACTAAGTTTGTACTATGTCTGTTTATTTCAGTAATGTGTTTAACAACTTTAATATTTTAAATTTTGTAGTAAAAAAATAACTTCAGCAGGGTTCGGCAAACGAAATTATATAAGTATTATTCGATAAGTATTGATTTAAAATTTTGTTTTAATATTGCTAAGAACACGTGCTAGATAAAATTTAAATCAAATAAATGATTTTTAGGTTAAAAATATTTTTAAATGTTAATAATTTTTCAATTCGTTTGTTAAAACTAAAACTGAATGAAACAGAAAGTAAAGTTTTGGAACTAAAAGTGATGACCTCAAACATATTTTAGAAAATTTCACTACTGTATATTAAGACATTTTTACAGTTAAAAAAAAATTTCTCAACATATTAACTAATATTATTTGCTTTATTAAGTTTAAAACTAACATTTTACGTAATGAAATCTTGTTTACTTTTTTTTTGAACAAGCTGTGTTAGAACTGTTTTATTAATGGCTGAAGTTTTACAAAAATAAGTATTCATTTTATTATAAGTTTGCAGCAGTTATCTTTTGTTTATTAGTAAAATATTTAACCTTTTTAATCATAGTAAATTAAAAAGTAGGACAAAGTAGAAAATCATATTGATCATCAAAATATTTATCTAAAGTTTCTTTAAAAACACTGTTTTAAGCGTTAAGTAGTTTAAATCTACAGAAAACATAAATGTAAAAATATATATTAAATAAAAAATAATACATTTATTATATTTGTTATATAAGGACTTTTTATATAAATAGTTCAATTTCATAGAGTAAAATCTAACTCAAAAATTAATGTTAAAAAAACTAATATTTATCTCGAGTATGCCCGATAAAGCGTGAAATATATCATTTTTGTGACGTCATTAATAGTTCAAAACTTTTCTTAAGGTTTTAGTTCATATATAAACAAACTACAAAATAGTACTCATAGTTTAATACAAAATATAATGATATCTACTAATATTTTCACCACGTTTAATGCGTGGTTAAAAAACAAAGCTTAAAGGCTGATTAGTTTCGTTTACTTAGAATAGAGGTGGGCAACGTACGGCCCGCGGGCCGGATCCGGCCCGCGAAGTGAAAACGACCGGCCCCCAAACCTTTTTTTAGTTTAAATGGAATCCGGCCCGCGGACAAAATTGATCCGGCCCGCGAGTAGATGATCCGGCCCGCTAAGCATTTTTAAAGTTTATATGAAATCCGGCGAACCAATGTAAATATTACAAAATTTGTAAAAAACTTTTTTAGAATTATTTTAATAAAACAAAAATGTAAGACTTTGACCCTGAAAACGTTTGTAAAATTGGCCTTTTATTTTTGTGGTGATAAAAACACTCTTTTGTTAAAGTATCTTTTTTCTGTTTCGAGTCGGTTGAAGTAATCCTTTCTCAAATTACCCAAAAACAATTGATTGCTGAACTAATGTAGATGAACTTACCTACCATAACGACTTTCATAAAGAATGGACGAGTTAAAAATTGCTGTGTTTCCCAGACGTGTAGTGAGTTGTTTTTATACTTGTTTAGAAAAGTAAAAAAAAAATTATGAGTTTTTGATTATTTGTATGGTTAAGTTTAGTGATGACCAATTGATGACAATAGTTTTACTTGACAATGAGTTTGGTCGTCGTTTTGCAGACTTTCAACAACTAATAGAATAATTTGATATTGTGTCATCATAGTTGACGTTTGACACCGAAAATGCACCTAGTAATATACAGTTAGAACTGCTAAACTTCAATGTGACAGTACACTAAAAATAATTCAAACTTCAAAAATTTGGCAGATTTTACGCCCTACTTAACAAGTCAAAGTTTGTTAATTTAAAAAAGATGGCAATGAAGTTACTTGTTCTGTTTGGGTCTACATATATTTGCTGATATATTTGTCTACATATATTTGTCTACATATAAGGAACATTCTCAACCATGTATATAAACAAAAGTTAGCTTTGTTCAAATATTACTGATACCAACCTGCAGTCATTACTGAGAATATATACTTCGAATATACTTCCAGATTTTAAACAACTTGTTAAAAACTTTGATGATCCACAAATTTCTCATTGATATCTTTTTAGTGTAACTAATTTTGCTAAACTTTTTAACCTTACATTTAAAATATAATATGACAGTTTTAAATGTTAGTTTTTCGTTTAGTACTATTTTCGTTAGTGAAACTGATCTTAATCTAAAAGTCTATTAAATTAATATGGTTATCATGCTTAATTATTAATTAATCTCTTTTTTTATTTTAGCATTTCGTTATTTTATGTTATACTTTTATATAAGTATTTTAGATGAATTGTCTGACAATATTATTTTTAGAGTACAGAACTTAGTTAATTTTCGTAAGGTGATCATTACTGTTTGATATTTTGAAAGTAAAATTACTAGAATTTTAAGCCAAAGTAGTTTTTTATCTAGGCTTAACTGTTTTCTAAATATGTTGATATGAAAATTTAAATCAAACATATAATTTTCGTTGCTTTTAGTAGATTTTATGATAGATTTTTATGTATTATTGAACGTGCCAAAGTTTGTCAACTTCATAATATGACCATGAAACTAGTTGTTTCGTTCGAGACTTCATAAATTTAAAACAAACATTTCCGATCATAAACATTAACAAGGATAAGCTAATTTTAAACCTAATCGGTATTTCAGTGCACTTGCAGATTTTCCCAAACCGTCATGCAACTAGATTTAAACAACTGTAATATGTGATCAATCTTAAGTGTTTCATCGAGATCTTTTAATTTTATTTTTTCGCTTTTTATGGTAAAACTGTTTATTATATCAGAATTATTTGTTGTTTGGTTTTATTTAAACGTGCAAAAATATGTAATGAATCTTTATTAGTTTGTTCAAATTAAAAGTTAGTAGTTTAATTTTGTAATGTTAGTTAAGTTCTGAAAATTATTATTAATGAAAACTCCAGCAAAGGATTGCCGAAATTAGATAATTTCGGATAGTTAACAATTTTTTTATGTTTTAGCTTGAAATATTAGGCTCGAGTATTTTTTAGTTAGTAAGTTATTGTTTTTATAAAACTAACTAGTATTAATTCGGTTCAAATTTATAATAAATATAGAGTTATGAATACTTCATAAAAATTAACACAACATTTTGTACTTGAGAACCTTAGTAATTAAAATATTGATTCAAAATTCTGAAATACCTGATCAATTAGCATCCAACCGGATCGAAATCTTTTTAAAATTAGCTTCCATTCGGAACCGGATCATTGTTTAAAATTAGTATTTAGCCGGATCAGGATAATATTTTCAAATTAGGATCCGGACCTAAAAAAGGATCCAGCTGAGTCCGGTAGATCACTAACTCGAAATGCTCCGGCCCGCTGAGGACATTTCTTTTTGGATCCGGCCCGTCAACTATTTACGTTGCCCACCCCTAACTTAGAACAAAGAATTAATGCTTTATGAAAAGTAAAAATAAAAAGTAAACGATACCATAAAGATAATGAAATTTGAAGCTATGTCAATTAACACACCTAATTTCATTGTTTAATACATTTTAATATTTTTTTTTATTAGTCGCTGTGAAACAAAGGTTTATTGGTTCTTAAATGGCAATCGATTAAAATTCTAAAACCTATCGAGGTTAAAAGTTTTACTTATAGTCACTTTTTTTTAGTTTTAATGACATTTTTACTTTTATTCAGTTTTAGTTTTAGTTAAGCCTATAAGTTTTTTAAATTTTAGTTTTAGTTACACTAATATTTTATTATGTTTTAGTTACAACGCCCTAGATAAAAATAATTAACATTTTAGTACAAAATTAACCTTGAATAAAATATTTATGTCTAATTTAACGTACTCTCCATCATTCTCTTACTTTTTTTATAATCCATCACTTAAAGGTTTTCATTATCACTTATCATTTTAAAATAGAACCATAGAAAACAAAAGTAGGTCTATTTTTGGGCCTTTTTTGAAATCAGCCCACATATTTTGTTAGTTTACAAAAATGTAATTATTTTCTTTATAAAACTTGAGTAGGTTATAATAGTTCTTTACTATTAGTTCTTTTTAAATTTACAAACTTTTACTAAATACTTTTTGAAACCTCTTAAAACTTGGGAAACATTTGTAAAACTAGGCAGTACAGTTATCTGAAAAACTTTGAAACGTTTTTACAAGTACTCTTGGTGACTTAAAAATACTATTCTGAAAAGAGTTAATTAAAGAGCAGTAATACAATTGTATATCATAAATATGATATTAAAATAAACTACAACAGAAAAATATATAGAGCATACTATTTATGAAGTACGCACTTGCGTAAGTTAAGCACTAAATTTCTAAAATTATTTAATTTATACTAGTTTAACTAGAAGAGCAGTTATATAATTCTAATTAAATAATGATTATTGTAACTATAACATAATTATTTTTGAACATATCAAGAACTTCCAAAATAGAGTGAAATAGACTGTAATTCAGTTTGTTATGACAGCGCCCTTGAAGTATTAGGCTGTATTAGCAATAGAAGAAGCCAAAAAATATATAGTGAAATTGACATGTCTGACGAAATATAATTTTTTAAGCAAATGTAGTTTAATTTTATTTCTAATTAAATTTTTCGATACAACCTGAAATAATATGAGCCGTAAGTATGTTAAATGAGTTAAGTTCCAAGAAGTATTGTTTTAAATTTTTATTTATTGTTAGTTTAAACATTTAAATTATTTAAAATTTAAAATTTAATGTTTACTTTTGAATTATTATCATAATAAAATAAGTTTTGCTGAATGATAAGTTTTACAAAATGTTAGCACTTTTCCTTGTAAAAAATTAATCATAACTGTTATACCACTGCGGTGCACTACAACAGCTGCGTTATTTTTGAGTCTAAATTCTTATGAAGTTCATGAATTTGAAAAAAAAAAAAGATTCTTATTGAGTTTTTCATCAAAGCCGGTACAAAATGATCTCTATGTACAGGAACCTGGCTATGTGTATTTGGTATTCAAAAACTTGTTTAAATTTTCGAATACTACATAAGCATAGTTTAAAAACAAACAAAATAAGCAAGGAAACTAAGTATTTAAAGTATAAAGATAATACTATTTTTTCTTCTTTTCTTTTTATTTTAGCTGGTACACATGCACCAGTGTCCCTCCCCATCCTACACCCCTGGTTATAACAATAGTATTTTGAGCGTTATATGAAAATGAAAGAACGAAAATACTAAATATAATCTATATTTAAAATATTCTTTTTTAATTTAACTGATATTTTGCAGTATAACAACTTTTTATAAATTTCTCCACTAATATTGAATTAAAGTATTAAAGTTACTAGCTTAGGTATAAAAAAAAAGTTATCATTAGCTGTATTTTATTATATAAGTTTTGATTTAAAATAATTTTGTTTATTTAAGCTAAGAACATGTGCTCGATAATATCTAAATCAGAGAGCTTACTTATAGGTTAAATCTATTTTTGAGTTTTAAAATTTTTCCATTGATTGTTAAACGTCCATTAATAAACATAAGAACTCATTGAGTTTCTATATTTCCTTATTTCATTAAATTTAAAAAATCAAGTCTTATTTTAATTAAATTGATAAAATTATTTTACCTATTGCAGACTAAAGTACTGTAGTCAGTTGCAAAAATTTTAAAATCTATTTTTCATAATATGTATCTTATTAAATTATTAATAATCATAACCTGATTATTAATGAATTTTATTTATAGGATTATTAATGTTTGTTCCTTCACAATAGCAGAAATAATAAATAATGAAAGATTTTCTGTAACATAATTTCTGAATAAAAGTTAAAATACAGTGATTTACATCAGTCAAGAATTTAGTTGTAATTTTCCGCATTAAACAAAATAATGTAGATAAATAAATAACTTTATTGTAAATTAACTAAAATAGTTAAGCATTTTAAATTACTTAATATTTGTAACTACTTGGTTATTTGAATAAGAAATAAATCAAAATATACTATTTTTTATCTGAAGGCTCTTAATAAAGTCAGTTGTATCTAGAAGAGCTATTAGTAAGAGATTAGAATTAGTTAGCATTTAGGGTAGATTGTTGTTTTTACTTCAAATATAGTTTAAGTTTTAAATAAAATTTGTGATCTTAATTATTAAAAATTTTGTATTAAGTTTGTTAAGTATATTAAGGTTACTAAAGGGGAATTTAATTAATATTACTGTTTAGTATTATTTAAAAAAAAAAACTTTCTACAAATTTGTTTTTATGTTTAAGATTTGACACTGAAGAAATTTGTCAAAAGTTATTATAAAGTATATGGTAAAATTTTTGCTTTCTTATAGCTCAGAATCTAAATAGTATAGCCTTTTTATAGTAATTATGTGCTTATTAAAGGTTGAACTTCAATATACTTAATAAAATAAAATAGGATAATGGTAGACTGCCTCTTTTGATTACAAAAACCAGACATGATTGAAAATTTGACTAAACCGAAATTGTAAAAACGGTTTAAACTACCAAAAAATTCAGTCTCAGTCTTTCACTATAGTCTTTATTTTATTGAATAAGAATTGAAAATGTTTGTTTTTTAATAAACAAAAGATCTTTTCGAATGTATGTGAAATACTGAGACTGATTTTTTTGATGGTTCTTACTTTTTTTTAATATTGTTTATTCAATATACTTTATACTTTGAATTTTACTTTAACGCAGGCTAACAAAAATATCGTTTTAGCATTAAATAGTGTAAATTTTGTTCAGATGTAATAAAGTTTTTACTAATACAGTCAAACAAATTTAAGATTTTAGTAGTTAGAACTCGTTAAGAAACAAAAATAACCTGAAAATGAACATTAGCTGTATACTATTAGCAATATCAGTTTTATCTAAATTAGGTTGAGGAACAATCTGTTGGTTAAAATAATTAAGGGTTGCTCTCTCCGATGGTTTTAAAATCTTTTTCATAATTTCAAATGTTAATGTTTGTATTTTAAGTATGTTAGAAAAATATAAATGTAAAGTAGATCAGTGTACAGTTGACAATTTTTATTTGAAATTCAATGTATTAAAACAATTTTATTATATTTTTTTTATAATAATTTTTTTCTACTTATACCAAATTCAAGTACTAAAATCTGTTGTAAAGACTAAAAAAGTTCATTTAAATCATCAGCTTTATTTTTGTAGTCTAATGCTTGTTAAAAATTTTGACTTATTATAAGTAAAATTCAATGCTATAAATATACAATAATGAATAAAACTTTTTTTTTATAAAAACTAATGAGGATAAAAAACTTACACTATTTTTATTTTTAGATAGTTTGAGTCAGTTCTTTTCTTGTTCTGAATTAAAAAGAGAGACAAAAGAAGATGAGAGAACATTTTTATCACTAGTGGGTGCTCTTATTTTCTTCTAGCCGAGGTTCGTAACTATAGAATATAATGAGAATATAAATTCTTATTAATAGACAATTGCAGCATCTAAAGGTAGATAGAAAGTAGTAAAGGACGTCCCAGCCAAGGTAGCTAAAGAAAAGTGCAGGTTTCATGTAAGGAAAGCTTTAGCATCAACGTGTACAAAGTACTCAAGCAAGTACACCCTGATACTGGAATCCTCAGCAAAGCAATGAACATCATAGATTATTTAGAGGTAGGAGCTGATATTAATGTAAAGCGGAATTGTGTTTATTTAGCAAAGATTTTCTTTACTTATTAAGTTTATGAATTTTTGTTGAATACTTTTATAATAGTTTTACACCTGTATTAAATTTAGGTACTAAAATCTTTTGTAAAGATAGAAAAAGTTCATTTTCATCATTAGTTCTATTTTATTTATTGTGCGTTGTTGGCATTTTTTTTAATCAATGTATTAGAAACAATTTTATTACATTTTTTTTAATAAGTTTATTCCCACCTATATAAAATTTTTGTACTAAAGTCTTTTGTAATAAATAAAAAAGTTCATTCTAATCATTAGCTTAAACTTAGTAGTCTAATACTTAATAAAATGTTTGCCCTATTTTAGGGTAAAATTCAATGCTATAAATATACAATAGTGAATGAAAATTTTTTTAATAACAATTAATGTGAAGAATAAAAAAATTATACTATTTTTATATAAAGATAACTTGTATTAGTTCTTTTCTGGTTTTGACTTAAAACGAGAGAAAAGTGAAGATGAGAGAAAATTTTTGTCACTAGTAGGCGCTCTTATTTTCTTCTAGCCGAGGTTCTTAACTATAGAAATATTGAGACACATCTTCAAAATCTTATTCATAGACATTAGCAGCATCTAAGGGTAACAAGAAAGTGTTAAAGGACGTCCCAGCTAAGGTAGCTAAAACAAAGTGCAGGTTTCATTGTAAGGAAAGCTTTAGCATCAACGTGTACAAAGTGCTCTAGCAACTACACCCTGATACTGGATTTCCAGCAAAGCTTTGAGCATCATAGAGTATTTAGAAGTAGAAGCTGAAGGTTTTTAAAATATTTAGAGCAGCACTGTGTGTAAAATTAGCAAAGATCTATTTTATTTAGTGAGTTAATGAATTTTTATTAAACATTTTTATAACTGTTTTTCATCTATATCAAATTTAGGTACTAAAATTTGTTGTCAAGATAGAAAAAAATCATTTTCATCATTAGCTTTATTTTATACAGTTTTTGATTTTAAAAAAAGTTGCCATTTTGTAATTAAACATATTAAAATAAATATTTAAAAAAAATGTTTAATTATAACTAAAGTAGTTTGAGCCATTTTTTAACGAGACAACATATTTTATCACTTGAGGGCGCTCTTATTTTTATTAGCTTAAGTTCGTAAATATTGAATATAATGAGACAAATCTTGCAAAACTAGTTCATTGACAATGGCAGCATCCAAAGGTAGCAAGAAAGTAGTTAAGGACGTCCCAGCTTAAGGTAGCTAAAACAAAGTGTAGGTCTCAT
Organism: Thalia democratica; assembly: GCF_965202585.1. Classification (NCBI taxonomy): domain Eukaryota; kingdom Metazoa; phylum Chordata; class Thaliacea; order Salpida; family Salpidae; genus Thalia; species Thalia democratica. Next base: position 23,869,889 of record NC_139171.1, read on the forward strand.
TGTAAGGAAAGCTTCAGTATCAACGTGTACAAATTTTTCAAGCAAGTACACCTTAATTACTTGATTTTCAAGCGAGGCCTTGACCATCATGAAGTCTTTTGTCAACGATATGTTCGAGCGCTTTGCCACCAAAGCTACACATTTGGCTCACTACAACAAGCGTATAACCATCAGCAGTCGCAAAAATTAAATCTGGTGTTCGTCTAAGAAAGCTGTGTGGTTTTTACCTTATTCAAAAATTCAAAACTTTAGGGTGTCAATTTTCCATCCAAAAATAGATTACTTTGATAAAAAAGGATAAATGAATTTTAAGTTAAATAACCATTGATATTTGCTGTAGGCAGTTGGCAATATCAATTATTTGTAGATGAGCTAGCAATAAGAACCTAATTTTAATTAACTATTAAGGTTAAATTTTTATTTACTTAAAGTCAAGCTAGACAGACTAAAATGTTTTTGCTCTTATGCATTTTCTTTTTTTTTATTCTTAAGTTTTTGTCAAACGACTAAAATCCTATGTTTTAACTGCTATTTAATTAAATTTTCTTCTATATCTTATTGTATTAAGTGTTTATTTGTATTGTAACTAGTTTAATATTTCAGATACTTAAACAAAACAAAATATGGAAAACGTTTTGAGACTAACCATTGGAAAGAATAACATTGATGAAGGTTTATTAAATGCACTTCTAATAAGCATGTGGCCAAAAGTCGAGAAAGTTCACATTACTCAAAAAGCCAGTTATGTGGTATTCTCAACTGTTGAAGAAGCAAAACAAATGCTGGATTCCAAATCAATGAATCTTGAAGGTTACTTGGTAAAAGTAGAGAAGCTAGATAGAAAGACAAGAAAAGATTTCAAAAGTTTAAGCAAGATTGCTTCAACTGAAAATAAATGTGACACGCTATCAAATGAACTTACCTGTTTACAAACGCAGATTGAAACAGAGACTGTTCCTGACAAAAGTCATCAACACAATAATAAAAAGAAACGTGCCTACTCATCGGTAAGCATTTATATGATACATTAAAGTATAACAAAGTAAGATAAATCATCATAAAATTGTTTGTAATCTTAATTCTTTACAGTTTTTTAAGTCTATTAGTCTATGACTTTGGATAAAATATTAAAAACAGACTAAAAACTTATAATATTATATTTAGCATTTAGTAACGCATAATACTGTCTTATATACAATAGAAATAGGAGTATAATTAACATTAATTTATCAAACTATTTATCTTTACAGATTTTACGAAACAATACTAAAACAATGACATCATCCAAAGTTAAGAATAGACGTATAAGTAAAAACTATACTCAGTTGTTTTCAAAATTAAAAACAAACAAGTATCTTGAAGAAATCGAAACATCAAAATGGTTGAAATATTTAAACAACTCAATGAAACAACATACTTGGCACCAAAATGTTATGCAAAGTTTTGTTAAAAAAGACCAATTTGCTTCGATTCAAATGAGTTGCAGTGATCTTTGGTCAATAGCAAACGAACAAAGCTACATAGAAGATCCTGTTTTAGACGCAGTCCTAAACGACAGTTTTAAGGATCACAAACAAATAGGGTTTATTGAAACAAGTGTTTTCAATGCAATTGAAAACCCTTTTTTCAGTGAAACGACTGTGACTCCTTTCAAAAATGATAAAGACGCGTACGTTGCCGTCAAGAACATAAACAACAATCACTGGATATTCGTTTTCCTTAATTTTTTAAACAAAACACTTTATGTTGTTGATCCAAGGCGGAGTGATGAGCAGATAGAAACAGCAAGAAAAGTTATGAAAGCTTTTAAACAAGTGCACCATAACGAAATCAATGCAAGTGAAACATCGAAATGGAACTTTATGAGCGATGAATGGAACTTTGGTTGTATACAGCACAATATTCAGAGAGATTGTGTCAACTGCGGTATTTATTGCATTGAATACGTTTTGAAAATTAAAAATGAATTTCCTGTTATACCTTCGTACTTACTAGTTAAAAGTAACTTTAATGATAAAAGGCAGTTTTATACCGCAATGTTACTAAAAGTTTCAAAACCAAAGCTTAAAGTCGATAATGAAACAATAAAAGAAGAAGAAAAAGAATTTATTGAACATCCTTATTATGTGAGTAAAAGTTTAGATGAAGACGGATCAGGATTGGTTATAACATTAAGAAGAAAAAAAAACTTGAAAAAAGAAAGTAGAATCTGAAAGAGATATTTTTTAACTGGTTTATTTTATTATGTTTTATGAAACTTAATTTTTACTCATTTTCGCTACAATAAACAAAACAGTTTACCAAAATAAACAATACTTGTTTTTTTATACTTGTATAGTTTTTTACAGTAAGACAAAGAATTGCACGACATAAAGTATTTTGTTTGGGTTTATAAACGGGTAGTCAAATGTTTTAGAAAAAAAAAAAGATTAAACTTAAAACTAGAGCTATAGCTTTACTTAATCTAGCTAACTTTTAAATGTACTAGATACCAGTAGCGACGCGGAGTAATTTTGATAGGGTCGCGGAAATACTATGCAATCAGGCAAATCCCCAAATAATTGTCTATAGCCTTGAGTGCTTCGGTTCTCGTACTCTGCACTTAATGACTTGCTTGTTGTGAAGGACTGTTTTATAAATTTCTAGCGTAGCCTGCTTATTTGATTGCTTCCCTACGCCTGCCTGCTAAGTCGCTACTTTTTTAGACTTCTAGCTGAAACTGTTTAATTTGCGTGTTGCTGCTGCTTAGCTATTAGTTTCACTCGCTCGATCGCTTCTGTTTGATTTTCTGTTTGAATTTAGTACATATTTTATATACAACAGCCGAAAACTAATTTTGAAATTCACATGGTGCTAAACTTTATTAAGAATTTTGCTGTTCATAAGCATTCTGTCATGTAAATTACAACACGTTTAAAATGCAGCTGACACAGACTGAGCTTTTATCAAACAATATGAAAATTTCAAATATAAAGTCAAAAATTTTAACAAAATAGTGTTTAGCAAGAAAATTAATGTTTGAGCTTTATAATAAAGTTATTCTAATTTAGCTTGACGAGGTATAGTGAAAGCAGGTCTCTATTTGAAGCAAAGTCCTTAAAAGGTTAAATTCAACGACTAAAACTTTCTAAAATTTTATTTAATTTTTTTTAAGTGTAGCAACAGCTCTAGCGTTCTGCGCCAGGCTTCTCCATTGATTTTTTAACTAATAAATTAAAAATACTTGATTATGCTTCGTAAATTAATAATACTTTTATTTTTTTTATGTTAAAAATTATCTAGAAATCCTTAGTCAAATAACTATGAATTTATTTTAGTTTATCAAAATTGTTACTTAAATAGTGACTTAATACTCATTTACTTTTTATACTGGTTCTAAATGTCAAACCTCACTTTTAAAAGGGAACGGGTCAGAAAAACAGGGCGTCGTTTTAGTACGGGGAGATTTTTTTGCACAAGTTTACTTAAGCACAAAGTGACACTTTAGCAAGAAGTAACATTTTAGCACACATTTATACTTTATAACAAAATGACACTTTATGTGGGAGTGACACTTTAGCACATAGTAAAACTTCAACATGGAGTGAAACTTTAGCACAAAGTGACACTTTAGCACGAACCGGCTTTCTTCCATAATGCATAAAATTTTTACCATTTTTTTTTTAAATCCTAAAACAAACTATGCAACATGTAGACTAAAAGTTAAAAAACTTTAATAATGTTACAAGTTAAAGCTAAAACTAGAAATTCATGTTTAATATACAGTACATCATTTTATTTAAAGCAAACCTCAACTTTTAAAGTATAAAATAAAAATAAATTTACAAATTCTGTTAACTCACTTTAAAATTTAAATAAACTTTAAAATTTTAGGCTTTAGTTCTAATAGTATTAAACTTTTTTAAATTTCAAAACATGATTTACTTTTATTTAAACGCCAAAATTATTTAGAAACTTTTCTGTCATAATGTTTAGTAAATATAATGTAAGCTGAAATTACATAAACAGCTGCTAGTGAATAATAACATTGAATAGTTAAAAGAGTAGAAAAATCAAAAAAAAAGATGGTAAAAAATATACTTGAATATTTTCTTTTATAATCAAAGTTAAGTTATTATTGTTTGTTATTGAATTAAATGTGATTCATTTTTAGGCTTAATAATTTTTCTAAATATCTAAGTATGTTCTTGAGACTAAAGAAATATTAAATTTATTAATTTAAGTATAAATGATGCTGTTAAATTAAACTTTTTGTTTTTATTTAGATTTTTTAAAACAAATAAACACTTAAAAGAGTTTTTAACATATGTACTTAAAAATCCTTAGATTTAATGCTTAGTAGCTTTAAAATTTAACATAATGATTATAGTTTCTAGTTAAATAGAAAAGATTGATTTAAAATGTTTTTACTTGTTTAAGTTAGTTTACAACTACAAAATACACATAAATATAAATACTTGTTGACTGTTTAAGTAAGTTTTTAAAAATGTTGATACCAACTACTATTACATAACAAAAAAGTATTTAACGTAGTGTGAAATTTTTGAATTGTATTTAAAATTATTTTATCATTAAGTTTCAAATCATTACAATTTGTTCATGTAAGTACAATTTATATAACAAAACACTTCTGGAAAGATAAGCTTTGAACTTAATGAACATATTTTCAGTGCACAATTTGCATACATTAACTTAAACTAGTAGAAATAATAAAATTGAAAGTTGTAGTTTTGTCACTAACAACATTATTACAAAGTAGTGTGGAGAAATTTATTTCTAATGTCAGACGAGTTCATGAGTTATGTATTTTTTTATTTACACGATCAATACGTTGAAATCATAAACTTTTTGACACTTTCATGGACACATAAATAAAAAGGTGATTTAAATTATTAAAGTTTTTTGCAAGAAGAGCATGTTTAACTTAAGTTTGGTTAAGTAGTTAATTGTAACTAAAAAAATTTAAACACATTTTTAAATAAAAAAATATATAAAGATTGAATCTTATTTCATACTATTGTTTAAAAATTCTATAAAACTCTTTGATAAAATTTATATAGTTTACAAAAAATTTTATCCTTAACTTTTTTATCTAATGCAGTGGTCGGCAAGGTGTACACTGGTGCACACTAGTGTACACGAAATTTTCTTTGGGTGCACGAAACTCATTTAGGGGTGCACGAAATTTTGAAATAACACAAAAACTTTTTTTAGTTTTACTGTTATATATATTTAGTTTAAGCGACATAGCTCACTTATTAAGTTAAATCTAGCACTAATGTTTAGTTTAGCTTTTAATTTATTCGCCATTTTACTCTCATGATATTTTGGCATTAAAAATCACAAATCATTCTGTATATAAACACTGAGGAAATTTAAAAAATAAAGTAAAAGTAGTATCAAAATAGTTATAGAGCTGCATGTTATTAATTTTGTATAGTTTTTTGTTAACCACGAAACAATTAATATGATCCAAAGAATAATAATGAGGGACATGAGTGTCGATCAAATGCGGAACATGAAATGCGAAGGAAGAATTTTAGAAATTTGCAATTACTTTAGATCAGGGGTCGGCAAACTGCGGCCCGCGGGCCAAATGCGGCCCGCGAAGAGTAAATCTGCGGCCCGCGAGCACGTTATTTTTTTGAATGGAATGCGGCCCGCGAAAGAAAGTTTTGCGGCCCGCGAGCTTGTAAATGTGGCCCGCGAGCATGTAAAAATATATTTTAAGTTAAACTTGTTTGATTACTTTAGTTTTAAGTTCGTGTTTAACATTTTAAAACTATTAAAACACATTACTGTTTTAGCTTAAAATGTGAAAAAGACAGGTTAGCATTTCACCAGGTTTTTTTTCTCAATTTCATAATAACATTCTTCTTACAACAGCAAATCATTTTCTCAAAAAAGAGTGTAAAAAAAGCTTTGAATTATTAAGATAGTTATATATTACCTATTTGGTAAAGATTAAATGCAAATGTTTTCCGTTTTGTACAAAAGTAATGCACAGTAATTAACTGAAATGTAATTTGGTTACAGTTTAGTTTTTTTTACACGTTTTTTATACTCAAGTTTTTACTACAGATGTTTTATTACTAAATTTTATATATTTGTGTGCAGAAAAACATTTAAAATAACATAATAATAATAATAAGAAGAAATAAGGTTAACTTTATTTTGGTTGTGACACCTTTGATTATTTAGAAGTTTTCTTTGTATTTTAAATTAATTCTTATGCACATTAATGAACAAACATGCTCATATTTTAAACCACTTTTTATTTAATACTTAACGAAATAAAATTTAGTTTATGCAAAATAATCTAACATTATTATTTTTACATGTAATATATAAATGTGTACAGACATATTAAAACAATATAAATGTCATAAACTAAAAAAATATTGCTAGGTATACTTTTTGATTTTTTAAACAATTTTTTTGACAACATAAGTTAATTTTCATGCGTTGCATACTACTATAAACAGTTGTTGTATTTTAAAACTACCTATTTAATACAAACTAGATTTAGAAATGGTAATTTTGTACATTTTAAATCAAAATAGTTCAAACTCGATCAAATAAACAAATAAAAATTGTCACACACTCAGACTATGACTATTTGAAGACTTCAAATCTCAGATCAATCATTTTTCAGTTTTTGGCTTGAATTGCTTTTTGTATGCTAAAATATCATGCTAGTTTTGATCACTCGGACTGACTATTTTGTTTTAAACAGTAGTTTATTAAATTTATGGTGTATATTTTGTGCAATTTACAGTGTTGGTTTAAATTGAAATACATTTTAAATTTTAAGTCCTGAAGCTGATGTAATTTGAATTATTATTTATATTAGTTGTATACATATAAACATTAACAATTAGTCTTGCCAAAAAATCCCGAAAAATCTTGGAATTTGACATTTTATACTTAAAAAATCTGTAAAAGTCTTGAATTTTAAACAATGTTTACATGTCAAGTAATGAAATTTTTGTTTGACACAAAAAATCTACAATATAAATATTTTTATTAATAAACAAACTTTAAGAAGCTTAACAGTATCATTTTGATATTGATTATTTGTTATTTAAGACAGTTTTTTTTTACATCTAATTTAGTTTTAATTCTAAAAGTAGAAGAAAATTTTGTACTTTCAAAAACTTTATATTGGTGCATTGCACTTTTGCTTTTGAAATAGATTTACCTAGTGTTGTGCTTTGTATTGAACTAAACCTATAAATTCTTCTAAAATGTCAAAATGAGTAAAACCACCTGTAATAAAAATTCTAAAATGAGCAATATCTTTTGTATTAGTTTTCACATCTTAACATATTGATTTAAGTCCTAATTTTGTTTATGCGGCTTGATAATCTTCAGACATTTCCTAAACACGACTTCTTTTTGATATAGAAGAAATAAACAAAAATATTTTACTAACCCCAAGACAAATTTTTAAACAAGTTTTCAACTTTTAAGGTATCTTTTGTAAATGATTACTTTTTTACTTTGTAGGACACTTATGCAAAATTTAATTTTCCCTTATGTGTCCAAATTTTGATAATTTAAAGAAATTAATGTTTTTCACTTGATATTATAGTTTTCGTTTAAAAAAAACAACAAATAAATATAGTAAAACTAATTCCCAAAAAATACTATTTTTCACAAACAAAATAAGTGCTAGTTAAAATGATTTATGTTTTTGATTTCTTGATTGAACTGGAAATAGCTTGTTTATGGGTGTGGCTAAGGGAAAATGAGAGAATCGAATGAGAGATCAAGTGATCTACAGTCCAAAGTCCAGGAAAATGAGAGAATCAAATGAGAGATCGCGTGATTTACGAAAATTCTATAAAAGAATCTGAAAACTATAAATACGCCCAATCAGAGCGTGAAGCAGGTCATTTACCTCGAAACAAGCACGAAGCGACACTCTGCTGCTCGCAAATTTGAGCGTTAGCCGCCATCTTGGAAAAACTAGCTAATTTTTGGAAAAACCTTCTCTTGGCGCTCTGAACATAAGTCGCCATCTTGGAAAAGCTAGATGACACCCGAGAAAACCTTCTTATTCAACAACGTCGACGGGGCGAACAACTCGATTTGAGTTGTTAACGTGCCATACTCATAAGCCTACGCATACTGTAGCAGACAACTTTTTTGGATCAATTTGAACACTGAATTCCACGATTGAGTCCTCAGCATTCAAGGAAACAAACTTGAACATTCATCTTATCGAGCAAGCCCACACAGACTGTGGCGTCAACCTTAGCTACACTTCTACGAACAAGTTGTTTCGTACTTTTAAATAATTCTGTCGTAATATTTTTACATATTTATATTATCGTATCTACTTACTATTGTACTTGTATTGTAATATTTATACATATTTATATCATCGTGCCTATTTATATTGTATTTTATCGCCACGCTCCGTTCACGGAAAGGAAACGAAAGAAGATCAAGCCACGTTCATCAAGATTCTGTAAACGAGACGGACCAACGTCGAGTGCCAGAAACTGAGCGACCGGAGACCAGTGACACGTCAAGGAAGGAATCCAGAGCACGTTTTCCTTCTAATTGTTAACTTTAAGTGTTTAGACTTATTGTGAGCTGTCATTGCGTTTATTTGTACATAATAAAACAATATTACTTAGTTTTATTATATTTAGTTATATAAATTATATAGTTATGTCCTTAAAACCCCTAAAAAAGGCATTAGTCTTGAAAGTGCCACGCACACCTTCGTGCACCGAAATGAGTTGTTCCGAGACTACTGCTAACCTGGAATCTGATGAGATTGTCGAGCCTGAGACCGAGGCAATTTCGAAGGAAATCAGTGAGGCTCCTAGTCTGGGTAACAATAACTTTATAATTTGCTCAACGGTTTTTTTGATCAGTCTGTAGTTACTGAAAATAATCATGTGCGTTATCAAAACTAACTCAAGCAATTTGTTTTTTGTTTTTTTTTGTTTCTCGCAATAACTCCAAACTAACGTATTATAGTTCTTATAGCTCGTCTTATAATTCACATATGCTCCTTTTAAATGCAATATTTTTATTGCAAATTAAAGAATTGCTATGATACTCAAAAAAAATAGGTTTTTCAAATTAATAAGTAGCTTAATAAATTTTTATATATTTGTTAAAAATGTTTAAAAACTCAATTGTCCATTCAAGCTGAATTATAATACTTTTTTCTATTTATATAATTAATTCACTGTTTATAAAACTCGGTATTTAATGATTTTGTGAACTTTATTTTAAAAAGGGTTCCAAAAAAAAAGGCTATTTTAAAAATATTTTTAAATTCAGCCTAGGTTAAGCTGTTTAAGAATTTTTTTTTTAAACTCAGGTGTATCTGAAACTTTTATTTCAAACTCTTTGCATAAATCTTCGAAATCTCAGAATATTTTTTATGACTGTAGTGTAGTTTACTAATTGTAATGTTTTTGTCTATTTACATATTGCGAATTTTTATAATAATAATACTTTAGTTTTGTATTTAAGCTTAATTAACAGAAAGTTTTTAGCTACTTTATTTTTTAATAAACTTTTAATATTATTTAGAAATTTTTGCTATTAAAGTGGCAACCGTGTATAAGACTAATTAATTACTAATAAGGTATTTTATTAAAATATTCCAGCATTAATAATGTTAAAAAATTTGACTTAGCTTATTTACAGTATACATAGATTTTAAATTTTTTTAATTTACTAATTACTGTATTTTCAAAAGTTATTTTCAATAGTCAACACTTTTTCAAAAATGAAAAGGTGGTTCATAATATAAAAAAGGTATAAAATGACTCATAAATATTTTTCAAGCTCTGTTTTTAAAGAGAGTTGGGTTGTTAGTAAAATAATATAAATATTTTATTATTTTCAACTTACTAAGTGTTTAAAAAAGTACATATTTTATAAAGACTTTAGTATATTAAACAATGTAAATTCTATTCCAATAGATATTTATATATTAAATTAACATTACATGTGTAGCTAAAAGTAATTTATAGCAATAAAGTGAATAAAATTAAAACTATCTCTAGTGTGCCAAAACTATAGTTAAAAGATTATTCAAGTATCACTAAAACTAAAACTGTGGCCCCCGAAGATTTTGAAAACTTGAAATTTGGCCCGCGAGCACCAACTGCCTGCCGACCCCTGCTTTAGATCATACAGTCAAGTAGATATATTAAGTGTTCGCAGAAAAAGAGATACTGGTAATTTTTGTTTGTTATGTTTAAAATAATTAAAACTTAAAGTATACTTTAGAAACCTTGACTAAAAAAATGTATGTATGTTTATTGAATGATAAAAAAGCGCGTAAAACGACCTGGTGTACTGAAAAACCTTTCGGCCATCGAGTCGTACACTACAATAAATAAAATTTAAGAGAAGAAAAGAAAATTATACTTATTTAACAAAACGTTTGAATCTTTAAAGTAAAAACAAATAAGATTTTTAGTGAAATAAAAAAAAGTTGGAACGTTTTTATTAAAAATTAAAAAAAATCGTTTTTATTACTAGTTTAAAATTTTAAAAAATAACACTTCATTATTTAACATCAATGTAATGTTTCAGTTGACAAAGAGAAAAACAGCAATTGCAAAATATGCAGGGAAGTTTGTTACAAAAAAGGTTATTAGATTGTAAACACATTTAAAACAATTTTTGTGATGACTGAAAGATCAACTAATAAAATGTTGTTTATAAATGTTTACTATTTGTTTTAAAATAATTTGATCAGTAGCTCTATTGTTTTATTTGCATCTAAGTATAATTGACTTTGTTTTTTTTTTTTTTGTAAAATAAACTGTAAATGGTTACCATTTGTTTCCAAATATAGTTATTTATTCACGTTCATAATTTGCTTATAAGAGAAATAATTTTTGCTTTCAGATGACAACTGTATCAAAATACTTTTCAATTTTTAATTCACTATTTAACTGTAAAACTAAAGTTTTTAACGTAGTTTCTGTAATTTAACTAATTTAAAAAGTTGTTGAAATGTTTTTTAATTAGACTATTTAGTTTATACTGAAAAAAGTTTAATACTCTGTTTTAAACTAAAACGTTTCTTTTTGCCTATTCGTAGTAAGACATCAACATTTACTTTCCATAACAAAAATCTTAACCACTAGATACTGTTACGAAATTATAAGATAAAAATGTTAAACAACATTTAAGTAAACACTTTTCATTTGTTGTATAAAGTAGTACATAATCTGTCGTTAAGTTTTACTAATTAAATCAGGCAAAAAAATATATTTTGATTAAAAAAACTCAACTACGACTGAAAATAAGATAATTTAGCTACACAGACTTATTATGAAAAGTTTAATTTTGTTTCTATACATGAGCTAACAATTTGTTTGCTGTTTAGTTTTTGTCTGTAACAAAGTACTATTTGTGTTAGATTAAAACAACTTTAAGCCAATTTGGTACCCCTGTTTGAGTTTGAATAATATTTGTAACTAACGTAATGAATTTCATATGCTTTTCAATAGTAAAAATAAGAGTATTAAGGATTAAGCTTTATAACTGTTATATGTAAATAAAAACATTCGTATATATATGAGTTATTAAACTTTACTTATAATGTAACTAACATATAAAAAATTTTTAGTTACCTGTCTTAAATTGTTATACTTTAACTTAGTTAAAGCAAAAAATGACTTAAGTTACTTATATAAAAACATTAATGTTTTACTAACTTTTAAAAACGTAAGGTAACAGATAAAGGTGGTTGTAACTACAACTACTTTTTTCATTGTATACATATTTAAAAGCTTTAATTTAACACTTGCTAATAAATCTACTAAACTAAATGCTGTAGATATTCTTAATAAAAGTCTTATTTTTATTATAACATTTGGTGTAGCTATGCAAAAAGTATTTAATAATTTTTTTTAGTATAATTATAGTAGCTAGATGATGATCTATAAATAAATTCAAAACAGAACATTATTATACGTTTGTGCAAAACTAATTTGATAAACAATGTTATAAGCATTATACTAGTGTAGAACCAAGTAAAATTAATATGTTTATACAAAAAATGACATTTAAGTTTATACTTTTGTACATAACGGAAATGTTTACGTTTAGTTTAATTATTAAATAGATATTATATGTATAACCTACTAAATCCAAGCACTTCTTAGACTCTGTTGCAGATAATAACTTGCTGTTATAAAAAGTAAGTTATTATGAAACTGCGAAAAAAATATTAGTCGAATGCTAATATGTCTTTTTCACAATTCTTAGCCAAAGTAGTAAAGTTTTTTTAATATTTTTTTAGTTTTTACAGGGACTTAAAACGAAATTAATCAAACTAAATCCAACTACCGATAAAAATTAACTAAAAATAAATTTTTGCTCAGCGGGACCAACTTACATGCTCGCTGGCCACACAATTTTAATTCGCGGGCCGTATTCAATTCATAAAATAAAGGTGCTCGCGATCCGCAGTTAGCTCGCGGGACACATCTGCCGACCCCTGTACTAAAATCACTAAATTTCATCATTAGTTCTATTTTTTTATTTAAGTGTATTTTTTAAATTTTGTTCTATTATTGCTAAGAACATGTGCTGGATAAATTAATATCAAAGAGTTTATTTTTAGGTTAAAATTATTTTTAAGTATAAAATTTTTCAATTTGTTCGTTAAAAGTCCATTAATAAACATGAAAACTTATTTAGTTTCTATTTTTCCTTATTTCATTAAATCTTAAAATCAAGTCCTATTTTGACTAAATTAAATTTTGTTTTATCTATTGTAGACTAAAGTACTGTAGTCAGATGCAAAAAGTTAAAAATTCATTTTGTCATATATGTATCTTATTAAATTAATAGGATAACAAAAATTATTATTAATCAATAATTGATTATTAATGGATTTCATTGATAAGATTGTTAAGTGTTTGCCGTTATAAGTGCAGAAATAATAAATAATAAAACACTTTTTTTAACACAATTTCTGGATAAAGTTAAAATACAGTGTTTTTACAATACTGAAGAATTTAGTTGTAATTTTCCGCTTAAAAAAGTTAAGTAGATTAGTAAATATAACTTCATTATAAATTAACTAATTAAAAGTATAAAGTATATTCAATATAAAAAACTAGAAAATGGTTAAAACCATCAAAAAATCAGTCTAAGTCTTATACTATAGTCTTTATTCTATTGAATAAGATTTGAAAATGTTTGTTTTTTAATATACCAAAGATTTTTTTGAAGTTTTTGTAAAAGACTGATTTTTTTGATAGTTCTGGCCATTTTTTTATTTTTGTTTAGTCAGTATACTTTATATTTCTAATCTCACTATAACACAGGCTGACAAAAATAACTTTTTAGCTTTAAATAGTGTAAATTTTGTTCAAATATAGTATTACTTTTATTAGTATAGTCAAATAATTATTAAATTTTAGTAATTAGAACTAGCTAAGAATTAGAATTGATCTTAAAATGAAACTGCACTTTAGCTGTATACTATTAGCAATAACAGTTTTATCTAAAAGAGTTTGAGGTAGAAGCTGATGATTAATAAGAAATTGGGGTTGCACTCTCCGATTATTTTAAAATACTTTTGATGTTAATGTTAAATTTTTTTAAGTATTTTAGGAAAATATTAATGTAAAGCAGAACTGTTTTGAGTTGGCTTTTTTTTTTTTGAAATTCAATGTATTAAAACAATTTTATTATATGTTCAATAAGTTTTTACCCACCTAGATTAAATTTAAGTACTAAAATCTATTGTAAAGACTAAAAAAGGTTATTATAATCAATAGCTTTATTTTAGTAACCTAATGCTTGTTAAACTTTTTGCCTTATTATAGGAAAAGTTCAATACTATAAATAAACAATAATGAATAAAAATTATTTTTATAACAATTAATGAGGAAAACAAAAAAAACAAGATTTTTATACAAAGACAATTAGAGTCAGTTCTTTTCTAGATCAGAAATAAAACGAGAGAAAAATGAAGATGAGAGAACATTTTTATCACTAGTGTGCGCTCTTAATTTCTTCTAGCCGAGATTCGTAACTATAGCTAGGATTCGTAACTATAGAACATGATGAGACACATCTTTAAAATCTTATTCATAGACAATGGCAGCATCCAAAGGTAGCTAGAAAGTAGTAAACGACGTTCCAGCTAATGTAGCTAGAAAAAGTGTAGGTTTCATTGTAAGGTAAGCTTTAGCATCAACTTGTATAAAGTGCTCAAGCAAGTACACACTGATACTGGTTTTCAGCAAAGCCATGTGCATCACAGAGTATTTAGAGGTAGAAGCTAAAGGTTAAAAATATTTAGGGTAACACTGTCCGATTGTTTGAAAAAAGTTGATGATTTCGAATGTTAAGGTTTGTAGTTTAAGTTTGTTAAGAAGATATTAATGTAAAGCAGAATTGTGTTTATATGATTTTATAACTTTATAGACTCAAGCCTAAAGAGACAGGAAAAAATAAAACACAATAATCTTTTTTTTTTCTGTTGTTTACAAAAAGTTTACATTAAAAGCTTTCGTAATTTTGTTGAGTTCTAAATATTTTTATAAATACAACGTCGTGTCTTAAAAGTTTTATGAATATAATAATTAATGTCAGGGTTTACTGTGTAAATTTGATAACAATCTTTACTAGTTATGAAGACATAACAATTGATTACACTTTTAATCTAAAGAGTAATACAGTAAAAATGTATTGACTTAAAATAAACACAACTTATAAAAATTTAAGCTTTTATTCAGTTACTGCTGATAAAGTTATCTTGTTAACTTGTCTGCTATTGAAAATAAAACAAGTTTTATAAAAAAATTATTCTATCTATTAGTTCTTGATCTTTGGTACCTTTTAGCTTTATTAATAAAATATATTTAAAACTACAGTTTACTTATGAAACAAATTATCAAAGATTAGACTTACTAAACCTTAAAAGGTGTTTACTAATTGTTTTATACTACTTACAATTTTTTTTTTTAAATCAACTTTAAATAAAATATTAAGCAATTAAAGTTGAACTTATATTTGTATGATAACATAAAAGCACTTACATTCCTTTCTTTAAAAACTTACTTAAACTTCAGGTGATTTTGATAACGTAAAAACGTTTAAGTTAGTTTAAATGTCAATATTTAAAAGATGTTAACTAAAAAACTTTATATTTAATTAAAGTTTACAGTTTTGCTACTCTAAATAAACAAACTCAGACGAAAAATCTATATTTTTAATAACAAGTAGGAGTAACTAGTACTCATTTAATATATTAAAAGCTTGTATTTTTTTGTGTAGACGTAGATAAACAATAAACTAGTTTAAAAAAAATACTAGAAGAAACTAAAAAATTGGATATTTTTAGTAACTGTTGAGGAAAATGTGAAAAATACTTAAAAGTATTCAAGTTTGATACAAGCTATTCGTGTTATTTGCACATATAGAAGCATTTCAAATGCTGAGCAATGGTTGGAGCAATATTTGCTAAATTGTTTGCAGCATTTTTAAATTCCTTGTAATGTTTTACAAAGAATTACATTAAAAGCTTATTTATATTCCTAAAACGCTTCGTTATTTTGAAAATTCCAAGATTATATAATTTTATAACTTTAAAATTTTGTAATGTAATTTTTAACTAAAACACCTTCGTCAGTTTCAAAATTTCAAGGTTATATGGTTTTTAATAACTAAATAAGCTGAAATTTTAAAACGGCCTTAGTTAGTTGTTAGACACATTTTTTATCAAATGCGTACATGATAAACCAAACAACCTAAATAAAACAATTTTAAGGTAGATCTTTTAATTTTTAACCCTAATATTAAAGAAATTTGTATCAATTCAATGAAGCTACTGGTTTTTAAGTCTTGTCAAGTATTGATGCCAGTCTTAAGTAGTAAAATGTTTATGGGTGTCTCATTTATATATCAATCAATAATAAAAAGTAATTTTAATATTATATCATATAGTTAGTTTTTTATGCTGCATTAACGGTTTTTGACAGACAATTTTAACTTTTAATGTTTAAAATTAATCACAAAGGATAAAAGAAAACTTTAGTTCGTAACGTTTATTATTTAGAATTAAATAAAGTGTTATAAAAGGATTAAAGTTGTCGCTCTTAGTTTTCAATACTTTTATCGTTTAATCCCTGACTAAAGTATTTATTAATTATTCTTATAAACTAATTTTTTCATTTACTTTAGAACAAATATTTTAAACAAAAAGTTATTAAGGAAAGCCGTTATAATTGGGGACTTAAACACATTCCTATCTTAATATCTTAACTAATTATTACTGGCTAATTTATTGTAGCACTAGCTTATAAAAGCTTGAAAACAGGCTCTAAATTTAAATACTACGAAGCAATACTTCTCTCGAAAATCGTTTTATTACGAAATTCACAATAAAATACGACGTCACAGATAGATTTTATTCAAAGAGATTTAATTTTAGTAAAAAAATTAGTTGCGTATTAAACAAGAAAAGCGTACTTAAAAAGTGCAAACTTAACCTCAAGATCACTGTAGTATATATGGTTTAATACTTGAATTACAATTTATTTTTACTTAAAAGAATTAACTGATTTAGTTACTTTTGCTTTCAATTTTTACAGGTCAGACCATTTTCAAATAAATTTAAAACATTTTAAAAATTCAATGGTTTGTTTGCACAACTGAAAGCGTTTGAGAATTTCTACAACAATTGCAGCATTAATTGCAGCGGTTTAAATTTTGTCATAAAAAACATAAATTCCTAAAGGTCATGAATTTAAGTTGCAATAAAACAAAACACAAAAAGTAAACACAAACCATACGTTTTATACGGCATAAAAACGTATTGTTTCTAACCAGCTATTTTTTCTAAAAAGTATTAAAAATAAGACAAAAAAAATATTAATAAAATTATATCAATTAAGTATAACAATCAGTAGAGTTATTTCAACAGATAAAATTTTAAGTTGTCTGTCGTGAAAACTGTTTTTTACGGTTAAATTTCTAGTTTAGTTTTAAACATTTATCATTGCTAGTCCTTAAGATGCAAAAGTTTTTCAAACATAAAAGGTTATTGATGTTTTTTAAACACTTAATGCTGACACCGTAGAACAATAACTAAAATTATAAAAGTATACAATGTTTAAAAGTTATTGCATATAAGTTTTTGTCACATTTTGTTTAATATCTAGGGAGGTATGAATTCAAAAGTTTTTAAAAAACTAGAATGAAAAATTGTATTGGAGTAAAAATATAAATGTATTCCAAGAGATAATATCCCTTATTTAGAAAACCATGTTTTTTGATAAAAGTAAAATATTTAAAGTTTTTTTTTATCTAGATAAACTACAAAAAAGTTGTTAAAAAGTGATTATAAGTTCTTCAAATCTTTATAAACAAACTTAAAATTATAAAGTAAAAGTAATTCTTGTTTCAACCAAAAACTATCAAGCCTAACAAAAAATTATTTTAGTAAACTAATTTTAATTAATATTAAAAATTTATAATGCGCGTTAAAAAATCTTTTTACAAACTTGTATAATTAGTTTAAATTCAATGATTTTTAATAAGTATTTTAATTAAATTTACTTAAAGTTAGTCTTAAAGTTTTACAAGTTTTAACTTTTGAAATAGAAATACATTTAATCTTACAAAAAAATACAGCTTTACAATGAAATTCGCGTGAGTATTCGCGTTATTTGCACAAATAAAAAATTTTTACAAAACTAAGCAACAATTGCAGCAATAATTTGCTAAATTGTTTGCAACACTTTTAAATTCCTTGTAGTGTTTAACAAAAAATTACAATAAAAACTTGTTTAAATTCCTAAAGTGCTTCGTCATTTCTAAAACTTCAAGGTTATATGGCTTAAAATTTCCTATAAAAGCTGGAATTTACAAAAGAATGGCTATCATAAAATTAGCAGCTACTAGTTCACTTATGAATAAAACTATAGTTTTATTCATATTTATAACTCTAATTTGTAGCAAGATAGGATAGAAAATACAATAAGTTTATACTATTCTAAAGGCATAAGCTTTTTTTTTTTTGTTTGTTACCTCTACAAACTAATAGCTGGTTTAGTTTAATGAATTTAGTTTTATTATCATTAGCTGTGTATCGTACACTTAAATATTTAAATATTTCAAGTTTATAATTTCAACTGATGTAATTAGAAAGTTAGGGTGATAATGAAAGTACTTATGAGTACAAATTAATTTTTTAAAATTACTAAAATATAATAAACAAATTACTTTATTATACTAAAAAACATTAGTAAAATAATTTACATGTTGTTTACAATTATGTTTACAACTGTAGTACAATAAAATTATTAATGAGTTTTAAATATATATATAAATTAAAGCAATGTATATAACATAGCTCATAATTGTTTAAATAGAACTGTTTAACAATAACTTATTTTATTTTAAATAAAAAGTAGTTTAAAAAAAAAATATTGTTTATAAATTTTTGTATTTAAAAAATAATTTAGTATGTTCACTGAAAGAGCTGTTATTAAATAAAGCTTACATTTCATCTTAAAATTAAAACATAAGTTTTAAATGTCTGTTTTAGTTAAAAAGTACTTTAAAATAAAATGACTGATAAAATTAGGGCTAGGAAATTTTCAAACACGCTAACGAAATAAATAGTTTTTTTTTAATAGTTATTTGTTTTTTAAGATATTGCATTTGATCTTTCTTTTTTGATAAACAAGTATGTATTTCAATATGATAAATTTAAACTGATATATACTTTTTCGACTAATGAGCAATTTAAAACCTATATAGTATTACTAAAAAAATTGCTTAACTATATAAAATTTCAAATTTTGTGCCGATTTAGAAATAAAAAGATTTTGGTTTATTAAGTAAACTTTTATAAACAAAAAAATACTAAGGAAATAAAAAAAAATATTTATACAATACTTAAATGCTAGTTGTTTGAATAAGTCATAAGTTTATAGGTGAAACCTTTAAATATTACTAATCATATCACTAGAAAAATTTCAACTATAATTACACTTTTAAAGACTTAAACTCTAAACTATTAGATAATTTTATGTTTAAATATTCATTTAGCAAACTATTACAGTTCATTGGTAACTATTAGTTATTTTAAAAATATAAAGTTGATTTAAATTGTTTTTTATAAAATTTTTTTTTACAATGCTTTAAAAGTTGTAAAATGTCTGTTATAATTGAACTAAATTAATAAATTTATTAAAGCAATTAAAAATAAATACTTTTATAGTTATATGATATGCTGCAATCTAGTACAATATAATCATTCATTACAAAAAAAAAAACAGTAATGATCTGTTAGTTTATTTTTTAACTTTGTTCTAAATAAATATTTTATCCATATTTCAATAGAAATTAAACAAGTGTACAACAGTTTAAACGTTTTTTAAAGTATAAGTTTACAAAAATATTAATGTAAGGTAAGAGTAAAACAATGAATACTTAGAAGAATTAACTGATTTAGTTACTTATGCTTTCAATTTTTACAGGTCAGACCATTTTCAAATAAATTTAAAACATTTTAAAAATTCAATGGTTTGTTTGCACAACTGAAAGCGTTTGAGAATTTCTACAACAATTGCAGCATTAATTGCAGCGGTTTAAATTTTGTTGCAAAATTTACAAAAAGCATACGTCATAAAAAACATAAATTCCTAAAGGTCATGAATTTAAGTAGCAATAAAACAAAACACAAAAAGTAAACACAAACCATACGTTTTATACGGCATAAAAACGTATTGTTTCTAACCAGCTATTTTTTCTAAAAAGTATTAAAAATAAGACAAAAAAAAATTAATAAAATTATATCAATTAAGTATAACAATCAGTAGAGTTATTTCAACAGATAAAATTTTAAGTTGTCTGTCTTGAAAACTGTTTTTTACGGCTCAATTTCTAGTTTAGTTTTAAACATTTATCATTGCTAATTCTTAAGATGCAAAAGTTTTTCAAACATAAAAGTTTACTGATGTTTTTAAACACTTAATGCTGATAACGTTGAACAATAACTAAAATTATAAAAGTATACAATGTTAAAAGTTATTGCATATAAGTTTTTGTCACATTTGGTTTAATATCTAGGGAGGTATGAATTCAAAAGTTTTTAAAAAACTAGAATGAAAAATTGTATTGGAGTAAAAATATAAATGTATTCCAAGAAATAATATCCCATATTTAGAAAACCATGTTTTTTGATAAAAGTAAAATATTTAAAGTTTTTTTTTATCTAGATAAACTACAAAAAAGTTGTTAAAAAGTGATTATAAGTTCTTCAAATCTTTATAAACAAACTTAAAATTATAAGGTAAAAGTAATTCTTGTTTTAACCAAAAACTATCAAGCCTAACAAGGAATTATTTTAGTAAACTAATTTTAATTGATATTAAAAATCTATAATGCGCATTAATAAAGCTTTTTACAAATTTGTATAATTAGTTTGAATTCAATGTTTTTCAATAAGTAGTTTAATTAAATTTACTTATAGTTAGACTTAAAGTTTTACAAGTTTTAACTTTTGAAATAGAAATACATTTAATGTTACAAAAAAATACAGCTTTACAATGAAATTCGCGTGAGTATTCGCGTTATTTGCACAAATAAAAAATTTTTACAAAACTAAGCAACAATTGCAGCAATAATTTGCTAAATTGTTTGCAACACTTTTAAATTCCTTGTAGTGTTTAACAAAAAATTATAATAAAAACTTGTTCAAATTCCTAAAGTACTTCGTCATTTCTAAAACATTAAGGTTATATGGCTTAAAATTTCCTATAAAAGCTGGAATATACAAAAGAATGGCTATCATAAAATTAGCAGCTACTAGTTCACTTATGAATAAAATCATAGTTTTATTCATATTTTTAACTCTAATTTGTAGCAAGATAGAATAGAAAATATAATAAGTTTATATTATTCTAAAGGCATAGCTTTTTTTTTTGTTTGTTACCTCTACAAACTAATAGCTAGTTTAGTTTAATGAATTTAGTTTTATTATCATTAGCTGTGTATCGTACACTTAAATATTTAAATATTTCAAGTTTATAATTTCAACTGATTTAATTAGAAAAATAGGATGATAATAAAAGTACTTATGAGTAAAAAATTACTTTTTAAAATTACTTAAATATAATAAACAAATTACTTTATTATACTCAAAAACATTAGAAAAATAATTTACATGTTGCTAACAATTATGTTTACAACTGTTGTACAATGAATTTATAAATAAGTTTTAAAAATAAATATAAATTAGAGCCATGTATATAACATAGCTCGTAATTGATTAAATAGAATTGTTTAACAATAACTTATTTTATTTTAAATAAAAAGTAGTTTTGAAAAAAAAATGTTTAGAAGTTTTTGAGTTTAAAAGATGATTTAATATATTTACTGAAAGAGCTAAAACTTGCATTTCATCTTAAAATTAAAAAGTAAGTTTTAAATGTCTGTTTTGGTTGAAAAGGTACTTTAAAATAAAATTGTTAATATAATTAGGGCTAGGAAATTTTCAAACGAAATAAATAGTTTTTTTTATAAATGTTTTGTTTTTTAAAATATTTCATTTAATCTTTCTTTTTTGATAAACAAGTATGTATTTCAATATGATAATTTTAAACTGATATATACTTTTTCGACTAATGAACAATTTAAAACCGATATAGTATCACTAAAAAAATTGCTCAACTATATAAAATTTCAAACTTTGTACCAATTTAGAAAAAAAAAGGTTTTGGTTTGTTAAGTAAACTTTTATAAACAAAAAAAAAACTAAGGAAATAAAATAAATATTTATAAAATACTTAAGTATTAGTTGTTCGAATAAGTCATATGTTTATAGGTGAAATCTTAAAATACTATTAATCATATCACTAGAAAAATTTCAACTATAATTACACTTTTTTAGACTTAAACTCTAAACTACTAGATAATTTTATGTTTTAAATATCCATTTAGCAAACTATTACACATTCATTGGTAACTATTGATTATTTTAAAAACATAAAGTTTTTTTTTATAAAATATATTTTTACAATGCTTTTAAAAGTTGTAAAATGTCTGTTATAATTAAACTAAATTATTCAATTTATTAAAACAACTAAAAATAAATACTTTTATAGTCATATGATATAATGCAATCTAGTACAATATGATCACTTATTACAAAAAAAAACAGTAACGATCCAAGCGTTTATTTTTTTTACTTTTTTCTAAATTAGTATTTTATCTAAAAATTTCAATAGAAATTAAATAAGTGTATAACAATTTAAACGTACTTTAAAGTATAAGTTTACAAAAATATTAATGTAAGGTAAGAGTTATTGACAATGAAATTTTATAATATTTATATTTAACAGTAACAAAGTTTAGTTTTTGTAACAAAAGAATATAAATATTACTTTAACCGTTTGTAATAATTAAAGTTTTTGTTTTTTGTAGAAAACAACAAATAAGCTTATTTAAAAAATAAGTTTTAGTTAACAAGCAGCTGTTTTTTGGTTTTTATTTGTTTTGCGTTTAAAGCTAATATTTATTTGCAGTCTCAGATTCAGTTATAAGCAGAAAAATTTCAAGTTTTTGTTTATGGGACTATACTTGGTTGCACAATTTTTTCCAAATGTCTGCAATTACTTGTTTAAAATCCTTAATGTGGATAATGTTGAATTTAAAAGTACAGTACTAAGTTTTAAACTATCTGAAGGTTGTAACTAATCTTTTAGTAAACTTCTTTATTGCAAATCTTTTAATTTGAATATAGCATAGTGTTGTTAAAACTTAACAATTTTTCAAAAATTAAACTAAATTAAGTTACTTTTTAAACGAAAATAACTGAATTTTAAAATGTTTCAAACACAGATTTATTAATTTTTTATTAATATATTTAATTAAAAACACGACTTAATCAAATTAGCTTTAACTTATACCTTTACGTTTAAAGCTAATAATGTTATATATTTCAAACTCAAAAGGCTTGTTAAGGGTCGTTGCTAAAGTAATTTATTAATGAAAAAATTCAAAAAAAAAATTTAACATAACATAGGTAAGAGGTTTAACTTTCAATTTTTCGTAAACACAATAAAAATGCTTAATTTTCAACTTTCAGTTTTAATATAAACAAAAAAGTAAAGGTGTTTAGTTAGAAGAAAAATTTTTAAAAGTGTATAAAATTCAACAACATTTGTCATTAAAGCAAATTATACAGACTAAAATATTATTTAGATACAACAAACATACGTACATTTTTTTTTAAATAATATAATATTATTAAAAACACTTTACAAAATATATAATTTTATAAAAATCGAAGCAAAAGTAATTAAAATAAACTTTTTGTATCTTATTGAATTTAGTTAAAATTTTTTCAGTTCAAAAATAGTTAAGCACTATTAAAATTGTATTTTATACTTGTTTGTTGTAAGTTTGTTTTTACATTAAGACTACACAATAAAATCATGTGAACTTTGTTTATACAATGAAATCAGCCTAAATCGGCTATGCATGTTGTGCTCAAAAATTACTTATGTACAAAGTACACTAGATTGAAATAAAAGGCAATCAGTGTGATGTAAACAAAATAAATGAAAAAACATAAACAATAAAAGCCTGGTTTATTTATTTTCCTACGTTTCAAACGACTGCTTCTTTTTTTTTTTTTCTTTTGTAAATAGATGACTGATTTTTGTTGTGGTAATTAGCAAGCTCTTCCAACTGATTAGTGCTGACATTCAAGCAGTTTAGATCACGCTTGAAAACACAACTTTTGCCAGCTTATGCGCCTACCAACTCTCGCTGTACAACAGAGACTTTTTGGCTCGTTGCCAATTTTCATAAAATGACCGAGGCAGAGAAGCCTGCGCTGGCTGAGAGTAAACAAAGTGGTGAGACCATCTCGTCTCGACATTTTCTCCTATATGTATCCATATAATTTTAAGGTTACGGATGAGATATCGTTAGATGAAATTTTATCCCCTTTTTTTGCACACTCGACACGAGGTAACTATTTAAGGACTTGGTTTTAAAGTACTGCGTTCACAAACACAATGAATCTTAAACTTTCCGCGAACTCTTAGTTTTAGATTCTCCGAAGCTTTTATTGTTAGGCAGGCGAACATGCCTGAAGCTTTAACAAAGCAACAACTGGTTTCTGTTTCCAATGATGCACTTGACGAACCAATTGAAGTCAGTAGATGATTTTTTTCATAGTGAGTTACAAGTGAAGCATTGTTAGCAAATAGGAGGTCAGGTGGTGCGAAACTTTTTCACCTCTTAGATGCGCCATGTCAGGCGATTGTCAGTTCTGGTGTTGAACTTTAATCCCATACCCGACAATCTGAATGCGCGCTTCACTGGAACTTGAAAGAAAGTTTCTTAATGAGTTGAACAAACTATGCTTAAAATAATTTTTAACTTAAAATGAGTCAGAAAAGCTACCTTTGTATTGGATGGTTGTCGTTGTAGTTGTTTAAAAACATTTAACAATTTGAATAAACTTGGAGGACACCCAGTCTTTAAAAATGACGCTAGCAATCCTTTTTAACAACATACATAAGAACTATATTAGCAAGTTAAACAAAGTGCTGTACAAAAGAACGTTTATTGCATTTGTCTTGTAGTTGTCGTGCAGAGAAATCAACATCAGCAGTATAGCGTTCATACCTGAATTTACATTGCACTTCGACACACACTCTTTCAGATAGTTTCTACAGTAAATAAAGCAAACCATGAAAAAGCTTAACTACATAAATAATCTGATTTAATATCATGCAGATGAGGTGATAAGAAAAACTTGCAAAGGAGTATCAGGTCGGCTGGTATTACGACACTGCCTCTTGATTTTCAAGGAGCCGTTTCATTAATAGTTTTTCAGTAGTTTTATAGTTTAATGTTTTTCAGTAGTTAGTTAGTAGTTAGTTTGGTGTATAGTTAATCAGTCGTTGGCAGACTATTCGTGTATTAAGTGCATCAAAAGTAAACATTTTCTGTTCATTAAAGAAAAGATAAAATAGTGTTGAACCCATAAACCTAGCTATTCATTATCATGGTATAAGATTTCAACGGTTTAAAATTTTCGCTTTTTTTTTTGATGATCTGTTTTTCTTAATACACCATAAATAGACTTTGCTTAACCTCTGTAAACAGTAATTTAAAGACTACCTTATAACAAAATTATGTAGTGTGTTTTATTGCAGTTCTTTAAAAAGTCTTTTTAGTTTCACGTAGCCTTTTAACACTTGTGCTACTTGGGTGCTGTTGGTAGTTAAAAGCATTTTATATGCTGTTTAGCTTATAGAAAGCAAATTGGAGTACAGATACTTTGCTTATGGCAAAACTCAAATAGCTGTAAACCGCAAGAGTTTAGTTTTGAAACTACAAAAATGTCTTGGACAGGGAGCCAAAAATACGAGATCAGATACAAAAAGCTCATTGAAATAGCCTAAAATAACATGTTTGTGTAATTTGTTCCATACTAAAGTTATACACTAAAATTACACTAAAATTTGTTATAAAAGTTATCTTTCACTTGCTCGCCAAATATCAATACATGTTGTTTCTGTTAAAGAGTTGATGTTTTTCTTTTGTATGTAAACAAAGAATGGCAGTATGTGTTACCACCAGACCCAACTTCCACAGGTTGTAGGAAATATCTTCCCTAATTCAATTTCGAAGCCTTTTCAAGTTAAATTAGTGGTTTAAAATGACAAACTACTAGTAATAAAACACTTTTACTATTTAAAGTTACACAGCTAGTTAAAATAAAGTCAGTCATTTTAAATATTATCTACTTGTAAGAAAACACTTTTACTAGTTTAGTTCCCAGGCCATCTAAATTGTAATAATTGGTTCAAAATGACTATCTATTTATAATGAAGTATTTTAAACTTGTAACAAAACATTTTTGTTGGTTTAATTTCACAGTCATTTAAAATGAAATTAGTCTTTTTACTGTTCTCACTTCTCGCCCACCTCCAATGCGACGGGGACGAAACCCCAACAAGCGGCGGTCTCCCTTCCCGCGGTCTGCCCGGAAAGCGCGGCCAGAAGGGAGAGAGCGGAGCAGATGGGCTGAGGGGATTTACCGGAAAATCCGGCAAGCAGGGCGTGAAAAGTCGGTTGAAAATTGGTTTTAGTTTTAGCCAGTTTAAAAGCTTTTTTTTTACACACATGTGTATTTGATAGTTTTCTAAATATGTTTTCAACTTACTTTTATACTCTAAGTAATTAAAATGTTTTTTGATCTTTTTAAAGTTTTGATTTATACGATATAGTTTAATGTTTGTTCTCTAATATTGTTTTTTACATCAATGTATACTTGATAGTCTTGTGTTTTTAAACTAATGTGTTGTATTCTAAATGCTTTTAAGCCTATTTTGTTCTTAATACGCTTCGATTTAAAAGGTATAAACACAAAATATATGTTTTTAAATAATATATCATAACTAAATCAGGAATAAAAATTATTTAGTTAAGTACAAAAATTTATTATTAAAATACATTTTCAAATCTCTAAGAAGAGTTATTATGAGTTAGGTCTACCTTTATTTGTAAAACTTTACACTATACTCTACTTTGTTATGATGTCATTTAGCTTAGAAAACTGATCATAAATAAAAAGACAAACAAATTGTTGATAATTTTAGCGATTTTTTTGTTTTTAAGTGAGCCTGGTATTATTATAATAAGCTGTAACTTACTGACGATCACAAGAAATTTTACATTTCATGTGTGAAACAGCTGTATAAATTATAGTTTTTATATAATTAGATAAATACGTATAAATATATACATTAATCAAAATTTTAAGTTGTAAATAAACAATATTGAAACATTCTCATCTCTAGGAAAGCCTTGTGCTGTAAAAGACATTGAAATCAAGAATGGAAGTATAGGTGACATCATAGGCAATCTTATCCCAACCGGTACAAAGATATCTGTCGTTTGCGACCCTGGTTACCACCTTGTAGAAGAAAATCCAGTTTGCCAAGACGGAACTTTTTCAAAAACAAGCAAAGTTATAGATATTTGCCAACGTTCGTAACGTTATTGTTTAAAGTTTAAATAACTATAAGAATTTTGATAAATTTACTATTAAGACAGATTTACAAATGGAAAGTCTAAACCAAAAAATTAAAAACTAAATAGTAGTTAACTTGGCTTCATAAGCTAGGTTTTGTAAAATTTGTTAACTTTAAGTTGGAATTTACTTACAGTTTTAAAGATAGACATACTTTTCAAAACTTGTAAATATTTTTTAGTTAGTAGAGAATCATGAGTTTCAAATATCATGAGTTTCAAATTTATAATTTCATGATAAAAACAATTGTTTTGTAAAATTCATTTATGCAATAAGATTTACAAGACACACATCTTAAAAAAAACTAGATATATTTCGAGCAATTGTCATCAGTAAGGTACTAAGCACACAAGATATAAGATTTTACAAACTTATATAGTAACTAACTAATCAAACAATCATAAAGTAATCAAGAGTTTAAAAAAAAAGACAAAGGCAATTAGTAAAAATTAAAATCAATTATGTTAACTTACGTTATAATTAATCAACAGTAAAACTAAACATCGATAGATTTAAAACTGCACTTATAAAGTATTACGAAAATAAAGAAACGGTATAGTCAAAATCTTTTTGCTTAAATAAAACATGTTTTCTTAACAAAATACAAATAGCTTACAATTTAATCAAATCGAAAACATTACTACAAGTTTTAAAATTTTTAAATCTATTTATATTTAAAACTACTTGAACATGTTGAACTATTAACCAAATTTTCTGCAATGTGTGGACGTTTAGATGCATTTTTAACCTTGACCGGTATATCATTTTTCGTTTCTGAAAAACATAAGTATTTCTATTTTATATAAACAGAAATATATCTAGTTTTATTTAAACTTTGTGTCTTGTTTATCTTATTGTATAGTTACTGGTCACTTATGTTCAAATACATTTTACTCGTTCTCAGCATTTGAGTATACAAAAGTAATTTCTAGTTAAAGGGCTGTAATTAATTACCAACTAATTTTATTTAATTTTTTTAAACCTAACATTTAATTTTATTATAGAAGCATATAAACACATAAAATAATTTTATCACTTCAAAAACAACAAAGTATATCGACTAACAACACTTTTATACATTAACTGCACTTAATAAGAAAATATTTATAAACAATCTATAAATTTTTTAATTTAATTTTAGCTACATTACATGATTGTAATAATGTAAAGAAATTCTACCCTGGCGCTCAAAATGGTGTTTATACTATAAAACCCTATGAAGATGTTACACAAAACTTAGAAGCTTTTTGTCAGTTCGACTCTGATAATAATGGGTGGATAGTCAGTTTTTTTGATGTTTTCTAAACTAACAAGAAAATCTCATTTTTAGTGTACTATTTTTATGCTTCACCCTTTTTTTTCCCAATATTAAAACCGAGCCATTGAAAATCGCAATATAGTTTTATTTAATGAAACTTACACTTTATATACACAAATTTAAAACTGCGTAACTGCATAGTTTTTTTTTAGCGTATAACATTATTATGTTTGTAGAAGATTATAAAATTAATGCTAATTCTTTGTACAGTGTTGTACACTTGTATACAATTAATAGTAATTCGTTTTAATAATTTTAGATCAGTTTAAAATCAGAAGCGACTCATTACATAACTCTGTACACTACTTTTAAAACGTTTGTTATATAACCTTGTGTCCAGGTCTTACAAAAAAGGACAGACTCGTCAACGAGCTTCAAAAGAAGATGGTCGGTTTACGTCACGGGGTTCGGTGAGAAAACAGGAAACTACTGGCTCGGTTTAGTTAACATTAGTGTATTTCGTTTGTACATTAATGCAATATTGCTGTTTGTAACATAAAACAAAGTTGAGCAGTTTGTCTATTGGTTTACTTTAACACAAATATGATTCGTTCGTAAATTGTTGCAACAAAACTGTATTTGATGATGAACATGTAGTTGATTAAAATTAAATTTTATTTAGTTGTTAAAGTTTCAGTATATACACATAATTATTTTAAAACAATATTAATATTGTACAAAACAATGAAAATTTAATTAAAAGGGTTGGAGAACATGTACGCACTTCTGAAAGGAAGGGACTTCGTGCTTAGAATCGAGCTTGAAAAACTTAATGGAGAAACTGCATACGCCGAATATGAGTAAGAATTTTTATGAATTTTAAACACAAACAAAAAATATAAATTAAAACAAACTAGCCTTATAAACTTTTTAAATATAATTAATAATTATTTAAAAATTTCGATCATGCTAAAAAATGTCATTTTACAGAAAATTTACACAGAACAAAATTTACAAATATAAAGGTTGAAAAATAGTATTTTTAAAATTGATTAATAATACTAAAAAATTTTTTTATAACTTCAACACACTTAAAAATATTTTTTCGTGTCGAAGACTTAATAATGCGTAAACCAAATCGTACACAGTATTATGCCAGTATTGAAACTTACAATTTATACTAGCTTTCTCGTTTGATTATTTCTAACTTAGTAACTTATACCACTAATCGAGGAAAAGAATGTTAGAATAGTTAAAAAAGAATTGTTTAACATTCCGTTTTAATAGTTTTATTATTTTAGTGAGTTTTACCTAGGAAGTGAATCTGAGAAATTTGCTTTACATGTTGGCCAGTACTCAGGAACTGCCGGTAAACATTTTTATTATATTTTTTAATTTTTACTGACAACTTAAATTCGTTTCACTAAGTTTTGTTCTATAGTTGAATGAATGATCATAAAAAATCATTCCTTTGTAAAGTTATAGTGTTTGTTCTCAATATAAAGTTTAATTGGTAAATTCTGATATTAAGAATAGACATTTAGCAAAAATATTTTATTTTTTTTTTACAACAGGCGATTCGCTAGCTTACCACAATGGAATGAGATTTACAACCAAAGATCAGGACAATGACCAGTATTCAGGTAAGTATTATATTGCGTAGTTATAAAATAACAATTCAGTATACTCAAATTATTTTGTATGAATCTTATAAATTCATTAGAGTTTTAGATTAAACAATAAAAAAAATAATTTAACTAATAAACTATTTACTAATTTGTACTCTAATATAACATGCTAAACAATTTTCTTATATAATCAAACTCTCTAATTTTTAAATCGAATTGTGCCACCGTTTACGGTTTAAAACTTTAAGATTAAACAAAAAAAAACACTTCAAAAAACAACTTATATACTATTTACTATTTCAAATATTTTTAATATTAATAATAACTAATAACCTTTCAATCAAACTCATTCCTTTATTTAAAATATTTTTGAAGGTAATTGCGCCACCGTTTCTGGAGGCAGAGGAGGTTGGTGGTTTAAAACTTGCAAGTATTCAAACTTGAACGGGGAATACCAAGACCCGAGTAAGAATAACTACAGAGGTTTGTATTGGTACCATCTTAATGAACACCATTCCCTCAAAACTTCAGTTATGATGGTGAAGAGAAAAAACTAATATTTGTGTGCATTTTTAACAGTTTAAATCATTTTACTTTATGTACAGTATTTTTTGCAAATTTTTATAACAATTGTTTTGTATATGTGTAATTGAATAGATACTTGTTTTACATTAAATAGTTTTACTACAATTGTAAATTATGTACTGTTTTTAATTAGCTTGTTAAAAATAAATGTTTACAACTTGTAAATAGATTGCAATTTGTTTTTCAGTTTAAACATTTCTTCTTATAAACTTTTCAGTTTTTCAAATGATTTAGTAATAAATACTATTAGTTATTGCTTTAAACATCGTAAATTTTTTGATTGTATCAATAAAAGATAATTTCAAAAAATAAAACTGTAGTATTTGTAGTTATAAGTCTACTTAACTCTCTAGATGTAGTTTTAAAATAAAGTAAAGATATAAATTGTGTTGTTCATCTTTAAATTTATTTCATACAATTGACTTACTTAATTTAAAAAAATTATTTCAAATACAAAGTTCAAAAATATAAGGGTTCAATGTTTTCGATAGATTTTAATTAGATAATTTTAAAGCGTCGAAAAGCAGACAAAACAAAATTAAAAAAATACTTCAATACAAGTTTTATTTAAATCCATACTATAACTTAATTTTTTTTTGAAACAACACAATACCTTTACTTGTAGTCCAAAAACCACTTTAAAATACTGTCTACCCTAAATCTTTATTAAAATTAAGTTGTATATAAATACAACAGAGATTCATACAAAAACCTAAAAAGAATATTTAAACACGTCATAACACCAAAAACTGTATAAAAAAAGATTGTTGTAAAATTTTGACACGAAAAATGGGTAAAAACCGAAAAGGTTTGAAAAATGTTCCTTCAAACGATCGAAGCGACGATTTTTACACTTACGAGTACGTAACAGAAGTCAAGCGATGGTTCGTCAAAGGGTGGCGGGAAAATAAAAATGGCGCCAAAAATAAAGCGAACCGACAGCGACCGCAGGTTGTTTTACTTGTAAATATAAATACATCAGTAAATTATTCATCGCAGTTAAGAGTCAGAGTGTTAAGAATATACAGTTTACCTTCAACTAGGGTTTACAAAGAACATTTTTATAATCAGTAATTTGTTAGAATTAGAAAAATAACACTATTAATAGATATTTGACGTTAAAAGGTATTTAAATTGTGTGCAACTCGATAACCGAATGGTTCTTCGTGCACCAGTTCCCAGAACTAAACATTTTTGGCGTCTTTTTTTTCGTTTGATAAACTATAGCTACAATACCACCCATTTACTAGTCTAACTAAACTTAATATTTTGCCTCCTCACTAACTTTTGCCCATGATAGCCAAAGGAGCGTTGTCGATCATTTTGGGAAACACTGCTTCATATAAAACAAGTTTTTTGGACTGAAAGTATGGACGCCCACACAAGATGGATTAAATAACTTGTTTAAATATACTTTTATATTTTCGTTACTAGGTAGTTTTGTTTATCGAAAATATTCATAAGTTTAAAGGTTTAAAGCAGTTTTCAGGCTTATAGTTAAATACATGTTTTTAAACATCATTTGGTCGTATTAATATTGTAAATAACATCAATTTTCTTTACAAGCTTTACATAGGCTTTTCAAGATAAATAAGTGAAAACATTTTGCTAATTATATGTTGTCATTAAAATTGTTCTATATCTTAAATGGTGATCTACCGAATCCACAGAATAAAAATTCAGCCGAATCCGAGTCCAGTTACCTTAAATCTCTGAAATCCTCATGTTATTTTCACTACTAGTTTATTAATATAAATATGTTTGTGTGGTAAAGCAAAAGTTAAGATTAATTAATATGCCAAATACAGTGATTTACCAAATACAGATCTGATATATAACTATACTTGGCAAATTTTACCCTAAAACAGAAACGTATCAAGTTGTTTGAAACAAACAAAAAATATTTTATACTTGTAAATACATTTTTATTCAAAGAAACAGTTATACTATAATTAACATATAAAACATTATTATAAATATTTTTCAAGTAAAAAATAAATTTTGTTTGTTTCAAACAGCTTGATACGTTGCTGTTTTAGGGTAAAATTTGCCAAGTATATCTATATACCAGATCTGCTATCAGTAGATCACTGTATTTGGCATATTAACTAATCTTAACACTTGTATTACTACACGTACATATTGATATTAATGAACAAATAGTGAAATATTAATACAGCATATCAATTTAGTAAAAACCTTTAGCAAATTTTGCTTAACGACATTTCTAGCCGCAGGCGCAACAATCAACAGCGGCAAGACAAGTACCAAGAGAATTGTCACAAAGACACCGTACACCAGAAGAAATGTCACAAGGACAGCAAACACCAGGAGAAATGTTACAAGCACAACAAGCGCAAGAAGAAACGTCATTAGGACAACAGATACCAGGAGAAATGTCAACGGTAGAAATGTCGCGTGACATAAGAAGAAAAATTGTTAAGGTGTGGTCGATGAAGCACTGCGTAGCGCCAATTCTCATCGCATTTCTGCTTGTCGGTGTTGCGGCTGCGGTTTTTTTTTTTTTTGGCGGGAAAAATCATTCTGGCGATTTGAACGTTGGCAATGCCTTAAACGTCACAGTGGAACAGAACGTTACAAGTCTGAGTTTATTCAAATATTTTTATCATTTTTTTTTCTTTAGATAACGTTGTTAATTCTGTTTTTATTTTTAATACTTTTTTTTCTGATCGTAACGCAAGTAAATTTTGTTTTTGAACAAGAAAATCTCGCATGGTTGTAATAGTTTTTAATAATGCGTCAGAGTACAATGATATTTACTATTTTACTTTTACAACTTTATTGTCAATTTTTAAATCAGTACAGCTATGAAGGTTAAAAGTTTATATAAAATTTCCATGTCTAATCAATTTTATCTCTAGTTTAAACATTTGTTCTACACCAGCCTAAAGCTCAGTTGATATTTAAAAAAATCTATACAACAACAAAAGTACTTAAAATCAGATAAAATGTAATAATTGTTTCAGACGATGAAATAAACTAAAAGCGTCGATGTTTTACAAGTTCCAACAATTATATCAAAAATCTTAGCAAAAAGAAAACTATTTAGAAACTTATACTGTATTTGTATTTCAATTCTAACAAAAAAAATTGACATCAGTCAAGTAAGTAAACTGTTAAAAGTTTACTTTTTGTTTAGAATTTTAGTTGTATATCATTTTGATTGTAAGTGTTTAAAATTTTGTTACAGCGCTTATTCACTTATCCGGACATACTGGGAATTTTTTTTGCAAAACATGTCCAGGTAAGCATTTTTCCGGGTAAGTGCAAAAAAACAATGTTTTATTAAGGAATATAACTGCTGTGTATTATACAATACTTAGTAAATGCTCAGCTACTCTTTTTCTGCTCCGAACTTTTAAAACTTTTATTCACTTTTCAAAACATCGTACAAAGTCGACCTGCCTAAAAAACAGTTGAATCTTTTAAATTTATAGTTAAGTACATATGTTGTTTGTAATATAAAAGTAGAAACAATCACATAAACCAGCGCAACAATATCATAATTAATGGTTAAGTATTATTAAGATTTGAGTGTAATTTTAAAAATTAGATTCTTTTATACGCAGCAGTAAAATAACTAAGAGCTAATTGTTTGTATCTGTTTGTTTAATTAAGATACACCTTATCTAATACTTATTATGTACATACAATTAGTCTTATTTGAAACTAATTTAATAATTTATAATCCAAAAACTGATATCCATATACAACTAAAGTGTAAGTAAAAATTACTAAGTTTTTACTGTATGAGACTACAGGGTCATGACGTAATAAATGTAAATAGGTAAAAATAAAAAATATTACAAAACTACCTGAAAAATTGTAGACAAAAACGGTATTTTGTAAGTGTCTAATTTAAAAGATGTCCAAACTAGAGTAACCGGCACTAAAGTAATGTAAATTGGGATTAATTAAGTAATTATTTTCCAATTAGGGGTAAAACATGAAAAAACAGTTAAGAACCACTGGTCTGAATTATAATTAAACACTAAACTTAGAATATTTATTTCCTGTTTATGAGACTTGGTAACTTGAATTAATATAAATTTTTGAATTGCAATAGAATGATACTGATAAAGTAAACTACAACGTAAAACTGTTGTGTTGTTTGATAAACGCAAAGTAAGTATATTATTATTATTTAATGTAAAATTTAAGCAGATGTTTATAAAGTTTTGACTGTCATGTATAACTAGCAAACTTAGTAACTTTAAAGATAGAACCAAAACAGTGTATTGGAAATATAAAAAAAAGAATTAACTACGTCATAATATAAGAAGTGAATAAAAGAAGTGAATAAAAAAGAAAATTAAAATCAGATAGTTAGATTGTTACGTCATTTCAACAGTTAAGAACAGTATAAGCCTTTAGTAAAAATTGCATTTAAGTAAGTAATAAAATGGATAATTTACTAATTTATTAACATAACAATATGATATACTTTTTAAAAGCAGAGAAACTTGAAACTTTAAACCGAAAATAATTATAAATTAATTGTAGAGTAATTAGTCTAAGGAGTTAAGGTAATTTTAGACAGTTTTATAAGTAGAATAGAGTACAATATGAAGGTATATCAATAAAAAAATCCGTAATCATCTAGTTTAATAAAGTTAAATAAAAACACAAGCATAGTTTTATACAGATCTATATTATATCGCTGCATACTTAGCAAAACACCGCTAGGATAAATAACGTTTGGTGAAAATTTGTCAAACAAACAAGAAAAAGATTGAGAAAATAGTTCTAATAATTAATAAGTAGCCTGAGCAAAACATGAGTAATAATTTTTACACATAAAATTTTTTGTGATGTATTCGATCAGTTTTGGGTTGTTCACACTGTACGAAGTAGAAAATAACTAAGCTAGTTTTGTAAGCCAGTGCAACAACAGTATTAGATAACGCGAAGTGTTCTAGGTCTAATAAAAGTTGAATTGTGTTTAGTTATTTAATATAGATGAAAAACTGAGATTGCAATTACTCCAATAAAGAAAAAATTAAAGCTATATTATAAGGAAAACTAGTGAAAGATATTGGATAAACTGAGACAAAAACAAAGTTGTAAGAAACTCTATTTAGTCTTTACTTCACTAAGTTTAAATTAAGCAACTTGTTTGTACAAATATGTTGCAGACATTTAAAAATCAAGAACTAAAGAACATTTGCCTAAATTAAATATTTTCAGACTTTGGCAGCGATTCTTAACCTGGAGTAAATTTAACCCTTGTTTAATGGAGTAATTTTTTTAATTTTAGTTATGTGAATTAATGTTTATAAATTTTCTTTTTAGTTTATATATTAGTGTTTTTTAGTCTTTTCAAAAGCTAAACAAACTCTTAAAAAATTACGGTTTTTTATATTTAATAAGCGTGAATTTAAAAAAAAAAATTCTATTGAAAGTTACTTAAATCTAGTTTATAATGATTATTGATTTGTGTAGTACTTAAACAATACTTCATACTAGTATTAAAGAGAACCCTTAGCTGCAATAAACATATGAATAAAAGTTTATACGGACACCAAGGTTTAGCTTAACTTTACAAACTGTATTAACACGTGCAAAAGTACTAATGAAACTGTTAGTCAAAGTAAGTAATGTTTATTAACTGTTAAAGAACTAATTAAATTAATATACTTTATAAAAAAGTTGTCTTTTTCAAAAAAAGACTGTAGTTATTTAATTTTATGCACATTTTTATGGAACAAAAATGAATGATAATGAACGAGTAAAATATTTTTTTAGAATTTTTTTCTCTTTCTTTTTAAACTTGCCAATAATTAATAATCAGCATTTCCATCGTTCTTCGCGGAAAACTTTATGCTAAATAAACCCAAAAAATTTATTAAAACGATGAAAAATAAGAAAAATGGAGCTTTAAAACTTCAGAGCTTTAAATTTGAACTATTTGGTTTTTCTAATACCTTTCAAACTTGAATGTTTTTGCACTTGAAAGCCGATGAGCAAATGTTTGACCAACTTTGAAGTCTTCTACTTGCCATAACTTGGAAAAATGTCATATTTCAACACAATTGTCATCTTCAGCTAGAAGCTTCTTGTATCAACAATGGGGAATTTCCCAGTTTTGTGATTTTTGTTTCTTTTCAGAGATTTCCAACACAAATTTGGAGAAATAACAAGAGATTTCAAACGAACAATGTTTAAGCGTTGACTGAGTAATTGACGATTTTCAAAATGAGAGTTACTATAAAAGAACTGTTAAGCATATTAATTCTCAATATGAATTACTATATTTTTTAGAAGTAATTATAAATTAAACACGAATAACTCGAGCAATTCATCTGAAAGAAATCAGATCAATATCGGTTATAAATTAATTTTGATCCTTTAAATCAGAAAAAGTAAAAATGACTATTGCGTGCAAACTGATGCAACGATTCGAGAGATGCATAACAAGACACGTGACCTAAGCAAACTCATTCGTAAAGCCGACAAGTGTTTGTCGAGCCCGCAGTTTAAACTGGAAAATAGAAGCAGCTATCGATTGCTATCGAAAGCTAGTTTTCGTCTTTCTACTGTGCTTAAAATTGCTGAAGCTAGCAGTAAGATGTTACAAGAGAGAGAGAGTATGAAAGTCATACATACGTAACTAAAGATACTAGTGTCCTTCAAACTAATTGACTTCAGATTTATGTTTGGATATAAGATATTAGAAAACACTGTATATAATATACATCACAGTTCTGTAGACTTAAACCTTGGCTTAAATGGCACTACAAAAATTTTCATTTAAAACAACTCAAATATAACCTTAAATTTGAACGGTAGTTAGTTGTAGTAACGTTATTTATCTTAATTTATCAAATGTCCAGAGCTTGTACCTGCCATTATTTATTTATTTTAACTCACACATTGTTAAATAAAGTTATATATAATGGTTGAATTTAAATGAGACCTCTAAACTCATAAAGGCTATTAATGGGTTCTTTATTTGAGCTGTAATTACTACTTGAAAGTTTCATGTTTTAAACTTTTAATTTGATACATATGTTGTTTGTGATATAAAACTAAAACATTTATTTAAACCAGCGCAACAATATGATAACTAATAATTAGTGTTATTCATTAATATATAAGTTGTTTTATCTAACTTAAAAATATATAGGAATTCAAAACAAATTTAATTATTTATAATCCAAAACATAGTACGCATATACAACTGAAGTAAAAATTATTAAGTTTATACTGTATGAGACTGTAGGGTGATGACGTAATAATAGTAAATAGGTATAAATAAAATAAAATTAAAATTACTTGAAAAATTGTGGACAAAAACAGTCTGATTTATTAGAGTCTAATTTAAAAGATGCCCAAGCTTTTTGATACAAATTAAGATGTAATTATATTACTTATGTAAACGGAATACTTTAGAGTAGAGACAAGCCTAACAAAACTTAAACCTCAGTAAGTAATCTACTCAAGTACCTCAAATTTATAGAAAATTCTCCTGTATTATTTGAGAGCGTTAAATAGTTCACATAGTATTCGGCGCTGGAAGACGGCTTTCAATGTTTGTGCAAAAGTTTGCAGTGCGATTACCTCGTAAGGGGACAATCAAATTATAGTATTAAATTACAGTAAGTGGAGTGTTTATTATAAAACAGTACCAGACTGTCTACTACAAAACTATGTAATTTGTAGTATGACACCATGGATACATACTATAAAACATAAAACTTTACTGTAATTCAATTATTTTTGATATCAAACATACATCTGGATACTTACGAGTATATAGTATTAGATGGTAAGAGAAAAAATAACATACTAAAAGAATGTGCGTAGCTACTCGTACATCAAAAAAAAAATTAGGTGCCGACCAGCATAAGAACGTGGCCTAAAGGACGGCTTTCGTTATTTGTGCAAAAGTCTTTAAAAAAATTTATTTTCATTAATCTCAAAAATTTCCCAACAACTTTTCACTTTAGGGAAATCCCCTATTGTGAAAAAATTGTGTAGCGGGTCTTTATAATTTAGTGCGTACCTTATGCGGGTGCGTACTTATTAAATCGCGTACCTTATAGAAATAACGTTAATACATTGTTACAAACTAAACCATACTACTTCATGCGAATAACAAATCATTTTTTGTTCAAAATTTGTAACTACTTTTATCTTAAGTAGTTTTAAGGTCCGGCTGCAGTTATAACGTCGCTTCTGATTGGCTAATATATTACAATTTTTATCAATTTTAAGTTTGGAGTAATTAAACTTGTTTTTAATTTTATTTTTATGTATTTTGGTAAATGTTCTTAATTTTATGCTGCATTTTCACTGCACCTCATAATGTTATGAATGAAAACATATACAAAGCCTTACAACTGCAGCCGACCCCACTTAAAATATGGCTTAACTTACCTTATTTAATTACTAAGATATTTAAATTTAAATAACCACTGTCTAAAACTATATTGTTTAACCAATAAAATACAGTACCACTTGAGTTACTACACAATGTTATGAAATATCCAAAAGAAATATTAGTGATTTTATTTCTAAACAGTTTTTGACAGAGTTTATTTGAATAAAATAGTTAACATGCTCGTATATGTATTTATTAATTATCAAAATATTCTTTGTTTAGAGTCTTTATTGTGACACTATCTACTAGTATGAGTGATTAAACTACCAAAAAACGCTTGGAAATAATGCTGCACAATACATAGTATCAAGTTTGAGATAAAATAAACACCTATTTTAATTTATAATGTCACAATAGAAATTCCAGACAATGGTATCAATTTAAACTATTAGTAGTGTTCCAAAATAAAGTTTAGCATGTCTATATAACAATTATGTGTAGTCAGATAAAAGTCTGGTTTTGTCAGCTAGTCACAGTTTATTTATAATAACTCTGATAAACACTTTAGGGTTATCAACAATTGTTTCTGAATATTATTTTAATATATTTTTCTTTTATTAGCTTTTTAATACACTCTATGAAAATCGTCACCAACAAGAATGTCAGCAAAACCTCGTCCATTTTCATCGACACGAAAAAATTTAAATCGATCACTGGCGAGTAGTAACAAAACGCGATGGAAATAGCTGAAATCTTATCAAGGCTATTTACAAACGATGGAGATGATATTCAAACAGCGTTTATAAAGCTTTTTCGCAAAGTATTGGTGAAAGTCAGATCTCCTTATTTGGAATACAACAAAAGGATTGTTGAGCTGATGAAACTATGAAGGCGCACCGGCCGACACAAAAGAAGTGGACAAGATAATAAAATAAATTTAAAGATTCCAGAACGTTTAACAAAACTTTTATGAAAAAGCAAATCGTGGCAACGGTGCTCAGTCGAACAGTAGTGAACTCTCGTACATGGACTGCCGCTAAAAAACTTGACGCTAACCTTATACCTTCAGTTGTAAGTAAAGGCCTTAAAAGATTCTAACAGTTCTACCGTAAAGCCGAAGAGAACAAAAGAGAAAAGCAGTTGTGGAGCTTTTTAACCAGCAAAGTACATTCATTTTCGAATAGTTGTTGAACGAGACTAAGTTTTCGGTGAAGGATTTAACAAAATACTTCGTTCTCTAACATATAAGTAGTCCAAAGTTCTTTTAACCGTTCCGGGAAAAATTTTTTCATTGATTTCCAGCTTTACAGTTAGCGAAGGTTTCGATCAGGAATCAGACAAGAATAAGGTCCAAATGGCTCATAAATCCTAAATTTAGCTGAAAGTATGTTTAGGATATTCAAGGTTTATTTAGTAATAGGTCAAATTACTTATGAATAAACTTCTTCATATTTATATAAATTATGTTTTTTATACATACATAACTTCTGTCAAAAAAGTATTTCGTAAGTATAGAAGTATATTAACTAACAACTCAAGTTATTTTCACTGTCGTGACACAAATATTTATAGTAGTAGCAAGTTTTTAAGAATACTATACTAACTTTATATATAATTTATTTGTAGTACTAAAAAATTAATTTAGTTACTAACTTAAACTATCATCTTGTTAACAGGTAAAGAAATACTAAAAAAATAATTAAAAAGTAGACTATAATGTTAAACGCTAGAAACATTTTAAAACTATATAATTTTAGATTAATTAGTTCTAAGTTTATTTGATTTTATGAAAAAAACTTTTTTACTTGGTTAAAAAAATCAAATCAGTTTATGTATATTTTTAGTATATAAAATAACTTTTTTACGTATAATATCTACTACTCTTTTGATTTTAAAACATTCATTTTTTTACCTTTTTGATGAATTGTTTAAGTTTTTTTTACAAATTAGATAAAATAATTCACACTTTGTTTGTTTTAGAATTTGTTAGCTTGAACTAACTAAATGCTCAATGAATTATAAATATACTGAGTGCATTTATTTTGCTACATAAACACTAAATGCGTTGTAGATCTCATTACCGAACATTTCAACAAACAATTTTAATAGTAAACAAGTATAGCAGACTATAAAACTTTGAAGTAAACAAGTACTTTGTAGAAATAAGAGCAAAAATATTTTATTTATTTAATTCTAAGTACTAAGTTTGTATTATGTCTGTTTATTTCAGTAATGTGTTTAACAAATTTAATATTTTAAATTTTGTAGTAAAAAAATAACTTCAGCAGGCTTCGGCAAACGATTATATAACTATTGTTCGATATCTATTGATATAAAATTTTGTTTATTTAAGCTAAGAACATGTGCTCGCTAAAATCTAAATCAGAGAGCTTACTTATAGGTTAAAACTATTTTTTGAGTTTTAAAAAACTTTCCATTGATTGTTAAACGTCAATTAATAAACATAAAAACTTATTGAGTTTCTATGTTTCCTTATTTCATTAAATTTAAAAAATCAAAAATTATTTTAATTAAATTAATAAAATTATTTTACATTTTGTAGACTAAAGTACTGTAGTCAGTTGCAAAAAATTTAAAATCTATTTTTCATAATATGTATATTATTAAATTATCAATAGTCATAACCTGATTATTAATGAATTTTATTTACAGGATTATTAATGTTTGTTCCTTCACAATAGCAGTAATAATAAATAATTAAACACTTTTTTGTAACATAATTTCTGTATGAATATTAAAATACAGTGATTTACATAAGTCAAGAATTTAGTTGTAATTTTCCGCATTAAAAAAATTAAAGTATATAAATAAAAAAACTTTATTGTAAATTAACTAAAATAGTTAAGCATTTTAAATTACTCAATATTTGTAACTACTTGGTCATTTGAATAAGAAATAAATCAAAATATACTATTTTTTATCTGAAGGCTCTTAATAAAATCAGTTGTATCTAGAAGAGCTACTAGTAAGAGATTAGAATTAATTTGTTTTTAGGGTAGAGTATTGTTTTTACTTCAAATGAAATTTAAGTTTTAAATAAAATTTGTGATCTTCATTTTTAGTAATTTTGTATTAAGTTCGTTAAGTATATTAAGGTGACTAAGGAGGAACTTAATTAATATTACTGTTTAGTATTATTTTTTTAATAAACTTTCTACAAAATTGTATTTATGTTTAAGATTTGACACTGAAGAAAAAAAATATTATAAAGCATATGGTAAAATTTTTGCTTTCTTATAGCTCAGAATCTAAAAAGTAATGCCTTTTTATAATAATTATGTGCTTATTAAAGGTTGAACTTCAATATAAATAATAAAATAAAACGGGATAAAGGTAGACTGCCTCTTTTGATTACAAAAACCAGACATGATTTGACTAAACCGAAATTGTAAAAACGGTTTAAGCTACCAAAAATTTCAGTCTCAGTTTTTTACTATAGTCTTTATTTTATTGAATAAGAATTGAAAATGTTTGTTTTTTAATAAACGAAAGATCTTTTTGAAGTGTTTGTAAAATACTGAGACTGATTTTTTTGATGATTCTTATTGTTTTTTATATTTGTTTATTCAATATACTTTATATTTTGAAATTTACTTTAACGCAGGCTAACAAAAATTTCGTTTTAGCATTAAATAGTGTAAATTTTGTTTAGATGTAATAAAGTTTTTAGTAATACAGTTGAGCAAATTTAAGGTTTTAGTAGTTAGAACTCGTTAAGAATCAGAAATAATCTGAAAATGAACTTTAGTTGTATATTATTAGCAATATCAGTTCTATCTAAATTAGGTTGAGGTACAAGCTGTTGGTTAAAATAAATTAGGGTTGCTCTCTCCGATGGTTTTAAAATCTTTTACATAATTCCAAATGTTAATGTTTGTATTTTAAGTATATTAGGAAAATATAAATGTAAAGCAGATCTGTGTTCAGTTATGTTTTTTTTTTTTTGAACTACAATGTATTAAAACAATTTTATTATATCTTTTTTTAATAATTTTTTTCTACCTATACCAAATTTAAGTACTAAAATCTGTTGTAAAGACTAAAAAAATTCATTTAAATCATCAGCTTTATTTTTGTAGTCTAATGCTTGTTAAAAATTTTACCTCATTATAGGTAAAATTCAATGCTATAAATATACAATAATGAATAAAACTTTTTTTTAATAAAAACTGATGAGGAAAATAAAAAACTTACACTAGTTTTATTTTAAGATAGTTGGAGCCAGTTCTTTTCAAGTTCTAAATTAAAAAGAGAGACAAAAAAGATGAGAGAAAATTTTTATCACTAGTGGGCGCTCTTATTTTCTTCTAGCCGAGGTTCGTAACTTTAGGATATAATGAGACACATCTTCAAAATGTTATTCATAGACAGTTGCAGCAAGATAGCTAGAAAGTAATAAAGGACGTCCCAGCTAAGGTAGCTAAAGAAAAGTGCAGGTTTCATTGTAAGGAAAGCTTTAGCATCTACGTGTACAAAATACTCAAGCAAGTACACACTGATACTGGAATCCTCAGCAAAGCTATAAACATCATAGATTATTTAGAGGTAGGAG
Organism: Thalia democratica; assembly: GCF_965202585.1. Lineage (NCBI taxonomy): Eukaryota > Metazoa > Chordata > Thaliacea > Salpida > Salpidae > Thalia > Thalia democratica. The sequence continues at coordinate 23,913,356 of NC_139171.1, forward strand.
CCGATATTAATGTAAAGCAGAATTGTGTTTATTTAGCAAAGATTTTCTTTATTTAGAAAGTTTATGAATTTTTATTAAATACTTTTATAATAGTTTTACACCTGTATTAAATTTAGGTACTAAAATCTTTTGTAAAGATAGAAAAAGTTCATTTTCATCATTAGTTCTATTTTATTTATTTTGCGGAGTTGGCATTTTTTTTTTAAATCAATGTATTAGAAACAATTTTATTACATTTATTTTAATAAGTTTATTCCCACCTATATAAAATTTTTGTACTAAAGTCTTTTGTAATTAATAAAAAAGTTCATTCTAACCATTAGCTTAAATTTAGTAGTCTAATACTAATAAAATTTTGCTTTAATATAGGGTAAATTTCAATACTATAAATATACAATAGTGAATGAAAATTTTTTTTAATAAGAATTAATGTGGAAAATAAAATAATTATACTATCTTGAGACACATCTTGCAAAACTTGTTCATTGACAATGGCAGCATCCAAAGCTAGCAAGAAAGTAGTTAAGGACGTCCCAGCTTTAGGTAGCTAAAACAAAGTGTAGGTCTCATTGTAAGGAAAGCTTCAGTATCAACGTGTACAAATTTTTCAAGCAAGTACACCTTAGTTACTTGATTTTCAAGCGAGGCCTTGAACATCATGAAGTCTTTTGTCAACGATATGTTCGAGCGCATTGCAACCAAAGCTACACATTTGGCTCACTACAACAAGCGTTTAGCAGTCGCAAAAATTAAATCTGGTGTTCGTCTAAGAAACCTGTTTGGTTTTTACCTAATTCAAAAATTCAAAACTTTAGGGTGTCAATTTTCCATTCAAAAATTGATTAATTTGATAAAATAGGATAAATGAATTTTAAGTTAAATAACCATTGATATTTGCTGTAGGCAGTTGGTAATATCAATTGCTTGTAGATGAGCTAGCAATAAGAACCTAGTTTTAATTAACTATTAAGGGTAGATTTTTATTTAATTAAAGTCAAGCTAGACAGACTAAAATGTTTTAGCTATTATGCATTTTCTTTTTTTTTATTCTTAAGTTATTGTCAAACGACTAAAATCCTATGTTTTAACTGCTATTTGATTAAATTTTCTTCTATTTAGTGTTTATTTGTATTGTAACTAGTTTAATATTTCAGATACTTAAACAAAACAAAATATGGAAAACGTTTTGAGACTAACCATTGGAAAGAATAACATTGATGAAGGTTTATTAAAGGCACTTCTAATAAGCATGTGGCCTAAAATCGAGAAAATTCACATTACTCAAAAAGCCAGTTATGTGGTATTCTCAACTGTTGAAGAAGCAAAACAAATGCTGGATTCCAAAGCAATGAATCTTGAAGGTTACTTGGTAAAAGTAGAGAAGCTAGATAAAAAGACAAGAAAAGATTTCAAAAGTTTAAGCAAGATTGCTTCAACTGAAAATAAATGTGACACGCTATCAAATGAACTTACCTGTTTACAAACGCAGATTGAAACAGAGACTGTTCCTGACAAAAGTAATCAACACAATAATAAAAAGAAACGTGCCTACTCATCGGTAAGCATTTATATGATACATCAAAGTATAACAAAGTAAGATAAAACATCATAAAATTGTTTGTTTTCTTAATTATTTACAGTTTTTTAAGTCTATATAGTTTATGACTTTGGTTAAAATATTAGAAACAGACTAAAAATTTATAATATTATATTTAGCATATAGTAACGCTTAACACTGTCTTATATACAATAGAAATAGGAGTATAATTGATTTTAATTTTTCAAACTATTTATTTTTATAGTTATTACGAAACAATACCAAAACAATGACAACACCCAAAGTTAAGAATAGACGTATAAGTAAAAACTATACTCAGTTGTTTTCAAAATTAAAAACAAACAAGTATCTTGAAGAAATCGAAACATCAAAATGGTTGAAATGTTTAAACAACTCAATGAAACAACATACTTGGCACCAAAATGTTATGCGAAGTTTTGTTAAAAAAGACCAATTTGCTTCGATTCAAATGAGTTGCAGTGATCTTTGGTCAATAGCAAACGAACAAAGCTACATAGAAGATCCTGTTTTAGACGCAGTCCTAAACGACAGTTTTAAGGATCACAAACAAATAGGGTTTATTGAAACAAGTGTTTTTAATGCAATTGAAAACCTTTACTTCAGTGAAACGACTGTGACTCCTTTCAAAAATGATAAAGACGCGTACGTTGCCGTCAAGAACATAAACAACAATCACTGGATATTTGTTTTCCTCAACTTTTTAAACAAAACACTTTATGTTGTGGATCCAAGGCGGAGTGATGAGCAGATAGAAACAGCAAGAAAAGTTATGAAAGCTTTTATACAAGTGCACCATAACGAAATCAATGCAAGTGAAACATCGAAATGGAACTTTATGAGCGATGAATGGAACTTTGATTGTATTCAGAACAATATTCAAAGAGATTGTGTCAACTGCGGTATTTATTGCATGGAATACGCTTTGAAAGTTAAAAATGATTTTCCTATTATACCTTCGTACTTACTCATTGAAAGTAACTTTAATGATAAAAGACAGTTTTATACCGCATTGTTACTAAACGTTTCAAAACCCAAGCTTTCAGTCGAAAATGAAACAATAAAAGAAGAAGAAAAAGAATTCATAGAACATCCTTATTATGTGAGTAAAACTGTAGATGAAGACGGATTAGGATTGGTTATAACATTAAAAAGAAAAAAAAACTTGAAAAAAGAAAGTAGAATCTGAAAGAAATATTTTTTAACTGGTTTATTTTATTATATTTTATGAAATTTAACTCTTACTCATTTTCGCTACAATAAACAAAACAATTTACCAAAATAAACAATACTTGTTTTTTTTATACTTTTATAGTTTGTTACAGTAAGACAAAGAATTGCACGACATAAAGTATTTTGTTTGGGTTTATTAAACGAGTAGTCAAATGTTTTAGAAGCAAAATAAGTTTAAACTTAAAACTACAGCTATAGCTATAGTTAATCTAGCTAATTTTTATATGTGCTAGATACCAGTAGCGACGCCTTGTAATGTTTATAGGGGTCGCGGAAATACTATGCAATCAGGCATATCCCCATATAATTGTCTTTAGCTTTGAGTGCTTCGGTTCTCGTACTCTGCACTTAATGACTTGCTTGTTGTGAAGGACTGTTTTATAAATTTCTAGCGTAGCCTGCTTATTTGATTGCTTCCCTACGCCTGCCTGCTAAGTCGCTACTTTTTCAGACTTCTAGCTGACACTGTTTAATTTGCGTGTTGCTGCTGCTTAGCTATTAGTTTCAGTCGCTCGATCGCTTCTGTTTGATTTTCTGTTTGAATTTAGTACATATTTTATGTATAACAGCCGAAAACTAATTTTGAAATTCACATGGTGCTAAACTTTATCAAGAATTTTGCTGTTCATAAGAATTCTGTCATGAAAATTACAAAACATTAAAAATGCAGCTGACACAGACTGAGCTTTTATCAAACAATAGGAAAATTTCAAATATAAAGTAAAAAAATTTAACAAAATAGTATTTAGCAGGAAAATTAATGTTTGAGCTTTATAATAAAGTTTTTCAAAATTAGTTTGACGTGGTATATTAAAAAGCAGGTCTCTATTTGAAGCAGAGTCCTCAAAAGCTTAAACTAAACGACTAAAACTTTTTAAAACTTTATTTATTTTTTTCAGGTGTAGCAACAGCTGCAGCGTTCTGCGCCAGGCCTCTCTATTGATTTTTTACATAAAAAATTAAAAATACTTGATTATGCTTCGTAAATTAATAATACTTTTATTTTTTTTAATGTTAAAAAATATCTAGAAATCCTTAGTCAAATAACTATGAATTTATTTTAGTTTATCAAAATTAATACTTAAATAGTGACTTAATACTCATTTACTTTTTATACTGGTTCCAAATGTCAAACCTGACTTTTAAAAGGGAACGGGTCAGAAAAGCACGTGCGTCATTTTAGTAAGGGGTAATTTTTTTGCACGAATTTACTTTAGCACAAAGTGACACTTAAGTATGGAGTAACATTTTAGCACAAAAAAAAAACTTTAGCACGGCTGTCTTTCTTCCATAATGCATAACATTTTTACTGTTATTTTTAAAAATCTAAAAACATATCATGCAGTATGTAGACTAAAAGTTAAACCACTTTAAATATGTTACAAGTTAAATCTTTAACTGGAAATTCATGTTTAATTGAAAGTAAAACATTTTATTTAAAAGCAAACTGATTTTTTTTAATAATAATATAAGACTAAATTATAAGTTATACTAACTCAATTTACACTAGATAATCTGGAGCTAAGAATAAACAGCAAAAAAAAGTCTAAGGCGTTTGTAAGGTAAATTTGAAAATTATACTATATATTATGGTAAAAAATAGGAAATTTAGGGGGCCACAAACTGTAAAAGGGGAAGCCACTTGGCCACAATTTAAAACTTATTCTAGAAATTTTGGAGTTGATAACAAAATGCGAAAAAATATTCGTAGGTATTTTTAATTGTATTTTAAAAACTTGTACTAAATATCAAGTAAAAATCTTATAAAATTTAGTAGGTCACAAGGAAATAATTTAAAACTTACACTAGATACTTTAGAGTTGATGATGAACATAACAAAATGTCTTAAGTGACTTTAGTAATAGTTTTTGGAGAATTTTTTTGATGCGGCTATAGCTTTTTAGTTTCATTAAAGGCCTTAACAAAATAAGTTTAGGACAACCTAGTTTAGGGTAAAAATTTGTTCACATAATTATACCTACAAAGTGCTAACAACATTCAGCTTTTTTTTGATAAATTTAACAAAATTTTTGTTTACTGTCTCAAAATGTTTTGCATTAGAGCTAAAGTTAAAAAAAAAACTGTTAGCTAGTGAATCAAAACAAGCATGCAAACATAAAATATGATTATTTTCAAGTATTTATTAACAAAAGTCTAAAAGTCGCTATAAACATACTTTTAAAGCTGAAAACCACGTTGCAGATCAGAAATATTTTCGAAACAGAAAGTCTAATAAACTGTGACCATGTGCTTTAACCAGGGACGTAGCTAGCTCTAAAAAGTTACAAATCTGCAAAAAAAAATCTAGAATAATGTGTGATGACGTCATGACGGGAATAGAGTAGTTTTAACTACCTTTAATTTTATATGAAAGGTAGCAGTTTTGTTATAAGCTTAAAAAAAATAGAATGTTCAAGTATAATGAATAACTGAATACAAGGCAAGTTTTACTGCTCTTGACCCCCTCTAATTCTTTATGTGTTGAAACTTTTATTAGCCTATAAAACCGTTCATTTAAAATAAAAATGTTAATTAAGAAATTAACTTTAATATTATTACTGATAGACCTAAAATATATAACTTTGAAAACAGTTTCCCCACTTCAGAAAATATTTGCAAAAATTGTTGCTTTTATTAAAACAAAAATTAAAATTTTAGGAGTTGAATAAAAAAGAAAAGGATATAAAATAAAAAATTTCACAACATTAGATAAAATTCAGATGTATAATTACTTTATTTTGTCAAAAACGATTCATAAAGAAAAGAAGAGTACACGTCTTTGTAAATGTTATTACTTGCTTTGGATGGATAAAGATTTAAGCTGTAAAAAAAGAACTAAATATTTTCTTATTGAAAAAAGTACTTAAATAAAAGCTGTAAACAAGAATCAAACTTTTTTTTACAAAACAAACTTGTTAAATAAAACAAATTGGTTAAATAACTACAAACCTTGAATGTTAAACATTAATATTTTTTAGATACATTGTGAAACATAAAAATAAATTCAAACATAAACATTTTTAAACATAAAATGTATTAGTTTTTTATTTTTTAAACTTGTTATGAATTTATAATACAACTATACACTTGTTAGAATAAATATAACTAACTTATTCTTTTAATCTTAGATTGAAAAGTTATATAAAACTTATTTTAAAACTTTTTATCATTTATTAAACATTATTTAAAGAATTAAACTGATATACTTTTTTATATAAGTAAACCACTCTAAAATTTATAAACTTATTTTAAAACAACAGATTCATTCAATATTCTAATACTTTTAAAGAAAATATAAAATAAAATAATCTTCATATTGCAAACAACAATGCTTTTAGAAAAATAAAATTTACAGTAATATTTAAAAACAAGTTGAAACAAACTTTATTTTTTACATATTTGTCAGAAAACATCATTCAAATAGCTTTTTCTTGAAGTACTTATCAGAAACTCATTGTAACAAACTGAACTTCAGATTGGTTGACTTTGTTAATAGCTTTGAGTGTCAATGGTATCAAGTGGGTGGTTTTACTTTCAAATTATAATTGCATAATTTTTACCTTAGAAAACTTAAGTTTTAAACTTAGTTTTAAAAATCTGTGAAACAACTAAATTTGTTAAAATCCACACATAGTGTACCAAGTATACAGTAGTAATACAAATAAAACTTAAAAACAATTTTCAAAATGTAAAGCTAACTAGAAAATACAAATGTACTAATTTAATGTTTTTTTAATTTTGTAAACTACTTAAAAATTGTAAATATAAAGATAAAAAAAGACAGAGATAATGAAAAACCTTTGAAAGTTGGGAATAAAACCAAAAACTCTCAAAAAATTCTCATTTAATAAACCAATATGCATAGAAAACAAACTCATTGTAAGCAAATAATATAACAATACAAGTAAAATAGGTATTAACAACAGCTCAACCCTATGACCAACACCAATTCCAAGATTTTATTTTTGAATTTTTCTTCTTTTTTTTTAGAATAAGACTCACTTTTCAAATTTATCAATGTTTTTTTTTTACAAAATTGGTTATAAAATAAAAATTTATTAAAACTAGCTAGCAAAATCTCATTCAAATATAGAAAAACATCTGTTATGACATTATTAATCTTTAGTTTTTCATAGATAAAAAAAAAACTATACTGAGTCAGCCTGAGTTCAAAAATAAAACTCTAAATATCCTAGATTTATCCAGTATACTTTGAGTGTGTGGCTACAATGTACAGTTTTAATCTTTTAACTTTGCTAAAAAATGCAATAAAAACTTTAACTAAGGTAAGCATTTATAAATTCTTTAAAATCAGTTTTAATTAAAAAATAAAGTTCTAAAATACAATAAAAAAACTATAATTTGCTTATATTAATCTTGAAAAATAAAGAATTTAACTTACTAAGCATTTATAGAATTTTTAAAACAAGTTTTATTCAAAAAATAAAGTTCTGAAATAAAAAAAATAATAATTTGTTTATATTATTCTTAAAAAAGTGTTCATATTATTGAGTTTTTCAAGTTTTCTTCTTGTTGCAAGCTATTTGTCTTATTGTGTTATTTTTTTTTATTTAATAGATTCAACTCAGAGAGTCAATTTGATTTAAAACAAAAGTTAATTCTTCATGTTACTTTACTTTGAGGTTCATCTGTTCTAAAATTTTTCTTTTCATAAATCTTCTATATGCATTTGCTCTTTTGTAAGACAAAAAAAAATAAATTTCAAAATATGTGAAGTTCTTATTGACTCACCACAAACAATTCAATAGTACAAGATCCTCTCTCACACCTAGTTTTTTTTATTCTCTCACATCATTAAAACAAAATCTACAGCCTCAAAATAAATTTTTTACAATAGTTTATTATTTGCTAATAGATTTTTACACCGAGCTATTTGTATACAATTTAGATGTATTCAATATGTTTAATATTTACGACACTAAAAGTGCTAGAAATTCGTAAAAATAAAATTATTTTACAAAGTGCAAAACTAAGTATAAACGAATACTTGAAGCTAAAGAAACAAGGTCTTAAAAGCTGAATAATCGAAAGAAAAGCGAGTTTTTTCGCACAAATTTTTACGTTTCTGTAGATTTGCAGAAACTTACCAAGATACGTGCCTGGCTTTCACTAACATATAAAACTTGGTTTAAACATTAATTAAAAAATAGTATTTAATATGTGTTAAAATCTACTAAATGATTGCAGCATTTAAAAAATAGATTAAAATAATTACTCAAATTTCATACCTGTGCAAATCCCTATGATATACATTTTTAAAAAGTTTCAATATGTTACTGGTATTTTTATTTTTGTCTTAGTTATTCATAAATATTGTCTTTTTCTATCACCCCATCAAGTTTTAAGATCCTCACATTTAATCTAAAATGAATCATTGTGACTTAAAATTGTTCACCACCTTTTGTGACTTATTTGTACTAATACATTTTCAGTTTTTTTGTGATTTTTTGTACTAAATTTTGTCACTTTTATTCTACTTTGTTTTCTAAACTTTGTCACTAATTTTCTTTGACTTTTTTGCTTATATTTTGCCAACATGTTGTTATCTTATTAGCACTTAAATTTTGTCTCCACCTTCTGTTGCTCACTTTGACTTAAATTGTGTCAATAACTTTCTGTAACCTCTATTGCTTATTGGTTTTCCTAGCTCCCTATTTTTTCTTGATATAGGTACAGTCTCAAATTCTTTTAAATGGGTAGATAGTAATTGAGAGTATTGTTTCTTAAAAACTAGATGCAAGATTTATTGTGAATATTCTCTAAATCTACCATTTAATAGGATCGACTGTGTAATAAAGTATTTGCTTTAGCTTTGTAAATCGTTGTAAACTAAAAGCAAAAGATTATCATAAACTATTCAAGTTTTACACTGGAAAGAACAAACTAATGAATAAAGTAACAAAATATGTTAATGTAAGGAGGTTAACTAGAAAGAATAGGGCAATTACAGTGACCTATAATTGACGTCTATGGTTGTTTTGTTTTTTGCGATGCTAGGCAGAGATGTCATAATTTAAGTACTATGAGCTCGTCATGCTCGAAGAAACCGGTAACTAGAGAAAAATGAGTTATGAGAAAGTAGTTACATAAAGCTTCAAAAAACTTGATACAATAGAAGTTTTCACTACTTGTAAACTGAAAGTTTTAGAATACAAAAAAATTTATAAACAAATACTGACTTGTTAAGCAGAGGTCTATTAACTTATTTATTTAGATTTATTTTACAAATATAACTTTTAAACAAAGTAAAATATATAAATTTTATTGTATGTTTACTGTTTTAAATCTTGATTAAATGATTTGTGAAACATGAATGCAAACTGTTTTTTAACTACGCTATTTTTTAATAAATTTTATGGACCACAACACAAATTGACATGTAGAAATTTCTATTTAAAGCAAACAGTTTTATTGTGTAACTTCATATCAAAAATTTAAATTTAATTATTAAAAATTTAAACCAGTTGGTAAGCTTAGTTTAAAAGTATAAATTTAAAAAACATACGATAAAATGCAATTAAAACTTTTATTTTGAACTGTAAGATATTTTTAAAACATAAAATTACATTCAATAGTTTAATAAACTATACTTTAAAAATAATGAAGCTCTAGGACACAGAAATAGGAAAAAAAAAGTTTGTATCAACTGCAAAATTTATAAACGTTTCAACTTTTATAAACTTAAGTTTTTAGAATAACCAACAAAGACTATTATAGTTGACCAAAAAAATTACTTTAATTTTTTTGCCAACTTTTGTAATGTGTTTTTGTTTATCATATAAATGAAAAACATGTACATTACATCTTTTAAAATTTCGTGCTTTTAATCATAATAATAAATAAAAATCAAATCATAAAACAATTTTTTAAGGTAAATAATTTAAAAGGTTTCATAAAACAAATTAGTTAAAAAAATCAAAAACTATTAAGCTGTAATTTTATTATTAAACTTAATCGAAGTAAGGAAAAAAAAATTAAAATTTTAATTGGTGAAAAAATTTGTTGTGTATAAATCATTCAAGAGAAAAATTAAAATATAGCTTGATTTTGAAACGGAAACAAAATTTAAAACAAAACTGGATAGTTATGTAAAAAATAAACTGTTTATTCCTATTTCTCCTAGTTTAAAACAGTTGTTTGTTCTGTTAAAAATAGTGGCAACTCGTGTTTTTTTGTTAGGAATTACCATGGTCAAGTAAAAAATATCCTAGTTTAATACATTAAGATGAAACTCATAATGGTTTTATAAAGAAAAAGCAAATTAAGAAATAAACCATTTTTAGCTTTTAAACAAAACTTTCTTGAACATACTAAATTAAATACATCTTATTTGAAACATAAGCAAATAAATACATTGAAAAATATTTTTCATGACTTTATATATGAATTTTTAATAATGCGCTCAATTTATTTAAAAGTATTTTAATACGCGTAAGAATGAAAAATAAATTCAAATGAAGCAAATAAATTATTAGGCTACTAAACATTGTTATGATCATACAGCTTATAAAACAAAAACGTATCATAGATTGAGAAAACAATCTTAGGAATAAATATAACTTAAATTCAAGAACAAAATAGGTATGATTGTGCAAAGTTAACACTAAAATACTTTTTACAAACAAATTGAAACAAATATATGTTTCTAAAACCCATAAATCTTTAATTTAGTACAAAACATTTTTGTTTATATAGTATGTATAAATTCTTTTTTCTTAAATACTTTTTTTTCAGGAAAAAAAAAAGTCAAATTACATGTAATAAATAGTTTACTACCATCCATTTATAAAATAAATTAAAAAACTAAGCTTTTAAAAGCATTTTATTAACTATAAGCTTGTTAGAAATTGGTTTATTTTACTTAATAATGAAAATCAATCAACGTTGAACATTTAAAAATCGATGAATGTTTAAACAAACAAAATTTAAGTAGCTATAGTTGGGTAAAAATAATGAGAAAAATAAACATCAGTAATAATTTTTCGTAGATATAAAGTTGACTTAAAATGTAAAGAAACTTTTAAAGCAGTTAAAAAAAAACTGCTCTAAACAGTAACTTTTATTTTAAGACACTTAATTCATTTTCAGAAGTTAAAAGTAGCATTCAAAATTGAAAAAAAAATAACACAAGAAGGAATTTTTGATTGAGACTTTCACCCATTCAACATAAAACTTTTTTAAAGTTAACTACTACAGAAGAATTTTTTTATATGTTTGATCTTTTTATAAACATGACCATAAAAGAAAAAACACCAAAAACCTACTTCTTTGTTCAAAATAAAATCAATTTAAACGATCTAATAAAACAAAAAATAGATTTCTTCTTAATACATTTAAACTTAAGTAGATTTTATATTTAATAAAGTTTTTGATGAAACTATAACTCTTAAAACCAGATAAAAAAGAACAACATTTTCTTAACGGTTTAAACACAACAATTTATCTTTAAAAATTATTTTATTTAAATGACAAAGTTGTTACAAGAACAATTATGTGATAAATATAAATATTTACTTAACTATGTTAGCATAAAAAAGATTTTATAAAGTTATATTTTTGAAAATTTATCTCAAAAAACATTAAGAACAAATTACTATAGTACTTCAAATATACTCTGGCTTTGAAGAATGTTATTTTACAATTAACATTATAAAAAAAATTGCATTGACTTTAGAATATATAATAACTTGGATGCAACAACTATTTTTTATAAGCATCAAGACATGTATAAAACCATGACATTTTTTGTCTAAATCTTAAGCATTTAAAGTATTTTTTTAATTAAGAAACTGCAAACCTCTTGCTTTACACCTTTGTATAATGGTAAAATCTATTGTGATTAAACTGTTTTTAACTTGAACTTTTCAACAGTTGTGTAAGTAAGTTTTTCAGAAAACTTAACTGTGTTTGCTTGAAAAATGAAGATGGTGAGTTTCTTTTAGTTGGGCATTTATATTTCCTTTCCCATAAGAATATTATTGTGTTCTCCAACTTTAACCATCTATCTGTAAAAATTTAGTTATAGAACAGTTAAAAAAAAAATTAGTTCAATTTTAAAAGTTTACTTTATTAATCTCTTAATATCAATTCATTCTCGAATTAATCCATCCAGTATTCATGGAGTTCTACAAAAGTTCTTAAAAAATAAAAATAAAAACATAGTCTTAATGATTAGAAAACTATATTAAGTAACAAAAAACTAGAGCTAATTAAAAAAAAATTACAGTACTATCAATCTCTACTGTTTTAAGTAGTTTTTTTAAGTAATCATACTGAAATAAAAATTTATATATAAAACCTTAAAAGTTTATGATCAATATTGATTTATAAAAACAAATTATACAGTAATTTTTCTTTATTGTACCAACATATGTTTCTGTGTGTTAACGAATCAAAACACTTCAACTGGTTTTTTAATGGAAAAAATGTATAGTACAGTAAAAGATATGCAAAATCTTTAAAATTTTATCAATTTGGTTAGTAAATAATTTTATGACAAATAAACTGAACTAAAATACTTTCAAAAAGTTACAAATTTAATATTTTTCTTACTTAAATAACTACTACTTCAACTCAATTTTTTTAAATAGGAAATATAAAATAAACTGTTATAAATAATTTGACTTGAAAAACTTAAGTTAAAAAATATTTAACTACAAAAGAAGTATGTTACAAAAACTTACAAATCGCAAGTACATTTTGCAATTTATTGTTGTAAATTTTCAAAACATTTTTAAAACCCTGAGCTATTGCAGCACCGGTATTGTTTTCAACCTTTTCTAAATGTAGAAAAGTTTAAATAGCTTCTTGGGTAGTGTTGCTTATGTAGCAAATACTAAACCTGTTATCAATCAACAGTGTAAAACTTAAAACATAAAATATTTAATCTTTTTTTTTATCTCACTAAAAAAAGCAGAATTTTTACAATAATTAAATTAGTTTAGTAAAATTTATATTTTGCACTGAAAAAAAAAATGCTGAAACTGTTTTATTTTTGAAATTCAAAATTTTAATAACTACTGAAAACTGATACTTTGCTAAGAAACTCAGCTTAAATAACAAAAACAACTAATTCTAATAAACAAAGTAGTGTTAAACTAGAGACTTTTTAAGTTTATTAAAGAAATTTTAATACATAAAAACTTTTTTTTTGTAAATCATACAAATAAAATGATTTAACAAAACTCTAGGTAAACTTTGACAAAAAACAGTTTGTCTATATTTTTCAAGTTCATTTTGAATTCTAATTTTTATTGCAGTACAAATTGGTAAATCATTGTGATTAATATTGTAATTGGAGTAAAATTAGCATCAGTTAATAGTAAACAAATTTGCAAATACTTAAAAACAATACTTGATAAGTGTATACATTTAAAAAAAACAAAATAACTTAACATATGATAAAACATATACAAAAAAATCTAAATTTTAGTTATGGTTATAATTATGATAGTATAGAAATACTTGGGCATTTTATACACATTGAATACTAGACAATTTATATTTATGATTTTTTATTCACCCAAAAAACTTCTTCCTAAAATATCAGTGCATTCGTCTAAGTAGAAAGAGCACTGCTGTAAAATCATGTCACTTATAATAAACTTTCTAAATATAGGAGCAAGTACATTGACTGTTATAGAGGTTTATTTTGTACATCGTAGTGTACAACTTTTTGAAGTTTTACCAGTTGCTTTAAAAACATCAAGCAAGTGGATAGAAGCATTTATGCTATTGTGCAATGCTTGGTACAAGGCAAGTATAACTTCTATTTTGTGTTTCTGTATTTTTTCATCTGTAATGAAACCATCATCTTTTTCAAAAGATTTTGGTAATAATTGACGCAACAGGTGCTTATTGGTTTTTGCGTGCATTTTTAGTTTATATTTCTTTGGGAGTAACAGAATTTTACACTTTTTACAGTGAACCATATTCCCACCATGCCATGGCTGAATCCAGTATAAAAGATGCCATGAATATATATGTTAAAAAACAAAATTAAGAATGTTTTTAAACAGTTTTTGTTTATTACCTTCACAAAAATAGACCTGATTATTAAAGGAATAAGGGGTCCACTTTCATTTTTAAGCAATCTTCTTCAAATTTTCACAAAAAGTCAATTATTAAATTCTAAAAAGATTGAATGCAGGAGTATTTTAATTTTGAAAAAAAAAAAAAAATCTTTTATTTGAATTTAAATCACCAGTTTTTTTTTACTAAAAACATGTATGATAGTTTTTTGTAAAATTTATTAATTTAGAAAAAAAATTGTAGAAAATTTGATGTAAATAGCTTTAAATATTCTTAAGAGAAGAAAAAAAGATTGATCAAACTTTTGAGAAAATTGGTTGTGAATAGGTTTATACTTGAAATTAGTAACAAAACTGTTTATATTTCATTAACGAGTTGAAATTTTTAGTTCATAAAGCTTTTCTTTTAGGATATATTTCAAGCTTAACAATATGGGCCTGAGTTAATTGATAAAACAGTACTCTATTATTGAATTAATAAATTTTTGATCAACTATGTCTCAAAATTTAGCGGTTATTGGCCAGGCAAACCAGTTTTTTACAATATTTAATTTTAAAGAACTAATAAACATGTATGAACAACATTAAAATTTAGAAAATAGCTGTGTCATAAATTACTTTCAAGTTGTGGATCTGTTTCCCATTCTTTACGATATTTCCTCTTGTATTTCTTATTAAGTTCAGTTTTCTACATCTTCTTCAACAAAAAATTTCACAGTTAATGGCTGAAAAAGAAATATATCAAAATTAAAAATAATACTTTTCATTACTGGTTTACTTGGTTTTCAAAAGAATGTTTTATAAGACTTATTTAAAACTACAAGACCGAAACTAAAAATAATTATATCCATAAAATACTCTTGTAAAACCTAAAAAAAACATTTATTTTTAATCAATAATAAGTTTTTACTTATTCTAAACTTAACTAAATAGTCTTCATTTTAAACTAATTAGCTTAAAAAAGTAGTATTATTTAGAGTTTTGGAGCCTGTTTAATGTAATACACTATTTTTTATCTAACCATCTAACTGTTTATTTATTTAAGCTAAAATAAAAAAGAAAATAAAGTCGGATTTACTAAAAAAGATTTGTAGGAAACTTTTTGTCATATTAAATAATACTATTTCATTAATAGTATTGAAACCTTTGTAGAAAAGTAAAAACAAATGTACTATCGATCTTTTCTAATTATCAGTCTGTTTTTTACCTTAATGTCTTTTTTTAGTATTTTTAGAATTCTAGTTTCAAGAAAATGTTAAACTTTATAAGTAAAGTTTCTTAAAACTTGAGGTAGATAATTTTAAGAAAATATTTCAATATGAGAATTTATAAAGAAATAAAAGTTTGTTTCATGTACTTGTATATGCTCTTATAATATATCAACAGTCAATTAAATATTTGTTGGTTTATGAAAACTTTCTTACCATTTTTTCTTTAGTTTTTATATAAGATATTATTTTAAGGTGACAAGAAAAATAGTTCAATACTCTTTTAAAACAAAAGTTTTCATAATCTCTTGAATGAAGACTCAAATTAAACAATATAAAATGTTTTTCATTGAATACTTGAATTGTAATTAAGTATAACTTAAAGGTTTAGTTTAGTAAAAAGTTTTTGGTACAAACTTATTATGAAGAAGTTTTTTATTTCCAATTTTCAAATATTTCAATCAAATGTAATCAAGATCAAACAAATTTAATAAAAAATATTTCTCTACTTACTTTTCAAGAAAATAAATTCAAACTTTTAGGAAAAGTTTCTTCCATTATATCAAAAAAAAAAGGTAAAAATTTCAAAACATTAAAAAAGTAAATACTTTATAACCAACAAGTAAAAAACAGTTATGTGGTTTTTTTTGTAAGTAAATTTACTCAATTTTTTAAGCCTAGAACAGGGCTTTTTATTGATAAGTCAATGTTAGACTGAGAATGTCTAAGAATGATTGCTTATAAACTTTGTGAGGATTAATGATTTTAATAAAATGTTCTACTTTATTTCTCTTTTTAATTTATGACACTGATTTTAATAAGAACTTATGAATTCTCTGACTTTGTTCCTTAAATGTTAAAAACTAGTTTAAGCACAAGTAAATGTAAAAACTAACTTCTAGCTAAACTGAAAACTTAAAATTTAAACAATTTTTAAAAAACTATCTTACCCCTCTTGGGCCTTAACTATTGTGAAAAATAGGTTCTTATTACCTTAATAAATTATTTTTTATGAAACTTACTAAAAATTTAACTATTTGTAAAATTTCATCTTATTTAAATTTATGATTCATATTTATGATTACTTTTCTCAAATATAAAATGTAAGTTAAGTTTAAAATGCCTAAACTTAAATTTAGTAAAGATATTTATTTAGAACAATGTTTTTTTAATTTTTATAAACTTTAGGCAACATAACTATTAACATTTTAATATAAAGCTGTTTTATTTGATTATAAGTTGTTTATTGAATAAATTTTTTTATACAATTTACTGAAATTTGTAATGTTTCTAATAATTAAGCAGTTATATTTATTAAAATGAGATTTTGTTATTTAAACAATATAAATTATAAAAAAAACTCTTACACACAACTTTAGTCAGATGAAATCAATTTTAAAGTAACTTAAGAAAAAACATCAATATACAAAAGTTTAAGGCATGTTTTTAATTATTATAATCAAACTAAAAAAACAAGATGTTAATTTAAACTTATGTTTTAGTAAAATTTTATATTTAAAACAAGATATGTCAATATAAGCTAAAAAAACTAATCATTGAAAACTTACAAGTTTTTTTACTTTGGCTGTACTCATTTTCGAAGAACCCTTTATATAGAAATTTAACTATTTCAATATCTGAAGTCATGTGTATTTTGAAGACAGATTTTAAATTCCTTCGGTAAATCCCCTTTTCATTGATCTTATATTCGGCCTTGAACCTAAGGTCGGATCCCATCTATGATGCTAGGTGATAAAATTAGGAATTCAAAAAAAAAAAAAAAATAATTACTTATTGAGATTTAAGAGTACCTTTAGTTAGACTTAAGTATTTTAGTCAAGGTTACTTCTGTACAAAAATGTTAAATACTTTTAATTTAGACTTTGTAACTAAAACAGAATAAAAGTTTAACTAAAACCTAAAAAAAGTGATTGAAAGTAAAATTTTCAGCCTAGAAATGTTTGAATATCTAACCGTTTACCACTTAAGTACCTATAAACCTTTGTTTTTCCGCGACTAATCAAAACTCAATAATGAAATTGTGTGTGTTAATTTAAATTGCTTTATATTTCATTATTTTTTTGGTATTGTAGACTTTTTATCATGATTAACAAAGTGCTAACTCTTTGTTCCAAATCTCATCAAACGGAATTATAAAGCCTAAAAACTTTTTTATTTAACCACGTATGAAACGTTGTGAGAGTATTTGTAAATATTGCATAAAAGTTATATTGTGTGGATTGATTATATATGAAATAGTACCTTCAGAAAGTTTTAAGTCACATATAAAAAGCTATTTTACGCTTCATCTGGCATATTCGAGATATTTATTAGTCTATTTTTAAGGTATATTTAGTTTTAATAAATTTAACTATTGATATAAAAATTTCGTTACAAAGCGAGTTTTTTAAATATATTAAATTGAATTCAACATAAAGTTTTTATCTTTATGTTTTTCAGTAGATTCTGAAGTACTTAATTCCTAAAATAGTGTTTTTGAAGTAATTTTTCATGTATAATTTGATGACCAACTAAACTTTCTACTTTGTCTTAATTTAAAATTTCTAACAATTACAAAAAGAACATCTATTGTAAATTTCATAGCAATTATTAAACTTGAGATCTTAATCTAATTCCAAAAAACAAAACATACATAAAGTTAACGTTATAAGCAGATCCAGCTTTAACTAAGTTATTGTAAGCAACAAAAATAAATACTTAAAAATTAACACTATTTGCAAGTACATATTTAGTCAAGTTTATTAAAAATTAACTAGCTCTTTAAAGATTTAACCTAAGTAGTAGTCTTGGAAACAATATAAAGCCAAATCTTTTATTTTCATGCTATATTTAATTTAATTTATAAATTAAACAAATCTTTTTCATGCAATCAAAAAAGTTGTAAGCGATATTAAAAACTATTTATTATATTTCTAGCACTATATAAAGATATGAAAGAACGGAAGTACTAAATATAATCTAATTTTATAACATTTTTTTAATTAAGTAATATTTGCCATTATAAAAACTTTTTATAAATTTCTCTACCAATAAGATTTGAAAGTACTAAAGCAGGGGTCGGCAGGCGGTTGGTGTTCGCGGGCCAAATTTCAAGTTTCCAAAATCTTTGCGGGCCACAGTTTTAGTTTAAGTGACCTTTAAAAAAATTTTGGTTTTAGTTTTAGTCACACTAAAGAAAGTTTTACTTTTATTCAGATTATTATTTTAAGTGACTTTTAGCTACACATGAAACGCCTGTTTAAACTATACATATTTATTGGAATACAATTTACATTGTAAATATACTTAAGTTTTAACAAACCACGTACTGTCTTTAACAATAAACAAGTTAAACTTGAAGTTTTAATTATTTTACTTACAATCTAGTTTTCTTTGAAAACGAACTTTAAAAACATTTTTGGGGCACTTCTATATATTTTTTATATAGTGAACCGCTTTTTCATATTTTAAAAATATTAATTTTCAAAAAAAAATTTTGCTTTTTAATCTCAAAAATTCAGTAATTAATTGAATAAATAAAATTTATACGTATTTGTATGGTAAAAATCTAAAAAAAAGTTTTTAACATAATTAACACCCAAATACTTTAATAAAATATCTTATTAATATTAAATTAGTCTTTTACATGGTTGCTATTTAAAAAGCAAAAATGACTGAGTTATATCACAACTGTCTAAGTTTATTAAAATTTTAAAAAGCTAAAAACTTGCATTTACTCAAATATAAACACCTAACTTAAATGTTATCATTATAAAAAGTACATAATGTGTAAGTAGGCTAGAAAAAAAGAAGTTAAACTACAGTCATAAAAACTATTATAAGAATTCGAAGATTTAATCAAACTCTTTAAAATAAAAGTTTTAAACACACCTGAGTTTTGAAAACTTGTCTTAAACAGGTTAACCTAGTCTGAGTTTTTCAAAATTTAAAACTAGCCTGTTTAGAACAAAGTTCACAAAATAAAGAGACAAAAATGTTTATCATTAATTAATTAAATATATTTAAAAATGTATATTATAAGTCAGTTTGAATGGACAACTAAGTATTTTAATAATTTTAACTAAAGTATAAAAATACTTTAAACCATTAATGAAGTAGAAAAACTACTTTTTTATTGAGCATTATAGCAATTGTTTATCTGCAATAAATTTTTACGTTTAAAAAGAGTAAGTGTGAAATTTAAAGCAATGAGAATTAAAAAACGTTAGTTAAGAGTTATTGCAAGAAACGAAATTTAAAAAAAATTGCCTAAGTCAGTTTCAACAAAGCACATAACTATCTTTTGATAACTACAGAATCATCAGAAAAAATAGGTTGAGGCAAGATATAAAATAGCAAAAGGCATAACTAAAAGTGATATACCGTTTGGTGTTGAAAACCCTTTATTAAGAAAATGTGTTGGCGGTAGTAAAAAAAAGTTTAATTCTTCAATGGCAACAAGAACTCAAGTTTCGTGTTTAGAAGATGTCTGAAGATTATAAAGCTGCAAAAATCGAATCAATCTGTTAAGATGAGAGCACTGATACAACATAGACTGCTTATCTGAGGATTTTTATTAGAGGTGTTTTTAATAATTTTTAAACTTTAGAAGAACTCCAAAGTTTAATTTTAATGCAAAGCACAAAAATAGATAAATACATTTTTTTAGCAAAGGTGCAATGCACCAGTATAAAGGGTGATTTTAAGTTTTGTAAACAATGTTGCTACTGCAATTATTGCTAGATACATGATGGTAATATGATATTGTTTAAAACTAGGTCTTGAACTTATGTTGTTTACTAATTAACCTCATTTATTAATAAACCAGGAAGTATTTTGTGCGAAAAGAACATGTTTAAAAAATTATTAAATTAACAATTTAAGTAGTGAACACATTTTTGTCAAACAAACTTTATAACCGACAGTTTCAAAAAGTAGTAGAAAAAAAAAAGTCAATACGTTGACCTAGTTTACTTTTGGCTTGTTCTTTGTTTAGTTTTTATTTGATGTTATAACGATTCAATGAGTTAAGAAATGAAATAGGGTTTTCTCTTAAAGCTAAAAGTATAAATATTACTGCTTATAAAGATAAAAACTTGATACTATTTTTAGTATTTCTGAAATGTCTTACATCCCAAGTTAAAAACCTAACTTGGTATTACAAGGAAAAAAAAAGTTGTTCTATGAGATACGGTTCAATACCATACTTTTGAAACAAAGTTAAGACTATAGGGGTTTCAAATAATAAAAAAAAAACTATACAAAATTCAACAACCGTTAAAAACATCAAATTAAAAACAGATTCTGACTTTTTAGATGCAATTAAAAACTAATCGGACGAATTTTCCATATGATTTTTTGACCTTCAATTACTAGAAAATAAACTAAATCCTATAAAACTTCCACAAAAAAGTATGTTGATAAAGTGTAGCGCACATTTACAACCATAGTATAATACCTGCAATAGCTTAATTGAAATTGTTTTTTTTTAAGATATTGAATACAATAGTTTATTAAGGACCGCGAAAGATTTACAAAAAAAACAAAAATTTCCAAAAAATAATGTTTGAAAATTAAAATATATGCCTAACAAAAAATATTCTAATGTATGTCATGTATACTATTTTAAGTGTGTCTCTACACACTTAGTTATTACTTATATAAACAATAATGATAATAATTTTTTTTAAACTTGAGTTAGTTTAACTTAGTATTAAAGAAAAAAGTGTTTCAAAAAATGAGCATCTGAGTACATTTGTGTGCATAGAATTTCACTTAAAGTGCACAGAAAACTTTTTAAAAATCAAAATTTGTTATAACCAAAATATAATAAACCTAAGCTTTTATTATTACGTAATTTTCAATGTGTTTTTGTGCACTTAAGTATGACATATAGTTATGAAACATCTATAAGAGAAACATAGGTATAAATTACATGTTAAACTAGATAATTAATTTGTGAAGAAATGACATTTTAGTTTATTACTTTTGTACATAATGGAAATGTTTACGTTTAGTTTAATTATTAAATAAGTATTATATGTATAACCTACTAAATCTAAGCACTTCTTACACTCTGTTGCAGATAATAACTTGCTTATAAAAAGAAAATTATTATGAAACTGTGAAAAAACTATTAGTCGAATGCTAATCTGTCTTTTTCACATTTCTTAGCCAAAGTAGTGAAGTCTTTTAATATTTTTTTAGGTTTTACAGGAATTAAAATGAAATTAATCAAACTAAATCCAACTACCGATAAAAGTTTAAGTAATATATATTTTTTCTCAGCGGGCCCAACTTACATGCTCGCGGGCCACAGAATTTTAATTCGCGGGCCGTATTCAATTCATAAAATAAAGGTGCTCGCGAGCCGCAGTTGGCCCGCGGAACGCACTTTGCCGACCCCTGTAATTAAGTCTCTAGCTTAGGTATAAAAAATAAGTTTTATCATTAGTTGTTTTTTGTTATTTAAGTATATATTTAAAATTTTGTTCTTTTATTGCCAAGAACATGTGCTGGATAAATTTAAATCAAAGAGTTTATTTTTAGGTTAAAATTATTTTTAACTATTAATAATTTTTCAATTCGTTCGTTAAAAGTCCATTAAAAAACATAAAAACTTATTTAGTTTCTATTTTTCCTTATTTCATTAAATCTTAAAATCAAATCCTATTTTGATTAAATTAAATTTTGTTTTTACCTATTGTAGACTAAAGTACTGTAATCAGATGCAAAAAGTTTAAAATTCATTTTGTCATATATGTATCTTATTAAATTTATAGGATAACAAAAATTATTAATAATCAATAATTGATTATTAATGGATTTTATTGATAAGATTGTTAAGTGTTTGCCGTTATAAGAGCAGAAATAATAAATAATAAAACACTTTTTTAACAAAAATTCTGGATAAAGTTAAATTACAGTGTTTTTACATTACTGAAGAATTTAGTTGTAATTTTCCGCTTAAAAAAATTAAGTAGATTAGTAAAAATAACTTCATTATAAATTAACTAATCAAAAGTATAAAGTATATTCAATATAGAAAACTAAAAAATGGTTAGAACCATCAAAAAATCAGTCTAAGTCTTTTACTATAGTCTTTATTCTATTGAATGAAATTTGAAAATGTTTGTTTTTTAATATACCAAAGATTTTTTTGAAGTTTTTGTAAAAGACTGATTTTTTTGATAGTTCTAGCCATTTTTTATTTTTGTTTAGTCAATATTTTTTATATTTCTAATCTTACTATAACACAGGCTGACAAAAATAACTTTTTAGCTTTAAATAGTGTAAATTTTGTTCAAATATAGTATTAATTTTATTAGTGTAGTCAAGTAATTATTAAATATTAGTAGTTAGAACTAGCTAAGAATTAGAATTGATCTTAAAATGAAACTGCACTTTAGCTGTATACTATTAGCAATAACAGTTTTATCTAAAAGAGTTTGAGGTAAAAGCTGATGATTAATAAGAAATTAGGATTGCACTCTCCGATTATTTTATAATACTTTTGATGTTAATGTTAAATCTTTTTAAGTATTTTAGGAAAATATTAATGTAAAGCAGAACTGTCTTGAGTTGGCTTTTTTTTTGAAATTCAATGTATTAAAACAATTTTATTATATGTTCAATAAGTTTTTTACCCACCTAGATTAAATTTAAGTACTAAAATCTATTGTAAAGACTAAAAAAGGTTATTATAATCTATAGCTTTATTTTAGTAACCTAATGCTTGTTAAAATGTTTGCCTTGTTATAGGAAAAGTTCAATACTATAAATAAACAATAATGAATAAAAATTATTTTAATAACTATTAATGAGGAAAACAAAAAAATTAAGATTTTTATACAAAGACAATTAGAGTCAGTTCTTTTCTAGATCAGAAATAAAACGAGAGAAAAATGAAGATGAGAGAACATTTTTATCACTAGTGGGCGCTCTTAATTTCTTCTAGCCGAGATTCGTAACTATAGCTAGGGTTCGTAACTATAGGATATGATGAGACACATCTTTAAAATCTTATTCATAAACAATGGCAGCATCCAAAGGTAGCTAGAAAGTAGTAAAGGACGTCCCAGCTAAGGTAGCTAAAAACAAGTGCAGGTTTCATTATAAGTGAAGCTTCAGCATCTACGTGTACAAAGTGCTCAAGCAAGTACACCCTGATAATGGAATTTTAAGCAAAGCTGTGAGCATCATAGAATATTAAGAGGTAGGAGCTGAAGGTTAAAAATATTTAGGGTAACACTTTCCGATTGTTTGAAAAAAGTTGATGATTTCGAATGTTAATGTTTGTAGTTTAAGTTTGTCCAGAAGATATTAATGTAAAGCAGAATTGTGTTTATATGATTTTATAACTTTATAGACTCAAACCTAAAGAGACAGGAAATAATAAAACACAATAATCTTTTTTTTCTGTTGTTTACAAAAAGTTTACATTAAAAGCTTTCGTAGTTTTGTTGAGTTCTAAATATTTTTATAAATAAAAAGTCATGACTTAGAAGTTTTATAATATAATAATTAATGTCAGGGTTTAGTGTGAAAATTTAATAACAATCTTTACCAGTTATGAAGACATAATATTAACTACACTCTTAATCTAAAGAGTTATACAGTAAAAAATATATTGACTCAAAATAAACATAACTTAAAAGATTTTAAGCTTTTATTCAGTTACTGCTGATCAAGTTTGATAAAGTTATCTTGTTAACTTGTCTGCTATTGAAAATAAAACAAGTATTATACAAAAATAATTCTATCTATTCGTTCTTGATCGTTGGTACCTTTTAGCTTTATTAACAAAATATATATAAAACTACTGTTTACTTATGAAACAAGTTATCAAAGATTAGACTTACTAAACAAACGTTTACCTTAAAAGGTGTTTACTAATTGTTTTATACTACTTACAAAAATTGTTTTATAATCAATTTTAAATAAAATATTAAGCAATAAAAGTTGAAATTATATTTGTAGGAAAACGTAAAAGCCCTTACATTCATTTCTTGAAAATTTATGACTTACTTACAATTCAGGTGATTTTAATAGCGTGAAAACGTTTAAGTTAGTTTAAGTATCAATATATTAAAAATGTTAGCTAAAAAACTTTATATTTAATCAAAGTTTACAGTTTTGCAACTCTAAACAAACAAACTCAAAAGAAAAATCTATATTCTTTACTAACTAGTAGAAGTAACTTGTACTCATTTAATATTTTTAAAAGCTTATTTTTTAGTGTAGACGTGGATAAACAATAAACTTGTTTAAGAAAATACTAGAAGAATCTAAAAAGTTCGATACTTTTAGTAACTGTTGAAGACAATTTGAAAAAATGTTTAAAAGTAATTAAATTTGATACAAGCTATTCTTGTTATTTGCACACATAGAAGCATTTCAAATGCTGAGCAATGGTTGCAGCAACATTTGCTAAATTGTTTGCAGCATTTTTAAATTCCTTTTAATGTTTAACATAGAATTACATTGAAAGCTTATTTACATTCTTAAAACGCGTTCGTCAGTTTCAAAATTTCAAGGTTATATGGTTTTTAATAACTAAATAAGCTGAAACTTTAAAACGGCCTCAGTTAGTTGTTAGACACATTTTTTATCAAATGCACACATGATAAACTAAACAACCTAAATAAAACAATTTTAAGGTAGATATTTTAATTTTCAACCCTAATATTAAAGAAATTTGTATTAATTCAATGAAGCTACTGGTTTTTAAGTCTTGTCAAGTATTGATACCAGTCTTAAGTAGTAAAATGTTTATGGGTGTCTCATTTATATATCAATTAATAATAAAAAGTAATTTTAATGTTATATCATATAGTTAGTTTTTTATGCTGCATTAACGGTTTTTGACAGACAATGTTAATTTTTAATGTTTAAAATTAATCAGAAAGAATAAAAGAAAACTTTAGTTCGTAACGTTTATTATTTAGAATAAAATAAAGTGTTATAAAAGGATTAAAATTGTCGCTCTTAGTTTTCAATATTTTTATCGTTTAATCCCTGACTAAAGTATTTATTAATTATCTTATAAACTATTTTTTTAACTTACTTTAGAACAAATATTTTAAACAAAAAGTTATTAAGGAAAGCCGTTATAATTGGGGACTTAAACACATTCCTATCTTAATATCTTAACTAATTATTACTGGCTAATTTATTGTAGCACTAGCTTATAAAAGCTTGAAAACAGGCTCTAAATTTAAATATTACGAAGCAATACTTCTCTCTAAAAATCGTTTTCTTACGAAATTCACAATAAAATACGACATCACAGATAGATTTTATTCAAAGTGCTTTAATTTTAGTAAAAAAATTAGTTGCGTATTAAACAAGAAAAGCGTACTTAAAAAGTGCAAACTCAAGCTAAAGATCACTGTAGTATAAATGGTTTAGAACTTGAATTACAATTTATTTTTACTTAAAAGAATTAACTGATTTAGTTACTTTTGCTTTCAATTTTTACAGGTCAGACCAATTTCAAATAAATTTAAAACATTTTAAAAATTCAATGGTTTGTTTGCACAACTGAAAGCGTTTGAGAATTTTTACAACAATTGCAGCATTAATTGCAGCGGTTTAAATTTTGTTGCAAAATTTACAAAAAGCATACGTCATAAAAAACATAAATTCCTAAAGGTCATGAATTTAAGTTGCAATAAAACAAAACACAAAATGTAAACACAAACCATACGTTTTATACGGCATAAAAACGTATTGTTTCTAACCAGCTATTTTTTCTAAAAAGTATTAAAAATATCACAAAAAAAAATTAATAAAATTATACCAATTAAGTATAACAATCAGTAGAGTTATTTCAACAGATAAAATTTTAAGTTGTCTGTCGTGAAAACTGTTTTTTACGGTTAAATTTCTAAGTTAGTTTTAAACATTTATCATTGCTAGTCCTTAAGATGCAAAAGTTTTTCAAACATAAAAGTTTATTGATGTTTTTTAAACACTTAATGCTGATACCGTAAAACAATAAGTAAAATTATAAAAGTATACAATGTTTAAAAGTTATTGCATATAAGTTTTTGTCACATTTGGTTTAATATCTAGGGAGGTATGAATTCAAAAGTTTTTAAAAAACTAGAATGAAAAATTGTATTGGAGTAAAACTATATATGTATTCCAAGAGATAATATCCCTTATTTAGAAAACCATGTTTTTTGATAAAAGTTAAATATTTAAAGTTTTTTTTTATCTAGATAAACTACAAAAAAGTTGTTAAAAAGTGATTATAAGTTCTTCAAATCTTTATAAACAAACTTAAAATTATAAGGTAAAAGTAATTCTTGTTTTAACCAAAAACTATCAAGCCTAACAAAAAATTATTTTAGTAAACTAATTTTAATTAGTATTAAAAATTTGTAATGCGCATTAAAAAATCTTTTTACAAATTTGTATAATTAGATTGAATTCAATGTTTTTCAATAAATAGTTTAATTAAATTTACTTATAGTTAGTCTTAAAGTTTTACAAGTTTTAAATTTTGAAATAGAAATACATTTAATGTTACAAAAAAATACAGCTTTACAATGAAATTCGCGTGAGTATGCGCGTTATTTGCACAAATAAAAAAAATTTACAAAACTGAGCAACAATTGCAGCAATAATTTGCTAAATTGTTTGCAACACTTTTAAATTCCTTGTAGTGTTTAACAAATAATTTTAATAAAAACTTGTTTAAATTCCTAAAGTGCTTCGTCATTTCTAAAACTTCAAGGTTATATGGCTTAAAATTTCCTATAAAAGCTGGAATTTACAAAAGAATGGCTATCATAAAATCAGCAGCTACTAGTTCACTTATGAATAAAATTATAGTTTTATTCATATTTATAACTCTAATTTGTAGCAAGATAGGATAGAAAATAAAATAAGTTTATACTATTCTAAAGGCATAAGCTTTTTTTTGTTTGTTACCTCTACAAACTAATAGCTAGTTTAGTTTAATGAATTTAGTTTTATTATCATTAGCTGTGTATCGTACACTTAAATATTTAAGTATTTCAAGTTTATAATTTCAACTGATGTAATTAGAAAGTTAGGGTGATAATAAAAGTACTTATGAGTACAAATTAATTTTTTTAAATTACTAAAATATAATAAACAAATTACTTTATTATACTAAAAAACATTAGTAAAATAATTTACATGTTGCTTACAATTATGTTTACAACTGTAGTACAATAAAATTATTAATGAGTTTTAAATATATATTAAAATTAAAGCAATGTATATAACATAGCTCATAATTGTTTAAATAGAATTGTTTAACAATAACTTATTTTATTTTGAATAAAAAGTAGTTTGAAAAAAAAAAATGTTTATAAATTTTTGTATTTAAAAAATAATTTAATATGTTCATTGAAAGAGCTGTTAGTAAATAAAGCTTACATTTAATCTAAAAATTAAAACGTAAGTTTTAAATGTCTGTTTTGGTTAAAAAGTACTTTAAAATAAGATGACTAATAAAATTAAGGCTAGGAAATTTTCAAACACGCTAACGAAATAAAAAGTTTTTTTTTAATAATTATTTGTTTTTTAAGATATTGCATTTGATCTTTCTTTTTTGATAAACAAGTATGTATTTCAATATGATAAATTTAAACTGATATATACTTTTTCGACTAATGAGCAATTTAAAACCGATATAGTATTACTAAAAAAATTGCTTAACTATATAAAATTTCAAATTTTGTGCCGATTTAAAAAAAAAAAAGATTTTGGTTTATTAAGTAAACTTTTATAAACAAAAAAAAACTTAGGAAATAGAAAAAATATTTATAAAATACTTAAATGCTAGTTGTTTGAATAAGTCATAAGTTTATAGGTGAAACCTTTAAATATTACTAATCATATCACTAGAAAAATTTCAATTATAATTACACTTTTTAAGACTTAAACTCTAAACTATTAGATAATTTTATGTTTAAATATTCATTTAGCAAACTATTACAAATTCATTGGTAACTATTAGTTATTTTAAAAACATAAAGTTGATTTAAATTATTTTATAAAATTTATTTTTACAATGCTTTTCAAAGTTGTAAAATGTCTGTTATAACTGAACTAAATTAATCAATTTATTAAAGCAATTAAAATAAATACTTTTATAGTTATATGATATAATGCAATCTAGTACAATATGATCATTTATTACAAAAAAACAGTAATGATCTGTGCGTTTATTTTTTTAACTTTCTTCTAAATTAATATTTCATCTACAAATTTAATAGAAATTAAACAAGTGTACAACAGTTTAAACGTATTTTAAAGTATAAGTTTACAAAAATATTAATGTAAGGTAAGAGTAAAACAATGAAATTACATTACATTTATATTTAACAGTAACAAAGTTTAATTTTTGTAACAGAAGATAGGAAATATTACTTAAACCGTTTGTAATAATCAAAGTTTTTGTTTTTTGTAGAAAACAACAAATAAGATTATTTAAAAAATAAGTTTTAGTTAACAAGCAGCTGTTTTTTTTTTGTTTTTTTTTTGTTTTGTGTTTAAAGCTAATATTTATTTGCAGTCTCAGCTTCAGTTATAAGCAGAAAAATTTCAAGTTTTTGTTTGAGGGACTATACTTGGTTGCACAATTTTTTCCAAATGTCTGCAATTACTTGTTTAAAATCCTTAATGTAGATAACGTTGAATTTAAAAGTACAGTACTTAAGTTTTAAACTATCTGAAGGTTGTAACTAATCTACTAGTAAACTTCTTTATTGCAAATCTTTTAATTTGAATATAGCATAGTGTTGTTAAAACTTAACAATATTTCAAAAATTTAACCAAGTTAAGTTACTTTTTAATCGAAACTAACTGAATTTTAAAATGTTTCAAACACAGATTTATTATTTTTTATTAATATATTAAATTAAAAAGACGACTAAATCAAATTAGCTTTAACTTATACCTTTACGTTTAAAGCAAATAATGTTATATATTTAAAACTCAAAAGGCTTTTTAAGGGTCGTTGCTAAAGTAATTTATTAACAAAAAAATTCAAATAAAAGTTTAACATAACATAGGTAATAGGTTTAACTATCAATTTTTCGTAAACACAATAAAAATGCTTAATTATTCAAGTTTTAGTTTTAAAGTAAATAAAAAATTAAAAGTGTTTAGTTATAAGAAAAATTCTTAAAAATGTATAAAATTCAACAACATTTCTCATTAAAGCAAATTATACAAACTAAAATATTATCTAGATACAACATACATACGTACATTTTTTGTAAAAACAATATAATATTATTAAAACTACTTTACAAAACATAGAATTTTATAAAAATCGAAGCAATAGTTATTAAAATAAACTTTTTATACCTTACTGAATTTAGTTAACATTTTTTCAGTTCAAAAATAGTTAAGCACTATTAAAATTGTATTTTATACTTGTTTGTTGTAAGTTTGTTTTTACATTAAGACTACACAATCAAATCATGTGAACTTTGTTTATACAATGAAATCAGCCTAAACCGGCTATGCATGTTGTGCTCAAAAATTACTTATGTAAAAAGTACACTAGATTGAAATAAAAGGCAACCAGTGTGATGTAAACAAAATAATTGAAAAAACATAAACAACAAAAGCCTGGTTTATTTATCTTCCTACGTTTGAAACGACTGCTTCTTTTTTTCTTTTTTTCTTTTCTAGATAGATAACTGATTTTTGTTGTGGTAATTAGCAAGCTCAAGTGCTGGCATTCAAGCAGTTTAGATCACGCTTGAACACACAACTTTTGCCAGCTTATGCGCCTGCCAACTCTCGCTGTACAACAGAGACTCTTTGGCTCGTTGCCAATTTTCATAAATTGACCGAGGCAGAGAAGCCTGCGCTGGCTGAGAGTAAACATAGTGGTGAGACCATCTCGTCTCGACATTTTCTCTTTGATTTGTTTCCATGTAATTCTAAGGTTACGAATGAGATATCGTAAGATGATATTTTATCCCCTTTTTTTCTGCACACTCGACACGAGGTAACTTTTTAAGGACTTTATTTTAAAGTACTGCGTTCACAAACACAATGAATGTTAAACTTTGCGCGAACTCTTAGTTTTAGATTCTCCGAAGCTTTTATTGTTAGGCAGGCGAAAATGCCTGAAGCTTTAAAAAAGCAACAACTGGTCTCTGTTTCCAATGATGCACTTGACGAACCAATTGAAGTCAGTAGATAATTTTTTTCATAGTTAGCTACAAGTGAAGCATTGTTAGCAAATAGAAGGTCACGTGGTGCGAAAATTTTTCACCTCTTAGATGCGCCATGTCAGGCGACTATCAGTTCTGGTGTTGAGCTTTAATCCCATACCCGACGATCTGAATGCGCGCTTCACTGGAGCTTGAAAGAAAATTTCTTAATGAGTTGAGCAATCTATGCTTCAAAAATTTTTAATTGAAAATGAGTCGGAAAAGCTACCTTTGTATTGGATGGTTGTCGTCATGTTTGTTTGAAAACATTTAACAACTTGAAGAAACTTGGAGGACACCCAGTCTTTAAAAATGACGCTAGCAATCCTTTTCAACAACATACATATGAACTATATTAGCAAGTTAAACAAAGTGCTGTACAAAAGAACATATATTGCATTTGTCTTTTAGTTGTCGTGTAGAGAAATCAACATTAGCAGTATAGCGTTTAGACTTGAATTTACATTGCATTTCGACACACACTCTTTCAGATAGTTTCTCCAACAAATAAAGCAAACCATGAAAAAGCTTAACTACATCGATAATCTGATTTAATATCATGTATATGAGGTGATAAGCAAAACTTGCAAAGGAGTATCAGGTCGGCTGGTATTACGACACTGCCTCTTGATTTTCAAGGAGCCGTTTCATTAATAGTTTTTCAGTAGTTTTATAGTTTAATGTTTTTCAGTAGTTAGTTAGTAGTTAGTTTGGTGTATAGTTAATCAGTCGTTGGCAGACTATTCGTGTATTAAGTGCATCAAAATTAAAAATGTTCTGTTCATTAAAGTAAAAGATAAAATAGTGTTGAACCCATAAACCTAGCTATTCATTACCATGGTATAAGATTTCAACGGTTTGAAATTACAAAGGTTTTCGCTTTTTTTTTGATGATCTGTTTTTCTTAATACACCATAAATAGACTTTGCTTAACCTCTGTAAACAGTAATTTAAAGACTACCTTATAACAAAAATGTAGTGTGTTTTATTGCAGTTCTTTAAAAATTATTTTTAGTTTCACGTAGCCTTTTAACACTTGTGTTACTGGGGTGCTGTTGGTAGTTAAAAGCATTTTATATGCTGTTTAGCTTATAGAAAGCAAATTGGAGTATAAAAACTTTGCTTATGGCAAAACTCAAATAGCTGTAAACCGCAAGAGTTTAGCTTTGATACTACAAAAATGTCTTGGACAGGGAGCCAAAAATACGAGATTAGATACAAAAAGTTCATTGAAATAGCCTAAAATAACATGTTTGTGTAATTTGTTCTATACTAAAGTTATACACTAAAATTACACTAAAATTTATTATGAAAGTTATCTTTCACTTGCTCGCCAAATATCAATACATGTTGTTTTTGTTAAAGAGTTGATGTTTTTCTTTTGTATGTAAACAAAGAATGGCAGTATGTGTTACCACCAGACCCAACTTCCACAGGTTGTCGAAAATATTCTCCCTAATTCAATTTCGAAGCCTTTAAAAGTTAAATTAGTGGTTTAAAATGACAACCTACTAGTAATAAAACACTTTTACTATTTATAGTTACACAGCTAGTTAAAATAAAGTCAGTCATTTTAAATATTATCTACTTGTAAGAAAACACTTTTACTAGTTTAGTTTCACAGCCATCTTAATTGTAATAATTGGTTCAAAATGACTATCTATTTATAATGAAGTATTTTAAACTTGTAACAAAACATTTTTGTTGATTTAATTTCACAGTCGTATAAAATGAAATTAGTCTTTTTACTGTTCTCACTTCTCGCCCACCTCCAATGCGACGGGGACGAAACCCCAACAAGCGGCGGTCTCCCTTCCCGTGGTCTGCCTGGAAAGCGCGGCCAGAAGGGAGAGAGCGGAGCAGATGGGCTGAGGGGATTCTACGGAAAATCCGGCAAGCAGGGCGTGAAAAGTCGGTTGAAAACTGGTTTTAGTTTTAGCCAGTTTAAAAGCTTTTTTTTTACACACATGTGTATTTGATAGTTTTCTAAATATGTTTTCAACTTACTTTTATAATCTAAGTATTTGAAATGTTTTTTGATCTTTTTCAAGTTTTGATTTATACGATATAGTTTAATGTTTATTCTCTAATATTGTTTTTTAATTCAATGTATACTTGATAGTCTTGTGTTTTTAAACTAATGTGTTGCATTCTAAATGCTTTTAAGCCTATTTTGTTCTTAATACGCTTCGATTTAAAAGGTATATACACAAAATATATGTTTTTAAATAATATATCATAACTAAATCAGGAATAAAAATTATTTAGTTATGTACAAAAATTTATTATTAAAATACATTTTCAAATCTCTAAGAAGAGTTATTATGAGTTAGGTCTACCTTTATTTGTAAAACTTTACACTATACTCTACTTTGTTATGATGTCATTTAGCTTAGAAAACTGATCATAAATAAAAAGACAAACAAATTGTTGATAATTTTAGCGATTTTTTTGTTTTTAGGTGAGCCTGGTATTATTATAATAAGCTGTAACTTACTGACGGTACAAGAAATTTTACATTTCATGTGTGAAACAGCTGTATAAATTATAGTTTTTATATAATTAGATAAATATGTATATATATATATATATATATTAATCAAAATTTTAAGCTGTAAATAAACAATATTGAAACATTCTCATCTCTAGGAAAGCCTTGTGCTGTAAAAGACATTGAAATCAAGAATGGAAGTGTAGGTGACATTATAGGCAATTTTATCCCAACCGGTACAAAGATATCTGTCGTTTGCGACCCTGGTTACCACCTTGTAGAAGAAAATCCAGTTTGCCAAGACGGAACTTTTTCAAAAAAAGGCAAAGTTATAGATATTTGCGAACGTTCGTAACTTTATTGTTTAAAGTTTAAATAACTATAAGAATTTTGATAAATTTACTATTAAGACAGATTTACAAATGGAAAGTCTAAACCAAAAAATTAAAAACTAAATAGTAATTAACTTGGCTACATAAGCTAGGTTTTGTAGACATACTTTTCAAAACTTGTAAATATTTTTTAGTTAGTAGAGAATCATGAGTTTCAAATATCATGAAGTTCAAATTTATAATGTCATGATAAAAACAATTGTTTTGTAAAATGCATTTATGCAATAAGTTTTACAAGACACACAACTTAAAAAAGACTAGATATATTTCAAGCAATTGTCATCAGTAAGGTACTAAGCACACAAGAAATAAGATTTTACAAACTTATATAGTAACTAACTATTCAAATAACCATAAAGTAATCAAAGTTTAAAAAAAGACAAAGGTAATTAGTAAAAATTAAAATCACTTATGTTAACTTACGTTAAAATTAATCAACAGTAAAACTAAACATCGATAGAATTAAAACAGCACTTATAAAGTATTACGAAAATAAAGAAACGGTATAGTCAAAATCTTTTTGCTTACATAAAACATGTTTTCTTAACAAAATACAAATAGCTTACAATTTAATCAAACCGTAAACATTACTACAAATTTTAAAATTTTTAAATCTATTTAGATTAAAACTACTTGAACATGTTGAACTATTAATCAAATTTTTTGCAATGAGTGGACGTTTAGATGCACTTTTAACTTTGACCGGTATATCATTTTTCGTTTCTCCAAAACATAAGTATTTCTGTTTTATATAAACAGAAATATATCTAGTTTTATTTAAACTTTGTGTCTTGTATATCTTATTGTATAATTACTAGTCACTTATGTTCAAATACCTCTTACTCATTCTCAGCATTTGAGTATACAAAAGTAATTTCTAGTTAAAGGGCTGTAATTAATTACCAACTAGTTTCATTTAACTTTATTATAGAAGCATATAAACACATAAAATATTTTTATCACTTTCAAAAACAACAAAGTATATCGACTAACAACATTTTTATACATTTACTGCACTTAATAAGAAAATATTAATAAACAATCTATTAATATTTAATTTAATTTTTAGGTACATTACGTGATTGTAATAATGTAAAGAAATTCTACCCTGGCGCTCAAAATGGTGTTTATACTATAAAACCCTATGAAGATGTTACACAAAACTTAGAAGCTTTTTGTCAGTTCGACTCTGATAATAATGGGTGGATAGTCAGTTTTTTTGATGTTTTCTAAACTAACAAGAAAATCTCATTTAAAGAGTACTATTTTTATGCTTCACCCTTTTTTTTTCCAATATTAAAACCGAGCCATTGAAAATCGCAATATAGTTTTATTTACTGAAACTTAAACTTTATATACACAAATTTAAAACTGCGTAACTGCATAGTTTCTTTAGCGTAGAATATTATTATCTTTGTAGAAGATTATAAAATTAATGCTATTTCTTTGTACAATGTTGTACACTTGTATACAATCAACAGTTATTCGTTTTAATAATTTTATATCAGTTTACAATCGGTAGCGACTTATTATTTAACTTTGTACACTATTTTTAAAACGTTTGTTGTATAACCATGTGTCCAGGTCTTACAAAAAAGGACAGACTCGTCAACGAGCTTCAAAAGAAGATGGTCGGTTTACGTCACGGGGTTCGGTGAGAAAACAGGAAACTACTGGCTCGGTTTAGTTAACATTAGTGTATTTAGTTTGTACATTACTATGATATAGCTGTTTGTAACATAAATTAAAGTTGAGCAGTTTGTCTATTGGTTTGCTTTAATACAAATATAATTGTAAATAGTTGCAACAAAAATGTGTTTGATGATGAACATGTAGTTAATTAAAATTAAATTTTATTAAGTTGTTAAAGTTTCAATATATACAAATAATTATTTTAAAACAATATTAATATTGTACAAAACAATGAAAATTTAATTGAAAGGGTTGGAGAACATGTACGCACTTCTGAAAGAAAGAGACTTCGTGCTTAGAATAGAGCTTGAAAAACTTAATGGAGAAACTGCATACGCCGAATATGAGTAAGAATTTTTATGAATTTTAAACACAAACAAAAAATATAAATTAAAACAAACTAGCCTATTAAACTTTTTAAATATAATTAAGAATTATTTAAAAATTTCGATAATACTAAAAAATTTCATTTTACAGAAAATTTACACAAAACAAAATTTACAAATACAAAGGTTAAAAAATAGTATTTTTAAAATTGATTGATAAAACTAAAATTTTTTTTTATTACTTCAATACACTTCAAAATATTTAATTTCGTGTCGAAGACTTAATAATGCATAAACAATATCGTACACAGTATTATGTCAGTATTGAAACTTACAATTTATACTAGCTTTCTCGTATGATTATTTCTAACTTAGTAACTTATACCATTAATCGAGAAAAAGAATGTTAGAATAGTTAAAAAAGAATTGTTTAACATTCCGTTTTAATAGTTTTATTATTTTAGTGAGTTTTACCTAGGAAGTGAATCTGAGAAGTTTGCTTTACATGTTGGCCAGTACTCAGGAACTGCCGGTAAACATTTTTATTCTATTTTTTTAATTTTTACTGACAACTTAAATTCGTTCTATAGTTGAAAGAATGATCTATCAAAAATCATTCCTTTGTAAAGTTTTATTGTTTGTTCTCAATATAAAGTCGAATTGGTAAATTCTGATACTAAGAATAGACATTTAGCAAAATTATTTTATTTTTTTTACAACAGGCGATTCGCTAGCTTACCACAATGGAATGAGATTTACAACCAAAGATCAGGACAATGACCAGTATTCAGGTAAGTATTATATTGCGTAGTTATAAAATAACAATTCAATATAATCAAATTCTTCTGTATGAATCTTATAAATTCATTAGAGTTTTAGATTAAACAATATAAGAAATAGTTTAACTAATAAACTATTTACTAATTTGTACTCTAATATAATATTCTAAACAATTTTTCTATATAATCAACTCTCTACTTTTTAAATCGAATTGTGCCACCGGTTAAGGTTTAAAACTTTTAGATTAAACAAAAGAAAACACTTCAAAAAACAACTTATATACTATTTACTATTTTTAATATTTTAAATATTAATAATAACTAATAACCTTTCAATCAAGCTCATTCCTTTATTTAAAATATTTTCAAAGGTAATTGCGCCACCGTTTCTGGAGGCAGAGGAGGTTGGTGGTTTAAAACTTGCAAGTATTCAAACTTGAACGGGGAATACCAAGACCCGAGTAAGAATAACTACAGAGGTTTGTATTGGTACCATCTTAGTGAACACCATTCCCTCAAAACTTCAGTTATGATGGTGAAGAGAAAAAACTAATATTTGTGTGCCTTTTTAACAGTTTTAATCATTTTACTTAATGTACAGTGTTTTTTGCAAATTTTTATAGCAATTGTTTTGTATATGTGTAGTTGAATACATACTTGTTTTACATTAAATAGTTTTACTACAATTGTAAATTATGTACTGTTTTTAATTAGCTTGTTAAAAATAAATGTTTACAACTTGTAAATAGATTGCAATTTGTTTTTCAGTTTAAACATTTCTTCTGATTATCTTTTCAGTTTTTCAAATGATTTAGTTTATTACAAAATGTCTTTAGTAATTAATACTATTAGTTTTTGCTTTAGACATCGTAAATTTTTTATCTGTAGCAATAAAAGATAATTTAAAAAAATAAAAATGTAGTGTTTGTTGTTATAAATTTACTTAACTCTCTATAGGTAGTTTTAAAATAAAGTAAAGAAACAAATTGTGTTGTTCATCTTTAAATTAATTTCATACAATTGACTAACTTAATTTTAAAAACATTTATCTCAATAACAAAGTTCAAAAATATAAAGGTTCAATGTTTTCGATAGATTTTAATTAGATAATTTTAAAGCGTCGAAAAGCAGACAAAACAAAATTAAATTAAAAAATACTTCAATACAAGTTTTATTTAAATCAATACTATAACTTATTTTTTTAAAACAACATAATACCTTTACTTGTAATCCAAAAACCACTTTAAAATACTGTTTACCCTAAATCTTTATTATAATTAAGTTGTATATAAATGCAACAGAGATTCATACAAAAACCCAAAAAAAATATCTAAATACGTCATAACACCAAAAACTGTATAAAAAACGATTGTTGTAAAATTTTGACACGAAAAATGGGTAAAAACCAAAAAGGTTTGAAAAAGGTTCCTTCAAACGATCGAGGCGACGATTTTTACACTTACGAGTACGTAACAGAGTCAAGCGATGGTTCGTCAAAGGGTGGCGGGAAAATAAAAATGGCGCCAAAAATAAAGCGAACCGACAGCGACCGCAGGTTGTTTTGCTTGTAAATATAAATGCATCTGTAAATTAATCATCGCAGTTAAGAGTCAGAAAGTTAAGAATGTACAGTTTACCTTCAACTAGGGTTTACAAGGCTCATTTTCATAATCAGTAATTTGTTAGAATTAGAAAAATAACACTCTTAATAGGTATTTTCCTGGACAAGACGTTAAAAGGTATCCAAAATGTGTGCAACTCGATAACCGAATGGTTCTTCGTGCACCAGTTCCCAGAACTAAACATTTTGGCGTCTTTTTTGTCGTTCGATAAACTATAGCTATAATACCGCCCATTTACTTGTCTAACTAAACTTACTATTTTGCCACTTCACTAACTTTTGCCCCTGATAGCCAAAGGAGCGTTGTCCCTCATTTTGGGAAACACTGCTTTGTATAAAACAGTTGGACTGAAAGTATGGACGCCCACACAAGATGGATTAAATAACTTGTTTAAATATACTTTTATATTTTCGTTACTAGATAGTTTTGTTTATCGAAAATATTCATAAGTTTAAAGGTTTAAAGCAGTTTTCAGACTTATAATTGTATACATTTTTTTAAACATAGTTTGGTCGTAAATACATTAATATAGAAAACATCAATTTTCTTTACAAGCTTTACATAGGCTTTTTAAGATAAACAAGTGAAAACATTTTGCTATTATATGTTGTCATTAAATTGTTCTATCTCTTAAATGGTGATCTACCGAATCCACAGAATAAAAATTCAGCCGAATCCGAGTCCAGTACCTTAAATCTCTGAAATCCTCATGTTATTTTCACTACGAGTTTATTAATATCAATAGATCTGCATTCGGTAGATCACTGTATTTGGCATATTAACTAATCTTAACACTTGTGTTACTACACAAACATATTGATATTGATGAGCAAATAATGAAATATTAATACAGCATATCAATTTAGTTAAAAATCTTTAGCAAATTTTGCCTAACGACATTTCTAGCCGCAGGCGCAACAGTCAACATCGGCAAGACAAGTACCAGGAGAATTGTCACACAGACAACGAACACCAGGAGAAATGTCACAAGGACAACAAACACCAGGAGAAATGTTACAAGCACAACAAGCGCAAGAAGAAACGTCATAAGGATAACAAATACCAGGAGAAATGTCAACGGGAGAAATGTCGCGTGACATAAGAAGAAAAATTGTTAAGATGTGGTCGATGAAGCACTGTGTAGCGCCAATTCTCATCGCATTTCTGCTTGTCGGTGTTGCGGCTGCAGTTTTTTTTTATTTTGGCGGGAAAAATCATTCTGGCGTTTTGAACGTTGGCAATGCCTTAAACGTCACAGTGGAACAGAACGTTACAAGTCTGAGTTTATTCAAATAATTTTATTTATTATTTTTATTTAGATACCGTTGTTAATTCTGTTTTTATTTTTGATACTTTTTTTACTGATCGTAACGCAAGTAAATTTTGTTTTTGAACAAGAAAATATCGTACTGATTGTAATAGTTTTTATTAATGCGTCAGAGTACAATAACATTTACTATTTTACTTTTAAAACTTTATTGTCAATTTTTAAATCAGTACAGCTATGAAGGTTAAAAGGTATAAATTTAAGTTTATGTAAAACTTCCATGTCTAATCAATTTTATCTCTAGTTTAAACATTTGTTCTACACCAGCCTAAAGCTCAGTTGATATTTAAAAAAATCTATACAACAACAAAAGTACTTAAAGTCAGATAAAATGTAATAATTGTTTCAGGCGATGAAAAAAACTGAAAGCGTCGACGTTTTACAAGTTTCAACAATTATATCAAAAATCACAGCAAAAATATAAACTATTTAGAAACTTATACTGTATTTGTATTTCAATTCTAACAAAAAAATTGACATCAGTCAAGTAAATAAATTGTTAAAAGTTTACTTTATGTTTAGAATTTTAGTTGTATATCATTTTGATTGTAAGTGTTTAAAATTTTGTTACAGCGCTTATTCACTTATCCGGACATATTGGGAAATTTTTTTTGGAAAACATGTTAAGGTGAGCATTTTTCCGGGTAAGTGCAAAAAAAACAATGTTTTATTAAGGAATATAACTGCTGTGTATTATACAGTACTTAGTAAATGCTCAGCTACTCTTTTTCTGCTCCGAACTTTTAAAACTTTTCTTCACTTTTCAAAACATCGTACAAAGTCGACCTGCCTAAAAACAGTTGAATCATTTAAATTTATAGTTAAGTACATATGTTGTTTGTAATATAAAAGTAGAAACAATCACATAAACCAGCGCAACAATATGATAATTAATGATTAAGTATCATTAAGATTTGAGTGTAATTAAAAAATTAGATTCTTTTATACGCAGCAGTAAAATAATTAAGAGCTAATTGTTTGTATCTGTTAGTTTAATTAAGATACACCTTATCTAATACTTATTATGTACATACAATTAGTCTTATTTGAAACTAATTTAATAATTTATAATTCTAAAACTGATATCCATATACAACTAAAGTGTAAGTAAAAATTACTAAGTTTTTACTGTATGAGACTACAGGGTCATGACGTAATAATTGTAAATAGGTAAAAATAAAAAATATTAAAAAACTACCTGAAAAATTGTAGACAAAAACGGTATTTTGTAAGTGTCTAATTAAAAAGATATCCAAACTAGAGTAACCGGCACTAAAGTAATGTAAATTGGGATTAATTAAGTAATTATTTTCCAATAAGGGGTAAAACATGAAAAAACAGTTAAGAACCACTGGTCTGAAGTATAATTAAACACTAAACTTAGAATATTTATTTCCTGTTTATGAGACTTGGTAACTTGAATTAATATAAATTTTTGAATTGCAATAGAATGATACTGATAAAGTAAACTACAACGTAAAACTGTTGTGTTGTTTGATAAACGCAAAGTAAGTATATTATTATTATTAAATGCAAAATTTAAACAGATGTTTATAAAGTTTTGACTGTCATGTATAACTAGCAAACTTACTAACTTTAAAGATAGAACCAAAACAGTGTATTTGAAATATAAAAAAAAGAATTAATTATGTTATAATATAAGAAGTGAATAAAACAAGTGAATAAAAAAGAAAATTAAAATCAAATAGTTAGATTGTTACGTCATTTCAACAGTTAAGAACAGTATAAGCCTTTAGTAAAAACTGCATTTAAGTAACTAATAAAATGGATAATTTACTAATTTATTAACATAACAATATGATATCCTTTTTAAAAGCAGAGAAACTTGAAACTTTAAACCGAAAATAATTATAAATTAAATGTAGAGTAATTAGTCTAAGGAGTTAAGGTAATTTTAGACAGTTTTATAAGTAGAATAGAGTACAATATGAAGGTAAATCAATAAAAAAATCCGTTATCATCTAGTTTAATAAAGTTAAATAAAAACACAAGCATAGTTTTATACATATCTATATTATATCGCTGCATACTTAGCAAAACACCGCTAGGATAAATAACGTTTGGTGAAAATTTGTCAAACAAACAAGAAAAAGATTGAGAAAATAGTTCTAATAATTGTTAAGTAGCCTGAGTAAAACATGAGTAATAATTTTTACACATAAAATTTTTTGTGATGTATTCGATCAGTTTTGGGTTGTTCACACTGTACGAAGTAGAAAATAACTATGCTAGTTTTGTAAGCCAGTGCAACAACAGTATTAGATAAAACGAAGTGTTCGAGGTCTAATAAAAGTTGAATTGTGTTTAGTTATTTAATATAGATGAAAAACTGAGATTGCAATTACTCCAATAAACACAAAGTTAAAGCTATATTATAAGGAAAACTAGCGAAAGATGTTGGATAAACTGAGACAAAAACAAAGTTGTATGAAATTCTATTTAGTCTTTACTTCACTAAGTTTAAATTAAGCAACTTGTTTGTACAAATATGTTGCAGACATTTAAAAATCAAGAACTAAAGAACACTTGCCTAAATTAAATATTTTCAGTCTTTGGCAGCGATTCTTAACCAGGAGTAAATTTACCCCTTGTTTAATGGAGTAACTTTTTTTATTTTAGTTATGTGAATTAATGTTTATAAACTTTTTTTTTAGTTTATTTATTAGTGTTTTTTAGTCTTTTCAAAAGCTAAACAAACTCTTAAAAATTTACGGTTTTTTATATTTAAAAAGCGTGAATTTCAAAAAAAAAA
The DNA here is from genome assembly GCF_965202585.1 of Thalia democratica. Lineage (NCBI taxonomy): Eukaryota > Metazoa > Chordata > Thaliacea > Salpida > Salpidae > Thalia > Thalia democratica. The sequence goes on from NC_139171.1 coordinate 23,955,038, forward strand.
AATTTCTATTGAAAGTTACTTAAACCTAATTTATAATGATTTTTGATTTGTGAAGTACTTAAACAATACTTCAAACTAGTATTAAAGAGAACCCTTAGCTGCAATAAACATATGAATAAAAGTTTATACGGACACCAAGGTTTAGCTTAACTTTACAAACTGTATTAACACGTACAAAAGTACTAATGAAACTGTTAGTCAAAGTAAGTAATGTTTAGTTAACTGTTAAAGAACTAATTAAACTAATAGACTTTATAAAAAAGTTGTCTTTTTCAAAAAAAGACTGTAGTTATTTAATTTGATGCACATTTTTATGGAACAAAAATGAATGATAATGAACGAGTAAAACATTTTTTTAGAATTTTTTTCCCATTCTTTTTAAACTTGCCAATAATTAATAATCAGCATTTCCATCGTTCTTCGCGGAAAACTTTATGCTAAAAAACCCAAAAAATTTATTAAAACGATGAAAAATAAGAAAAATGGAGCTTTAAAACTTCAGAGCTTTAAATTTGAACTATTTGGTTTTTCTAATACCTTTCAAACTTGAATTTTTTTGCACTTGAAAGCCGATGAGCAAATGTTTGACCAACTTTGAAGTCTTCTACTTGCCATAACTTGGAAAAATGTCATATTTCAACACAATTGTCATCTTCAGCTAGAAGCTTCTTGTATCAACAATGGGGAATTTCCCAGTTTTGTAATTTTTGTTTCTTTTCAGTGATTTTCAACGCAAATTTGGAGAAATAACAAGAGATTTCAAACGAACAATGTTTAAGCGTTGACTGAGTAATTGACGATTTTCAAAATGAGAGTTACTATAAAAGAACTGTTAAGCATATTAATTCTCAATATGAATTACTATATTTTTTCGAAGTAATTATAAATTAAACACGAACAACTCGAGCAATTCATCTGAAGGAAATGAGAGCATATATCGGTTATAAATTAATTTTGATCCTTTAAATGAGAAAAAGTAAAAATGACTATTGCGTGCTAACTGATGCAACGATTCGAGAGATGCATAACAAGACACGTGACCTAAGCAAACTCATTCGTAAAGCCTACAAGTGTTTGTCGAGCCCGCAGTTTAAACTGGAAAATAGAAGCAGCTATCGATTGCTATCGAAAGTTAGTTTTCGTCTTTCTACTGTGCTTAAAATTGCTGAAGCTAGCAGTAAGATGTTACAAGAGAGAGAGAGTATGAAAATCATACATACGTAACTAAAGATACTAGTGTCCTTCAAACTAATTGACATCAGATTTATGTTTGGATATAAGATATTAGAAAACACTGTATATAATATACATTAACAATTCTGTAGACTTAAACCTTGGCTTAAATGGCACTACAAAAATTGTTATTTAAAACAACTCAAATATAACCTTAAATTTGAACGGTAGTTAGTTGTAGTAACGTTATTTGTCTTAATTTATCAAAAGTCCAGAGCTTGTACCTGCCATTATTTATTTATTTTAACTCACACATTGTTAAATAAAGTTATATATAATGGTTTAATTTAAATGAGACCTCTAAACTCATAAAGGCTATAAATGGTTTCTTTATTTAAGCTGTAATTACTACTTGAAAGTTTCATGTTTTAAACTTTTAATTAAATACATATGTTGTTTGTGATATAAAACTAAAACATTTATATAAACCAGCGCAACAATATGATAATTAGTAATTAGTGTTATTCATTAATATATAAGTTGTTTTATCTAACTTAAAAATATATAGGAATTCAAAACAAATTTAATTATTTATAATCCAAAACATAGTACGCATATACAACTGAAGTAAAAATTATTAAGTTTATACTGTATGAGACTGTAGGGTGATGACGTAATAATAGTAAATAGGTATAAATAAATAAAAATAAAATTACTTGAAAAATTGTGGACAAAAACAGTCTGATTTATTAGAGTCTAATTTAAAAGATGCCCAAACTTTTTGATACAAATTAAGATGTAATTATATTACTTATGTAAACGAAATACTTTAGAGTAGAGACAAGCCTAACAAAACTTATACCTCAGTAAGTAATCTACTCAAGTACCTCAAATTTATAGAAAATTCTTCTGTATTATTTGAAAGCCTTAAATAATTCACATAGTAACCGGCGCTGGAAGACGGCTTTTAATATTTGTGCAAAAGTTTGCAGTGCGATTACCTCGTAAGGGGACAATAAAATTATATTATTAAATTACAGTAAGTGGAGTGTTTATTATAGAATAATACCAGACTGTCTACTACAAAACTATGTAATTTGTAGTATGACACCATGGATACATACTATAAAACATAAAACTTTACTGTAATTCAGTTATTTTTAATATCAAATGTACATTTGTATACTTATAAGTATATAGAACTAGATGTTTAGAGAAAAAATAACATACTAAAAGAATGTGCGTAGCTACTCGTACATCAAACAAAAAACTAATTAGGTGCCGACCAGCATAAGGACTTGGCCTAAAGGACGGCTTTCGTTATTTGTGCAAAAGTTCTTAAAAAACATTTTTTTTATTAATCTCAAAAATTTCCCAACAACTTTTCATTTTAGGGAAATCCCTTATTGTGAAAAATTGTGTAGCGGGTCTTTATATTTTAGTGCGTACCTTATGCGGATGCGTACTTCTTAAATTGCGTACCTTATAGATATCACGTTAATACATTGTTACAAACTAAACCATACTACTTCATGCGAATAACAAATCACTTTTTGTTCAAAATTTGTTAACTACTTGCATCTTAAGTAGTTCTAAGGTCCGGCTGCAGTTATAACGTCGCTTCTGATAGGCTAATATATTACAATTTTTATTAATTTCAAGTTTGGAGTAATTAAACTTGTTTTTAATTTTATTTTTATGTATTTTGGTAATTGTTCTTAATACTATGCTGCATTTTCACTGCACCTCATAATGTTATGAATGAAAACGTATACAAAGCCTTACAACTGCAGCTGACCCACTTAAAATATGGCTTAACTTACCTTATATAATTACTAACATATTTAAATTTAAATATCCACTGTCTAAAACTATATTGTTTAACCAATAAAATACAGTACCACTTGAGTTACTACACAATGTTATGAAATATCCAAAAGGAATATTAGTGATTTTATTTTTTAAACAGATTTTGACAGAGTTTATTTAAATAAAATAGTTAACATGCTTGTATACTGTATTTATAAATTTTAAAAGTAATTCTTTTTAGTTGCTTATTTTTTCTTCCTTATTAAACATAAAATTTGCTGTAATTAAAAAAAAATCTAGCTTCTATAATTAGTAATAAGCTTATGTATGATCATAAAAGTTGATTTTAACAAAGATTTCAAAAAGTATTTTGTTTAATAATTTGATGATGAGTAACATATTTAAATTTACATTCTAATTCTAGGTTACATTTATTACTTTTTGATAGTTTGGAAGTATTTTTGAGTTTAATGATTTATCAAACTCTGTTCAAATTAGGTATTCTTATTCTACTGTATAGTTCAGTATTACTCCAGCATTTTTATACTACTTTCTCTTTTGCAGATGTTGAGTCTATTTAAAAAAATCTTAATAAAAATTAAAAAAATTTGAAAATGTTTAAACAAAATCTAAGATTTAAACTACATTTAAATTGAGTAAACTAAAAACTAATACTTTGATTTTTTAAAACTAAAACTTTCATTTAGCCTTTTTTTCTTCATGCTTAACTTACTGCTTTAAGTATATCACTATGAAGTTGTCTTCAGTTTATATATAAATCAAACTTGTAACTAAAATCATTATGTTATATGTACACACAAAACTTAATTAGGTTTTGTCAGTAGTAGCTTAATAGACAAAGTGTTTACTAAAAACAAAACAGGCACCAGTTATAAATGACAATTTTTTATAATAATCCAAAAAATTAAATAAACAATTTTTTTTCTTTTAGATATTTTTTTTGATTTGCTAGCGTCCTAAAGCTTGTTTTGAATTAGATAATTATATCCTACAAAAATACTTAAATAAATGTTTTATTATCAGTTTTATTTTTATTAGACTTGATATTTATACAATGGAAGTTTGTTTCGGTGTCACTCCAATGGAGACTTTTCCTATTTTCACTCCCAACGAAGAAGATTTTGAAGAGATGCTGGAAATCTTTCGACAGATCAGGATCACTGAAGACAAACAAATGGAAGTCAGCGAAGCTTCTTGTGAATCTTCTAATAAGGTTAAACCAACCGGTACTTTGCTGAACAGGAAAGTTTGTATCAAAGTGACGGCATCAGCTAGAAAAAGGTTGAGTGAGTTTTCACGGCTTCCCACGTGCAAAAAACACAAAAAGGATCCTGTAGACAAAATGCTTCAAGATGCACGAATCAAAATGATTGGTTGTGCGCCGAGGAAAAAGGTCGTGCGAAAATTGAAGATGTAAGATTAATGACATTTAAATACATACCTTTAAGTTTTTTTGTGAAATATATTTCGTTTTTATGTTCGTACTTTGTTTTCTCATTTTCAGGTTTTGTGTTCAATTGATAATTTTGTTTATTACTTCAATTATTATTATTATTATTATTATTCAAAAGGGGTCTTTAGCAAAATTTCGTTAAAAATATTTAACCTTTAAAACCCTTTTTACTTATTTTTCAATAAACTATAAAACGTAAATGCAATATCTTGTATTTGTTTTGATTTATAACTTTATTCGATTAAAAAAAAACAAGTACTATAATAGAAGATTATTGCTAAGATAAAAATTTACAGCCATGAAATTTTAAATCTACTCATCTGATTATTTTTTTTTAAATTTCAAACTTAATCATATTTAAACCACAAAGTCTCCAATTTCTGCTTTAATTTTTATTCAGATCTAACATAAAACATAATTTTAGTTTAGACTAAATTTTAAAAGTATTAAAACAATTTAGGCTCATAAGCATTAAGCAAGCAATTCTGAATTTATCAAAAAAACTGCTGTTGAACTCGTATTGTTAAGAGCTTTACTTTATTTGATTGTGGCGATATGTAATGTTCTATAAATAAAAAACTCCTGACGTTATAAACAGTTATGTGATAAATTTTCAAATATTATACTATGCATCATGTGTTATTATATAATAACATTGAATTCTGTTTTGTATTAAATCATTTTACAATTTGTATTGCAGAATAAAATTACTTTCAAATTCTAAGACACTTTTTTTAGAACAAAGTCGATAGTTAGCATAAGCATGTTACAATGAGTTTCTAACAACTTCCAAAACTACTTTAGCTGTATGAAAATAGTTTTGTGTAACAAAAATACTTAATAAAACGTGCAGGATTTAGTGAGAAAAAATTGATTTTGATATATTTTTATACTTGCTAATTTTAGAAGTCGTAAAAATGTGCCAATGCGATTGTTTGGTTTTATTTTTTACAACGTTAATTTTGTTTTAAATCGTGTTTTTTTAGATAACTGTTAAAGAAACTATATAAAATGCATTTGTATTGTGTATGCATGGAAATAACAAAAGATTCCTTATGGGAGGCGAAAACTAAAACAGCGAATAAGTAGAAACTATTAGAATCTATCTCCTCTTTTTTTGATATAACTACCTCAAATTTTGGGGAAATGTTCCTTAAAATATTTAGAAAATTTATTCGGAATAACATCTAAAAAAATTAAAAATGCAATTTTATACAAAAAAGTTTTTTTTGTTCATTTTTAAACAAAATTTGAATTTTTAAATTTCTTTTTAATTTCTTGCAACAGAACTTATAAATATTGCAAGGAACATTTCCTGAGAGTTTTAAGTAGCTATTTCAAAAATCGTAGGAGAATATAGATTTTTAGTAAAATAGTCTATTCTTTGCTGTTTTAGTTTGCGTCCCCCATAAGGAACCTATTGTTGCCTCAGACTTTGACCAGCTATGTCTTAAAAATTATTTAGAGTATTTAAAATCTGTAAAAAGCAACTAGTAGCTTAGTAGAAACTATATAAATTAAGGTGATATTGTAAAAAAAAGTGTTTTATCTAACCCAGTGTTTTTTGCAAGAAGAGCATGTTTAACTTAAGTTTGGTTAAGTAGTTAATTGTAACTAAAAAAATTTAAACACATTTTTAAATAAAAAAATATATAAAGATTGAATCTTATTTCATACTATTGTTTAAAAGTTCTATAAAATTCTTTGATAAAATTTATATAGTTTACAAAAAGTTTTATCCTTAACTATTAACTAATGCAGTGGTCGGCAAGGTGTACACTGGTGCACACTAGTGTACACGAAATTTTCTTTGGGTGCACGAAACTCATTTAGGGGTGCACGAAATTTTGAAATAACACAAAAACTTTTTTTAGTTTTACTGTTATATATATTTAGTTTAAGCGACATAGCTCACTTATTAAGTTAAATCTAGCACTGATGTTTAGTTTAGCTTTTAATTTATTCGCCATTTTACTCTCATGATATTTTGGCATTAAAAATCACAAATCATTCTGTATATAAACACTGAGGAAATTTAAAATATAAAGTCAAAGCAATATAAAAATAGTTATAGAGCTGCATGTAATTAATTTTGTATAGTTTTTTAATAACCACGAAACAATTAATATGATTCAAAGAATAATAATGAGGGACATGAGTGTCGATCAAATGCGGAACATGAAATGCGAAGGAAGAATTTTAAAAATTTGCAATTACCTTATATTATACAGTCATGTAGATATATTAAGTGTTCGCAGAAAAAGAGATACTGGTAATTTTTGTTTGTTATATTTAAAATAATTAAAACGTTAAGTATACTTTAGAAACCTTGACTAAAAAAATGTATGTATTTTTATTAAATGATAAAAAAGCGCGTAAAACGACCTGGTGTACTGAAAAACCTTTCGGCTATCGAGTCGTACACTACTTTTTTTTTACATTTCCGGATAAAAAAAAAAAAATTTTTTGAATCAAATATTTTAATCCGTAAGAAATAAAACAATAAATAAAATTTAAGAGAAGAAAAGAAAATTATAGTTATTTAACAAAACGTTTGAATCTTTAAAGTAAAAACAAATAAGATTTTTGGTAAAATAAAAAAAGTTGGAACATTTTTATTAAAAATTAAAAAAAATCGTTTTTATTACTAGTTTAAAATTTAAAAAAATAACACTACACTATTTAACATCAATGTAATGTTTCAGTTGACAAAGAGAAAAACAGCAATTGCAAAATATGCAGGGAAGTTTGTTACAAAAAAGGTTATTAGATTGTAAACACATTTAAAACAATTTTTGTGATGACTGAAAGATCAACTAATAAAATGTTGTTTATAAATGTTTACTATTTGTTTTAAAATAATTTGATCAGTAGCTCTATTCTTTTATTTGCATCTAAATATAATTGACTTTGTTTTGTTCTTTTTTTTGTAAAATAAACTGTAAACGGTTAACATTTGTTTCCAAATATAGTTATTTATTCACGTTAATAATTTGCTTATATGTGAAATGATTTTTACTTTCAGATTAAAACTGTATCAAAATACTTTTCAATGTTTAATTCACTATTTAACTGTAAAACTAAAGTTTTCAAGGTAGTTTCTGTAATTTAACTAATTTAAAAAGTTGTTGAAATGTTTTTTAATTAAACTATTTAGTTTATACTGAAAAAAGTTTAATACTCTGTTTTAGACTAAAGCGTTTCTTTTTGCCTATTCGTAGTAAGACATCAACATTTACTTTCCATAACAAAAATCTTAACCACTGGATACTGTTACGAAATTATAAAATAAAAATGTTAAACAACATTTAAGTAAACACTTTTCATTTGTTGTATAAAGTAGTACATACTTTGTCGTTTAGTTTTACTAATTAAATCAGGCAAAAAAAATAATTTGATTAAAAAACTCAACTACGACTGAAAATAAGATAATTTAGCTACACAGACTTATTATGAAAAGTTTAATTTTGTTTCTATACATGAGCTAACAATTCGTTTGCTGTTTAGTTTTTGTCTGTAACAAAGTTTGTGTTAGATTAAAACAACTTTAAGCCAATTTGGTACCCCTGTTTGAGTTTGAATAATATTTGTAACTAACGTAAAGAATTTAATATGCTTTTCAATAGTAAAAATAAGAGTATTAAGGATTAAGCTTTATAACTGTTATATGTAAATAAAAACATTCGTATATATATGAGTTATTAAAGTTTACTTATAATGTAACTAACATATAATAAAATTTTAGTTACCTGTCTTAAATTGTTATACTTTAACTTAATTAAAGCGAAAAATGACTTAAGTTACTTATATAAAAACATAAATGTTTTACTAACTTTTAAAAACGTAAGGTAAGAGATAAAGGTGGTTGTAACTACAACTACTTTTTTCATTGTATACATATTTAAAAGCTTTAATTTAACACTTGCTAATAAATCTACTAAACTAAATGCTGTAGATATCATTAATAAAAGTCTTATTTTTAACATAACATTTGGTGTAGCTATACAAAATTATTTAATAATTATTTTTAGTATAATTATAGTAGCTAGATAATGATCTTTAAATAAATTCAAAACAGAACATAATTATACGATTGCAAAACTAATTTGATAAACACTGTTATAAGCATTATACTAGTGTAGAACCAAGTAAAATTAATATGTTTATACAAAAAATGACATTTAAGTTTATTACTTTTGTACATAACGGAAATGTTTACGTTTAGTTTAATTATTAAACAAATATTATATGTATAACCTACTTAATCCAAGCACTTCTTAGACTCTGTTGCAGATAATAACTTGCTGTTATAAAAAGAAAGTTATTATGAAACTGCGAAAAAAATATTAGTCGAATGCTAATCTGTCTTTTTCACATTTCTTAGCCAAAGTAGTAAAGTCTTTTAATATTTATTTTAGTTTTTACAGGGACATAAAACGAAATTAATCAAAATAAATCCAACTACCGATAAAAATTAACTAAAAATAAATTTTTGCTCAGCGGGCCAAACTTACATGCTCGCTGGCCACACAATTTTAATTCGCGGGCCGTATTCAATTCATAAAATAAAGGTGCTCGCGAGTCGCAGTTAGCCCGTGGGACGCATCTTGCCGACCCCTGTACTAAAGTCACTAGCTTAAGTATAAAAAAAAAATTTCATCATTAGTTCTATTTTTTTATTTAAGTGTATTTTTTAAATTTTGTTCTATTATTGCTAAGATCATGTGCTGGATAAATTTATATCAAAGAGTTGATTCTTAGGTTAAAATTATTTTTAAATATAAAATTTTTCAATTCGTTCGTTAAAAGTCCATTAATAAACATAAAAACTTATTTAGTTTCTATTTTTCCTTATTTCATTAAATCTTAAAATCAAATCTTATTTTAATTAAATTAATTTTTTTATTACCTATGATAGACTAAAGTACTGTAATCGGATGCAAAAAGTTAAAAATTCATTTTGTAATAATATGTTTCTTATTAAATTGTTAGGATAACAAAAATTATTATTAATCAATAATTGATTATTAATGGATTTTATTGACAATATTTTTAAAGTGTTTGCCGTTATAAGAGCTGAAATAATAAATAATAAAACACTTTTTTGAACACAATTTGTGAATAAAGTTAAAATACAGTGTTTTTACATTACTAAAGAATTTAGTTGTAATTTTTCGCTAAAAAAATTAAGTAGATAAGTAAAAAAAACTTCATTATAAATTAAATAATTAAAAATATAAAGTATATTCAATAAACAAAATTAAAAAATGGTTAGAACCATCAAAAAATCAGTCTCAGTCTTTTACTATAGTCTTTATTCTATCGAATAAGAATTGAAAATGTTTTGTTTTTAATATACCAAAGATCTTTTTGAAGTTTTTGTAAAAAATGATTTTTTTGATGGTTCTAACCATTTTTTTATTTTTCTTTAGTCAATATACTTTATATTTTTAATCTTACTATAACACATGCTGACAAAAATATTATTTTAGCTTTAAATAGTGTAAATTTTATTCAAATATAATATAATTCTTACTAGTATAGTCAATTAATTATTAAAGTTTAGTAGTTAGAATTAGCTAAGAATCAGAATTAATCTTAAAATAAAACTGCACATTAGCTCCATACTATTAGCAATAACAGTTTTATCTAAAACAGTTTGAGGTAGAAGCTGTGGTTAAAAAGAAATTAGGGTTGCACTCTCCGATTATTTTAAAGTAATTTTGATGTTGATGTTTATATTTTTTTAGTATTTTAGGAAAATATTAATGTAAAGCAGAACTGTGTTGAGTTGGCTTTTTTTTTGAAATTCAATGTATTAAAACAATTTTATTATATTTCAAATAAGAATTCACCCACCTAGATTAAATTTAAGTACTAAAATATATTGTAAAGACTAAAAAAGGTTGTTTTAATCATTAGTTTTATTTAAGTAACCTAGAGCTTGTTAAATTTTTTACCTTATTATAGGTAAAATTCAATACTATAAATAAACAATAATAATAAAAAAATCTTTTTATAACAATTAATGAGAGACAATAAAATTATACTATTTTTATACAAAGACAATTAGAGTCAGTTCTTTCCTAGATCATAAATAAAACGAGAGAAAAATGAAGATGAAAGAACATTTTTATCACTAGTTGGCGCTCTTAATTTTTTTTAGCCGAGATTCATAACTATAGCTAGAGCCTAGGGTTCGTAACTATAGGATATGAAACACATCTTCAAAATTTTGTTCATAGTCAATGGCAGCATCTAAAGATTGCTAAAAAGTAGTAGAGGACGTCCCAGCTAAAGTAGCTAAAAAAGTGCAGGTTTCATTGTAAGGAAAGCTTCAGCATCAACGTGTACAAAGTGCTCAAGCAAGTACACCCAGATTCTTGAAATTAAGCAAAGCCATGAGCATCATAGAATATTTAGAGGTAGAAGCTGAAAGTTAAAAATTTTTAAGGTAGCATTGTCCGATTGTTTGAAAAAAGTTGATGATTTCGAATGTTAATGTTTGTAGTTTAAGTTTTTTAAGAAGATATTAATGTAAAGCAGAATTGTGTTTATATGGTTTTATAACTTTATAGACTCAAGCCTAAAGAGACAGGAAATAATAAAACAAAATAATCTTTTTTTTTCTGTTGTTTACAAAAAGTTGACATTAAAAGTTTTCCTAGTTTTGTTGAGTTCTAAATATTTTTATAAATATAACGTCATAACTTAAAAGTTTAATGAATATAATAATTAATATCAGGGTTTAATGTGTAAATTTAATAACATCTTTACTAGTTATGAAGACATAACAATTGATTACACTTTTAATCTAAAGAGTTATACAGTAAAAAATATATTGACTTAAAATAAACATTACTTATAAAAATTTAAGCTTTTATTCAGTTACTGCTGATACAGTTATCTAGTTAACTTGTCAGCTATTGAAAATAAAACAAGTTTTATAAAAAAATTATTCTCTCTATTAGTTCTTGATCTTTGGTATCTTTTAGCTTTATTAATAAAAAATATATAAAACTACTGTTTACTTATGAAACAAGTTATTAAAGATTAGACTTACTAAACAAACGTTTACCTTAAAAGGTGTTTACTAATTGTCTTATACTACTTACAAAAATTGTTTTAAAATTAATTTTAAATAAAATATTAAGCAATAAAAATTGAACTTATATTTGTATGAAAACAGAAAATCCCTTACATTTCTTTCTTTAAAAACTTATGACTTACTAACAATTCAGGTGATTTTGAAAACGTTTAAGATAGTTTAAATGTCAGTATATTAAAAATGTTAGCTAAACACTTTATATTTAATCAAAGTTTACAGTTTTGCAACTCTAAATAAACAAACTTAAAATATAAATCTATATTTTTTACTAACGAGTAGGAGTAACTAGTACTCATTTAGTATTTTCAAAATCTTGTTTTTTTTTAGTGTAGACGTAGATAAACAATAAACTTGTTTTAAAAAAATTAAGAAAAGAAGCTAAAAAATTGGATATTTTTAATAAATGTTGAAGAAAATGTGAAAAAATGGTTAAAAGTAATTAAATTTGATACAAGCTATTCGTGTTATTTGCACACATAGAAGCATTTCAAATGCTGAGCAATGGTTGCAGTTGCTAAATTGTTTGCAGCAGTTTTAAATTCCTTTTAATTTCTAACATAGAGTTACATTGAATGCTTATTTACATCCCTAAAACGCCTTAGTCAGTTTCAAAATTTCAAGGTTATATGGTTTTTAATAACTAAATAAGCTGAAACTTTAAAACGGCCTCAGTTAGTTGTTAGACACATTTTTTATCAAATGCATACATGATAAACCAAACAACCTAAATAAAACAACTTTAAGGTATATATTTTAATTTTCAACCCTAATATTAAAGAAATTTGTATTATTTAAATGAAACTACTGGTTTTTAAGTCTTGTTAAGTATTGATGGTAGTCTAAAGTAGTAAAATGTTTATGGGTGTCTCATTTATTTATAAATCAATAATAAAAGTAAATTTAATGTTATATCATATATTTAGTTTTTTTATGCTGCATTAACGTTTTTTGACAGACAATGTTAACTTTTAATGTTTAAAATTAATCACAAAGGATAAAAGAAAACTTTAGTTCGTAACGTTTATTATTTAGAATAAACGCTAGTGTTATAAAAGGATCAAAATTGTCTCTCTTAGTTTTCAATACTTTTATCGTTAAATCCCTGACTAAGGTATTTAATTATTAATATTATAAACTAATTTTTTAGTTCACTCTAAAATTAATATGTTAAATAAAAAGTTATTAAGGAAAGCCGTTATAATTGGGGACTTAAACACATTCCTATTCTAATATCTTAACTAAATGTTACTGGTTAATTTGTTGTAGCACTAGCTTATAAAAGCTTGAAAACAGGCTCTAAATTCAAATACTACGAAGCAATACTTTACTCGAAAAATCGTTTTATTACGAAATTCACAATAAAATACGATAGATTAGATACACAGATAGATTTTATTCAAAATGCTTTAATTTTAGTAAAAATTCTAGTTGCGTATTAAACAAGAAAAGCGTACTTAAAAAGTGCAAACTCAAGCTAAAGATTACTATAGTATAGATCAGTGCTTCTGAAATAGGGTTCCGCGGAACCCTAGGGTTCCGCGACGTCTCTCAGGGGTTCCGCGAAGCCTTTCGAAATTTAAAAAAGAAATTTGAAAAAAAAAACATAAATCATAAAACTTCAAAAAAAATGGAGCACATAAAATGGAAAACATATATAATTATAGCATTTATTGATCTGCTTAGTGTGTATCAAGCGGTAGGAATTTGAATGAGTATTTATTATTAATAGGTGTCCTGGTTACGCAAATTTTTGCAAACTTTTGAATTTCTTTTTTTGTGAAGTCATGAAAATACTGGTATTATCACTAAAGCAAACAATGTAGGAGCAATGAACTTACGCATGCAAGGGAAGCAAAATTTCATTTTTGTCATGACAGACAAGATTGAGTTGTTTAAAAAAAGAATTAACTTTAATAGAAAAGAAAAAGGTTAGCAATGGTAATTTTGCAATGTTTCACCGGTTTGATGAGGCCCATGAAAAATGCATAGAGTTCATCTTCTCTGACGAAATATACAACCACTTTGATCTTTGGTCTATAAAGTTTCAACATTATTTTCCTGAAGATGTTCGCATCGGAAATTTATGGATTTTGAATCCTTTTATGTTTGATATTGCTTCAGAAGTAGTGAATCTTCCTACAGATACAAAAGACGAATTGCTGCAACTATCTGAAGATAGCAATTTAAAATTGAGTTTCAAAGGGAAGGAGCTTTTAGATTTTTTGATATGTGCAATTTCAGAGTACCCCGTTTTAGCAAAGCGCGCAGTAAAATTTATTTTACCATTCACCACCACTTATCTTTGCGAGTCCGGCTTTTCGCATGTAACAAACATTAAAACGAAGCAAAGGAACTGTATGCTGACTCCAACCTTATCTACCTGTCTCCGTCTCAGTCTATCCAAAATCCAGTCGCGCATTGACATGCTTGTTGCTAAGAGACAAGTTCAAGTTTCGCACTAGATGTTTTTTATTTAATTTTCGTTAGGCATTTTACCTGTTTATTACAGTAATCTGTGAATTCGATTAGGTTCATGTTTATTTCGTTATTGTTTGTAGCTCTCATTTTGTTTTTATTATGCAAGGAATGATTTTTATGACGTTGCGATTAATCATGTTTGCTTTCGTTTATTTATTATAGAATCATAAAATACCTATTGCCTCTGGCGCACTTTGAGTTTGACTCGACTTAATACTATTACAATTGGTATGATTTCTGACAATGATATAGTTTTGCTAAAAAATTAATTTTTCACTGAAATTCTTTTGGTTTTGAGTATATTATATTAAACATTTATGTAAAATTAAATTAGGGGTTCCGCGGAAAAGTTGAAATTAGGAAAAGGATTCCGCCACTAGAAAAAGGTTCAGAAGCACTGGTATAGATGGTTTAGAACTTGAATTACAATCTATTTTTACTTAATAGAATTAACTGATTTAGTTACTTTTGCTTTCAATTTTTACAGGTCAAACCAAAATTCAATGTTTTGCTTAACAATGGTTTGTTTGCACAACTGAAAGCGTTCGAGAATTTCTGCAACAATTGCAGCATTAATTGCACCGGTTTAAATTTTGTTGCAAAATTTACCAAAAGCATACGTCATAAAAAACATAAATTCCTAAAACTTTGTTTAGTTCCAAGGTCATGAATTTAAGTTGCAATAAAACAAAACAAAAAGTAAACACAAAAGTTTTATACGGCATAAATACGTATTGTTTCGAACCAGTCATTTTTTCTAAAAAGTAATAATAAACAACAAAAAAAAAAATTCACAAAATCATATCGATTAAGTATAAAAATCAGTAGAGTTATTTCAACAGATAAAATTTTAAGTTGTCTGTCGTGAAAACTGTTTTTTACGGTTAAATTTCTAAGTTAGTTTTAAACATTTATTATTGCTAGTCCTTAAGATGCAAAAGTTTTTCAAACATAAAAGTTTATTGATGTTTTTTAAACACTTAATGCTGATACCTTTGATCAATAACTAAAATTATAAAAGTATACAATGTTTAAAAGTTATTGCATATAAGTTTTGTCACATTTGGTTTAATATCTAGGGAGGTATGAATTCAAAAGTTTTTAAAAAACTAGAATGAAAAATTGTATTGGAGTAAAACTATATATGTATTCCAAGAGATAATATCCCTTATTTAGAAAACCATGTTTTTTGATAAAAGTTAAACATTTAAAGTTTTTTTTTTTTATCTAGATAAACTACAAAAAAGTTGTTAAAAAGTGATTATAAGTTCATCAAATCTTTATAAACAAACTTAAAATTATAAGGTAAAAGTAATTCTTGTTTTAACCAAAAACTATCAAGCCTAACAAAAATTATTTTAGTAAACTAATTTTAATTATTATTACAAATTTATAATGTGCATTAAAAAAGCTTTTTACAAATTTGTATAATTAGTTTGAATTCAATATTTTTTAATAAGTAGTTTAAATAAATTTACTTAAATTATTCTTAAAGTTTAATAAGTTTTAACTTTTGAAATAGAAATACATTTAATGTTACAAAAAAATACAGCTTTACAATGAAATTCGCGTGAGTATTCGCGTTATTTGCACAAATAAAAAAAAATTACAAAACTGAGCAACAATTGCAGCAATAATTTGCTAAATTGTTTGCAACACTTTTAAATTCCTTGTAGTGTTTAACAAAAAATTATAATAAAAACTTGTTTAAATTCCTAAAGTGCTTCGTCATTTCTAAAAGTTCAAGGTTATATGGCTCAAAATTTCCTATAAAAGCTGGAATTTACAAAAGAATGGCTATCATAAAATCAGCAGCTACTAGTTCAATTATGAATAAAATTATAGTTTTATTCATATTTATAACTCTAATTTGTAGCAAGATAGGATAGAAAATATAATAAGTTTATACTATTCTAAAGGCATAAGCTTTTTTTTTGTTTGTTACCTCAACAAACTAATAGCTAGTTTAGTTTAATGAATTTAGTTTTATTATCATTAGCTGTGTATCGTACACTTAAATATTTAAATATTTCAAGTTTATATTTCAACTGATGTAATTAGAAAGTTAGGGTGATAATGAAAGTACTTATGTGTACAAATTATTTTTTTAAAATTACTAAAATATAATAAACAAATTACTTTTTTATACTAAAAAACATTAGCAAATAATTTACATGTTGCTTACAATTATGTTTATAACTGTAGTACAATAAAATTATTAATGAGTTTTAAATATATATATAAATTAAAGCAATGTATATAACATAGCTCATAAATGTTTAAATAGAATTGTTTAACAATAACTTATTTTATTTTGAATAAAAAGTAGTTTAAAAAAAAAAATGTTTATAAATTTTTGTATTTAAAAAATAATTTAATATGTTCACTGAAAGAGCTGTTATTAAATAAAGCTTACATTTCATCTTAAAATTAAAACGTAAGTTTTAAATGTCTGTTTTGGTTTAAAAGTACTTTAAAATAAAATGACTAATAAAATTAGAGCTAGGAAATTTTCAAACACGCTAACGAAATATTTAGTTTTTTTTTTAATAATTATTTGTTTTTTAAGATATTGCATTTGATCTTTCTTTTTTGATAAACAAGTATGTATTTCAATATGATAGATTTAAACTGATATTTCGACTAATGAGCAATTTAAAACCGATATAGTATTACTAAAAAAATTGCTTAACTATATAAAATTTCAAATTTTGTGCCGATTTAGAAAAAAAAAAGATTTTGGTTTATTAAGTAAACTTTTATAAACAAAAAAAAACTAAGGAAAAAAAAAAAAAATTATAAAATACTTAAATGCTAGTTGTTTGAATAAGTCATAAGTTTATAGGTGAAACCTTTAAATATTACTAATCATATCACTAGAAAGATTTCAACTATAATTACACTTTTTAAGACTTAAACTCTAAACTATTAGATAATTTTATGTTTAAATATTCATTTAGCAAACTATTACATATTCATTGGTAACTATTAGTTATTTTAAAAACATAAAGTTGATTTAAATTATTTTATAAAATTTATTTTTACAATGCTTTTCAAAGTTGTAAAATATCTGTTATAATTGAACTAAATTAATCAATTTAAAAAGCAATTAAAAATAAATACTTTTATAGTTATATGATATAATGCAATCTAGTACAATATTATTATTTATTACAAAAAAACAGTAATGATCTGTGCGTTTATTTTTTTAACTTTCTTCTAAATTAATATTTCATCTACATATTTCAATAGAAATTAAACAAGTGTACAACAATTTAAACGTATTTTAAAGTATAAGTTTACAAAAATATTAATGTAAGGTA
Source organism: Thalia democratica (assembly GCF_965202585.1). Lineage (NCBI taxonomy): Eukaryota > Metazoa > Chordata > Thaliacea > Salpida > Salpidae > Thalia > Thalia democratica. The sequence continues at coordinate 23,972,403 of NC_139171.1, forward strand.
AGAGTAAAACAATGAAATTACATTACATTTATATTTAACAGTAACAAAGTTTAATTTTTGTAACAGAAGAATAGAAATATTACTTAAACCGTTTGTAATAATCAAAGTTTTTGTTTTTTGTAGAAAACAACAAATAAGATTATTTAAAAAATAAGTTTTAGTTAACAAGCAGCTGTTTTTTTTTGGTTTTTATTTGTTTTGTGTTTAAAGCTAGTATTTATTTGCAGTCTTAGCTTCAGTTATAAGCAGAAAAATTTCAAGTTTTTGTTTGAGGGACTATACTTGGTTGCACAGTTGTTTCCAAATATCTGTAATTACTTGTTTAAAATCCTTAATGTAGATAATGTTGAATTTAAAAGTACAGTACTTAAGTTTTAAACTATCTGAAGGTTGTAACTAATCTACTAGTAAACTTCTTTATTGCAAATCTATTAATTTGAATATAGCGAAGTGTTGTTAAAACTTAACAATTTTTAAAAAATTAAACTAAATTAATTTACTTTTTAAATGAAACTAACTTATTTCAAAATGTTTCAAACACAGATTTATTAATTTTTTAATAATATATTTAGTTAAAAACATGACTTACTCAAATTAGCTTTAACTTATACCTTTACGTTTAAAGCAAATAATGTTATATATTTTAAACTCAAAAGGCTTGTTAAGGGTTGTTGCTAAAGTAATTTATTAATAAAATTTTCAAAGAAAAATTAAACATAACATAGGTAAAAGGTTTAGCTATCGATTTTTCGTGAACAGAATAAAAATGTTTAGTTATTCAAGTTTTAGTGATAAAATAAACAAAAAATTCTTAAAAGTGTATAAAATTCAACAACATTTGTCATTAAAGCAAACTATACAGACTAAAATATTATCTAGATACAACATACATACGTACATTTTTTGTAAAAACAATACAATATTATTAAAAAAACTTTACAAAACATAGAATTTTATATAAATCGAAGCAAAAGTAATTAAAATAAACTTTTTGTACCTTACTGAATTTAGTTAACATTTTTTCAGTTCAAAAATAGTTAAGCACTCTTAAAATTGTATTTTATACTTGTTTGTTGTAAGTTTGTTTTTACATTAAGACTACACAATCAAATCATGTGAACTTTGTTTATACAATGAAATCAGCCTAAATCGGCTATGCATGTTGTGCTCAAAAATTACTTATGTACAAAGTACACTAGATTGAAATAAAAGGTAATCAGTGTGATGTAAACAAAATAATTAAAAAACATAAACAACAAAAGCCTGGTTTGTTTATCTTCCTACGTTTAAAACGTTTCTACGTTTTTTTCTTTATTTCTTTTGTAGGGATAGATGACTGATTTTTGTTGTGGTAATTAGCAAGCTCTTCCAACTGATTAGTGCTGACATTCAAGCAGTTTAGATCACGCTTGAACACACAACTTTTGCCAGCTTATGCGCCTGCCAACTCTCGCTGTACAACAGAGACTCTTTGGCTCGTTGCCAATTTTCATAAAATAACCGAGGCAGAGAAGCCTGCGCTGGCTGATAGTAAACATAGTGGTGAGACCGTCTCGTCTCTCGACATTTTCTCCTTGATTTGTTTCCATGTAATTCTAAGGTTCTACGAATGAGATATCGTAAGATGAAATTTTATCCCTTTTTTTCTGCTCGACACGAGGTAACTATTTAAGGACTTTATTTTAAAATACTACGTTCACAAACACAATGAATGTTAATCTTTGCGCGAACTCTTAGTTTTAGATTCTCCGAAACTTCTATTGTTAGGCAGGCGAACATGCCTGAAGCTTTAACAAAGCAACAACTGGTTTCTGTTTCCAATGAGAACCAATTGAACTCAGTAGATGATTTTTTTTATTGTGAGTTACAAGTGAAGCATTGTTAGCAAATAGGAGGTCACGTGGTGCGAAACTTTTTCACTTCTTAGATGCGCCAAGTCAGGCGACTGTCAGTTCTGATGTTGAGCTTTAATCCCATACCCGACAATCTGAAAGCGCGCTTCGCTGGAACTTAAAAGATTGTTTCTTAATGAGTTGAGCAATCTATGCTTCAAATAATTTTTAATTTAAAATGAGTCAGAAAAGTTACCATTGTATTGGATGGTTGTCGTTGTGTTTGTTTGAAAAAATTTAACAATTTAAAGAAACTTGGAGGACACCCAGTCTTTAAAAATGACGCTAGCAACCCTTTTCAACAACATACATAAGAACTATATTAGCAAGTTAAACAAAGTGCTGTACAAAAGAACGTTTATTGCATTTGTCTTGTAGTTGTCGTGCAGAGAAATCAACATCAGCAGTATAGCGTTTAGACTTGAATTTGCATTGCATTTCGACACACACTCTTTCAGATAGTTTCTCCAGTAAATAAAGCAAACCATGAAAAGCTTAACTACAGCGATAATCTGATTTAATATCTTGCATATGAGGTGATAAGAAAAACTTGCAAAGGAGTATCAGGTCGGCTGGTATTACGACACTGCCTCTTGATTTTCAAGGAGCCGTTTCGTTAATAGTTTTTCATTAGTTTTATATTTTAATGTTTTTCAGTAGTTAGTTAGTAGTTAGTTTGGTGTATAGTTAATCAGTCGTTGGCAGACTATTCGTGTATTAAGTGCATCAAAAGTAAAAATTTTCTGTTCATTAAAGAAAAGATAAAATAGTGTTGAACCCATAAACCTAGCTATTCATTATCATGGTATAAGATTTTAACGGTTTAAAATTACAAAGGTTTTTGCTTTTTTTTTTGATGATCTGTTTTTCTTAATACACCATAAATAGACTTTGCTTAACCTCTGTAAACAGTAATTTAAAGACTACCTTATAACAAAAATTAGGTAGTGTGTTTTATTGCAGTTCTTTAAAAATTATTTTTAGTTTCACGTAGCCTTTTAACACTTGTGTTACTTGGGTGCTGTTGGTAGTTAAAAGCGTTTTATATGCTGTTTAGCTTATAGAAAGCAAATTGGAGTACAAAAACTTTGCTTATGGCAAAACTAAAATAGCTGTAAACCGCAAGAGTTTAGTTTTGATACTACAAAAATGTCTTGGACAGGGAGCCAAAAATACGAGATCAGATACAAAAAGTTCATTGAAATAGCCTAAAATAACATGTTTGTGTAATTTGTTCCATACTAAAGTTATACACTAAAATTACAATAAAATTTATTATGAAAGTTATCTTTCACTTGCTCGCCAAATATCAATACATGTTGTTTTTGTTAAAGAGTTGATGTTTTTCTTTTGTATGTAAACAAAGAATGGCAGTATGTGTTACCACCAGACCCAACTTCCACAGGTTGTCGGAAATATTCTCCCTAATTCAATTTCGAAGCCTTTTAAAGTTAAATTAGTGGTTTAAAATGACAACCTACTAGTAATAAAACACTATTACTATTTATAGTTACACAGCTAGTTAAAATAAAGTCAGTCATTTTAAATATTATCTACTTGTAAGAAAACACTTTTACTAGTTTTATTTCACAGCCATCTAAATTGTAATAATTGGTTCAAAATGACTATTTATTTATAATGAAGTATTTTAAACTTGTAACAAAACATTTTTGTTGGTTTAATTTCACAGTCATTTAAAATAAAATAAGGCGTTAAAAATGACCATCATAAAGTATTTATATTGATTTAATTTCACAGTCGTATAAAATGAAATTAGTCTTTTTACTGTTCTCACTTCTCGCCCACCTCCAATGCGACGGGGACGAAACGCCAACAAGCGGCGGTCTCCCATCCCGCGGTCTGCCCGGAAAGCGCGACCAGAAGGGAGAGGGCGGAGCAGATGGGCTGAGGGGATTCACCGGAAAAACCGGCAAGCAGGGCGTGAAAAGTCGGTTGAAAATTGGTTTTAGTTTTAGCCAGTTTAAAAGCCTTTTTTTTTACACACATGTGTATTTGATAGTTTTCTAAATATGTTTTCAATTTACTTTTATACTCTAAATATTTAAAGTATTTTTTGATCTTTTTTAAGTTTTGATTAATACGATATAGTTTAATGTTTGTTCTCTAATATTGTTTTTTACATCAATGTATACTTGATAGTCTTGTGTTTTTAAACTAATGTTTTGTATTCTAAATAGCTTTTAAGCTTATTTTGTTTTTAATACGCTTTGATTTAAAAGGTATATACACAAAATATATGTTTTTAAATAATATATCATAACTAAATCAGGAATAAAAAATATTTAGTTAAGTACAAAAATCTATTATTTAAATATATTTTTAAATCTCTAAGAAGAGTTATTATTAGTTAGGTCTATTTTTATTTGTAAAACTTTACACTATACTCTACTTTGTTATGATATCATTTAGCTTAGAAAACTGATCATAAATACAAAGACAAATAAATTGTTGATAATTTAAGCATTTTTTTTTTGTTTTTAGGTGAGCCTGGTATTATTATAATAAACTGTAACTTACTGACCATCACATGAAATTTTACATTTCATGTGTGAAACAGCTGTATAAATTATAGTTTTTATATAATTAGATAAATATGTATAAAAATATACATTAATCAAAATTTTAAGTTGTAAATAAACAATATTGAAACATTCTCATCTCTAGGAAAGCCTTGTGCTGTAAAAGACATTGAAATCAAGAATGGAAGTGTAAGTGACATTATAGGCAATCTTATCCCAACCGGTACAAAGATATCTGTCGTTTGCGACCCTGGTTACCACCTTGTAGAAGAAAATCCAGTTTGCCAAGACGGAACTTTTTCAAAAACAAGCAAAGTTATAGATATTTGCGAACGTTCGTAACTTTATTGTTTTAAGTTTAAATAACTATAAAAATTTTGATAAATTTACTATTAAGACAGATTTACAAATGGAAATTCTAAGCCAAAAAATTAAAAACTAAATAGTAATTAACTTGGCTACATAAGCTAGGTTTTGTAAAATTTGTTAACTTTAAGTTGGAATTTACTTTCAGTTTTAAAGATAGACATACTTTTTAAAACTTGTAAATATTTTTTAGTTAGTAGAGAATCATGAGTTTCAAATATCATGCGTTTCAAATTTATGATCTTATGATAAAAACAATTGTTTTGTAAAATGCATTTATGCAATAAGATTTACAAGACACACAACTTAATAAAACTAGATATATTTCGAGCAATTCTCATCAGTAAATTAATAACTACACAAGAGATAAAATTTTACAAACTTATATAGTAACTAACTAATGAAATAATCATAAAGTAATCAAGAGTTTAAAAAAAGACAAAGGCATTAGTAACAATTAAAATCACTTAAGTTAACTTACGTTATAAATAATCTACAATAAAACTAAACATCGATAGAATTAAAACAGCACTTATAAAGTATTACGAAAATAAAGAAACTGTATCGTCAAAATCTTTTTGCTTACATAAAACAGGTTTCCTTAACAAAATACAAATAGCTTACAATTAAATCAAATCGAAAACATTACTACAAGTTTTAAAATTTTAAAATTTATTTAGATTAAAACTACTTGAACATGTTGTACTATTAACCAAATTTTTTGCAATGAGTGGACCTTTAGATGCAATTATAACCTTGACCGGTATATCATTTTTGTTTCCGAAAAACATAAGTATTTCTATTTTCTATAAACAGAAATATATCTAGTTTTATTTAAACTTTGTGTCTTGTATATCTTATTGTATAATTACTGGTAACTTATGTTCAAATACCTCTTACTCATTCTCAGCATTTGAGTATACAAAAGTAATTTCTACTTAAAGGGCTGTAATTAATTACCAACTAATTTTATTTAATTTTTTTAAACCTAACACTTAATTTTATTATAGAAGCATATAAACACATAAAATATTTTTATAACTTTCAAAAACAACAAAGTATATCGACAAACAACACTTTTATACTTTTACTGCACTTAATAAGAAAATATTTATACACAATCTATTAATTTTTTAACTTAATTTTTAGCTACATTACGTGATTGTAATAGTGTAAAGAAATTCTACCCTGGCGCTCAAAATGGTGTTTATACTATAAAACCCTATGAAGATGTTACACAAAACTTAGAAGCTTTTTGTCAGTTCGATTCTGAAAATAATGGGTGGATAGTCAGTTTTTTTGATGTTTTCTAAACTAACAAGAAAATCTCATTTAAAGAGTACTATTTTTATGCTTCACCCTTTTTTTTCCCAATATTAAAACCGAGCCATTGAAAATCGCAATATAGTTTTATTTACTGAAACTTACACTTTATATACACAAATTTAAAACTGCGTAACTGCATAGTTTTTTTTAGCGTAGAATATTATTATCTTTGTAGAATATTATAAAATTAATGCTATTTCTTTGTACAATGTTGTACACTTGTATACAATCAACAGTTATTCGTTTTAATAATTTTATATCAGTTTACAATCGGTAGCGACTTATTATATAACTTTGTACACTATTTTTAAAACGTTTGTTGTATAACCTTGTGTCCAGGTCTTACAAAAAAGGACAGACTCGTCAACGAGCTTCAAAAGAAGATGGTCGGTTTACGTCACGGGGTTTGGTGAGAAAACAGGAAACTACTGGCTCGGTTTAGTTAACATTAGTGTATTTAGTTTGTACATTACTACGATATAGCTGTTTGTAACATAAAATAAAGTTAAGCAGTTTGTCTAATGATTTACTTCAATACAAATACATTTTGTTTTTAAATTGTTGCAACAAAACTGTATTTGATGGTGAACATGTAGTTGATTAAAATTAAACATTATTAAGTTGTTGAAGTTTCAATATATACAAACAGTTATTTTAAAACAATATTAATATTGTACAAAACAATGAAAATTTAATTAAAAGGGTTGGAGAACATGTACGCACTTCTGAAAGAAAGAGACTTCGTGCTTAGAATCGAGCTTGAAAAACTTAATGGAAAAACTGCATACGCCGAATATGAGTAAGAATTTTTATGAATTTTAAACACAAACAAAGAATATAAATTAAAACAAACTAGCCTGTTAAACTTTTTAAATATAATTAATCATTATTTAAAAATTTCGATCATGCTAAAAAATGTCATTTAACAGAAAATTTACAAAGAACAAAATTTACAAATATAAAGGTTGAAAAATAATATTTTTAAAATTGATTGATAATACTAAAATTTTTTTTTATAACTTCAACACACTTAAAAATAATTATTTTCGTGTCGAAGACTTAATAATGCATAAACAAAATCGTACACAGTATTATGTCAGTATTGAATCTCACAATTTATACTAGCTTTCTCGTTTGATTATTTCTAACTTAGTAACTTATACCATTAATCGAGGAAAAGAATGTTAGAAGAGTTAAAAAAAATTGTTTAACATTCCGTTTTAACAGTTTTATTTTTTTAGTGAGTTTTACCTTGGAAGTGAATCTGAGAAGTTTGCTTTACATGTTGGCCAGTACTCAGGAACTGCCGGTAAACATTTTTATTCTATCTTTTAATTTTTACTGACGACTTAAATTCGTTTCACTAAGTTTTGTTCTATAGTTGAAATTATGATCATCAAAAATTATTCCTTTGTAAAGTTTTAGTGCTTGTTCTCAATATAAAGTCGAATTGGTAAATTCTGATACTAAGAATAGACATTTAGCAAAAATATTTTTTTTTTTTTTACAACAGGCGATTCGCTAGCTTACCACAATGGAATGAGATTTACAACCAAAGATCAGGACAATGACCAGTATTCAGGTTTTTATTATATTGCGTAGTTGTAAAATAACAATTCAATATACTCAAATTCTCTTGTATGAATCTTATAAATTCATTAGAGTTTTAGATTAACCAATAAAAAGAAAATAATTTAGCTAATAAACTATTTACTTATTTGTGCTCTAATATAATATGCTAAACAATTTTTTTATATAATCAAACTCTCTAATTTTTAAATCGAAATGTGCCACCGTTTACGGTTTAAAACTTTTATATTAAACAAAAGAAAACACTTCAAAAACCAACTTACATACTATTTTAAATATTAATAATAACTAATAACCTTTCAATCAAACTCATTCCTTTATTTAAAATATTTTTGAAGGTAATTGCGCCACCGTGTCTGGAGGCAGAGGTGGTTGGTGGTTTAAAACTTGCAAGTATTCAAACTTGAACGGGGAATACCAAGACCCGAGTAAGAATAACTACAGAGGTTTGTATTGGTACCATCTTAATAAACACCATTCCCTCAAAGCTTCAGTTATGATGGTGAAGAGAAAAAACTAATATTTTTATTTGTCTGCCTTTTTAACAGTTTAAATCATTTTACTTTATGTACAATATTTTTTGCAAATTTTTTATAACAACTGTTTTGTATTTTTGTAATTAAATACATACTTGTTTTACATTAAATAGTTTTAATACAATTGTAAATTATGTACTAATTTTAATTAGCTTGTAAAAATAAATGTTTACAGCTTGTAAATAGATTGCAATTTGTTTTTCAGTTTAAACATTTCTTCTGATTAACTTTTAAGTATTTCAAATTATTTAGTTTATTACAAAATGTCTTTAGTAATAAATACTATTAGTTTTTGCTTTAAACAACGTAATTTTTTTAATTGTAGCAATAAAAGATAATTAAAAAAAAAAACTGTAGTGTTTGTTGTTATAAGTCTACTTAACTCTCTATATGTACTTTTAAATTAAAGTAAAGAAATAAATTGTGTTGTTCATCTTTAAATTTATTTCTTACAATTGACTAACTTAATTAAAAAAAAATTATTTCAATAACAAAGTTCAAAAATATAAAGGTTCAATGTTTTCGATAGATTTTAATTAGATAATTTTAAAGCGTCGAAAAGCACACAAAACAAAATTAAATTAAAAAATCCTTTAATAAAAGTTTTATTTAAATCCATACTATAACTTAATTTTTTTTTGAAACAACATAATACCTTTACTTGTAATCCAAAAACCACTTTAAAATACTGTCTACCCTAAATCTTTATTAAAATTAAGTTGTATATAAACACAACAGAGATTCATACAAAAACCTAAAAAGGATATCTAAATACGTCATAACACCAAAAACTGTATAAAAAACGATCGTTGTAAAATTTTGACACGAAAAATGGGTAAAAACCAAAAAGGTTTGAAAAAGGTTCCTTCAAACGATCGAGGCAACGATTTTTACACTTACGAATACGTAACAGAAGTCAAGCGATGGTTCGTCAAAGGGTGGCGGGAAAATAAAAATGGCGCCAAAAATAAAGCGAACCGACAGCGACCGCAGGTTGTTTTGCTTGTAAATATAAATACATCAGTAAATTAATCATCGCAGTTAAGAGTCAGAGTGTTAAGAATATACAGTTTACCTTCAACTAGGGTTTACAAAGATCATTTAAATAATCAGTAATTTGTTAGAATTAGAAAAATAACACTATTAATAGATATTTTCCTGGACAAGACGTTAAAAGGTATCCAAATTGTGTGCAACTCGATAACCGAATGGTTCTTCGTCAACTAGTTCCCAGAACTAAACATTTTAGGCGTCTTTTTTGTCGTTCGATAAACTATAGCTATAATACCGCCCATTTACTAGTCTAACTAAACTTACTATTTTGCCACCTCACTAACTTTTGCCTCTGATAGCCAAAGGAGCGTTGCCGCTTATTTTGGGAAACGCTGCTTCATATAAAACAGTTTTGTTGGACTGAAAGTATGGACGCCCACACAAGATGGATTAAATAACTTGTTTAAATATACTTTTATAATTTCGTTACTAGGTAGTTTTGTTTATCGAAAACATTCATAAGTTTAAAGGTTTAAAGCAGTTTTCAGGCTTATAATTAAATACATGTTTTTAAACATAATTTTGTAGTATTAATATTATAAATAACATCAATTTTCTTTACAAGCTTTACATAGGCTTTTTAAGATAAACAAGTGAAAACATTTTGCTAATTATATGTTGTCATTAAAATTGTTCTATATCTTAAATGGTGATCTACCGAATCCACAGAATAAAAATTCAGCCGAATCCGAGTCCAGTTATCTTAAATCTCTGAAATCCTCATGTTATTTTCACTACGAGTTTATTAATATCAATATGTTTGTGTGGTAAAGCAAAAAATAAGATTAGTTAATATGCCAAATACAGTGATTTATCAAATACAGATCTGATATATAACTACACTTGGCAATTTTTACCCTAAAACTGATACATATCAAGATGTTTGAAACAAGCAAAATTTATTTTTTACTTGGAAAAATATTAATAATAATGTTTTATATGTTAATCATAGTATAATTGTTTCTTTGAATAAAAATGTTTTTACAAGTATAAAATATTTTTTGTTTGTTTAGTTAGTTTTTGTTTTAAAATTGGCCAAGTATAGTTATATATTAGATCTGCATTCGGTAGATCACTTTATTTGGCAAATTAACTAATCTTAACACTTGTATTACTACACGAACATATTGATATTAATGAGCAAATAATGAAATATTAGTACAGCATATCAATTTAGTAAAAACATTTAGCAAATTTTTCCTAACGACATTTCTAGCCGCAGGCGCAACAGTTAACAGCGGCAAGACAAGTACCAGGAGAATTGTCACAAAGACAACGAACACCAGGAGAAATGTCACAAGGACAACAAACACCAGGAGAAATGTTACAAGCAAGCAAGCCCTGAAGAAACGTCATTAGGACAACAGATACCAGGAGAAATGTCAACGGGAGAAATGTCGCGTGACATAAGAAGAAAAATTGTTAAGGTGTGGACGATGAAGCACTGCGTAGCGCCAATTCTCATCGCATTTCTGCTTGTCGGTGTTGCGGCTGCGGTTTTTTTTTTTTTTTGGCGGGAAAAATCATTCTGGCGGTTTGAACGTTGGCAATGCCTTAAACGTCGCAGTGGAACAGAACGTTACAAGTCTGAGTTTATTCAAACAATTTTATCATTTTGTTTTTTCTTTAGATACCGTTGTTTATTCTGTTTTTATTTTTGATACTTTTTTTTACTGATCGTAACGCAAGTAAATTTTGTTTTTGAATAAAAAAATCTCGTACTGGTTAGCTATGAAGGTTAAAAGGTATAAATTTAAGTTTATTTAAAATTTCCATGTGTAATCAATTTTATCTCTAGTCTAAACATTTGTTCTATACCAGCCTAAAGCTCAGTTGATATTTGAATAAATCTATACAACAACAAAATTACTTAAAGTCAGATAAAATGTAATAATTGTTTCAGGCGATGAAAAAACTGAAAGCGTCGACGTTTTACAATTTCCAACAATTATATCAAAAATCGTAGCAATAAGAAAAACTATTTAGAAACTGATACTGTATTTGTATTTCAATTCTAACAAAAAAATTGACATCAGTCAAGTAAATAAACTGTTAAAAGTTTACTTTTTGTTTAGAATTTTAGTTGTATATCATTTTGATTGTAAGTGTTCAAAATTTTGTTACAGCGCTTATTCACTTATCCGGACATATTGGGAAATTTTTTTTGGAAAACATGTCCAGGTAAGCATTTTTCCGGGTATGTGCAAAAAAAAAATGTTTTATTAAGGAATATAACTGCTGTGTATTACACAATACTTAGTAAATGCTCAGCTACTCTTTTTCTGCTCCGAACTTTTAAAACTTTTCTTCTTTTTTCAAAGCATCGTACAAAGTCGACCTGCCTAAAAACAGTTGATTCATTTAAATTTATAGCTAAGTACATATGTTGTTTGTGATATAAAACTAGAAACAATCACATAAACCAGCGCAACAATATGATAGTTAATGATTAAGTATCATTAAGATTTGAGTGTAATTAAAAAATTAGATTCTTTTATACGCAGCAGTAAAATAATTAAGAGCTAATTGTTTGTATCTGTTAGTTTAATTAAGATACACCTTATCTAATACTTATTATGTACATACAATTAGTCTTATTTGAAACTAATTTAATAATTTATAATCCAAAAACTTATATCCATATACAACTAAAGTGTAAGTAAAAGTTACTAAGTTTTTACTGTATGAGACTACAGGGTCATGACATAATAAATGTAAATAGGTAAAAATAAAAAATATTACAAAACTACCTGAAAAATTGTAGACAAAAACGGTATTTTGTAAGTGTCTAATTAAAAAGATGTCCAAACTAGAGTAACCGGCACTAAAGTAATGTAAATTGGGATTAATTAAGTAATTATTTTCCAATAAGGGGTAAAAAATGAAAAAAACAGTTAAGAACCACTGGTCTGAAGTATAATTAAACACTAAACTTAGAATATTTATTTCCTGTTTATGAGACTTGGTAACTTGAATTAATATAAATTTTTGAATTGCAATAGAATGATACTGATAAAGTAAACTACAACGTAAAACTGTTGTGTTGTTTGATAAACGCAAAGTAAGTATATTATTATTATTTAATGCAAAATTTAAGCAGATGTTTATAAAGTTTTGACTGTCATGTATAACTAGCAAACTTACTAACTTTAAAGATAGAACCAAAACAGTGTATTGGAAATATAAAAAAAAGAATTAATTATGTTATAATATAAGAAGTGAATAAAAGAAGTGAATAAAAAAGAAAATTAAAATCAGATAGTTAGATTGTTACGTCATTTCAACAGTTAAGAACAGTATAAGCCTTTAGTAAAAACTGCATTTAAGTAACTAATAAAATGGATAATTTACTAATTTATTAACATAACAATATGATATCCTTTTTAAAAGCAGAGAAACTTGAAACTTTAAACCGAAAATAATTATAAATTAAATGTAGAGTAATTAGTCTAAGGAGTTAAGGTAATTTTAGACAGTTTTATAAGTAGAATAGAGTACAATATGAAGGTAAATCAATAAAAAATCCGTAATCATCTAGTTTAATAAAGTTAAATAAAAACACAAGCATAGTTTTATACAGATCTATATTATATCGCTGCATACTTAGCAAAACACCGCTAGGATAAATAACGTTTGGTGAAAATTTTTCAAACAAACAAGAAAAAGATTGAGAAAATAGTTCTAATAATTGTTAAGTAGCCTGAGTAAAACATGAGTAATAATTTTTACACGTACAATTTTTTGTGATGTATTCGATCAGTTTTGGGTTGTTCACACTGTACGAAGTAGAAAATAAGTAAGCTAGTTTTGTAAGCCAGTGCAACAATAGTATTAGATAAAACGAAGTGTTCGAGGTCTAATAAAAGTTGAATTGTGTTTAGTTATTTATAGAGATGAAAAACTGAGATTGCAATTACTCCAATAAAGACAAGTGTAGTCAAAGTTAAAGCTATATTATAAGGAAAACTAGTGAAAGATGTTGGATAAACTGAGACAAAAACAAAGTTGTATGAAATTCTATTTAGTCATTACTTCACTAAGTTTAAATTAAGCAACTTGTTTGTACAATTATGTTGCAGACATTTAAAAATCAAGAACTAAAGAACACTTGCCTAAATTAAATATTTTCAGTCTTTGGCAGCGATTCTTAACCTGGAGTAAATTTACCCCTTGTTTAATGGAATAATTTTTTTTAATTTTATTTATGTGAATTAATGTTTATAAATTTTCTTTTTAGTTTATATATTAGTGTTTTTTGGTCTTTTCAAAAGCTAAACAAACTCTTAAAAGTTTACGGTTTTTAATATTTAATAAGCAAGAATTTCAAAAAATAAAAAATTTTCTATTGAAAGTTACTTAAATCTAGTTTATAAAGCTTATTGATTTGTGTAGTACTTAAACAATACTTCAAACTAGTATTAAAGAGAACCCTTAGCTGCAATAAACATGTGAATAAAAGTTTATACGGACACCAAGGTTTAGCTTAACTTTACAAACTATATTAAAACGTACAAAAGTACTAATGAAACTGTTAGTCAAAGTAAGTAATGTTTAATTAACTGTTAAAGAACTAATTGAATATTTATACTTTATAAAAAAGTTGTCTTTTTCTAAGTAGACTGTAGTCATTTAAATTTATGCAAATTTTTATTGAACAAAATTGAATGATAATGAACGAGTAAAACATTTTTTTGGAATTTTTTCTTTTATTTTTAAACTTGCCAATAATTAAAAATAAGCATTTCCATCGTTTTTCGCGGAAAATTTTATGCTAAAAAACCCGAAAAAATTTATTAGAACGATGAATTATAAGCAAAATGGAGCTTTAAAACTTCAGAGCTTTGAATTTGAACTACTTGGTTTTTCTAATACCTTTCAAACTTGTATGTTTTTGCACTTGAAAGCCGATGAGCATATGTTTGACCAACTTGGAAGTCTTCTACTTGCCATAATTTGGAAAAATGTCACATTTCAACATAATTGTCAACTTCAGCTAGAAGCTTCTTGTATCAACAATGGGGAATTTTCCAGTTTTGTGATTTTTGTTCCTTTTCAGGGATTTTCAACGCAAATTTGGAGAAATAACAAGAGATTTCAAACGAACAATGTTTAAGCGTTGACTGAGTAATCGACGATTTTCAAAATGAGAGTTAGTATAAAAGAACTGTTAAGCATATTAATTCTCAATATGAATTACTATACTTTTTTAGAAGTAATTATAAATTAAACATGGACAACTCGAGCAATTCATCTGAAGGAAATGAGAGCAAATATCGGTTATAAATTAGTTTTGATCATTTAAATCAGAAAAAGTTAAAATGAATATTGCGTGCTAACTGATGCAACGATTCGAGAGATGCATAACAAGACACGTGACCTAAGCAAACTCATTCGTAAAGCCGACAAGTGTTTGTCGAGCCCGCAGTTTAAACTGGAAAATAGAAGTAGCTATCGATTGCTATCGAAAGCTAATTTTCGTCTTTTTACTGTGCTTAAAATTGCTGAAGCTAGCAGTAAGATGTTACAAGAGAGAGAGTATGAAAATATACAGACAAAACTAAAGATACTAGTGTCCTTTAAATTTATTGACAGCAGGTTTATGTTTGGATTTTAGATATTAGAAAACACTGTATATAATATACATTAACAATCCTGTAGACTTAAACCTTGGCTTAAATGGCACTACAAAAATTGTTATTTAAAACAACTCAAATATAACTTCAAATTAGAACGGTAGTTAGTTGTTTTAACGTTATTTGATTTAATTTATCAAAAGTACAGAACTTGTACCTGCCATTAATTATTTATTTTAACACACACATTGTTAAATAAAGTTATATATAATGGTTGAATTTAAAAGAAACCTCTAAACTCATAAAGGCTATAAATGGGTTCTTTATTTGAGCTGTAATTACTACTTGAAAGTTTAATGTTTTAAATTTATAGTTAAATACATATGTTGTTTTTGATATAAAACGAAAACATTCCAAACGCTAAAAGAAAAAATAACATACTAAAAGAATGTGCGTAGCTACTCGTACATCAAACAAAAATCTAATTAGGTTCCTACCAGCATAAGGACGTGGCCTAAAGGACGGCTTTTGTTATTTGTGCAAAAGTCCTTCAAAAAATTTTTTTCATTATCTCAAAAATTTCCCAACAACTTTTCACTTTAGGGAAATACCCTAATGTATTTGCGTACATTAATGCGATCTTTATAATTTAAAGCGTACCTTATGCGGGTGCGTACTTCTTAAATCGTGTACCTTATAGAAATCCTGTTAATACATTGTTACAAACTAAATCATACTACTTCATGCAAATAACAAATCATTATTTGTTCAAAATTTGTTAACTACTTGTA
The DNA here is from genome assembly GCF_965202585.1 of Thalia democratica. Classification (NCBI taxonomy): domain Eukaryota; kingdom Metazoa; phylum Chordata; class Thaliacea; order Salpida; family Salpidae; genus Thalia; species Thalia democratica. The sequence goes on from NC_139171.1 coordinate 23,988,070, forward strand.
TTTAAGTAGTTCTAAGGTCCGGCTGCAGTTATAACGTCGCTTCTGATTGGCTAATATATTACAATTTTTATTAATTTTAAGTTTGGAGTAATTAGACTTGATTTAAATTTTATTTTTATGTATTTTAGTAATTGTTCTTAATATTATGCTGCATTTTCACTGCACCTCATAATGTTATGAATGAAAACATATATAAAGCCTTACAACTGCAGCCGACCCACTTAAAATATGGCTTAACTTACCTTATCTAATTACTAACATATTTAAATTTAAATAACCACTGTCTAAAAGTATATTGTTTAACTAATAAAATACAGTACCAATTGAGTTACTACACAGTCTTATGAAATATCCAAAAGGAATATTAGTGATTTTATTTTTTAAACAGTTTTTGACAGAGTTTATTTAAATAAAATAGTTAACATGCTTGTATAGTGTATTTATTAATTATCAAAATATTCTTTGTTTAAAGTCTTTATTGTGACACTATCTACAAGTATGATTGATGAAACTACCAAAAAACACTTGGAAATAATGCTGCACAATACATAGTATCAAGTTTGAGATAAAATAAACACCTATGTTAATTTATAATGTCACAATAGAAATTCCAGACAAAGGCTACTTTAAACTATTAGTAGTGTTCCAAAATAAAGTTTAGCATGTCTATATAACAATCATGTGTAATCAGATAAAAGTCTGGTTTTGTCAGCTAGTCACAGTTTATTTATCATAACTCTGATAAACACTATAGGGTTATCCACAATTGTTTCTAAATATTAATTCAATATATTTTTCGTTTTTTTAGCTTTTTAATACACTCTATGAAAATCGTCACCAACAAGTATGTCAGCGAAACCTCGTCCATTTTCATCGACACGAAAAAATTGAAATCGATCACTGGCGAGTAGTAACAAAACGAGATGGAAATAGCTGAAATCTTATCAAGGCTATTTACAAACGATGGAGATGATATTCAAAGAGCGTTTAAAAAGCTTTTGTGCAAAGTATTGGTGAAAGTCAGATCTCCTTATTTGGAATACAACAAAAGGATTGTTAAGCTGATGAAACTATGAAGGCGCACCGGCCGACACAAAAGAAGTGGACAAGATAATAAAATAAATTTAAAGATTCCAGAACGTTTAACAAAACTTTTATGAAAAAGCAAATCGTGGCAACGGTGTTCAGTCGAACAGTAGTGAACTCTCGTACATGGACTGCTGCTAAAAAAATTGACGCTAACCTTATACCTTCGGTTGTAAGTAAAGGCCTTAAAAGATTCTAACAGTTCTACCGAAAAACCGAAGAGAACAAAAGAGAAAAGCAGTTGTGGAGCTTTTTAACCAGCAATTAAATTCATTTTCGAATAGTTGTTGAACGAGACTAAGTTGTCGGTGAAGGATTTAACAAATTACTTCGTTCTCTAACACATAAGTAGTCCAAAGTTCTTTTGAACGCTCCGAGAAAATTTTTTCATTGATTTACAGCTTTGCAGTGAACTAAGGTTTCGATCAGGAATCAGACAAGAATAAGGTCCAAATGGCTCCGAAATCCTAAATTTAGCTGAAAGTATGTTTAGGATATTCAAGGTTTATTTAGTAATAGGTCAAATTACTTATGAATAAACTTCTTCATATTTATATAAATTATGTTTTTTATACATACATAACTTCTGTCAAAAAAGTATTTCGTAAGTATAGAAGTATATTAACTAACAACTTAAGTTATTTTCACTGTCGTGACACAAATATTTATAGTAGTAGCAAGTTTTTGAGAATACTATACTAACTTTATATATAATTTATTTGTAGTACTAAAAAAATTAATTTAGTTACTAACTTAAACTATCATCTTGTTAACAAGTAAAGAAATACTACAAAAAATAATTAAAAAGTAGACTATAATGTTAAACGCTAGAAACATTTTAAAACTATATAATTTTAGATTAATTAGTTCTAAGTTTATTTGTTTTTGTGGAAAAAACTTTTTTACTTGGTTAAAAATATCAAATCAGTTTATGTATATTTTTAGTATATAATATAACTTTTTTACATATAATATCTACTACTTTTTTGATTTTAAAACATTCATTTTTTACCTTTTTGATGAATCGTTTAAGTTTTTTTTTACAAATTAGATAAAATAATTTACACTTTGTTTGTTTTAGAATTTGTTAGCTTGAACTAACTAAATGCTCAATGAATTATAATCATACTGAGTGCATTTATTTTGCTACTTAAACACTAAATGCGTTGTAGATCTTATTACCGAACATTTCAACAAACAATTTTAATAGTAAACAAGTATAGCAGACTATAAAACTTTGAAGTAAACAAGTACTTTGTAGAAATAAGAGCAAAAATATTTTATTTATTTAATTCTAAGTACTAAGTTTGTATTATGTCTGTTTATTTCAGTAATGTGTTTAACAACTTTAATATTTTAAATTTTGTAGTAAAAAAATAACTTCAGCAGGGTTCGGCAAACGAAATTATATAAGTATTATTCGATATGTATTGATATAAAATTTTGTTTTAATATTGCTAAGAACACGTGCTGGACAAAATTCAAATGAAATAAATTACTTTTAGGTTTAAAATATTTTTAAACATTAATAATTTATCAATTCGTTTATTAAAACTGAAACTGAATGAAACAGAAAGTAAAGTTTTGCAACTAAAAGTGATGACCTCAAACATATTTTAGAAAACTTCACTACTGTATATTAATACATTTTACAGTTAAAAAAAAATTTCAAGATATTAGGTCAATATTATTGGCTTCATTGAATTTAAAACAAACAATTTACGTAATCGAATCTTATTTACTTTTTTTTTGAACAAGCTGTGTTAGAACTGTTTATTAATGGCTGAAGTTTTACAAAAATAAGTATTCTTTTTTTTTAATTCGCTTACAAGTTTTTAATTACGTCGAAAAACGCTTGCTAAATACATAAATAAAATTAAATACAACATTAAAACAAAATATTTAACTTTATATTGCTCCCAAAACATCTATTTCGGTTAAGTATTCTAACGGTTGAAATTTTTTTAACAAACCTAACTAAATATAACATTAAGTTTATGATTTGCAAAAGGCATTGACTTTTATTTTTGATGTTAACAGTTGGGTCTTGTAAAAATGTCAACTTTTTGTTTTTCCACTTAAATTAAAAGCTTAAGTTTAATAGTTACTTTTAGACTTACTATAGATGTTCTTGTTGAAAAACTTATATAAATAGTTTCTTTGTTTTTATTATAAGTTTACAACAGTTATCTTTTGTTTATTAGTAAAATATTAAACCTTTTTAATCATAGTAAATTAAAAATTAAGACAAAGTAGAAAATCATATTGATCATCAAAATATTTATCTAAAGTTTCTTTAAAAAAAACTGTTTTAAGCGTTAAGTTGTTTAAAATCTACAGAAAACATAAATGTAAAAATGTATAATAAATAAAAAATAGTATATTTATTATAATTGTTATGTAAGGACTTCTTATATAAATAGTTCAATTTCAAATAGTAAAATATAACTCAAAAATTAATGTTAAAACAAACTAATATTTATCTCGAGTATGCCCGATAAAGCCTAAAATATATCTTTTTATATGACGTCATTAATAAAAAAAAATTCTTAAGGTTTTTGTTCATATGTAGACAAACTACAAAGTAGTACTTATATTTTAATGCAAAATATAATAATATCTACTAATATTTTCACCACGTTTAATGCGTGGTTAAAAAACAAAGCTTAAAGGCTGATTAGTTTCGTTTACTTAGAACAAAGAATTAATGCTTTATGAAAAGTTATAATAAAAAGTAAACGATACCAAAAAGATAATGAAATTTGAAGATATGTCAATTAACACACTCAATTTCATTATTTAATACATTATAATATTTTTTTTAATTAGTCGCTGTGAAACAAAGGTTTATACGTTCTTAAATGGCAATCGATTAAAATTTTAAAACCTTTCGAGGCTGAAAGTTTTACTTATAGTCACGTTTTTTTTTTAGTTTTAATGACACTTTTACTTTTTTTTAGTTTTAGTTAAGGCTATGATTTTTTATAACTTTAGTTTTAGTTACACTAATAGTTTAATATGTTTTAGTAACAACGGTCTAATATAAAAATAATTAACATTTTAGTACAAAATTAACCTTGAATAAAATATTTATGTTTAACTTAACGTACTCTCCATCATTGTCTAACTTTTTTTAATCCATCACTTAAAGGTTATCATTTTAAAATAGAACCATATAAAACAAAAGTAGGTTTTAGCCTTTTTTTGAAATCAGCCCACATATTTTGTTAGTTTACAAAAATGTAATTATTTTTTTATTTTTTTTATAAAACTTGAGTAGGTTCATATAGGTACTTATGATAGTTCTTTGCTTTAAGTTTTTTTTTTTTAATTTCCAAATTTTACTAAATATTTTTTTAAACCTGTTAAAACTTGGGAAAAATTTGTAAAACTAGGCAGTACAGTTATCTGAAAAACTTAGAAAAGCTTTTACAAGTACTCTTGGTGACTTAGAAATACTATTTTGAAAAGAGTTACATAAAGAGCAGTTATACAATTGTATATCATAAATATGATACTAAAATAAACTACAACAGAAAAACATATAGAGTATACTATTTATGAAGTACGCACTTGCGTAAGTTAAGCACTAAATTTCTAAAATGAATTGATTTATACTAGTTTACTAGAAGAGCAATTATATAATTTTAATTAAATAATGATTATTGTAACTATAACATAACTATTATCGAACATATCAAGAACCTCTAAAATAGAGTGAAATAGACTGTAATTCAGTTTGTTATGACAGCGCCTTAAAGTATTAGGCTGCATTAGCAATAGAAGAAGCCAAAAAATATATAGTGAAATTGACATGTCTGACGAAATATTATTTTTAAGCAAATGTAATTTAAATTTTTAATTAAAATTTTTTGATAAAACCTAAAATAATATGACCCGTAAGTTTGTTAAATGAGTTAAGTTCCTAAAAGTATTGTTTTAAATTTTTATTAATTATTAGTTCAAACATTTAAATTATTTAAAATTTCAAATTTAATGTTTATTATTGAATTATTATAATAATAAGATAAGTTTTGCTGAATGATTTGTTTACAAAATGTTAGCATTTTTCCTTGTAAAAAATCAATCATAACTGTTATACCATTGCGGTGCACTACAACAGCTGCGTTCTTTTTGAGTCTAAATTCTTATGAAGTTTATGAATTTAAAAAAAGATTCTTATTGAGTTTTTCATCAAAGCCGGTACAAAATGATCTCTATGTACAGGAACCTGGCTATGTGTATTTGGTACTAAAAAATTTGTTTAAATTTTCGAATACTACATAAGCATAGTTTAAAAACAAACAAATTAAGCAAGGAAACTAAGTATTTAAAGTATAAAGATAATACATTCTTTGTTTCTTCTTCTTTTCTTTTTATTTCAGGTGGTACACATGCACCAGTGTTCCTCCCCAAGCTACAACCCTGGTTTTAACGATTGTATTTTGAGCACTATTTGAAGATATGAAAGAACAGAAGTGCAAAATATAATCTATTTTTAAAGTATTCTTTTTTAATTAAAACAATATTTGCCAACTTTTTATAAAATTCTCCACTAGTATGGTTTTAAAGTGTTAAAGTCACTAGCTTAGGTATAAAAAAAAGTTATCATTAGCTGTATTTTATTATATAAGTATTGATTTAAAATAATTTTGTTTATTTAAGCTAAGAACATGTGCTCGATAAAATCTAAATCAGAGAGCTTACTTATAGGTTAAATCTATTTTTGAGTTTGAAAAATTTTTCCATTGATTGTTAAACGTCCATTAATATACATAAAAACTCATTGAGTTTCTATGTTTCCTTATTTCATTAAATTTAAAAAATTACATCTTATTTTAATTAAAATAATAAAATTATTTTACCTATTGTAGACTAAAATACTGTAGTCAGTTGCAAAAAATTTAAAATCTATTTTTCATAATATGTATCTTAATCTTAACCTGATTGTTAATGAATTTTATTTATAGGATTATTAATGTTTGTTCCTTCACAATAGCAGAAATAGTAAATAATGAAACATTTTTTGTAACATATTTTCTGAATAAAAGTTAAAATACAGTGATTTACATAAATCAAGAATCTAGTTGTAATTTTCCGCGTTAAAAAAATTAATGTAGATAAACAAAAATAACTTTATTGTAAATTAACTAAAATAATTAAGCAATTTAAATTATTCAATGTTTGTAACTACTTGGTTATTTGAATAAAAAATAAATCAAAATATACTATTTTTATCTGAAGGCTCTTAATAAAATCAGTTGTATCTAGAAGAGCTATTAGTAAGAGATTAGAATTAATTTGTATTTAGGGTAGAGTGTTGTTTTTACTTCAAAAAAGATTTAAGTTTTAACTAAATGTTTTGATCTTAATTTCTAGTAATTTTGTATCAACTTTGTCAAGTATATTAAGGTGACTAAAGGAGAACTTAATTAATATCACTGTTTAGTATTATTTTTTTATAAACTTTCTACAAAATTGTTTTTATGTTTAAGATTTGACACTGAAGAAATTTGTCAAAAGTTATTATAAAATACATGGTTAAACTTTTGCTTTCTAATAGCTCAGAATCTAAATAGTAAAGCCTTTTTATAGTAATTATGTGCTTAAAAAATGTTGAACTTTAATATACTTAATAAAATAAAATGGGATGAAGGTATACTGCCTCTTTTGATTACAAAAACCAGACATGATTTGACTAAACCGAAATTGTAAAACGGTTTAAACTACCAAAAAAATAAATCTCAGTCTTTTACTATAGTCTTTATTTTATTGAATAAAAATTGAAAATGTTTGATTTTTTAATAAACCAGAGATCTTTTTGAAGTGTTTGTAAAATACTGAGACTAACTTTTTTTATGGTTCTTACTGTTTTTTATATTTGTTTATTTAATATACTTTATATTTTGAATTTTACTTTAACGCAGGCTAACAAATATATCGTTTTAGCATTAAATAGTGTAAATTTTGTTCAGATGTAATAAAGTTTTTACTAATACAGTCAAGCAAGTTTACGATTTTAGTAGTTAGAACTCGTTAAGAATCAGAAATAATCTGAAAATGAACATTAGCTGTATACTATTAGTGATATCAGTTTTATCTAAATTAGATTTGTACAAGCTGTTGGTTAAAATATATTAGGTTTGCCCCTCCCATGGATTCAAAATGCGTTTCATAATTTCAAATTTTAATGTTTGTATTTTAAGTATGTTAGGAAAATATATATGTAAAGCAGATCTGTGTTCAGTTGGCAATTTTTTTTTTTTGAAATTCAATGTATTAAAACAATTTTATTATATATTTTTTTTAATAACTTATTTCTACCTATACCAAATTCAAGTCTTAAAATCTGTTGTAAAGACTAAAAAAGTTCATTGAAATCATCAGCTTTATTTTTGTAGTCTAATGCTTGTTAAAAATTTTGCTTTATTATAGGTAAAATTCAATGCTATAAATATACAATAATGAATAAAACTTTTTTTTATAAAAACTAATGAGAAAAATAATTGCCTCATTATAGGGTAAAATTCAATGCTATAAATATACAATAGTGAATGAAAATCTTTTTAATAACAACTAATGTGGAAAATAAAAAATATACTATTTTTATATTATGCTAGTTTGAGTCAGTTCTTTTCTTGTTCTCAATTAAAACGAGAGACAAAAAAAGGTGAGAGAACATTTTTATCACTAGTGGGCGCTCTTATTTTTTTCTAGCCGAGGTTCGTAACTTTAGGATATAATGAGACACATCTTCAAAATGTTATTCATAGACAGTGGCAGCATCCAAAGGTAGCTAGAAAGTAGTAAAGGACGTCCCAGCTAACATAGCTAAAGAAAAGTGCAAGCTTCATTGTAAGGAAAGCTTAAGAATCTACGTGTACAAAGTATTCAAGCAAGTACACCCTGATACTGGAATCCTAGGCAAAGCCATGAACACCATAGATTATTTAGAGGTAGGAGCTGATATTAATGTGAAGCAGAATTGTGTTTATTAAGCAAAGATTTTCTTTATTTAGTGAGTTTATGAATTTTTATTAAATATTTGTTTTATAGTTTTACACCTGTATTAAATTTTTGGACTAAAATATTTTGTAAAGATAGAAAAAGTTTATTTCATCATTAGTTCTATTTTATTTATTTTGTGGAGTTGGCATTTTTTTTTTAAATCAATGTATTAGAAAAATTTTATTACATTTTTTTTAATAAGTTTATTATTTAAACATATTAATGCTGAAGCTTTCCTATATAAAATTTTTGTACTAAAGTCTTTTGTAATAAACAAAAAAGTTCATTCTAACCATTAGCTTAAACTTAGTAGTCTAATACTTAATAAACTGGTATCAGTTATTTTCTAGTTTTGACTTAAAACGAGAGAAAATTGAAGATGAGAGAACATTTTTATCACTAGAAGGCGCTCTTATTTTGTTCTAGCCGAGGTTCGTAACTTTAGAATATATTGAGACACATCTTCAAAATCTTATTCATAGACAATAGCAGCATCCAAGGGTAGCAAGAAAGTAGTAAATGACGTCCGAGCAAAGGTAGCTAAAAAAAGTGCAGGTTTCATTGTAAGGGAAGCTTCAGCATCTAGGTGTACAAAGTGCTCAAGCAAGTACACCCTGATACTAAATTTCAGCAAAGTCATGAGCACCATAGAATATTTTGAGATAGGAGCTGAAGATTAAAAATATTTAGAGCAGCACTGTGTGTTAAATTAGCAAAGATCTATTTTATTTAGTGAGTTAATGAATGTTTATTAAACTTTTTTATAACTGTTTTTCATCTATATCAAATTTAGGTACTAAAATTTGTCGTCAAGATAGAATAAAATCATTTTCATCATTAGCTTTATTTTATACAGTTTTTAATTTAAAAAAATTGCCCCTTTGTAACTAAACATAGTACAATAAATATTTAAAAAAATTTTTAATTATAACTAAAGTAGTTTAAGCCATATTTTAACGAGACAACAAATTTTATCACTTGTGGGCGTTCTTATTTTTATCAGCTGAGGTTCGTAAATATTTAATATAATGAGACAAATCTTGCAAAACTTGTTCATTTACAATGGCAGCATCCAAAGGTAGCAAGAAAGTAGTTAAGGACGTCCCAGCTTAAGGTAACTAAAACAAAATGTAGGTCTCATTGTAAGAAAAGCTTCAGCATCTACGTGTACAACTTAATTACTTGAATTTCAAGGAAGGCCTTGAACATCATAGAGTCTTTTGTCAACGATATCTTCGAGCGCATTGCCACCAAAGCTACGCATTTGGCTCACTACAACAAGCGTTCAACCATCAGCAGTCGTAAAAATTAAATCTGGTGTTCGTCTAAGAAAGCTGTGTGTTTTTTACCTGATTCAAAAATTCAAAACTTTAGGGTGTCATTTTTCCATTCAAAAATAGGTTACTTTGATAAAACAGGATAAATGAATTTTAAGTTAAATAACCAATGATATTTGCTGTAGGCAGTTGGTAATATCAATTGGTTGTAGATGAGCTAGCAATAAGAACCTAGTTTTAATTAACTATTAAGGGTAGATTTTTATTTATTTAAAGTCAAGTTAGACAGTTTAAAATGTTTTACCTCCTATGCCTTTTTTTTCATTGTTAAGTTTTTGTCAAACGACTAAAATCCTATGTTTTAACTGCTATTTAATTAAATTTTCTTCTATATCTTATTGCATTTAGTGTTTATTTGTATTGTAACTAGTTTAATATTTCAGATACTTAAATAAAACAAAATATGGAAAACGTTTTGAGACTAACCATTGGAAAGAATAACATTGATGAAGGTTTATTAAAGGCACTTCTAATAAGCATGTGGCCTAAAATCGAAAAAGTTCACATTACTCAAAAAGCCAGTTATGTGGTATTCTCAACTGTTGAAGAAGCAAAACTAATGCTGGAGTCAAAATCAATGAATCTTGAGGGTTACTTTATAAAAGTGGAGAAGCTGGATAGAAAGACAAAAAAACATTTTAAAATTTTAAGTAATGTTGCCCCTTCTAACAATAAATGTGACACGCTATCAAATGAACTTACCTGTTTACAAACGCAGAATGAAACAGAGACTGCTCCTGACAAAAGTAACCAAAAAAATAATAAAAAGAAACGTACGTACTCATCGGTAAGCATTTATATGATAAATTAAAGTATAACAAAGTAAGATAAAACATCATAAAATTGTTTGTAATCTTAATTCTTTACAGTTTTTTAAGTCTATATAGTCTATGACTTTGGTTAAAATATTAGAAACAGACTAAAATATTATAATATTATATTTAGCATTTAGTAACGCTTAACACTGTCTTATATACAATAGAAATAAAAGTATAATTAACTTTAATTTATTAAACTATTTATCTTTACAGATGTTACAAAACAATACTAAAATAATGACAACACCAAAAATAAAGAATAGACGTATAAGTAAAAACTATACTCAGTTGTTTTCAAAATTAAAAACAAACAAGTACCTTGAAGAAATCGAAACATCAAAATGGTTGAAATGTTTAAACAACTCAATGAAACAACATACTTGGCACCAAAATGTTATGCAAAGTTTTGTTAAAAAAGACCAATTTGCTTCGATTCAAATGAGTTGCAGTGATCTTTGGTCAATAGCAAACGAACAAAGCTACATAGAAGATCCTGTTTTAGACGCAGTCCTCAACGAAAGTTTTAAGGATCACAAACAAATAGGGTTTATTGAAACAAGTGTTTTCAATGCAATTGAAAACCCTTACTTCAGTGAAACGACTGTGACTCCTTTCAAAAATGATAAAGACGCGTACGTTGCCGTCAAGAACATAAACAACAATCACTGGATATTTGTTTTCCTCAACTTTTTAAACAAAACACTTTATGTTGTGGATCCAAGGCGGAGTGATGAGCAGATAGAAACAGCAAGAAAAGTTATAAAAGCTTTTAAACAAGTGCACCATAACGAAATCAATGCAAGTGAAACATCGAAATGGAACTTTATGAGCGATGAATGGAACTTTGATTGTATTCAGCACAATATTCAGAAAGATTTTGTTAACTGCGGTATTTATTGCATGGAATACGCTTTGAAAGTTAAAAATGATTTTCCTATTAAACCTTCGTACTTACTCGTTGAAAGTAACTTTAATGATAAAAGGCAGTTTTATACCGCAATGTTACTAAACGTTTCAAAACCAAAGCTTAAAGTCGATAATGAAACAATAAAAGAAGAAGAAAAAGATTTTATTGAACATCCTTATTATGTGAGTAAAAGTTTAGATGAAGACGGATTAGGATTGGTTATAACATTAAGAAGAAAAAAAACTTGAAAAAAGAAAGTAGAATCTGAAAGAGATATTTTTTAACTGGTTTATTTTGTTATGTTTTATGAAACTTAATTTTTACTCATTTTGGCTACAATAAACAAAACAATTTACCAAAATAAACAATACTTGTTTTTTTATACTTGTATAGTTTTTTACAGTAAGACAAAGAATTGCACGACATAAAGTTTTTTGTTTGGGTTTATTAAACGGGTAGTCAAATTTTTTAGAAAAAAAAAGAGATTAAACTTAAAACTAGAGCTATAGCTATACTTAATCTAGCTAATTTTTAAATGTACTAGATACCAGTAGCGACGCGGGGTAGTTTTGATAGGGTCGCGGAAATACTTTCAAAGAAAAGTTATAACAAAAGCTAGAAGTTCAACAGCTTTAAAAATGATTGGCCCTCAGAAGTGTCCAGTATACTTAAAACTTCCTTACCTTGGAAATATTTCTGAGAGGTTTTCTAAGAAAAATTCAGTAAAAATAAGCCAAGTTTTCAGCTCTGTCCATTTTTGAACAGTTTTTATACTGATCGACCTCTAAATGGAACTTACAAAGATGTTTCTCCCACCCATTATAAAAGTAACATCATCTATAAATTAAGATTTCACTGTGGTAGTGACTACGTGGGAAAAACATCTCAAAGGTTTCATGTAAGAATTGATCAACATGTTCCGAAAGTCTTGAAAAAGTGGTTTGATGGCCGTTCTGAGAAACCAAGTAAAAAATACTTTTCGGCGATTGGGCAAAATTTGTTGGACAATCCTGAGTGTGTTAAAAATTATAAAAAGGACAATTTTTCAGTTTTAGTGAGAGCGGAGAACTCTTTTCAATTGCATATTCTGGAAGCCTTGTGTATTCAATCTTTAAGGCCCAGTTTATGTAAGCAGAAAATGTTTGTTTACCAAACTAGACTTTTTAAATCCTTATATTAGTAATTTCAAAGTAATTAGTCTCTTGTTAAACTTTATTCTTAAGCATAGTTTTAATCTAAAATTTTTATCGCTTCTTTATTTAGATTGTTTTAATTCTACTGAGTTTTATTAGTATACCAAATATGTTTAGCATTAGCACTTATTTAATTTTTAACATTTAATTATTACGTCATTCTATATCTTAAAACTTTAAACTGCAGTATAATTTTATTTGAATTTTTATTCATTCCAATTCAGTAGGAAACTATTTCTGACGTGTCCTACTTGAAAGTACTTAAATAAAATTTAAGAAAATGAAATGTATTTTGTTATATATTTTTAGTAAGTTACTGAACAAAAAATAATGTTTAAAAAATATGCAAAAAATTGTTTTCTAAAAATTCCTACGTATTGCATGTAAGATACTGTTGGCTCCTGTTGTATTATTTTTTATTAATTTTTGAAATTTAATATTTAGTCCAAATAATTCGACGTATTTAAAAGTTTAGATTTTAAATTCATCAGCAGACAATTTCTTAGAAAAGTTTATTTTAAGTGCTTTTTTGTTAGTAAAATTTAAAATCAGAAAGCCATATCTAAAAAAAGAAACAATAAAATAAACTTGAAAAAAGTATAGAAATAATAGTTTTATAAGAAAATAAAGTTAAGTAGTAGCTTTTAAGAAGATTATAGTGTTTCAATATCTTTAGTGTATTAAAATTCGTCAAAATAAAAAACTCTAGTTATATTTGATACTAAAATTAAATATAAAAATCAAAGAAACAAAAGCACTCAATAGCTTTAAAATAACTAAGTAACTTACATAGTAGTTAATGACTAACTAAAATATTTACAGTTTTGTTTTCAAGTTGACTCATATACTTTCTAAAAATTTCTAAAACAAAACAAAAACTAAATTATCACGGTATTGCGTTTTATAATAGTAAAGAAAAAAAAAAGTTTTGCAAAATGGTTTAAATTTCAGTTATTTTACAATAAACAACTCAAAGTCAAATAAGAAGAAGTTTTTAGTTCAAATTTTATTTATAAAACTTAAGGAATCTTATTAAATAACATAATCTGTTATAAATTAAAAAAAATTTGGTTAAAAACAATTTAAGCTAGCAGAATATATTTAAGTATACATTTAGGCAACTGTCTGTCATTACTATTTAGTGTTGCTTATTGGTGTGATTTTTCAAGGACAAAGTTAGTGAAGAAGTAAGTACTAACTAGTCTAGTTAGTGTAATCTAACAAAATTATAATTTTTTATAATAATATTTTAAACCTCCGGACCTTTCAAACTTTTCACAGGCCTCTTTGAGCTTACCAGCGAGATATGCGTCCATTTTCATCAATTTGTTCATTGGAAGCGTTTAACAACAGTAAAGTGCTTTTTAAAAATTATTGGTTAATTACCATTTGAAAGTTGTACCAAAATAAAAACTAATAATTATTGAGACTAAAAGTGAAATGATTTAATGCTTCAGTAGTCGTGTATTAATAAATAGTATACTGTTTAAGTCAATATAAAGTTATTGTATATTTTAACTCACATTTTAAAGATACCATTTAAACTAATATCAAACATTAATTAACCTAAAAATAATAATTTAATCAGACTAAAAACACACAATAAAAATTGAGTTTGAAAAGTAGCCAGTTTACACAACTAGCTAGTTTTTATTTTGTTTTTTAATAAGAAGACTACATTTAGTAAAATTTTTAGTTTTATTAAACGTGCATTTTTTTCAACTTTCGCCCAACCAGTATTTTAAAAACTCATAAAAATTTCTTGCCATTATACTTTGAAGAAACTTTTTTTTTTTCACAAACTTGATATTTAAAACATATAAATAAAACTGATGAGAATAATTTTTAATCAACAAGAATAACATTTTGAAACTAAATAATCTTTTAAAAGAGATAAGACTAAAGCAAACTAAGAAATAGCATACAATGGTATTTAGACTGTTGTTTTAGAGACTAAGGTGATTCGGTACTAATATTATTTTAGAATACAACTACATTCAACCTTAAACTATTAAATATAATGTTGGAATAACAAAAAAATCCTGATAGTTAAAGTTTAGAAGGCGTCATTTTACTTCACTCTAGCTTTTGTTTTTAGCAGGGCTTTCCAAGTTCGTCAAATTAGTCGATGAAATCGCCCATTTAAAAAACTTCATTTTTAATCGAATGTATACTTAACTATATATTTCAAAAACTTTGTATAAATATTTAAAATTATCTTTTTTTTATCACTTTAAAAACACACAAACAAAATTAAGTATACTGAATTTCGTTCGTGACTTAAAAAAAAAACAAAATATGATGTTTCACTATATATATATATATATATATATATATATATATAAACACGGGTAATACCCGTTCACTTAAAAAAACCGTTGATTTAGTGACCAGGACTTCATAAATAAGCTGCCAACAATACAGTAAAAAATATAAAGCATTCACCCATAATGGTCGAACTTGAATTTAACTTATGTTTTAAATGTAACTTGCTTCTTACACTTGTCTAGTTGAAATGTTATAAACGTTAGTAGTAACATTAAATTATAATGCTCAATTCTACAGCTAGTAGAAAGTTATTGAAAATATAAGACTGAAAGCTTAATGAAATTTAGAATAAAAAGTATAAGTAAACTTCAATTATTTCCTTTGAAAAAATAAAAGTTTTCTATGCAGAATACTGAATTAGAGTAAATAATATTAATTACAAGAATATCTGGATAGATAAAAGTACCTTATAAGGATTAAATTATTTAAAATAAGTTATCCATAAAAAAAATATCAAAAAATTTTTATATAAAACTTGTTACAGATGTATTGATTTCCATTTTTAAATCAGCATTTTTTAAAGTACTTGCAAACTAATTAATTTTATGTGTCTTAGTAGTGAATCATCTTTTTGTAATGCCCTATTTGTGGTACCCTGTGACAAACCCTGCTTTATACCTGCTTGCAAACTTCTTTTACTAAAGTAGATTTTATGTCTTGTTTATTGGTTAGGCTTAAATAATAAAAAAGTAAATTTTTAAGATAACTTCTATAAAAGTGTTTCTTTCAAGTTTTACACATTTTCAAACTAAATTCTAAAAAATAAAACGTTTATTATTCTACAATAATGCCTATTCGTGGCTAAGCAAAAAGTAGTTGTTTCTTTTTAGTTTAAAAATAACACCATCCGCTAAGTGGAGCATGCAAATAAAAAAAGTTTTCAATTTTCTCACTTTTTTAAAGCGTTGAAGTTGTTATAACTCAAATATTTTGTTGTCTATTTTAAATGATAACATTTTTAGTTTTATAAATAGCAAAAAAGTCATAGCACAATCATTAAACAAAAGATATTTTATTTGTTTAGCTAAAATTTTACAATTTTGTAGGAAGTTTTGAATTGTTATTTCCTAGTATCTTTCATTTGTTGTTCTGTTTTTGAAAACTTTACATACTTTTGTATTAATAATATATTTTTCATAAATTATGCAAGTTTACAGCTAAACATTACAGGGAAAAACACAATTTCATTTAATTTCAATATAGCTATAAAATGAGGTTTAAACCGAAAACCAATTGTTATTTAATGATTCATATCAGGTATCAGCAGCTATTTATAAGTCGCAAGCCAATTTATATATAAAAAAATCCTTTCGGGCTACAATATATATGACATATTCTTTCGTTGGCCAAATTTGTTTGAAATAGTTTTACTAATCTATATAAAAGCAATATTAAAAACCAAAAATGTGATAAAATAAGCAATAAAACTGGTTGTAATTAATGATAATTGGTAAGGATCCGGCAGGTACAGTGCACGTTTTGAAAACTACTGATAAAAGCAACCAAATTTACCCAAGTAATATTAAAGTTTATGCTGTTGTTGTGGTGTTTAATAAATTGTAACGCACAATGAAATAGTTAAGTTTAAGTCAAATAAGAACCGTTATTGTCAAAAAACTTTTTTTTTTAGAACAAATAACTTTTCAATTTGGGAGATATATAAATATTTCTATATGTACTGTACTTAAACTCAAGCAAAATATTTTGCAATAAGTCTAATGTCGACCAGCTTGATTCACATGCGCGCGAGCTGCAGTTAAACCTTTAGTGTGCTGGATTCTACTAGTAAACATTATACGCTACCCAATCTTATTTTAAGCATACAGAGCATTTATCTTCAGTTAGAATTTAAATACACGGAAGCCATAACATGCCAATTTCTATTTTCTAGCAGTTAAACAAATTTTAATTGACTAGATAAATATAAATTGGTTTCTAAAATTTAAAAGTTTTGTTTCTACAATAAAAAAACCAATGTGTCGTGTTTTGGTGTATTGGATCTATGCCTAGCCGGGATTTTTATGATTTTTATTTATAGCTCGACTCGATCCCAATCTTTGCAAAAAAAATGGCCGGATCCTGGACCCGGTAGGTAACTGGTGTAACAAAGCTTTATTTAAATTTTTATTGAAAGTAATGAAAGAATCTAAAATACTTAAAGTAAGTTATACTTTATTAAAAAACCGAAATTAAAAATTACATGTGTTCGTGTCATTTAAATCAAAAAGTGAAAAAATAAATCTAGTCTAAATTTTTATGTTTAGCATAAGTTATCAAGTTTCTAAAGTAACAAAAATATTTTTTTTTATCATAACTTTAAAAATAACTCGTTAAATACAGAATTTAAAAGAGTGGAATTTAATAGATATATATAAACTATAAATTTTGTTAAACATAGTTTCATAAACCTAAAATAAAAAAAAAAGAAGTGAAAATTTAAACTTTTGTGAGAAAAACAGCAACAAGAAGTTGCAACATTAAAACAATCATAATCTAAATTTAGTTGCTGTTTAAAAAAGTGTACACACTAAACAAGTACGAATAAAACAGAGTTGTAGTACTGATAAAAAACAACTACACAAATCATATGCTGTTAAGTAAGTTACTCAACAAAGTTGTAGTACATTTACATACTCTATTCGTAAAATAGTTCAAAATCTATTTA
Source organism: Thalia democratica (assembly GCF_965202585.1). Lineage (NCBI taxonomy): Eukaryota > Metazoa > Chordata > Thaliacea > Salpida > Salpidae > Thalia > Thalia democratica. The sequence continues at coordinate 24,005,412 of NC_139171.1, forward strand.
CACAAGTTTGTAGTACTGACAGATAAAGTATGCTGACTTCTTGTAATCGTACACTGTTCCGTACTGCGAACAGTTCTTCTTGCAGCTCATCTGCATCCACAGGTAACTCTTAGGGTATCCCTTGTACCAATCATAAATGAACTTTGTGGACATTGGCAGGTCGTCCGCCCTGGTCCACGCGGATTGCGGGTTGTCACGTGAGAACCCGATCCACACGTAAGAGTTGGATATTCCCACAAGTTCGCACATTATTCTGTTATAATGAGATTTGTAGTGGTGTTAACTTACTTAGTAGGTTATAAAATTGCAAACTGTTACATCTAAAAGTATACTGCGATAAATTTTTATAGTTTAAAAACAGTATTTATTTATGCTAGTATTAAACAGTATTTAATAATAGTAAATAACAAACAGTTTTTAAAGTATTTCATTGCTTCCTTATAAAAGTAGTCAATCAATTGAAAAGTTCTTAAAACAAATTGAATATATTAAACTTTTTATGTAATATTATCTTTTAAACAACTTAAACCCATTATACAAACAAAAAGTTTAAATCAGTTTAAGAAGTAAAATTTACAAACGCTTTTTATAGGTTAATATAGGTTATATAAGAGTTGGGCTAAAACAAAGTTATCAGAGATATTTATTTATTTAAGATAATAAAACATCTACATTATTGTCATATTTACATTCTGAACAAAAGAAAACTAAAACTAAGAACAAACAAGGCGAAACAAAACATAACTTAACTTTTATAAAAGTTGTTTTATTAAGATTAGGTAACTAAAATCATTTAAATTTCTTTGACCCGTCATAATGTGTTTTTTTTTGGTTCTTTAAGATTATTTTGCTGTTTGCTTTATTATTGTTTTGATGTAACGAGTGACGCTTAGAAACTATTATAAACAATACTAACATTAGTTGTTTTTTGTATTATTAATACATTATATTTACATTTGTCCCTTTAAAAATTTATATAGTTTTTAAAACCCGTTTTGTGGTGAAACCGATTGAATAACAAGACATTTGTATATAGTTTTTATAGTTTTAAATAATTAATATGGTTAATTTTTTCTACTTACTTTCTATCAACCCTTGTACTTATTCCGTCCATGACCAGGTTCCCATTATACGTGGACACACAATACGCCTGGGCCGCGTTCCAATTCGTCCATTTCTTAACAAACACGTAACTCAACTGTTCTGAAAATAATAGTTTGATCGTTTTATAATGCAGAAATAAAGATAAAACTGAAAGTATACGATGTAAAACATTTTTAACAATATATTTGAAAAGATACAAACTGTTTTTTATCCAATAATTTTCAAACACATGATGTTTGTTAACTTACTGTACAGTAGAAAATTAAAAATGTATATTTTCAAATACTTTTTAATAAAAATCGTCTAACATAAGAGGTTAATCATACTAATTCGATCATTAGACCGCGAGCTTTCGATAGACTGATTCCGTTCCTAATTATCGTCAGTCGGCTGGAAGTTTTAATGAGGACAAAAACCGAGTCTACGTTTACCTAAAGCTTGTGGTCTGATAATCGAATTGGTATGATCAAATTATTTATGTAAGCTCAAGCTTTTCTCACAACATACAAAGTTTTAGGCTTGGGCTGTTCAGACTTTCGCTAATTTTTCTTTGAAAAAGATCTAATTAAATTTGTTGTATATTTAGAAGACTTAACTTATTAAGTAAACAGTTTAAACAGACTATTTTAGTACTAAACAAAAGCTTAAAAAAACTAATAAAACGTATTTTTAAAAGTTATAGTTGTAAAAATAATTTGTTTCTTTGAATAAGATTTAAATGCGAACGAAACTATTTTGAGTAAAAGAGTATTGTATTTAAAAAGTTTGTATTTTTTCTGTGTGGAACTACATTACAGTTAAACATTATAAATGTTTTTGTGGTTTTTTGTTGTATACTACCAAAAAATATTTTTAACTTTTGTTTTTAATCTAATAAAATTTAAATTAGACTAATAAATAAAAATTAAGCTCCAGAAAAATTTAAAAAGATTTGTTACTAAATCACCAAGAAAATATTCTTTTGTAAAATAGTTCAATTAAAAAGTATGCATAGAAAACTAACGGCTTCTACACACAAAAGGACTTGCAATCAAACTGGGTGTCAATTGTCCAAGCAAACATTGCCTTACAGCAACACCTTGTGGTTGAAGTAAACCGTCACAAGTGAACATTACAAACTCATTATTACGTAACAATAAACTGGTGTTAGTACTCACATTTTCGATCACTGGTATTCTACAACCTTAAATAAAGAAAATCTTAAAACTTTTGAACCAAAAGTAGTTAAAAAACTTACAACTAAACACCCTTAGTGAGTTTAATTTTTAAAACAATTATAACAACTCTAGTTTTATAGCGATTTTATCAGTAATTAACTTGAATATCTTTAAAATAGACATTTTAAATACTTTATATAAATAAAAATTTTGCATAGAAAAAAATGATAATATTTTGATAAAATACAAAATAGATAATAATAAATATTTTGTTGTGCTTATCTTCTTGTACAAGACTTTGCAAAATTTAAACTAGTTTTTAAAATAAAATGTTTAGCGCAAATATACTAAAATTCAAATTTTAAAACGTTTTACTAATTTTTTACAGACATTAAAGTCTATGAAAAAAATTCGTTTATCAAAGTACATTATTATGTTTAGCTATTTTTTTTACTTTACATAAGTCAAATAGTTGTATTTTTATGTTAAAATTACTGTAACAGCTTTTGTCTCTACTTTAACTAAGACAATATATTCAAGAATTTATAGTTTCTAAATTAATGAGAATTTTTAAAAGTTTGTTTAAAAGTTTGTTGAAATCGTTCTTACCTGTTAGAAGCGCAATGATTCTTTCCAGTTGTTCGATTCTGGCTATCAGTTGAGCGGTTGTGACTGTCGATGTACCAGGTATGATTTTACTGCTTATAACTACGTCCTGACCATTTATTTGTACCGTACGTGTTAGAACGAACACTAGTAGGATGAACAAAACTGCAAACTTTGTCATAATGACTTTCTATTTGTTAAATTATAAACAAGGCTGTTGAAAAAGTTGTTTGATTAGTTTTTTTTTTTTTTTTTATGAAATTTAAATTTTGGGCCAAAGCTATAATACTGTAAAACACAAGTAAATCCAACAATCAAGCAATGAACAATGTTTTAAAATATCTTGAAAAATAAAGCTTTTGAAAGAACTTTCTTTAATAGAAAAGTATTTACAACAATAAGGTAACCTAACAGTATTAAAAAAAAATAAAAAAAGAAAGTAAAAAAAATGCTTTTGATTAATTAAAATTAAAATAATTTACAAAAATAAATTAAGCCACAGATTCTTTACATTATATTGTAATTTTTCACTTTTATATGATAAATTAGCTAACTCATCTTTTTTAAATATAACTTTACAAGAAGACACAATACTTTTTATTACAACCTTTAGTAAAATATTATTAATGGAAAACTTATCGAATTTAATGAATATATAAAAGTACATTTTTACTTTAAAAACTCTTTCAATTTAATTTAATTGAATACATGGAAAACAACAGAGAAAAAAAAGTTTGTATGTAACAATTTAGCAATTTACAATAAAGTTTATTGAGTTGCATACTTTGATTACAAAATGAAAATAACTGATAATGTTTATTGTACGGTTTTACTCGACAGCAGCAATATTTTTGTTTAATATGTAAATGAGTACTTTTTTGAAACTAGTTATACTGAACGATAAATAGTCAATAATCTTCAAAAACGTAAGAAAAATATCTAGTGGTCAATCTAAAAAATGAAAAAAAAGTGACAATTTAGAAGTAAACAGTACAACAAAGACTAAATACAAAAATACTACTTTAAAGTTTTATTTGTGAAAAGTGTCATAAACTATAAGTACTTAAATATATTCAGGTTTAGTAATAAATCAGTCAACATAAAGCATAAATGTGGTATTGACAGATTAAGTATTCAACTTTCTAATATTTATAAACAGTGCCGTTTTAAATTTACAAGTTAACAGTACAGCAAAGATTAAACCACACACTAGTACCTACCATACTATACAATACATACACATTATCTTACAATAAATCAACATTATTCATAGTCCTGATATTGGCAGATAAAATATTTAGCTTTCTCGTAATCGTAAACAGTCCCATACGAGTCCCACTTCTTGCAACTCAACTGCAGGTACTTGTACTTTTTAGGGTAGTTTTGGTACCAGTCAAATTCGAAATTGCTCATGTCCCCATTGTCGATTCTCTTCCACTCGAATGATGGGTTGTCTCTTGATATTCCGATGTGAACGTACGACCTCGATATTCCAACTTGTTTGCAAATTTTTCTGGTAGTAAATTAGATAAAGCTTACTTTTTTTAATGTTTTGTTTCCTAAAAAAAACATATAATAGAAATTATACATAAAGTTGTTGATAAAATAAATTAATGAAATTATAAATCAGAACAATTTTTTGTATTATAATGCTTATTTTCTGAAAATTGAAATCGAAACAACGTTTATAAGTCTTATTTCATGTCCTTCTATGTGACGAAGCGGTTAAACTGCTACAGATTAAAATAAAAGTATTAATTTTTTTGTAGTCAATATCGTTTGTAATGCAACTAGAAAAATATAAACTTAAGATAAAAAAAACTCTTCTTAAAGTATCTTTTAACTTGTCTGCATTAATGATAGTTTAAAATTAAGCTTTATGTGTTATAAAACAAGATCAAAACGTATGTTTGGCACATTTTTTGTGTTTTTAGTTAAGATACGAAAATATCAGATTTAAAAATAAATCTGTTAAGTCCTGGAAAATAACTGTATCCAAGTGATGTACGACTCGAAAACCGATACGTTATTCGTACACCAGATCCTTAGACCAAGTTTTTTGAGCGCTTTTTTGTTATTCAAAAACAAAAAAGTAGGTTTTAAATTTTAAAACTTAGATTTTACATTGTAGTCAGCTGAGTTTATTTAGTAATTTTTTGTTTCCTGTTAAGGTGTCTACTGTTAACGTGTTGTTTTAAAAAGTGATTAATTATTTTTCTTTCAGTTTATATAAAAACAAGATATTCGTGATCATACTAATAAAAACGTACGAAACTAAACTACTACAGACTAAGAATGTTTAGTGTCTATAAAGGCTTTAAGCTGCTTGTGGTTCAGACTAATGTCTGTAAAATTTGATTGTTAAAAAGTCTTTAACTTTAATTTATATACACAAAGTTGTCTAAAGCTACTAAATATTTTTTTAAAGCAAACAAAAAAGGAACTAACATTTTCAAAAAAAGTATTGTAAAGTCCGTCATAAAGTTTTTTTCAGTTTTTAAAAAACTCGTCTGGTTTAATACATACAATTTTAATGAAAAAGTATTATCTTAAAAAAAACTTTATTCTTGTTAATGAAAAACTAAAATTATAACATACCATTTTACATTAAATTTCGAGGCAAAAAAATTCAACTTTTTCATTTTTGATATGTTAAAAATATATTAATACAATGTCACTTACTTTCTGCCTTCTTTCGTGTCTATTCCGTCCATGAGTAAATTTCCATTATATTCAGAAACACAGTAGGCCTGAGCGTCATTCCAATTCAACCATTTTTTGACAAACACATAGTTCAGTTGTTCTGAAAAAAAATATTGTATAACAAGACTTCAATATAAAAATTTATACAAATAGAAAGTTAAAAAAATTGCTCGACTAATGTAATATAAAATACTAATTAATTTTAAACTAAAATTTTGATAAGCTCTATTAATTGTAATACGTTATACGTATAGTAACAAAAATAATATAATATTTTCTAATAATTACAATAAGTCTTACATATGTTTAAAAGGAGTATCAAAATTAATTTTCCTTGATTCAAGTTATTAATGTTTACAAGTTTATTTTTGCTAGAAAAATTTGAATCGTTTAAAAATTTTTGTAAAAACACTTTGTGACCTACGAAAACACTACAAAAAACAAGAAAAAAATTAAGTAAAATGTTTTAATAACTATAAGTTTATATCTTAGCCTTGACCTTAAAACAATCTACAATTTTATTTTATGGGTTATAATTGTAAATAATTTTTGAGGTTTTTTAAGAATTTAACATTTTTTTTTGTGTAATATCGCGATGCCTCCTTGAAAAACAAAGTAGAATATTTACTTTTAATCAACATGAAAACCACGAAGACTAAATTCATAATAACAAGTGCTAAATTATTCTATTTTTAAAAATAATTTCACAACAAAAAGTCGTAACATCAATTTTTCTTTAAGAGCCTTTTACATTTTTTAAGAAAAATCTATACAATTTAATATCAAATTTTCAAAACAATATTAATTAACAAACTAACGGCTTCTACACACAAAAGGACTTGCAATCAAACTGGGTGTCAATTGTCCAAGTAAACATTGTCTTATAGCGACACCTTGTGGTTGAAGTAAACCGTCACAAGTGAACATTACAAACTCGTTGTTACGTAATAACAAGCTGGTGTTTGTACTTACATTTTCGATCACTGGTATTCTACAACCTTGAATTGAAAAAATATTTTAATGATTAATCGTGAATGAATAATGATAATGAATTTTGTGTAAAGGTTAAATATTACAGTACACTTAATCATAAGTTGATTTATCACAATACACGAACTTAACAAAACTAAAAAAACCTGAGTGTAATTATAATTAACGTTTTTAAGTATTTCCGTATGGTATAGGTCAAAAACCTTAGTTGAATAATTAAGTTTTGTTTGTTTTCTTACTAATCACAAAATATTTCATTTTAATATGTTAAAAGCTCAAATAAAACTGAAAATATTGCTTGTTTTTTAACTTACCTGTAAGTAGCCTAACAGTTCTTTCCATCTCTCCGACCCTAGCAACTAAACTGTTACTTACAAACTGACCATAACTCGGTACTATACTTATTTGAAAGCAAATGGTAAAAATAAACAGTATAGAATGTTTTGTCATTTAACTTCTTCTGGTTAATGAATATGGAAACGTTGACAAAATGGTCTAGCTGTAGTTGTTAAACTAAAATATTATTAAACTAAAAAATTTAAACATTTTTTTTTAATTTAAAAACTCTACTTTATAATGAGTAGTTAGAAAAAAGAAGTTTATTTTTAAGTCTTATCATTTGTTTGATTGAAACAAAGCTGCAATAAACAAAATAAAACTTTAAGTTTACGGTAGCTTAAAAGTTAAAAATACTTATAATATTTAGTTATTTATCTTAATTCCTAATTTAAAAACTCTAATTCGTATTTTAAATCTTTACTGTATAATTTTTACACAGTGACTTCGTACAAAATCAAAAATAATATTATAAAATTTATTTTGGTTACTTAAGTATGTTAAAAAATTAAAAAAATATATATTTTAGTCAATACTCTTCAAGACACTAGCTACAAATTAATGAACTAAGTTCTTATATTTTGCAAACCTACTAGACCGCCAAGGGCTATATCAAAGTGCTGTTGTGCTGATTGATTTCTAAACCTAAGTTATTTAAGTTATAAAACATATTGCAGTTGAAACTTTAATCTCTAAATTTAAACTATATAATGTCAACGGGTTTTTAATTTCTTTTCAAAATAAAAAATGTCCAATGAGCTCATTAAAAAAACTTTATTCAGGAAAACCTTTCGTTTATTTAAAGTTATTTTTTAGTTTTACATACTTATTCATATGATTAACTTTATGTATTAGAATTTTTTTAAATTAAACATAACTAACTTTATTCCAGAATTTGATAGTTTAAAGCTATGTCAACATTTATATAGCAAAACGGTTTGTGGCTACTAAAATCTTATAGCAAAACTTATAGCACTTAATGTTTAAGCTACTTTCAAATCAGCTACCAGCTACCGTTTGAATATACCATCTTCATTTGAACGTTAATCCGTATTGATTAAACACAAGCCCAAATTAAAGCTGATTTATATTTGCAAGCCAGCGTACTAAGTGACACAGCTACCTTAAACATCATTAGTGTATGTTATGCGTTATAAATATATTATGTAAAATATTTTCTAATGTTGATTAAAGAGAGGATTGTTTGCGTTTTATGTAAACTCGAATACAACATCTTCATATACTATTTTTCACATAAGTTTATCATGAGTTGTTTGATTTGCATGTTAGTTTTCGATAAACGTTAGTTTAAATTATTTTAGAAGTACTACTAGTTTATTTAATTTTTGTACATAGTTAAGTTAAACTAGCAATGTTCTATTCAAAGGTATTTTTTAGCCTAACATATTTTTTTTCACTTCTGTTAAACCTTTTTTTTTTGTATACATGTTGGTACTTACACTTGTTTATAGATTTATAGTTTATTATCTTTATTAATTATATTAACTATATACTTTGTAACACTTCAACAGTGTTTTTTTTTTCTTTCTTTTCTCTTAAAGTATTCAAACCACTTAAATTCAGTAACGTGCTTGTTTTGATGAGTTAGTTTTTAGTGTCTTAGTGATAACGCTATTGCTTGTAAGTGTTGTGTTCGCATCGTACACTTGTACGATGGCGACTGTTTTTTATATGAACTTTTGAATTGAACTAGTTTATTTATACATCTTGTTATTGTGTTTATCGCATTTTCTATTCATCGTAATACAGCTTTTTGTTTCTAAGACTTGATTTCTTTATATACTATTAGTTTAAGCATTCTAACAATCTTATTACTTAATTAGGCTAAGCTTATATGATAGTTTAAGTTTAAATTCGCGTTTTATTAATCGACTTAGCTAAGTCAACTCTAAACATTTAGATAACCGTCACCGATATTGTTATAACGCGTTAAGTCATTTAATATCCAGGTTCGTGTAACTAAATAACAACTAAGCATCGTGTGATCGGCAAACGGTGACCCGGATGTGATTCAAACTTCAAAGCTTTAATTGTAAAGCGCTATTTTGATAACAGATACAATAATGTAAACATTTTTGGCAAAATGCTAAATATAATAAAATTATCAATTGAGTTAAGCTAAATTTTAAAATATTTGTGAAAATAATAATTTTGAAATTGTTACTTCATAAGATAATGACAACTATTTATTATTTTCGAAATTAATTCCATATTTTTCGTCTCATTCACAAAAGTTTATTCATAAAACTTAACGTGTAAACCTTGTATTTGTTCAAGATTTTTTTTTGCGTTAAAAATATTTTTTATAACTTTTGACAATTAAGTTTAGAAACTAAAACAATAATTTAAAAAGGTTTAGTCAAAAAGATTTTAACCTTAACATAAGGAAACCTTAATACTTGCTCTACGATTAAGAACTTAGTAAAGTAATACTTGTAGTAAGTATATTATTGTTTTATAACAAATACGAAATTATTACTGTAAAAATATATCAAAATTATTTTAAAAATGTAAGTTAACTCAAACTTCAAATTTTTTTTTACTTAATTTTACTACACTTTTTAGCACATGAGATTCTAGATAATTTTCTACAGTTTATGAGTTTTATACTTTTTTTATACTTTAACATTTAACATTCAAATTTAATTCTATCTAGTTAGGTGAAATAACTACTTTAGCCATCAATATTAAGAACACATAAAGTTTATTCTAAAAATGACAAAAACAAAAAAAGACAAATAAAACTAATTAATCTATTATAATTCCTCAACACATTTCGGCATTGCAGACCACTTTCCATCAGATTGACATTTAATCACCTGAGGGCCGGCTCTGTTTGAAATAGATGTTATTGCTTTTTTGTAAAATAAAAAGATAAATCTTTGATTTCTAAAGAATTTACGTTTTAGTTGATACTTTGTAAAGTTTGAAAGTATTCGAAAACCCTTTAAACCAAACTTTCTATTAACTAAACAAGATAGGTAGATGTAATTGCGCACAATAAACGCGTAACTAAAAGCCAATTTAATAACAATCATAAGTTTAACACTTAAAAAAAACCTTTTAAATCCCGACTTGCAGAACACAGTGAGTTCCTCATTGTATCGGTAGGGTCTCGGCTCTTCGAGTATTGGCTGGTAGGGTCCCTCTAAAATCATGGTCTTCACGTTAAGGATGTCGTGGGGTTCTTGGCTGCATACTATCGGTTTGCATTCGGGTATTTCACCTACCCATTGACCATTTTCGCCGCAAACTGTTGTTTTGAGTTTTGCTTTGTTGATTTGTTATTTTTTGATAAATAAAACTATAGACTGTTTTATGATAATCTCCAAAATAGTCTTTTTAAAACTAAAACTTGTGCTTTACATATATAAACTAAAATAAATTAACTAATGAATGTTGTTTAATAATATAGGGATTGCAAGAACATTTGACGGTAAATTTTAAAACAATCTTTTTTTATACTTCAATTTCACAGGTTTAAAAAGAAGTAAACTTTAAGACTTAAGTTTTTGAACAACTTAATTAAACTATTTTGGTGTATTTGTAACAAATTTATCAGATTTTTAAAATAATTTTTAGGATGGCTTTTTCCAAACTTAACTTTTGAGTTGTATAGTATAATAACTGTAATTTAATTTCAATATTCAAAATAAACATCTACTTTTTTTTTACTAACCAACAGTGTTTGTTTCGCTAATAATTTCGAACCCACTCTCACAAGAGTAAGTGGCAACGCTGCCTATCTTTTTTTCATCTGAATTGCCAACATTCACTTTTCCGTATTTTGGCAAAACTGGGGAATTTTTGCATTTTATCTCTTCGCATGTAGGTGTGGGATTTGACCACTTTCCTGCAATAAAATTATAATGAACATTAATTTTTTAGCTTTATCAAAAAATTGATACCTATGTTTTTTTGGTTGAAAATGAAGACTTATTTGAAACTATATATAAGTGTGTCTATTGTCAAAGCATTTATATGTGTTTAAAATGAGTATCTTTACAACATTCTTTGAGCATTCAGGCTCTATTTACAAAGATGAAAAACTAAGTAGTTTTTATTGTGGAAGAGACAGTGTTAACACAGAAAATTACTAATTAGTCATGCTTTTGTGAATTTTTTAGAATTTGGTATATAAAAAGATAAAAAAAAGCAACTTATTGCATAAAACGATTAATTTTATCAAGTGTTTTCGAATTATTGAAAACTAACCATATTTCAAACAAGTTGCTTCGCTTTCGCCATTCAACTTGAATCCTTTTTCGCAGGAATACTTCATAACACCTCCTTGTTTAAAGCTCTGACCTTCTATCGTTCCATCCACTATGTAACCAGGTGAAGGGCAATCTTTTAAAATAAAGTTTTAGTGAATAGCTGTAAGTTATGTTTGTTGTAAAAAGAAACATTGTAACTAAGTTTATAACGTATTACTACGTATGGATATTTAATTAAAATCTTCTTTTGGTAGTCATTTCAACTTTTCAGTGTTGATAAATAGTTTCAACAACTGTTAATAAATAGTTATTGGTAGTAGGTATTGTCTGTTATTCATTAAAACTAGTTAATTAAAGACTGTTCTTCATAAGATATAAATCAATAACTAAAAAAATACATTATTAATTTTTTTTTAAATTCACGTATATAACTCAAACCTTTATTCATTAAACGCTTATCTTCTTCTAACTTTCTACAGTTTTCTCTCCTTTGAATTTTTCTGCATCCTGTAGTAAAAAAACCAAGGGCCGCACAAGACTGCAGTTGTTTTTTGAATCTCGGCTTGTCGGTTCCTATTAAGTCTTTCGCAGTGCATTGCTTCTCACGTACAGCACTGACCGAACTCAACAGAACGAAGAAAAGAATAATACTCAACAAACAAAAATTTACTCGCATTTTTTATTCCAAAATATTAATACTTTTTTAAATCTAAAAGAGTAGTTTTTATATAAAAGAATTTTTATATTAGAAATACTTATTTTTATAGGTATTAAGTAGGTTAAACAGCAGTTTAAGAGCTTAAGTACTTATAACATAATTCAAAGTTTATCAAGTTTATTGAGACATAGCTTTATTACCATTAAAAGTAATTAGCTTCTACAAAACTTAGTTATATTGACACTATATACTAATTTCAATACATATGCCTAGTACAACTATTCTTTTATTAAGTAATTAAGATCATCAAGCTCATTGTGAAGTAGAGTACTATGGATATGACATAATAAACTGTTTTTAGTACACTAAAGACAGAAAAGTTGTTTAAAAACAATACTAAATATTCATTGAATGTTTTCAAAATTATATAACTCCAATTAATACGTTTTACTGTCGTTGTTAATATTTTTAACTAAGCTTACTTAAAATTATGATCTTAACATATTAGTGAGAGTAGTTTGCTAAAAACGTAGTTATAGTTTTAGAAGTCAATAGAGTAACAAACTTCACTATGAAAATAATTCAAATTTAAAATTAAACAATAAAAATTTTTTCCAGGTGTGTAAGTCAAAAAAATATTGTTCAGGTATTGTAGTTTACTTAAAATATTTACGTCCGATTCTCACTGTAAATATTTTTACATGCAAACGTTGTCAGCGATTACAAATATGATGTGCTCACTAACCTGGATTCTAATGGTAAATGTTAAGGTATATATAAAACTAGCATGACAATAAAAGGACATGTTGTATTAAAGTTGCAAACACTAACAAATAAATAAAGAACATCAAATTTAAAAATTACTCTAAATGAGGTCAAAAATTTTACACAAGAATTAAATCTAACAGTAATTATACTTTGAGAATGTTTCAATTAGAATGACAACTAACTGTTTAAAACTAAAACTATAAAAAAATATGAGAAGAAAACAATGTTAAATAAAAACTTTACACAAAACAATCAAACAATATAAATGTCTACCCTTGAATATGCATGGTTGCCACTGATCAAGCTGAGAAAAATTTCCTGACTTTTTCTTGACTTTTTACCAACATTTTCTAAATCAGTTATACTTATATAAATTGTTCACTTAGTTTAATAAAGTACTACCCAAACTATTTAATATAAAATCCTTAAATTAAAAATCAATTAAAAAATAATATACTTAAGTAACTATGAAAAAAAGATTTGAAAAAGTAAGCTATATATCTGTTGTATAAAATATTTCCTCTTATCATTTAGTAAAAATTTGTAACAAATAATATACTCTTATTTACTTTAAAAACCTAGTTACTTTACAAAAAATACAAATAATAAGTAAACTTAATCTTAGCATATACCTCTCTTATAACTTAATTTATAAATTTAAACAGCTTTGAAAAAATTATAAAGATGTAAAGTATACACATTAACTTGTTACATAAAATACTAAACTAGCTGCTTAGTTATAAAGAACTCAATTATTTAAACAAAAACATTTTGATTCTAAAATTATGCTAGATAAACTTTTGTGTATACATCACAGTTTCACTATGGAAGTGTTCTTGCTACAGATCATCAATACTAAAAAGCTTACAAAATCTAATTGTTCAAGTAATGTACTTGTTCAATATGTTAATAGAAAATTTTTGCAGTTTTTTAAAGGATATTTTACTAATTTATACTAGGTGAAAGCATTGAAAATAAAATTAAATATTTTTGTAAATTTCTAGGAAAATTTTGGAATTTTTTTTCTTACTTTAAAGGACTTTTAATTAATTTTTACCATTTGAAGGCTTTGGAAAACAAAGAATTTTGTAAATTTAAACTGAAAAAATCTGACTTTTTTTTTTAATTTTATCAAATTTCATGACTTTTCCTGACTTTTTTTCAAAACCCCCAATTTTTCCTGACTTTTCCTGACTTTTGTCATTTAAAAAAATTTTTCTGACTTTTCCTGATTTCCTGACTTTTTCTGACCGAGTAGCAACCCTAAACATGTTTACTGCAGCAGGCTGTGGCTAGAATGCCCTGACCAACTCTATGGCTGGTTTATATAACAATGTTCTTAACTCTATTCTATATAACATCAGGAATTTCTTATCTGCTCTTTATTTTCTCCTTATCTTAACTTGCATCAGTAAAACACTTGACCTTGCGAGCTTTCTCTTAAACGCTTGGATGGACAAGGATTTTAGCTAAAAATTTTTCATACGTTTGAACAGTTATTAAGTACATTTTGATATCCTCTTACAAAGTAAATTTAAATTTCTATAAGTAAATTTTTCCTAATAAAAAAAAAAACATATACTTTGATATGATTAATCTTATTTTCTAATGTAGAACTTTTTTTAGCCTATCAGCAAACACCAGACAAGTATTTTTCGCCTTGAACTCATACTTTTAAGTGCCCAAAGTGCGTACTAAACTCAAACTGTTACACTTTCTCATCTTTCACTTTTTAAATAAAATATTCACTCTGCATTTTTTCTGCATTTTTTATGAAAACAAACACTAACCTTCCTTCATAAACTAGAAAAAAATGAATCATTTCAAAAAAGTTATTTGTGTCAAAATTACTATTAAGATTTAAAAAAAAAGGCTAAAAAAAAAATTAAATTAAACATTTATTTTACAAAAGGCTACTAGCTCTAAACAGTTTTCAATTACTAATAATCCAAAAAAAAGATGTGTTTACCAAGCTTTAACAATTCACTTTAACTTTTAAGTAATGTTAAACATGTGTCACAACCCACTTTATAAATTAGAGAAATTGAAAAACAGATACAAAATAAAAACACAAAAAAGTCAGTCAAATGTCATACCTATGCAAAATCCTATGATATAAATTCCTAAACATTATAGCAAGTTACTGGTCTTTGCTGCCTTAGTTACTTATAGTTGTTGTCTTGTTCTATTAAGATTTAAGAGCCTCACATAAATTTAATATTATTCACTTTTAGGACTAAATTTTGTCAGATCTACTTTGAATTTATGGACTAAACTTTGTCAGTTCTACTGTGAGTTTTTGGACTAAATTTTTACAGTTCAATTTTGACTTTGTGGACTTTAAATTTTCCAGTCCCTCTTTGACTTTTTTGAGTAATTTTGTCAGATCTATTTTGACTATGTGGTCTAAAACTGGGGCAAATTCTTTGTAATTTATTTGACCTAAACTTTGTCACTTACTTTCTGTTGCTTAAGGACTTATATTGTGTCTTTGTACCTTTTTGGTTTAATTGTCACCTACTTGTGTGACTTGAATACTTAAACTGAGTCAATACCCTTTGTGGTTTACCTTTTAATTTTACTGTGGCATGTTTACCAATATGACCCATTATTGCCTGATGTTATTTTCAAGCCCCTATGTTTTTATAGTTATGGTTAAACCTAAAGGGCTTCTAACAGAGCAGATAATAAATGTAAGTATAGTTTCTTAAAAATTAAATTCATGCTTTATTGTAATTTTCTCCTCTACTGTTAAATAAATTGCACTGAATAGTAAAAAAAGACAAAATATAATAAACATGTGATGAATACTACCTTAAAATTAAAGCTTATACACTAGTAAACTTTAATTGGGTAAAATTTGTCTTGGTCTTTTTTAACTCTTACCTGAAAAGTAATTATTTACCTGATGACGCCAATTGTAACCCATAGGTGTAGATTATTTAATTATTCAACTTGCACTATTATGCTAGATGCTTATATTAAACAATACATAGGGCTACTTTATATAAACTATAAGTGACATGAAAGAGCATATCGTAGTAAAGAACAATTGCAAACACTAACAAATATACAAAGAACTTAAAGTTTAGAAAGTACTTTAAATGTGGTTAAAACTTTTTCACAAGAATTAAATCTTACAGTAATTATACTTTGAAAATGTTTAAATTAAACGAGAACTAACTGCTTGAAACTAAAACTATAAAAAAAATTATGAGAAGAAAACAATGTTAAGTAAATACTTTACACAAAACAATCAAACAATATAAATGTCTATTCTTGATTAACATGTTTATGGCCGCAGGCTGTGGCTAGAATGCCCCAACCACTCTAAGTGGATGGTTTATATGTTCTTAACTTTATTCAATATTTCATCAGTAATTTCTTATCTGCTCTTTATTTTCTCCTTATCTTTACTTGCATCAGTATAGCACATGACCTAGCGAGCTTTCTACTAAATGCTTGGATCAACAAGGATTTTAGCTAAAAACTTTCCATAACATTTAAACAGTTATTAAGTGCAATTTGATATCCTCTTAAAATTAAATTTAAATTTACAAAAGTAAATTTTTCCTTATAAAAATTAAAAAAAAGAAATATTTTGATATGATTAATCTTATTTTCTAATTTAGAACTTTTTTAGCGTATCAGCAAACACCAGACAAGTATTTTTCGCCTTGAACTCATACTTTAAGTGCCTAAAGTGCATACTAAATAACCCTGTATTGCGATTACTAAATTGAGTTCAATTATAAACATTTTATTTAGTATAATCAACATTATTTTGAAGTTTATAAACTAAAATATGTTGATTGGGTGTAGGTAAAGCTGCATGCAAAAGTCAAACTCCGTGTTAAAGCGTCGCTGTACAATTTTAAGACACACCCGAAATTTCACTTCCAGTTTTGGATCTTACTAGACGTTTGTACAACTCTAAGAATCAAATACTGTGTATGAATTTTCATATTTGTCAGTTAACATATCCTTTTTTTCAAGTTTCATGGGGCCCGGTAAACCCAAAATAAATAATAATTGTATGACATTCTAGTATGATTAAAAACTATGTGTATATTTCATAACTATATACTGTACTAATAACTATATACTGTTGTACCTTTACTAAAAACAAATCTATAGGTATAAGACATACGTAGGCATAAAGGTACAAGGATTACATTATTTCCAAACAAAATTATTATTTACATTTGCTAAACAGTTTAAAGCAAGATACCAGTTGTAAATTAAACGGTTTCACAGCTATTGAAAAAAACATTAGCTTGACATTTAATGTAAATCAAAAAAAAATTGTAGTACTCAGAAGTCAGCTAACACAGCAACACTGGCATTCTGACGACCTTGGTTTGAAGTACATGATATAAGAAACCTTTTATAAGAATAAAAATTCGAGTTAGATTTATAGTTAAAGTCAATTTTCTAGAAACATATATTAAAGTACAAACATATTGATCTACTTTTTTTCTTTATCAAATCTATTAGTAAGTAAAAAAAAATCATTAAACTTTAGTCTAAGTATTTTTTTAGCGAGAGACCTTTAGTTTTTAAAAAATATTTTTATCAGTATTTTTAATTAAAACAAAAGTACTTTAAACTTAAAAAAATTCTAAAGGTGTTAAGCGTATCTAAGAGATTTTTTTTGTTTTATTAAAGGAAGGTATCGCTTTTTTAAATACTTAAAAGGGTGTTATACACATTTTTAGGAAACCCTGATACAGTGTAACCCAGTTTCCTTTAAAAAAAAGTTACATAAGCGACAGATTTAAAAGTAATTTTTTACTTATATTTCATTGATATTCTACAATTCAAATTAACTTGCTAAAATAAGATATTTTACTTCGTTTAAAAGCTCTTTTTTTCATTGATAAAAAAGTTAAAAATCTTAATTGTAAAATTTTGCATCAATTATAAATATTAATTTTAGAATTCTTTAACTCAAAAGCTGTAAATTTAGACTTACATAAGTAAAAAATGTCAGTTCAGTTTTTGTTAATAAAAAGTAAAACTAGACAACTAAACTTAGTCTTAGATTAAGCTTAAACTATATATTCTATTATTAGTTAGAACATAGTACGGGATTTAAAGTGATTATTAAATTTTAAACAAATATTACTTAAAAAATTCAAAAAATGTTATATTTGCGAATAACTTCATTCATTAAATAAAATGTCACATAAATTGCATTAAAGTATCTTCCTTTAGATCCCAAAAATTTTTGTGTTGCTTACCTAACGTTGATGCGTACATTATATGTAACTACCAGTTAAGTTTACAAAATTATAACTTTACACTAACTTTGACAAAATAACTGTTAAAAGTTTACTAACAAAGTTAATTTATTAAGCCATTTTTGTTGCAAAAATTAAAATTATTAATTTTTTTTTTGCAAAACAAAACATATTCTAACGTTAAAAAACTTTGTTCTATAAAGTAAATTAAAAACTTCTAATAATGGGTTTTACACTTTTGTACACTTTTTTACATTAATATACACAAAAAATAACTATTTTAAGTTATTACTTAAATTTCCTTATCAAAGTAGTTCAAATTTATTTTACAATTATGCTTTAAAAGTTTAAAGATGTTTAAGTTTTGTGAACATAGACTCATTTAATCTATTATATATATATTTTTTGTAACACAATTTATTACATTATATAAAGAGTAAAACTTACAAACAACTTTAAGTAGTTTATTCGGATAACTCCATTAACTTTTAAATTTCTAAACAGTTTATTATTATGATTTTCAATCGCTTCTTAGGTTTTGCAAATTGAGTATTTTACAACTGGGCTGCTTTTTATGGAGCAAGCCACAACTTTGAGTTGATTTTTCTTTTATCTGGTTGTTTTATAATAGTTAATAAAAAAACTGTAATAAAAAAGTACAGTTTATTATAAAAAAAAATATTGATAAAATCATTTATAAGATTAGTTTTAGCAACAAGACATTTTTAAGCATATAAACAATGAGTTTTTGTTTGATTTGTGCAAAAATTAGGAAGTACATTTAAGGGTGAAATATTTCTTAATAAATATTATTATTATTATTATTATATCGTTTATTGTGCAATGTTGGACTCAGGCATCAAAACCTGAGCCACTTAAACAGGCCACACAAAAAGAGAAAAAGAAAATAAACTTATATTGAAAACTTTAAGATAAATTATATATATATATATATATAATTTATTCAAATGGCGATTTTAAAAATTCTGGAACATATGTTTCACAAAGCTTTATGAAAAATTAAAGCTTTGTGAAACATATGTTCCAGAATTTTTAAAATCGCCATTTGAATAAATTATTTAAAAGCCCTTCAAGTGGGCTCAGTTGAAAGTGTTTACGTTTAAACATTAACCTTATTTTATATATATATATATATATATATATAAACATAATTTAAATAAAAACACAAAGTTAAACACAATATGATATACAAATGAACTAAATTAAATATTCAATTCAAAAAATTCAAACTTATATATTACTTAGTACATACAATAAAAAAGTTTGTCTAAATCATCGCTTATAAAACAAAATTCATAATTACAAAATAAATAAGTAAACTCAAAGTTTGTAGGGGGGAGGCGTAGGGAAACGAATATTTTTTCTTTTTTTTTTATAGTGGAAAATTAGAGAATTTTACTAGTATTTATTGTATTTAAATCAAATCTTCTTAGCTTTAAACAAAATTGTTCTACCCTCTAACAAGATGGTATATCCTGAGGTAGTCTGTTCCACATAGCTTTTGCTCTGTGAAAAAATGCGCCTTGCCACTGACTGTTTTTAAAATCGTGTTAACATTTTATTTTAAAAATATTTCCTCTTAGTTGATATTTATTTTGGAAAAAATTAAAAAACTGGTTAAAAAAACTTTTATATTTGCCATTAATAATTTTGTAAAGAGTTAATAAATCAAATTCCCATCTTCTATATTCCATTGATTTCAAGCCAAATTTAATCATTCTTACATTATATGATGTGTAAGATATGTTGCAACGACTACAAATATGACGGGTAAAACTCCTTTGCACAGATTCAATTTTGTTAATAACCTTTTTTAAATGGGGTGACCAAATTTGGGTACTAAACTCAAGTTTAGGGCGAACGTATGTTTTAAGTAGTTTTGTCAGAATTGAAGCAGAATTAGTTTTAAAACTTTTTAATATTTGATAACATGTAGTTTTTGCAATCTTATATAAATAGTTTATATGTTCATTCCATTTCAAATCTTTGGAAATATAAATTCCCAAACCTTTAAAAACTTTAATTTCTGGTAACTTGATGTTATTGATTAAGAGGTCAGTTGGAGAAGATTTTTTTTGTTAATGGTTAGAATTTTACATTTGCTAGGATTTAAGTTTAGTTTTCTTGTTTTTAACCATATGTAAATATTATCTAAAGACAGTTGTAATGAAGTATTTGACTGACTAAAGATTTTGGCATCATCTGCAAATAAGCTTAACTCACTTTTAATATCAATGTTTGAACAAATATCATTAATATAAATTAAAAAGAGAAGGGGACCAACTACACCACCTTGTGGTACTCCACTGTAGATTGTTAAAGAGTCAGAAAGCGTATTATTGATGAGTACTCTTTGTGATCTGTTATTTAAAAAGTTATCAAACCAATCAATCAAGCTTTCATGTAGCCCATACTGATTTAAAATTTTTAATAATCTTTTGTGTGATACTGAGTCAAAGGCTTTTTGAATATCCGTATAAACTACTTTAGTAAATTTATTTTTGAGATAAGGAACTAACCAAGAATGTAAGCATGTTAACAGTTGAATGGTTGATGAACGGTTTGGGACAAAACCAAACTGTTTGTTAGTTAATAGTTTGTTATCAAAGAGGTGATTGAGAATTTTAACAGATACAACGTGTTCATAAATTCTTGAGAAGCCACTTGTGAGAGACATTGGTCTGTAATTTAATGCATCGTGTATATTACCTTTCTTGTGCACAGGAATGATAAAAGATGTTTTCCATTGTTTAGGAACATCAGATAGTTCTAGAGAGCAATTAAATATTAATGATAGTGGAAAAATTGTTGATTGGATAACATGCTTGATATAAAAAGGAGTAATGTTTTCAGGCGTTCTTATGATTTTATCTTTTAAGTAGTTAATTGAACTTATAATGTCTTCATAGGTTATGAAAAAATTTTGCATTTTACTACAATTCTTTTGGGGTAGCTTAAAAGACTGGTGACTCTCGTCTTTTTTAAAAACTTTTTGAAAATTTATGTTAAAAAGTGTGGCTATTTCAAAATCTGAGGTTACTGTTTTGTTTTTATCATTATTATATAAGAGATGTATAGAATTATTTAAGTTAAGTTTAGATTTCACGTAGCTATAAAACTTTTTTAAATTTTGGTTTTTGCAGAATTTGTTTTCATATTTAAAGTTGTATTTTTTAACAGCTAATTGATATTCTTTAGACTTGTTTTTGTATTTTATCAAAAGTGATTTATTTGTCTTTCTTTTTTTGTATAGATTCGCTTTTTTTTTTAATAACTTTTTAATATGAGATGGATATTTTTTACTTTTGTTATTTTTAGAATAAATTGGAACAAAACTTTTGATTGAGATTTGGATTAAGCTAATAAATTGATCGTAGAAATGCTGGAGATTTTCTGCATTTTTAGATAAAGAGGTCCAATTACTTTTTGACAGGAAATTATTGATGCTTTCAAAATCTGCTTTTTTATAGTCATATGAGACTTTTATAGCAATAGGTACTATTTTATTTTTAATTTTAATTTTTAGTGAAAGCAAGTTATGGTCACAAGTGTTTGATAATGGAAAATTAGTTGAGTGTGATATGATTCTATTTAGACCAAAATGATTTCATATTATGAGGTCGAGAATGTTACCATTCTGATGGGTTGGATTTTCAATTACTTGGGTTAAAAAATTGTCTGTACAAAAGTTAAGAAAACACTCATGGGGTTTATTGAAATCTGTACTAGGAATCCTCCAATCTATATTTGGCATATTAAAATCACCAAGAACATAAAAAAACATTCCTTTGGAAAAACCATTTTAATCATTTTAATTACATTTTGAACAGTCAGTGTAAATCTCGCAGACTATGGAGGAAGGTAGACACAACAAAATCTTAATTCATCTTTTTTAAAATTACATCTACACATAGGTATTCAAAATTGATGTTGCTAGTAGAGATAGAATCGTTTAACTTTAAAAACTTTAAGCGAATTTTTGAAAAGGATAGCAACACCTCCACCCCTACTACACCTATCACTTCGGTAAATGTTGTAGGTAAAAGGTAAATGTTATATTACAACTTTTTTTTCCTAACGATTTTGTCTAACAATATTATATGTTATTATAACTTTTGTTAGTTTTTTCAACCAAATAAATTTAGTTTTAAAAGAGTTTTCTAAGAAATATATTTTGAAAATGTTCAAAACTATCAAAGAAACTGTCTGAACCTTAGATATATTATTGTGCTGTTCCTTACAGTACTGTTAGTTTAATTAAGTTAATACGATTTACAACTTAAAGTTCAATACTTTCAAAAAGTTGATAGTACCATAGAAACATTCTTATGAAATTAAAATTAAAAACAAATAATTTGTGTTCTATTACTAAGCAACTACTTTGTTTTGATAAGTCAAACTTAAAATATATATGTTAAGTTTTATTTTGTTTTCATCAATAATTTTAAAAATAAATTACTAGTATGATTAGGTCAAAAGCCCTCTGAGAGAAATTCTAGTTGTAAAGTAATTTGTTGTTTTAATTGGTTTAAAAATTTTCTAAAGCCTGTATTTCAAAAGTTTTTTAACTATTATAAAAAGTCTTAAAAATTAACAATATTTAGGCATCATGTAATTTTAAGGTTGAAAGGCCTTGATAAAAATGAAAGCTTATACTGCATTGTCTTTTAATTATATACAACTTTTTAAGCAATACACCTCCTTTAATCTAAAAAGATTATAATTTAAACAAAGCGTACTTTTAAGTAAAAATCATACAGTAGTACTAATTAAATAAAGTTTATTTAATTACTTAATTGCTATTACAACATTAAAAACTCGAAACAGTTAGCCATTTATTTCTTATTTTCATTATACAGCTTATCTAATTTTTAGTGCTATGTATAATGTTTTATTAATCTTTCACGTGCTTTTAATGTACTCAATCAGTTGAACCACTTTATAAAGTTGTGCTGTGCTATATAACATTTGTATAAAACTGTATTTATTATAATTACTATTAGTATAATAAATTTACTAACCAGGTTACCACTTTTACTAAGCTAGAAAGAAATCAGCGTTTTACACGACTGTTATTTGATTAAAAAAAGCTCATTTTTGATATAACAATACAGATTTTTAAGTAAGTTTTGAATAAATTTCATAAGTCCATAAGTTTATGAACTGCTTATAAGCTTGCACAGAGCAAAGTAAGATAATAGTTTCATAACAAACTTTGGTTATACACTTAAAATTAGTTTTTTTTTTACTACAGACATAATTTTATTATTATACAAAAATGCGAGTGAAATTTTATTTATTGAATATTATTCTTGTGTTGGTTCTTTTGAATTTAGTTAGTGCTAGACGAAAGAAACAATGCACTGTAAAAGACTTAAAAGGAACCAACAAAAAGAGATTCAGAAACAGACTGCATGCCTGTTTTGTAGTTGACTTTATAAGTAAAAAATGCAGGAGAATTCAAAGGAAAGAAAACTGTAGAAAACTGTTAAAAGGTGAACGTTTAATGAACTAAGATTTGTGTTTTTATATATAAGATACAACGTTAAAAGACGTTAAATCCTGGAGATCCTGATTAAATAAGCTTATCGGAATACATACCACAGATGTTTTTGTGTCAAAACTTTATTCCGACTAACGACGTTTCAATGCTCTCAAATAAATTTAAGAACAGATCTACGGAGTCTATAAAGTATTAACACACATTAGAAAAAAAACATGTATATTTATGTATAATTTTTATGTGAGTAGTAACTATAAACGAACTTTATGGTTAAAAACACAGTTTGGAATAAAAACATAGAAAAAAAAAGTTGTCTACAAAAATTACAAATTTAATAAAATCATATACTAACCTCAAAACAGCTCTGAGAATAGGCAAGTTTATAAAAGTGAAAATAAAATTATTCTGTTTTACGTAACTTGTTTAATTTGTTTTTATTTGTTTTTATTTAGAAAAAAAAGTTCTACGGAGGCCGCGTGCCAAGGTTCAGCTTTTAAATCAAACGATCCGGGTTTAATTCCCCGTAAAAAATAAAGTGGTGTAAAACTCGATAACCGAAAGGTTTTTCGTATACCAGGCCCTTAAGTCAAACATTTTAAGCGTTTTTTTGTTCAAAAAACAATGTATATGTTACAAGCGATTTCTAGTTAACATTTAATTTTTAAAGATTGTCCTTCACCTGGTTACATAGTGAATGGAATTATAGAAGGTCAGAGCTTTAAACAGGGAGGTGTTATGAAATATTCTTGCGAAAAAGGACTTAAGTTGAGTGGTGAAAGCGGAGCCGTTTGTCTGAAATATGGTTGGTTTTAGTAAATTTTTTTGAACAAGTTTTGAACAATCACTTAGTCAGAATACTAAATAAATGTTGTTTAGAATATGATGTGTATAAATATGTACATAAACATTAAGTGTAACCGATTCAAAAAATTAAACTGTTTTAAAAAAATCTAGTTTTTCAACTAAAATATTCAAATACACTGAATTATCGATGAAATTGATAACTTAAATAAAACTCTACTCTTTATTAAGGTAAATGGTCGAATCCCACGCCAACATGTGAAGAGATAAAGTGCAAGGGTATGCCAGTTATACCAGAACATGCAACTGCGAATCTTCGGAACTTAGTTGAGAACAAAGTTGGTAGTGTTGCTACTTACTCATGTCATAGTGGGTACGAAATTAGAGGTGAAACAAACACTGTTGGTTAGTTAAAAAAATTGGATGTTCTATTGCTAAGATTAGTGTTGAGAAAGGCATTTAAAGTTTACAAGTGTCAAAGATGAAATGCTCTTTAGTTTTTGATATGCATAGGGGTAAGAAAAAAAGAAAAACAATTTCAACTTTAATTAACTTTTAATATGTTTTTGAAATTATTGTAAACTGATTTTTTTTCTAACAGCTTATATAAATTTTGTTTGTTACTTTAAACATCAAAAAAGTTTATAAAAGTAACTTTATCACTACATGCCTTAGAATAAGTAAAAATAGTTTTTTAGATAAAAATAGTAAACTAGAAATCGATAATTCGTAGTAAAGCATTAGTTTTAAGTTTTAGGTTGGTTAAAAATGAAGTATAACAAAATAGTTTTCAAACAAAGAATAACTTTCCTATAGTTATTTTTTCTTCTTTACTTAGCATTTGTATGATAATTTAAAAAAAAGAAACTTACTTTAACTAAAAAATATTTATTTAGAAAATTTTTTATATAAATAGTCGTTGTTTTTTATCACGTTTTACAAGTAGACCAAAGTTAACAACAAAACAAACAAACGTGCAACCTTTAAAGTCTCTTATATTTTTATATAATTACCATTAAACAAAGGAAGTAGCCTAATTACTATTTATTATTTGTTAAATTTATATCTTACACCTCAGAAATGAAGCTTGGAATGTTAACGTTCATAAAAATAGTCTTGATAGTCTTTTTACTAGTACATAAAAATATAGTTTTTCTATAAACTGCGAAACAAAACATACTGAAACCAACAACTTTATATCTTTAACATAGAAATTAGTTTAACTCTTTTTTATTGCACATCATTCTTGCAACCCTTGTATTAACTAAATAAACTAAACAAAATAATTGAAAAATCTGTAAACAGTTTGCGGTGATAGCGGAGAGTGGGTAGGTGAAGTCCCTGAATGCAAACCAATAAGATGCAGCGGTGAACCCAGCGACATCGAAAACCTGGGATTCATAAGTCTTGAGACCCTGTACGAGCCAATAATTCACGGGCCGATTCCCTTCCGCTACAAGGATAAACTAAACTTGTTCTGTGAAAGAGGGTTTGAAAGGTTGCAGTTGTTATTTGACTGTTTAGTTTTAAGCTAAGTATTATAACAGTTTTGTTTGTATTGCATGGAGCACTTAAACTTGACTTGTGCCACTGTTTTAACTAACTTTTAAAACTGTAATAGAGATTTTTTTCCAAAGTATTTTGTTAGGCTTTCAAGTTTCTAAAACTTTTAAATAGTAAACAATGAATAATATGTTAACTATTAAACTTTTAATAATTATAAAAAATTTGTTTTAACAGAGTCGGACCTCAAGTAATTAAATGTCAATCTGATGGAAAATGGTCTGCAATGCCGAAATGTGTTCCAAAGCTAGTATAGATACTTCTCAGCGTCTTTATATTTAATAAACTATCATTTTCGAGATAAAGTATTTAAAGTTTGTGCTAAAGTAAAAAGGAAGTTTCTTAAAATAATTAACGATAAAATTGGTGTGTTAGAGCACAAATAACAAAAAAAAAATAAAGAAGAAAATAAAATGACGTTAAAAAGTAGTACCCACATAAAATTCATTAGACATTTTTAAAGCTGGCTTATAGTATTTTAAGGGTTAAAATAAGTATAACGTTGTTTTATTTTTGTTATAGTTTAGTATAATAATGTTGTTCTAAGTATTACAAAACTACTTAAAACAACTATCTCAGATTTACTTACAGTATTTTTATACATTTTACTAAATATTTTGCTGTTTTAAAATTGAAGTATTTTTCATTTTTGTGAATGTATAATATAACTATTAAAAATAGCTTTAAAAAACATAATTCATTATACGTTTTAGTCTAAACCTATATACATACAAGTTCTTATAATTCAGTTTCATAAGAAGTACACTTTTATAGAAAGGTATGAAACTTGAATATTTTATTGTAAAACGTTGGTGTGAAAAAGTAAGTTTTGTAATGTCTTGTGATAGTTTAGTACCATTAAATTGTTAAGAAAATAAGCTTCGCAAATATTTGATTCATTTTACATTTTATTTTACTCTTAAATTTTCTCTAAATATTTTGTTTTAATTTTCATTTAGCAACATTTTGAGAGTTGTGATTTTTATTCTTGAAATAAACTAGAACTATACTAAACTTTATTGGTAAAAAACTTAAAATAAAATATTACAAAATTGTAAGCACTTATCTAAGTTTAGTCAAATACCCTGCAGAATTATTAGCTTTAGCGGGAAATCTCTTATAACAAATGTATATTTATTCTTATAAAAAATTATAAGTTACTCCATAACATTAGTGACTTATGGAAGTCTATATTTTTTCGAAGATAACTAGACTAGGACATCATGATTTATCCATAACTGTTAAAGTTGGCTGAAAAAGAGTGCAAAGAGGAAGATTTCTTTACTTTAATCTTACTTTAGATATTTGTAATTAAAGTACAAACTTCCTTGTACTAAATGTTACTTTCTTTTCTGCTAAAAAAATTTAACGATAGTTGATCTTGAATATTTTATATTCTACTAGATAATACACTTATTTGTCTTTGTGTTTAAATCCGTTCCATTATAATTAAAAAAGGCAATAAGCATTATTAAAAAAATTAAAAGGAGAGTTTATTATTTCTGTTTATTGTTCCTAATATTGTATAGCAAAACTTTATAAACAGGGATTTCTTTAAGTATGCGATATCGCCCCTTTGGAGTGATTACTAGTAATTTCGCGATAAACTAAACAGTTATTTAATTAGAAAAAAATTTTATTTCAAATATCCGTCAGTGGGCGGTATTAAGAAGGAGCTTGAAGTTGAAATTCTTGCTATAAGCAAACGTGGGCATTGGGTAAAATTATTAATAAAAAAAAAAATGCAGTTACCTTCTGGTCTTATAAATGAATAAAACAATTAAAACCTTCATTTTAAAAGTTTACAGAACAAAACTTAAAATATTGTTGTTTTATCTTACAACGAATTAAAAAATTACTTAGTTGTTACATTTGAAAATAAAAGCATACAAGATCTTTTTTAGCAGCGTAAAACCATATTGAGCCAAGTTTCACCTTACAAGGTAAAGTTAACGGCAAACTAAAAGTTAGTTAAGTTATCCACAATATTCATAAACTTTAATAATTAAAAAACGTGAACCAGTTTTATATTTAAAAATGTTTTTAATAAAGATTTCCAAAAGTATTTTGTTTAAAAATTCGGTTATTAGAAACATATTTAAATTGATACTCTAATTCCAGCTTACACTTATTACTTTTTTGATATCTTAGAATTATTTTTGAGTTTAATGACTAATCAAGCTCTGTTCTAACAAAGTATGTTAGTTCAGTAATAATCTAGCGTTTCTGACTGTTTATTCTTTCGTAGATGTTGGGTCTTTTAAAAGAATCCTTTATAAACTTTAAAAAAATTGAAACTGTTTACCATAAAATATAAGATTTAAACTTCATTTAAATTAAGTAAACTAGAGAGTAACACTTTAAGCCTTTGTTTTTTTGCTAAACTTACTGCTTTAAGTATGCCATATTAAAGTTGGCTTTGATTTTATATACAAGTCAGACTTGTAATAATAATCATAATGTTATATTTGCACATAGAGCTTAATTAGGTTTTATCAGTTGTAGCTTAATAGACAAAGTGTTTACTAAAAAAAAACAGGCATCAGTTATAAATGATAAATTTCAAATCCCAAAAAATAAAACAAAACAATTTTTTTTAATTTTAGATTTTTTTCTTTGACTTGCTAGCGTCTTCAAAGCTTTTTTTTGAATCAGACTAGTATATTCTGCAAAAATAATTAAATAAATGTTTTATTTTCAGTTTTAATTTTATTCGACTTTATATTCATACAATGGAAGTTTGTTTCGGAGTCACTCCAATGGAGACTTTTCCTATTTTCACTCCCAACGAAGAAGATTTTGAAGAGATGCTGGAAATCTTTCGCCAGATGAGGATAACTGAAGACAAACAAATGGAAGTCAGCGAAGATTCTGATGAGGTGAAATCAACTTTGCTGAACAGGAAAGTTTGTATCAAAGTGACGGCATCAGCTAGAAAAAGGTTGAGTGAGTTTTCACGTCTCACCACGTGCAAAAAACACAAAAAGGATCCTGCAGACAAAATGCTTCAAGATGCACGAAACAAAATGATTAGTTTTGCGCCGAGGAAAAAGGTGGTACGAAAATTGAAGATGTAAGAAATATGACTAATAATTACATTTCTTTAAGTTTTTTGTAAACTATATTTCGTTTTTATGTTCGTACTTTGTTTTCTCATTTTCAGGCTTTGTGTTCAGTTGACAACTTTGTTTATTACTTAAATTATTATTATTCTAAAGGTCTTTAGCAAAGCTCGTATTCAATATTCAACCTTTAAAAACCTTTTTACATATTTTTCAATAAATGATAAAACGTAAATGCAATATCTTGTATTTGTTTTGATTTATAACTTTGTTAGATTAAAAAAAAACAGTACTAGAATAGAAGATCATTGCTAAGATAAAAATTTACAGCCATGAAATTCTAAATCTACTCATCTGATTATTTTTTTAAAGATTTCAAACCTAATCATATTTAAACCACAAAGTCTCCAATTTCTGCTTTAATTTTTATTCAGATCTAACATAAAACATAGTATTAGTTTAGACTAAATTTCAAAAGTATTGAAACAATTAAGGCTCATAAGCATTAAGCAAGCAATTCTGAACTTATCAAAAAAACTGCTGTTGAACTCTTATTGTTAAGAGCTATACTTTATTTGATTGTGGCGATATATAATGTTCTATAAGTAAAAAACTCCTGACGTTATAAACAGTTATGTGATAAATTTTCAAAAATTATACTATGCATCATGTATTGTTATATAATAACATTGAATTCTGTTCTGTATTAAATCATTTTACAATTTGAATTGCAGAATAAAATTACTTTCAAATTCTAAGACACTTGTTTTAGAACAAAGTCGATAGTTAGCATAAGCATGTTACAACGAGTTTCTAACAACTTCCAAAACTACTTCAGCTGTATGAAAATAGTTTTGTGTAACAAAAATACTTAATAAAACGTGCAGGATTTAGTGAGAAAAAATTGATTTTGATATATTTTTATACTTGCTAATTTTAGAAGTCGTAAAAATGTGCCAACGCGATTGTTTGGTTTTATTTTTTACAACGTTAATTTTATTTAAAATCGTATTTTTTTAGATAACTGTTAAAGAAACTATTTAAAACATAGTTCTTATAAAATGCATGTGTATTGTGTATGCATGGAAATAACAAAAGGTTTCTTATGGGAGGCGAAAACTAAAACAGCGAATAAGTAGAAACTATTAAAATCTATCTCCTCTTTTTTTGATATAACTACCTCAAATTTTGGGGAAATGTTCCTTAAAATATTTAGAAAATTTATTCGGAATAACATTTAAAAAAATTAAAAAATGCAATTTTATAAAAAAATTTTTTTTTGTTCATTTTTATACAAAATTTGAATTTTTAAATTTCTTTTTAATTTCTTGCAACAGAACTTATAAATATTGCAAGGAACATTTTCTGAGAGTTTTAGGTAGTTATTTCAAAAATCGTAGGAGAATATAGATTTTTAGTAAAATAGTCTATTTTTTGCTGTTTTAGTTTGCGTCTCCCATAAGGAACCTATTGTTGCCTCAGACTTTGACCAGCTATGTCTTAAAAATTATTTTGAATTTTTAAAGTCTGTAAAAAGCAACTAGTAGCTTAGTAAAAACTAGATAAATTAAGGTGAAATTGTAAAAAAAAAGTGTTTTATCTAACCTATGCCCTTAAGTTAATAATTGTACATTTTTGCACTACTTTGAACTTAAATACAAAATTTTATTATTTCTATTAAATGCAAGATTATATATAAAGAGTTTATTTTCAAAAGTAAAAACATTACTTACAATCAAAAGGTTGGCTGTATTTTAAATATATTACAAAAGTTTAAGAATATTAAAGCAGTATGCTAAAATTATTTTATAGTTTTAAAACTTAAAAAAAAATCTCTATAAGTCAAATCGCGCAAAGTTACATAATTATATATAAGTCTAAACTGAGATTTTGTTGTAGCAAAAACATTTTGTATTACCTTGTACCAATAAAACACTGTTAAATTTTTCCAAGCTTAATAGTAAAACTAGACAAAAGTGTAAGAAATTACTGTATTACAAATGCAAACCTTTTTAATGAAACGACCTATACATGCACTTGATTTTTGTAAATATTAGCTAACAGATAAGGTTTTTATCATGTTTATGGCTGACTTCAATTTTTTTATACAGACTATTTAATTTAAAACAGTTAATCAAACTCACTAAAGTTAGTTTTAACAAAGGGGTCATATTAAATAGTTTAATTAAAATTTGTTTTAAACATTTTATAAATAATGTAGTTAATAAACTATTTTTGAACTTATTACAGTAATGTAGATTTTAATTTTATTTTTATTCCTAGGTTATGTGACATACACAAATGAGTGAGATACTGTTATTTAAAATCAGTTATTAAAAGTTGCTAAATAGAAAATAAGTATTTATAAGATATATACAGCTATTAAAAAAAAAACTGAGTTTTTAAAGTTTAAAAAGTATTGTTTTTATACGAAAGTTACACACAAACACCAGTAGACTGTAAAAACCTTTAATTAATGCTTTAGATTTTATAAACATTTTTTTTAGTTTTTGTTTAATCTTTTTACCATTTGTTGTAACAATTTCTCCTTACATCTTACAATCACTTCGCTTGTTCATTGAAATAAGTTTTTGTAGAATAATGCGACTTTTTTATTATTAACGTAGATACTTGTTTTTAAAACATTGAAATAACTAATTTGTTTTAAACATTGATATGAAACACGCTTTTGTTCCAAAATATAAGGTAACAGAAAATAGTATATTATGTGTTAATAGTATAACATTTAAAGAACTTGTCATTAATTAATGTAAAACTATACACTGTATTTCAAGCCAGTTTATATAACAATTAACGAAAACAGCACTGAAGTAACAACATTATATCAATTGTAAGACTTAATACAAATAACAAACAAAAATTCAAAAGCATTTATTTTTAAGTAATAAGTAAATACTTTTACATGACACCTAGCTCCAATTTGATCGCAAAATTTTGAAATTTGTTCCTTTCTTAAAAAAAAAAATACTTACAAAAGTATTTTCAAGTGAAAACCAGTAATCAATTTAAAATTCGTTCTGTTTTATAACAAAAAGTACGATGTTTAAAATTATTAACATAATGATTAATTTTAACAGTTGTTAAAATAATGTATTTAAAATTATAAAAAACTAATTAATTACAAAATTGAACTCAATAGTGTATATTATATGATTTTGTTTAATTTCTTTGTTTTATTTCGTAAAAGAACAAAAGCTTATTATTTTGTTTATCTTAACAAGAAACAAGTAAAGTTGTGGTTAGTAGACAAAAAATAATCATTTTGTAATTTTTTCTTTGTTTAAAAATTTTAGTAAATTTTAATCTAACATTTAATAGTAACAAGGGAATATAAAATTCTAAATCCTTTCTAAGTATTATTGTGTTTTGTTCAAAGATTTTTGTCAATGTTTCCTTGTTAAAACAGTATATAAACCAACATGAAAATATAATTAATATTCATTCATGTAAAAATGATAGATAGTTTATTTTCAATTATGAAAAAGTACGTTAACTTTTTCTAGTAATTAATTTACAAATCAGTGATATTACGTTTGATATTTTTGGCAAAGTATAATAAAATTACCAACTTGTAGTAACAAAAATTACTAGTATGTACTATAGAATATATTTTACTAAACCATATTTTTTATAAGTTTTAAATATTTATATTGTTTATTTCAGGGGCGTGTTTTGACTGGTTTCCTGTTTCCTATGAACTCCCTGATAAAAAAAAAAAAGATTATTAAAATATCACTAAAAACGTTGTTTATTGACTTTGTTTTGGTTTTTTGATAAACTTTGAATAATGAATGTTGAATTTATAACACTGAAATATTAAAAAGTTGCAGTAAAAAAAATGCTCGTTTTTACCCAGCTGAAATAGATTTTTAATAGAATTTTAACTGTGACGTCATAATAGGTAAAAGTTTTTAAGTAGCATTTTTTCTAGGAAACTTTTTACTAAGATGCTCTTTTTCCCATTATAAATTGTTACTTAGTAAAATATCTTTTGATTATTTTTTTTCAACTTATAACTACAATTTTACTTTTTAAATGTCCAATATAATCAGTAAAGTTTTATTTTACTTAGTTAATGGTATATAATAAAGTTATGTTGTTATACAATAATGTTGTGTTTGTACTTAAACATTAATATTTTTGTTTGTGTGTCAACCAGCTGGGCTTAAACGAAAAAAATTTCAATTGAGAGAGTTTTCAAAATCATCTTTAAACAACTACACCACCTGGCAATTCATTCTTTTAAAATTAAATGGTATTTTAATATTTTTATTAAAGTTATTTTTTTTTAAATATTTGTTGGCCACAAAGTTGAATTTTGATTTTTAAATTTTAAATTTAAAGAGATTTCAAAACCATCATTAAAATCCTTGCACTATCAGGCAAAAATTTAAATAAAACTTATAAATATTTCAATTTAATTGTATAAGTCTAAATTTTTTTTATAGTGAAGTATAAATTTTTATAGACTAAATTATTTGAAAAAAAAATTTCTACGGTAAATAGATATACAAATGTAAAAAGTTTAAATTCTAAACGAAAAAAATTGTAAGAACTCCATCTATACTAACATTTAAAACAAAATTGAAACTCTCTTTATAAAAATTAATTCTAGTTTTGATTATTTTATAATACTGTTTCCTAATCAAAAGGTGAAATATTTATTGAGTAAGTTAGTTATGTCTGTATTATTTTTGTTTTAATAACAGATTTGAATTTTGATACACAATTTGTAAGTTCTTAACTTTTTTCTGGTTCTTTTTGTTTTGATTTATCTAAATCTAATACCGTATAATAAATAAAAAATATAATATTTTTCTACGACTACTTATATGTTTTTTTGTATTTATGAGCAGAAAAAGAAAAATTTAAACACAGAGTTTTTCGGCTAAATATTGCGTACTTAACTGGCAGTGCATACCTAAGAAATGCGTACTTAAGCGGCAAATTAAGAACAAAAAAAAATGTGAACCCCCTATGAAAAAAGTTTAGACACGCCCCTGGTTTAGTTAAACTAGAAAAATTGATGCAACATCTCACTTTACAATAATTTTTAAAAGAATAAAAAAAGGCAGTAAAAAAGTCTTAAAAAATTAAAAAACAATAACTTTAAATGTAAAAAAGTTTGATTTTAATATAAAAACAGTTGCAGTTTTGCCATATTAAACATTTAAAATAAGATATTACTATGATGTTTAAAACCGGGAAGTCTTCTACTTTGTTTTTTATTGGCTCAATTCTGGTTTTTCTTTTGGTTGTACAGAATTACGAAGTTGAAGCTAGAAGGTTTGTTTAATTACTTACATGTACAGCACAATACTTAAGCATAAAACTAAAAAAACTATGTTTCTAAAATTTATATAAATCGTACAAGATCTGAAGTTTTTATAAACTATCTACCGATAAACCTTTAAAAAAATATTTTACTA
This sequence comes from Thalia democratica, assembly GCF_965202585.1. Lineage (NCBI taxonomy): Eukaryota > Metazoa > Chordata > Thaliacea > Salpida > Salpidae > Thalia > Thalia democratica. The sequence continues at coordinate 24,039,615 of NC_139171.1, forward strand.
TGTTATAGTGTTTTTTTTTTAATTGGAAATGTTAAACGTTTGTCAAAAACTATCTCTGTAAAGTTAAAAAATAAAGTAAAAACAGTATCAAAATAGTCAATAAAGCTATATGTTATTAGTTTTTTTAGTTGTTTAACAACCACGAAACAATTAATATGATTCGTAGACTAACATTGAGAATGTTGAGAAACATAAGTGTTGAACAACTACGCAATGTGGAATGTGAGGGTAGAATGTTAGACTATTGCAATTACATTGGATCATATTGCACTGCAGAAATATTAACCGTTCGCAGAAAAAGAGATACTGGTAACTTTTGTTTGTTATGTGTAAATGATAGAAACATTAGGTTTACTTTAAGGTATCTTGACTAAGAAAATGTATATACTTTTATTAAACGATAAAAAAGCGCTTAAAAATTTTGTTCCAATGACTCGGTGTACAGAAAAAAAATTCGGTTATCGAGTCGTACACCACACTTTTTTACATATTCAGATGAGCTAGTTTAGAATGAATTTTTTGAATTTTATTTTAATCCTTAAAAAATAAAACAATGAATAAAATTAAAGAGAAGAAAAAAAAAGTATGGCTTATTTAACAAAACGTTTTAAACCTTGAAAGTAAAAATAAAAACAATAACATTTTTTGTGAAATAAAATAAATTGAAACATATTTATTAAAAATCCTAAGAAAATGTTTTTATAACTAGTTTAAAGTTAAAAAAACACTACATTATTTTACAACAATGTAATGTTTCAGTTGGCAAAAAGAAAAACAGAATTTGCAAAATATGCAGAGAAATTTGTTACAACAAAGATTATTATATTTTTAGCAAGTTGAAAACAACTTCTGTAGCATCAACTATTAAGTGTTGTTTATAAATGTTTATATTTTTGTTTAAAAAATACTTTGATCAGTAGCTATATTGTTTTATTTACATATAAATATAAGTGACTTTTTTTTTGTAAAATAAACTGTAAATGTTGACCAATTGTTACCAAATATACGTCTTTATTTATGTTCATACTTTGCTTATAAGTGAAATAATTTGAACATTCAGATAACAACTATATCAAAATACTTATCTGTTTTTAATTTACTTTTCAGCTGTAAAAATAATATTTTTTAAAAGTTTCAGTAATTTAAACTAGCTCTAAAAGTTGTTGTAATGTTATCTTACTAAACTATTTAGTTTTAACTGAAAAAAAAGTACGTTCTAAATTAAATCTTTTCTTTTTGCCTATTCGTAGTAAGACATAAACATTTACATTCCATAACAAAAAGCGTACTTACTAGATACTGTTACGAAACTACAAGAAAAAAAATTTAAACAACTTTTAAGTAAATTATTTTTATTCGTTATATAAAGTAGTACTCTATCGTTTAGTTGTACTACCTAAAGCAGGCAAAAAAATCTTTTTGAATAAAAGAATTTAACCACGACGTAATATAAGATAGTTTAGCTACATAGACTTTTCATGCGTAGTTTACTTTTGTTTCTATACTTGAGCTAACAAAAGGTTTGTTGTTTAGTTTTTGTCCGTAACAAAGTACTATTTGTGTTAGATTAAAACAACTTTAAGCCAATTTGGTACTCCTGTTTGAGTTTGAATAATATTTGTAACTAATGTAGATAAACTCATATGCTTTTCAATAGTAAAAATAAAGGTATTAAGGACTAAGCTTTATAACTATTATATGTAAATAAAAATAAATTCATATATATATAAGTTATTTAACTTCACTTATAATCTAACTAACATATAATAAATTTTTAGTTACCTGTCTTAAATTGTTGTACTAAAACTTAATTAAAGCAAAATAATGATTTAAATTACTTATTAAAAAACATTAAACTTTTACAAATGTAAGGTAACAGAAAAAGGTTGTTGTAACTACAACTATTTTTTTTTATATACATATTTAAATGCTTTAATTTAACAGTTGCTAATAACTATACTAAACTAAATGCTGTAGATATTCTTAATAAAAGTCTTATTTTTTATTATGACATTTGGTGCAGCTAAGCAACATTATTTAATAACTATTTTTTTAATATAATTATAGTAGCTACATGAAGAACTCTCAATAAATTCAAAACAGAACATTATCTTACTTTTGTGTAAAACTAATTTGATAACACTTTTATAAGCATTAAACTAGTGTAGAACCAAGTAAAAATTAATATGTTAATAATTTTTTGTAAGAAAATGTTTATAATCGTATTCTTCTAAAAAAACTAATTTTCAGTTAGTAAAGATTTTTATTAAAAAAAAACCTTTAAATTCGTGTTAAAAAAAACTAATGTTTTGGAAAGTACCACTTCATATATAAACAAAAAACACATTAGTACTTGTATCCCATAGTTTTTTATACAATTCTTACAAATATTTTATTCACGCTACATGCGAAGTTTAAAAACAAATTTTAATAAGGCTAATTAATTTTGTTTGCTAAGAGTTATTGAAACTTTTCAACTTAGTGGTACTGTAATTATAAAAAACACTTCAAACTTAATTAAAAGACATATAATTTGTTTAACAAATGATTTCAACATTTAAGATTTTAATGATTTTCGCTTTTATTAAGTACTTATAAAAAAATTAAAATGCAAAGTTTTAGAGAACATTATCTAAAGAAAACTTTAAAATTAACATGACATAGTTTTTGAAAAGTGTTTTTACTTAAACTATACTAACTTTCTGAAAATTATTTTTACTATAGTTTTATAAGGTATGTCTACTAATATATGTTTCTAAATTCTAAGTAACTAAAATATATTAGCGTTATGCAAGATAAAAGAATACTTTTACAATTCTGAATTTTAAATACCTTTCACTCTAGAAATTAATTTTTAGGCTTTCCAAAAAAATATACCTAAGCCTTTGTGTACAACAAACACTCAAATAATATACAATTCTTTAAAGAGTTTACTTAATAAGCTTTTAAGGTTTGTATATTCTTTTTTATTGCAAATAAAGATAGTATTCCTAAGTACTAAGACATAATAGCTATAATGCATCTAGTGGTCGAATATAATAAAACAAATAAAAATTCAGATTGAATTCGGGAACATTCTTCATTATTAAGGTAATAACTTATAAAAAGATACAAATTAAAAATAATGTTTTAAAGTAAGTTAGATTTTAAATTTAAGCAAGATTTTTTTTGTTGTTTAGGTCTCTAAGTTTAAAAAAAAAATAAACTAAACACAACATACTTTTATTTTACACAAAATAATACTAAGACTGTTTATGTTTTTTATGTATGTAACAAACAGTTGAGTAAAATATACATAAAGTTCTGTCAAACAAAGTTTTTCGTAAGTTTAGAAGTATTATAACTAACAACTTAAGTTATTTTCACTGTCGTGACACAAATATTTGTAGTAGTAGCAAGTTTTTAAGAATATTATACTAATTTTTCATACAATTTATTTGTAGTACTAAAAAATTAATTTATTTATTTACTTAAACTATCATCTTGTTAACAACTTAGGAAATACTACAAAAAATTAATTGAAATGTAAACTATAAAGCAGAGATGCCATAATTCGAGTACTATAAGCTCGTCATGCTTGAAGAAAGCAAAAATTGCTAGAGTAAATTGAGTAAGGAGAAAGTAGTCAAATAAAGCTTAAATAAAATACTAGAATAGAAGTTCTATCTACATTTAAATTACTGATTTTAGGAAACAAAAAAAAAATAGTTTTGACGTGTTAAGCAGTGATTTAATAAAAAGAAAGATGAAATTGTTTAATTCTTTTCATTACATGACATATTTAACTTTAAAATAAAGTGAAATATAAAAAACTTATTGCAAATAAAGTGATTAATTTTTATTATTTTAGTAAACGATTTGTTAAAAATGTTTATTAACAATTTAAAAAATATGTTTATTTTTGAGTATTTTTTTTTTGAACACAACACAAATAGACACGTAGAAATTTCTACTTAAAGGAAACAGTTTTACGAAGTTTTATAGTATATTTTTAATATCAAAAATATCAAATTAAGCTCAAAAGTCTTAGCAAAATAATTAAAACTTATTGCTTAGCTTAATTAAAAACTACAAATTTAAGATGCAGATGAAATCATTTAGAATTATTCTAGTTAATTAAGTGAAATTTGATATGAAATACTTTGGATGTAAAAAATGGCAATAATTTAAAAAAATTGTTTTAAGCCTAAATAATTTTTGTTCAAGTATTACAAATATGTCTAATAGTTTGAAACAATGTTATAAAAAGAAAGAAGCTTAGTAAACATAGAGATAAAGAATGTTATAGATGTTTGTATTAACAGAAAAAAAATAAACAGTTCAACATTTGAAAAATTCAGTTTTAAAAAAAATTTATACAGATTATTATTTAGATAGCCTAAAAAAAACCTAATAAAAGCAGAATTTTAATTTTTTGCTAAGTTTTGTAATGTGTTTTGTTTATCATATAAATGAAAAACATGAACATTACAGCTTTTAAAATTTTATGCTTTTTTCATACTTCTAAATAAAATTTAAACTGTAGAACAACATTTTTAAGGTACAAAATTTAAAAAGCTTCATTAAACAAACAAGTTTAAAAAGTCAAAAATTGTTAAACTGTAATTTTATTATCAAACTTAATCAACGTAAGTAAAAAAGAATTTAAAGTTGTTATTGGTGAAAAAATTTGTTGTGTATAAACTACTGATGTGCAAAATTAAAATACAGCTTGATTTTCAAATGAAAAAAAAATTGAACATAAAACAGCATACTTATGAAAAAAAAACAGTTTATATCTAATTCTCTCAGTTTGAAAACAACTGTTTTGTTCTATTAAAAACAATGGCGACGCGTGTCTTTTTGTATGGGATTGGCATGGTAAAGTAAAAAATATCCTAGTTTAAAACATTAAGATGAAACTCATAATAGTTTTATAAAGAAAAAGCCAATAAAGAAATAAACTATTTTTAGCTTTTAAACAAAAATGTCTTGAACATACTAAATTGAATACATTTTACATGAAACATAAACAAAAAAATACATTGAAAAAGTTTTTCATGACTTTATATACAATTTTTAAATAATAAACTAAATTTATTTAAAAGTATTCCAATACACATAAGATTAATAAATGTATTCAAATGAAGCAAATTTGTTATCAGCTACTAAACACTGTTATGATCATACAGCTTGTAAAATTAAAACATATCATAAATTAAGAAAAAAATTGTAGGAATAAACATAACTTAAACTCAAGATCAAAATAAGTATGATTGTACAAAAATTAAGACTAAAATACTTTTTTACAAACAAACTAAAATGAGTACATGTTTCTAAAACCCAAAAAATTTTCAATTTACTACACAACATTTTTGTTCATATAGTATGTTTAAATTCTTTTTTTTTAGTATTTTTTCTGAGGTAGAAAAAATAAAATTACATGTTGTAAACAATTTACTATCATCCAGCTTTAGAAAAAAAACAAAAACTAAGCTTTTATTTTAAAAGAATTTTTTAACTATAAATTAGTTGGAAATTTTTTGTTCTACATAATTATGAAAATCAATCAAAGTTGAGCATTTAGAAGTCAATGAACTTTTAAATAAGCAAAATTTAAGCAGCTGTAGTTTGGCAAAATTAAAAAGAAAAACAAACATCAATAATAACTTTTTGTAGATATCAAAGTTGACTTAAAATGTAAAGATACTTTTAAAGCAATTAAAAAAAACTGCTTTAAACAGTAACTTTTATTATAAGACACTAAATTAGTTTTCAGAAGTAACAAACAACATCCAAAATTAATAAAAATAACACAAGAAGGAATTTTTGATTGAGACTTTCACCCCCTCAACATAAAAATCTTTAAAAGTTAATAATACAGTAGAACTTTTTTATATATTTGATCTTTTTATAAACATGACCATAAAAAAAACACCAAAAATCTACTTCTTTGTTCAAAATTAAAATAAATTTAACAAAGACGACCTAATAAAACAAAAAATAAAGGTCTTACTAATACATTTAAACTTAAAAACAAAAATAGTTATATTTTTTTAAATTCTTTGATAAAATATAACTCTTAAAACCAGATAAAAAAGAACAACATTTTCTTAACATTTTAAACACTATAAAATATCTTTAAAAATTATTTTATTTAAATGAATAAGTTGTTACAAAAACAATTATTTGATAAAAATATAAATATGTGCTAAACTATATAAGTACAAAAATTATTTTATAATTACTCTTTTTCTAAAAAATTATCTGAAAAAACATTAAGAATAAATGACTTTAGTACTTCAAGTATACTCTGGCTTAGAAGAATGTTTATTTACAATTAACATTATAATTAAAATTACATTAATTTTAGAAAATATAATAACTTGGGTAAAACAATTATTTTTATAAGCAACAAGACATGCGTAAAACCTTGAAATTTTTCGTCTAAATAAAACTTTTAGCTTAAACTTATAAAATACTTTTTTAAATTAAGAAATTGCAAACCTCTTGCTTTACACCTTTGTGTAATTGTAAAATCTAGTGTGATTCAAATTTTTTGAACTTGAACTTTTCAACAGCTGTGTAAGTAAAATTTTTCTGTAAACTTGAATGTGATTAATTGAAAAATGAAGATGGTAAGTTTTTTTCAGTTGGTCATTTTTTATTTCCTCTCTCTTAAAAAAATTATTGTATTCTCCATCTTGTACCATCTATCTGTCAAAATTCAGTTTATAGAACAATTAAAAAACAACTTATTGTTTATTTAAAAGTCTACAAAGTAAGATTAAACTTAAAAAGTTTATTTTAATGATTTCTTTATATAAATTTTTACTTCAATTAACCCATTCATTGAGTAGAACAAAAGTTCTTAAAAATTTTTTTTTCAGTATTATCAATCTCTACTAATTTTTAGTAATTTTTTTAAGTAATCAATTCGAATTTAAAATTTATATATAAAACTTAAAATTTTTGATAAATATTGATTTAGTGGTTATACTAAAAAATCAAACCATTTTAAGCTATAGTTCAATTTTTTGAAACTTTTAAAACTTTATTTTAGTGTTCTTAGTAAAAAATCTGGAACAAAATTAAGTAAACATTATTTTCACTTTAAAAAAATAGTTACAATCAGTGTTATCAGTACATTTCTGAAAACTTGGAGAAAAAAAATAATTTCTTTAGTTGTAAGAAAAACATCGTTTTAATTTTTAGAAAAATATTTATTGTTTTAAATTTTAATAGGTTCATTTTTCATTGAGTTTTTCGTTTTAGAGTTTAGATTTTGACTGTAAAGTTTTTTTTTTTAATTTGTAGCTCATTATAATTTTAATTAAGTTGGGTATGCAACTCGCTGACTGAGAGGTACTTTTGTGTATCCAAGTCCTTGAACCAAAAAACTTTTGAACAATTTTTTGTTTTTGTTTAATAAACCATTGTATTAGCTAAATCAAATATATTAAAAGTTTTACAATGCTGAAAAGTATTATTATTTTATTAGATATCAATTACTAACTTTCTGTAAGGTGGTAATACTTGTAACTGAATTCGAGAATCAACATCCCATATTTGTATTGTTTGAAAAAAAAACTCATAGAAGGGTTGCCAATTTTTTTTGAGATATTTATTCTAGCTTTTCTGAATTTCTTAAAGTTTTTTAAAAGTACACATTTTTGGGTCTATTTTTACTGTACAGCTAAGATTATAATTGAAAACTGTGCTGCGTTGTATAACAACATTGAAAAGATACTGTAAAGCTACTTTTAGTCTATTTTATAATAAAAAACTTTTTGATGATGACAAAATATTTTTATCAATATGGTAGATTTTTCGTGTCAAATTAAGGGCATAGGGGGTCAGACATTTACTTTTACTAAAAATAACACTAGATTTTATATGAAAGCTTTAAGTACAAACTACAAGCCAGTTTTTATAGAACTGTAAAATCTTAATTTATTATTGAGCTATTGTAGTTTTTATAAATATTTTGCATTACAAATGTATAGACCGCATATTTTTTGGGGTCAATTTTCTCCAAAGTTTAAAAAATCATTAAAAATCTCCCTTCTCCTTTATTATTTGAGCTAGAGACCTCAAACTTTCAGGAAACATTCCTTTTATAGTTTGAAAAGACGTTGAATTTTGGAATTATAAAAATATAAAAAATCAAAAATTTTAGATAAAAAACAAAAAAAAATAAATGTTTTTTTATTATTTTTTTTTTCAATTTAAAATATTTCTGCATTCAATATTTTCAAAATTTATCAATATACTTTCTGAGTGAATTTGAAGAAGATTGCAAAAATGAAGGAGGAGATAGATTTCTAGTGAAATGGTCTTTTTCCACTTTTACTTCATATACTACATTATTTGTATTACAGTTTTAGGTATTTAGTTAAACTGTATTAAGCAAAGTTATTAATAACCATGGAATTTGCAATAATGATTTATTATTTTTTCATGATAGTGCATACACCCAGCTGTAAAACTTAAAATTTTAATTCAAAAAATATAACACTATATTTTTATTCACAAAATACTTCTTAAAAATACAAAAAGCACATTACAAATGTTCTGTAAATTAAAAATAACTTTTAAACTAACCAGAAAAACTTAAAACTTACCATAATAATCTATTTTTTGTCATTTTTTCCAGGTGTTCCTTTTTCCTGCAGCTTTTAAGCTATTGTACAAAAAGAGGGAGTGACTTTGTTTTATATTTAAAACTAACAAAAATATAAAGATATAAATCTAGAAATATAAAGGTGCACAAATATTACTAACTAGGTAGCTAGTTTGTTAATGGGAAGTAGTAGATTATAAATTTACAAAAAGTGAAAAAATATTTGAAAACAATTTATACTATTTTTTAAGAAGGGAAAGTTGAGATAAAAATTAAGGTCTAGAAGCAAGGTGATTATTTCAGAAAAAAAAAGACTGTAACTTAGAAAGCAAAAGTCAAAACTTTTGTTGTTTTAGGTTTGTTTTAGGCAGATGTCAGCAAATTAGTACCTGTCAAATAAATAGTTAGAGGTTTTTAAAGTGTTTTATTCACTTGTATTTCAAAACTTACTTTGAATTTTTTAAACAGTAAGGAGTAGCTTATTTGTAAGTGTAAAAAATGTTACTAACTTTTGAAAAAAATGATTACTCAATAACACTTAAAGAATTCAAAGTAAATTTATAACTAATGTTTATTTATTTAAGCTAAAATAAAGAAGAAAATAAAGTCAGATTTACTAAAAAAAAGGTTTGTAGGAAATCTTTTGTCATTGAAATAATACTATTTCATTAATAGTATTGAAATCTTTGTAGAAAAGTAAAAAAAAAAATACTAATTATCTTTTCTAAATATCAGTCTTTTTTTTTTGTTTTTTTTTACCCTAATGTATTTTCTTTGAGTAGTTTTAGAATTTTACTTTTAAGAAAATATTAAACTTTATAACTAAGGTTGCTTAACATTTGAGGTAGATAATTTTAAGAAAACATTTAAAATTATGAGAATATTTAAAAAAATAAAAGTTTGTTTCATGTACTTGTATATGCATATATATAATATATCAAAGGTTAATTAAATATTTAGTGGTTTATGAAAACTTACTAATACTTTTTATTTAGGTTTTATATAAGATCTTATGTTGAGGTGACAAAAAAAAAAGGGGTTCAATACTCTTTTGCAACAAAAAATAATATTAACTCTTAAAAGAAAACTCAAATTATATATTATAAAATGTTTTTGATTGAACACTTGAGTTGTACTTAGGCATAACTTTGAGGTTTAGTTCAGTAAAAAGTTTTTGATACAAACTTACAATGAAGAAGTTTTTTATCTCTAATTTTCAAATATTTTAATCACATTTAGTTTAGATCAAATAAATGAAATAAAATGTATTTCTTTTCTTATTTATTAAGAAAATTTTCCTTTCATTATAGCAAAAGTTAAATTATGAAAACTACAAAACATTTAAAATATAAAAATGTTATAACCAACAAGTAAAAAGTATTCATATGGTTTTTTTAATTAATTTACTCATTTTTTTAAAGCTTTTTATTGATAAGTCAAGTTAGACTGAGAATGTTTAAGAATGATTGCTTATAAACTTTGTGAGGAAAAATATTTTCAATGTATTAGTCTACTTTAGTTATTTTAATATTAAAAAGAACTGAATGATCTCTCTGACTTTGTTCCCTTAAATGATAAAAACTAATTTATGCACAAATTAACTGTAAAAACTAACTTGTAGCCAAACTAAAATTCTTAAAATCAAACAACTTTTTTTAATATCTTACCCCTCTTTGGCCTTAACTATTGTGTAAAATAGTTTCATATTACCTTAATTGCTTTTTATGAAACTTGTTAAAAATTTAACTATATCTTTATAATGTTTAATCTGCTTTTTAGTTTTGATTAATTTTCTTAAATATAAAATATAAGTTAAAATAAAAGTAAGTTTTTTTAATTAAAACATCATTACCGTTTTTTTACTTCAATAAATACTTAAGATTGTTTTTTCATTGGACAAAATTAGATGGCATAAATCTAAACACTGCTACAACACAAACAATTATTTGTAAAATCATTTAAAATTTTTGGGATATGTTGTTATACTTACAGTCAAGATTTCATTTGTTTTTTATTTCTCTTAATAATGTATAGAAATTTTACAAGTTTTAAAACTTTAACTTAAAAATAGTACACCTATTTGTGTTTACAAAGTATAGGTCATTACTAAAAGCACTTTTATACATACATTTCTTCAAATAAAAAGTTTATATTTTCAGACATGTTGATAAATGAAGAGTTATGAAGCTATAGTTTTTTTTTGTTCAACTAATGTATTAAAAATATTATGACTACCTGAACTTTACCTTAAGAAAAACCTATACTTGTCCGGATTTATTTCTAAAACAAAACTATGTAAAAAAAACCTTAACAAAATAGTTGAACTATACTTGTAATAAAACAGTGAAAAACAAATTTGTAATGATAATTTAACTTATTTAATAAGATTCACTGTTTATGTGCTCCTGGAGTAAATGTGGTGAAGTTGAAAATCCTAAACTTAAATTTTAACATTAATAATGGTATTTCTTAAAATGTTTTTTTTTACTTTTATAAGTTTTTGGCAACATAATTTTGAAAAAAATAAATATTTTAATATAAACCTATCTTATCTGATTCTAAGTTGTTTATTGTATAACATTTTTTATACAAGTCTATTGAAATTTGTGATGTTTCTGATAATTAAGCAGTTATATTAGTTAAAATGAAATTTTGTTATTAAAACAATAAAAACTATTTAAGAAACTCTTACACACAACTTTAGTCAGTTAAAAATAATTCTAAGGTAACTTAAGAAAAAAAAATCATATACAAAAGTTTAAAACATACATTTAATTTTTATAACCCAATTGGAAAAAAAACAAGGTTTATTCTTAACTTATGTTTTAGTAAAATTTTACTGTTAAAACAAGATACATCAATATAAGCTTTAAAAATCTAATTATTGATGAATAACTTACATGTTTTACTTACTTCAGCTGAACTCTTTTTCAATACAAAGTGTGTTTTTATAGGATTCTGTATATAAAAGTGTACTGTATTCAAATATTTGAAGTCATGTGCATTTTGAAGACAGATTTTTAATTCCTTTGGTAAATCCCCTTTTTCATTGATCTTAGTTTTGGCCTTGAATCTAAAGTCGGATCCCATCTATGCTATAAAGTTAAATGCTAGAAAATTTTTAAGACTATATTATTTTAGATTAATGAGTTTTAAGTATATTTGTTTTTTTTTTTAAAACTTTTTTACTTGGCTCTAAATATCAAAATTTATTTTTGTATAGTTTTAGTATATAATTTAACTTTTTTAACAATTTATAAATGATACTACTTTTTTATTTTAAAAAATACATTTTTTACCTTGTTCATATATTGTTTAAGTTTTTTTTTCAAAAGATAAAAGAATTTACACAATGTTTGTTTTAGAATTTGTTAGCTTAAACTAACTAAATGCTCACTGAATTATAATTAATACTGAGTGCATTTATTTTGCTACTTAACCACTAAATGCGTTGTAAATCTCGTTCGCGAACACTTGAACAAAGAATTTTAATAATAAACAAGTATAGTAGACTCTAGAAATTTGAAATAAACAGCTTGATACTATTTAAAAATATTATTCTTGTAGGTTTAGAAAACATTTTTAATATAACTTTATCTGCAAAAATTTTAGACTGTACAAATGCTATTTTTTATAAACACTATAATGTAGAAGTTTTTCAGTCATTAAACATAACTAATATAGTTTAAGTAGATACAGTAGTTTATAGAAAATTAGAGCAAAAATATTTATTATTTAATATTCTCTTCATTTAATTCTAAGTACTAACTTTATATTATGTCTGTTTTTTTCAGTAATGTCTTTAACAACTTTAAGATTTGTAGTAAAAAATAATTTGAGCAGGGTTCGGCAAACGACTTTGCTAAATAGTTAATACGATCATTTAAATGTGAGCTGCTGAAGATATTATAAAAAAGTTAATTATTTAGGTAGAACTTTTTTAATTTGACTAATTCAATTCTAATTTACTTATTTTAATTTACTTGATAATATTACAGCTTAAGTTTAGAATGAAAAGAAATTTATGTTAAAATTTTCTTATACTGATTTTAAGTTTAAAATATTAGCCTTTAGTTTAGCTGGTAACTTAAATTTAAATTTTTCTTTGTATATCTGCTCCTTAGATTATTTTAAATTTAGTATTAAAATAATATTTTCTAAATAAATTAATTTAATGCTGTTGTTTCCAATGTATGCAAAAGTATACACAGTAAAAGGCTAAAAGAAAACATTTTATTTGTTTATAAGTATTTAATTAAGCATAAAATTTTCAGATAAAAACAACTAACATTATTTTTTCTTAGAATAATTTTAAGTAATATTTGAAATAAAGCAAAAGAAAAAACATAACAATATTAAATAAGACGAAATAATTTATGAGTATTATTTACTCTAAGGTTTAATGAGTTTGTTTTTACACAGTTTATTAAATATTATGAACATAATTATATATAGATGATCATTTTGAAAAAAACACTTAATGCATACAAATCAGGAATTTTAAAATGTTTAAGTCTTATTGTTCAAGTAGTTTTAATTTATTGCAAATAAATATTCAAAAGTAGTTAATACTTATGATACTTTTTTGGGACAAAAATAATTAACTTGAACCTACTTGAAAAGGCGCATATTGTAATTTTGATATAAGTTTAACCAAAAAATAGCTAATGTTTGCTTGTTTTTTACAAAATTACAGTCTTTTAGATTTTATCTTAGAAGTACTTGATTTGTTCAAAAATAACTGTGTTTTAGTTACATTAATCATAATTAATTAAAATCATGTAACTCTTCTAGTTTAAATTAACTTATTTTAGAAATTTAGTGCTTAACTTATTTAATGAATGTACCCTATAGATGTCTCTGCTATAGATTATATTAAAATTACATTTATGATATACACTTGTGCTCTTATGTAAAACATTTTAGAATAGTACTTTTAAATCATCAAGAGTACTCGTAAAAACTTTTGTAAGTTTTTCTGGTAGCTGTACTGTCTATATCAGGGTTTCCCAAACTTTTTTTCTAATGGCCCCCTTCGAGTAAATTTAAAAGGCCATGGCCCCCCTACAATATGGCTTCACAAAATTATTTTGTTCACTCTTTTTATTCGTTTAAAAACGAATAGGTGCATTCTAATAAGTTCAGCGTAATACCACTGTTACTAAAAGACTCTATTTTTGAATTTTTAAGGTGACTCATTCAAATTCTTAATTCGCTTCTAACGCTGACATTACATCTGGTTGTAATAAATAATTTTCATAGTAACAAAAATGTTGTTTAAATAAAAGCTACTCTATCACAATAAAAACTTGGAATAAATACAATTTATTAATTTGAAATGTCTTTGTAAATGTTAGTTGCAACAAATTAAATAATTTAGTTCGTACCTTATATATCAAATTTAGAAAATGAAATGTTAATCAAAAACATTTTGATATTTTTAATGGTTGTAACATAAAAATTGCAAAGAAATTAATATTCTGTGGAATGAAAAAAAAGAACTCAAAAATACTTAGTTCAATGTACTAGTATTTGAAAAAACCTTTCGGTAATCGCGTTATACACTACTTGGATACAGTTTAACGTCTTGTCCAGGACAATGAAATTATTAGTTTATTTAACAAACATAAAACATAATTGAGTTATAAAATTAGATGACACTTTTCTCTGGATAGGCAAACTGCTTGTTAGGGTGTTGATTGCTGGATTGTCTAGTTACGTTGCTGTAGACTAGTTGATGTGGCTAGTTCGCTTGCTAAAGACTGTTGAATTTGTACTTAGTTTATAAATCTAGCTATTTTAAATACCTAATTAAGATAACTTAACAAGAAAAAAACTGGTCTTAATTAAGTGAGGGTTGCCACTCTTGAAAATAAAGTAAAATCATCACGACTGATTAAAAACTGACCTGGTCATTATTTGAAAAAAAACTAACAGCCAAAATTTGAAAAAGAAATGCTTAAAAGTATAAAAATAAGAAAAAATGTGACAAATAAGAAAATTTAAAATAAAACTTTTAAGTTCAAACCAGCTGGAGTTAATTTTTTAATTTCAAAACATTTGAGGTGGTCTGATTGTGTGGCAACCATACTAGTTAAATAAAAGCTGAACTAAAACTGTAAAAAAACAATTCTATTTAAATTCATAAGTAAACATTCTAAGTGGTCTTATATATGCATAGTACTATAATTATATAAAATCAATATAAAAATTATTTCTAGAATAAGTCAAAAAACAATTAAAATCTGATTTAATTTGTACTTGAAAATAAATAATCAAAAAAAAAAACTCTTGAAATTTCAACCAGTAAACTAAGTAATGTGTTATAAAATCAAAAAAATGTTTGCTTGATTAGAATACTTTAATCAATGTTATATATATAATGACAAATCTCTCTGTATATCATAACATTTTTATAATTTTTAGACAACTATGCTGTAACTTTTTTCTAACTTTTTTAAACCAGATTGAAATATTTTAAGCTAATAAAAAAAAGGAACTCATATAGTTAATTCTTTTTGTTCATAGGTATATTGGAAAAGCTTATTTTAAATACTATAAATATAACAATATCAAACTGCAAAATTATATGTAAAACTTTTTTATAAATGTACACTAGAAACATCTATTTCGAATAAAAACATTTACTAAATCTTGTATTAAAAAAAACTTACAGTAAGTTTGGTCTGCTCCTACCATTCAATGTGAAGGATGAGCTTGATGACTACTGGCTAACTTCTCTATGTTAGGTTTTAATTCAGTTAGATACAACCTCAAGTCTCCTCCTTTAGATATGTCTAAGTTTGATCTTTTATTTAAGACATTTATAACTGAGCTAAAAGGTTTTTCAACTACATAGCTAGAAGGAAATGCAATGAATAAAAGACTTATTTCCTCCCAAATATCTGGATATTCTTGTCTAACTTTTTCTTGCAACCAAAAACTTTCATACCCAAATCGCAAAAACTTTACTTTAAGCTCAGGACCAGCAACTAGTTCGATGAACTTTTCTTGTAATTCAACTTTTACTTCATCAAGACTTGCTTCAAAGGGGCTTACTATCCAATTTGGAACATTTAATTGAAATATATCTTTAAATCTGTGAACTATATCAAGTTTTAGCTCTTTTAAGTGTGATGTATAAATTTCTACCTCATCTTTACTTAGCTGATGTTTTAAGTTTTTTAAGCTTGAAAACTGGCAGAATTGATCTTTTTTAAAGTGTCTTTCAAACAGTTCCAGTTTGTTTGTAAAGCTGGTTAGACTAGCCTCGACTTTTATGATATTTAAATTTTTTCCTTGTAGGAGTTTGTTCAGAACATTAAATTTTCCTTAGAGGTCAGACAAGTATGCTATGTCAATTTTTCTTTCTTGCAGTTTAATTGATAACTCACTGTTTTTTGTAGAAAAAAATTCAATTACTGTATCAAAAACTGCTAAGAACCTTTCCAAGCAGTTTCCTTTTGATAACCATCGGACTTCAGTGTGTATGATTAAGTTGTCAAACTCCTCCTCATTGACATTGCAAAGCTCTTTAAACAAACGAGTTTGCAAACCATGTCTTTTAATTTTGTTCACAGCTTTAATAACTAAATTCAATGAGGTGTGTAGATGATTACTTAATTTTTTAGCAAATAAATGTTGCCTATGGAATACACAATGAATTGTAAATAAATTAGGATTAACCTTTTTAAAAAACGTGATTAATCCAACATGCCTACCAACCATGGAGGGAGCACCATCTGTTGCAATACCTATGATGTTTTCTAAAGGTATTTTATTAGATTCAAAATAGTTTTTGATCTTATTAAAAACAAGTTGGCCTGTGCTGTGGGTTTCCATTAGCTGAGATATAGCTAATTCTTCATAGGTTTTGTCACCAACTACCATTCGTACACATAAAAGAAGTAGACAATTATTTCCAGACAAAGTAGACTCGTCAACTTGTATGGAAAATAAGTTGGTACACATCAATGTAATTAGTTTTTTTTCTACACATTCTCCCATTTCATCAATGCGTCGTTTAACTGTGTTGTTACTCAATGGGATTATGCGTAGAACATTGCTGATGTTTTTGAGATGTAGAACTTTTTCAAGTACTGTTCTTATGGCTGGAATAAATGCTTTTTCCCCAATGGTGTGAGGTAACCCTTGTTTTGCAATTATTAAAGACAGGTAATATAAAGTTAATACACCGTCATCAATGTTTTGTGTACACTTCTTTTGAACATACTTGTTATTTGGGTCTGGTTCTTTTTTTTTAACTATTTTTAAAAAATACTATAATTTAAAATTAATTTTAGCCATATCTTGAAAAGTTTTAAACAATTTTGTATGAAGAATAAAAAGAGCAATCCATGGGTAATTTATAAGTTTAAAGAGCAACTTTACTTTTCCAAAAAATATTATAATTTGAGAATGGCATCTTAAATCTTTTTCAATAACTCAAAATAATAGTTCAGTCTATTATTCTATTTAAACTTATCCTAAGTCAGTCTGAGTTAGAAAAAACCCTGAGTTATCCTAAGCTTTCCTGAGTCATTCTTAGATTTTCAAAAGTTTCAAAATATCCTGATTTATTCTGAGTGTACCAAGTATTTAGCAACCCTGTATGTAAAATGTTAAGTGTAATGTAAAGTAAACTGAGAAGTAATTAAAAAACATTCAATTTCACCATATGACTTGTTTAAAAAAAATGTATATACTTATTTGACTAAACTTTAAAATATTGCTCAAATTTACTGTAATGTAAAGAGATTAATTAAATAAAAAAAAGGTGAAAATAAACTCTTATATTTCTTACAAGGTTTCAGTGATAAAAAATTTAAACCTTTTCAAATATTATTAAGTTTTTTTTATTATATTATTTCATATATACTTTAAATAATTTGAAAAAATCTCATTTATAACTGGTAATAGATAAAATAGGTTATTAGCACTTTTAACATTACTAACAAGTATATACAAAGTTTATTGTAAAGATTTAAAAAATAGATGAAGATTAGTAAGAAAGAAAAATGTGAACACTTACAACTAAGGTCAATGGATTAGTGTGGAGAAAAACATTTTGGTAATGAACTTCACACCATTAATTTTGTAAACAACTTTTGACTTTTTTTTTAAGTCTTAATTATCTTAAATTTAAATTGTACAAAAAATAAGCTCAAGGCAACATGTGTAAGAATAATAAATGGTTCATACTAACCAAAAAAAGAGTTAGTCAGAGTTTATTGGAAATATTTAATAAGAGTGGTAGTTAAGAATGGTACCCTACTACTTAATTTTTAAGGTAACTAAAAATTATTTTTTAAATGTGGTTTGGTTTAAAATAAAAGTTAAACCAACGTACACAACATTTATTTATAAAAATATAATAGTTTTACTAGCAATATGCTAGAAAGTTACAATTTTATAACTTATAGGGTCAACCATAAAAAAAAAAATCTATATTAATTTAAGTAAGAATCTACATTAAAAAAAAAAAATGTTTACATTATTGAATTTTGAAAAGTTATGTTTTATGTTAGTTATTAAAAATTCTAAGAACTTACAATTTAAAATTTAATGAATAGTATACTTAAAGGTCAGTCTGATATGCATATTTACAGAATCGATACACTTTTTTAAAGCTTTATTGTTTTTTTACCCTTATCCCTATCCCACTTTACCCATAAATATTAGAAATTAATCAAAGAATAAAGCTTTAATAAATAAAATAAAAAATAAGATGAAAAACAACTTTTTTTTTTTTGCTGATTCATCATATTGTAAATTTAAAATAACTTTAAATACAACTAGTTTTAATAAAATATTGTTTGCTAAAACATGAGTATAAATATTTGAAAACATACTTGAAATACATTTGATGAGATTGCCTGGTTGGCATGTTAAATCAAGTAGGAGTTGCAGTTTTGATACACAAATAACTATCTCTCTATATAAGATAAGCTAATAATCTATTAATTCACATTACCTTATAAAACTGAACTGTTTTAAATTACTTAAAAACTGAGCTGCTGATGTTTAACTTTGTTTTAAGCAACATCTTTAGACTGTAAATTTCACAATTTAATTGGTTGAAACTGTAAAGTAAACATATACTGTAAATAAAATTGGCAAAAGATTGAACTTTACATTGAGTTATCTGACCTAAGCACTAAAGCTATTTCTAGAATAAACTTACACAAATTGGATTTTAAATCTAAACTCAGGGCCAAAAACTAAAATTCTAAAATTGCTGTTGCAAAAATTTACGCAATTTTCAAAGACGGCCAAAAATTGAAAAGGCTCCCTTATGGCCCCTTTTCTAGTCATGGCCCCCCCTTTGGCCCCTTTACGGCTTATGGCCACCTGACTTGCTCAAATGGCCCCCAAGGGGGCCACTTGGCCCACTTTGGGAAACCCTGGTCTATATTGTATAGAGGTTTTAACACTTTCTAAAAAATTATTTGGTTTAGTTTTGTAAATTGTTGTCAATTAAAAGAATAAATATTATCATAATTTATTCAAGTTTAACACTGGAAATAACAAACTAATGAACATACTAACAAATTATGTTACTATAAGGAGGTTGATAAGAAAGAATAGGGTTATTATACTGACCTATAACTGACTTCTATAGTTGTCTTTTTGAGATGCTAAGTGATAAAATTATGAATTCAAAAAAAAAAAAAAAGACCCTGGTTGAGAGTACGTTTAGTTAGACATAAGTATTTTAGCCAAGTTTAATATGTACAAAAATATTAAGTACTTTTAACGTAGACTGTTGTAACTAAAACTAAAACCTAAAAAATGTGATTAAAAGTAAAATTTTCAGCCTAGAAAGGTTTGAAATTCTAAACGTTTACCACTCAAGTACCTATAAACCTTTGTTTCACAGCGACTAATTAAAACACAATAATGAATTTGTGTGTGTTAATTTAAATTGCTCTATACTTCATTATGTTTTTGGTATTGTACACTTTTTATCATTATTAATAAAGTGCTAACTCTTTGTTCCAAATCTCAGCAAACGAAATTATCAAGCCTTAAAACTTTTTTATTTAACCACGTATGAAACGTTTTGCATTTGTAAACATTGCATACCACACAATAATGAACTGAAAGTAATATTGTGTTGATTTTTTATATATGAAGTAGTACCTTCAAAAGTTTTAAAGTCAAGTAAAAAAAATATTTTACGCTTCACCTGGCATATTCGATACTTTTTTAAGTTTTTTTTAAGGTATATTTAACTCTAATTAGTTTAACTATTGATATAAAATTTTCGTTACAAAGCGAGTTTGTTAAATATATTAAATAGAATTCAACATAAAATTTTTACATTTATGTTTTTCTGTAGATTCTGAATTACTTAATACCTAAAACAGTGTTTTTGAAGTAACTTTTTCATGTATAATTTGATGAACAACTAAACTTTCTACTTTGTCTTAATTTTAAATTTCTAACAATTACAAAAAGAACATCTATTGTAAATTTCATATCAATTACATACATTAAGCATACATAAAGTTAACGTTATAAGCAGATCCAGCTTTAACTAAGTTATCGTAAGCATCAAAAATAAATACTTAAAAATTAACGCTAATTGCAAACACATATTTATTTAAGTTTACTAAAAATTGACTAGCCCTTAAAAGACTTAACCGAAGTATTAGTCTTGGAAACAATATAAATCCAAATCTTTTATTTTCATTCTATATTTGGTTTTATTCAGAAATTAAATAAACCTTTTTCATGTAATCAAAAAAGTTTTTAGCGATATTAAAAACTATTTATTATATTTCAATCACTGTATGAAGATATGAAAGAACGGAAGTACTATATTAAATTTTTAAATATTGTTTTTTTTAATTAAGTAATATTTGCCATTATAAAAACTTTTTATAAATTTCTCCACCAAAACGATTTTAAAGTACTAAAGCAGGGGTCGGCAGGCAGTTGGTGCTCGCGGGCCAAATTTCAAGTTTCCAAAATCTTTGCGGGCCACAGTATTAGTTTAAGTGACCTTTAAAAAATCTTTTGGCTTTAGTTTTAGTCACACTTAAGAAAGTTTTACTTTTATTCAGATTATTATTTTAAGTGACTTTTAGCTACACATGAAACGCCTACTTAAGCTGTACATATTTATTGGAATATAATTTACATATATAATATACTTAAGTTTTAACAAACTAAGTACTGTCTTTAAAAATAAACAAGTTAAACTTAAAGTTGTAATTATTTTACTCACAATCTAGTTTTCTTTGAAAAACGAGCTTTTTATACAGTGAACCGCTTTTTCATGTTTTAAAAGTATTAATTTTTGGAAAAAATTTTTGCGTTTTGAACTCAAAAACTCAGTATTTAATTAAATAAATAAAATTTATACGTATTTGTATGGTAAAAAAAGTAAAAAAAAGTTTTCAACATAATTAATACCCAAATACTTTAATAAAATAACTTATTAATATTTAATAAGTCTTTTACATGGTTGCTATTTAAAAAGCAAAAATGACTCTATTATATCATACCTGTCTAAGTTTATTAAAATTTTAAAAAGCTAAAAACTTGCTTTTACTCAAACTTAAATACCTAACTAAAATGTCATCATTATAAAAAAAGTACATAATATGTAGGTAGGCTAGAAAAAAAGTTAAACTACAGTCATAAAAACTTTATAAGAATTCGAAGATATAATCAAACTCTTTGAAATAAAAGTTTTAAACACACCTGAGTTTTTAAAACTTGTCTTAAACAGGTTAACCTAGTCTGAGTTTTTCAAAAGTTTAAACTAGCCTGTATGTTTAGCAAACCTGTTTAGAACAAAGTTCACAAAATAAAGAGACAAAAATGTTTATCATTAAATAATTAAATATATTTAAAAATGTATATTATAAGTCAGCTTAAATGGACATTTAAAATTAAGTTTCTTTAATA
This sequence comes from Thalia democratica, assembly GCF_965202585.1. NCBI lineage: Eukaryota > Metazoa > Chordata > Thaliacea > Salpida > Salpidae > Thalia > Thalia democratica. The sequence goes on from NC_139171.1 coordinate 24,061,135, forward strand.
TTTTTAACTATAGTATGAAAATACATTAAACCATTAATGAAGTAAAAAATACTTTTTTATTGAGCATTATAACAATTGTTTATCTGCAATAAATCATTACGTTTAAAAAGAGAAAATGTGAAATTTAAAGCAATGAGAATTAAAGAACGTTAGTTAAGAGTTATTGCAAGAAACGCAATAAAAAAAAACAAATTGCCTAAATCAGTTTCAACAAAGCACACAATTATTTTGCGATAACTACAGAATGATCAGAAAAAAATTGTTAAGGCAAGATATAAAATAGCAAAAGGCATAACTAAAATGGAGATACCGTTTAATGTTGAAAACGCTTTTTAAAGAAAATGTGTTAGCGGTAGCAAGAAAAAAGTTTATTTCTTCAATAGCAACAAGAACTAAAGTTTCGTGTTTAGAAGATGTCTGAAGATTATAAATCTGCAAAAATCGAATCAATCTGTTAAGATGAGAGCAACGATACAACAGATACTGCTCATCTGAGGATTTTTATAAGAGGTGTTTTTAATAATTTTGAAATTTTAGAAGAACTCCAAAGTTTAATTTCAATGCAAAGCACAGCAATAGATAAAGACATTTTATTAGCAAAGGTGCAATGCACCAGTATAATAGGTGTTGATTTTAAGTTTTTGTAATCAATGTTGATACTGCAATTATTGCTAGATACATGATGGTAATATGATATTGTTTAAAACTAGGTCCTGAACTTATGTTGTTTACCATTTAACATCATTTATTAATAAACCAGGAAGTATTTTGTGCGAAAAGAACAAGTTTGAAAAACTATTAAACTAACAACTTAAGTAGTGAACACATTTTTGTAAAACAAACTTTATCACCGACAGTTTCAAAAAGTAGTAGAAAAACGAAAAGTCAATACGTTGACCTAGTTTAATTTTGGCCTTTTCTTTGTTTAGTTTTTATTTGATGTTATAACGATTCAATGAGTTAAGAAATGAAATAGGGTATTTTCTTAGAGCTAAAAACATAAGTATTACTGCTTATAAAGATAAAAACTTGATACTATCTTTAGTATTTCTGGAATGTCTTACATCACAAGTTAAAAACCAAACTTGCCATTACAAGGAAAAAAAAAATTGTTCTATGAGATACGGTTCAATATCATGACTTTTGAAACAAGTTTAAGACAATAGGGGTTTCAGATAAAAAAAAATAAAAACTATACAAAATTCCACAACCGTTAAAAACATCAAATTAAAAACAGATTTTGACTTTTTAGATGCAATTAAAAACTTATTAGGCGAATTTTCCACATGATTTTTTGACCTCCAATTACTAGAAAATAAACTCAATCCTATAAAACATCCACAAAAAAGTATGTTGATAGTGTTGGTTGTAAATGGTAGCGCACGTTTACAACCATAGTATAATACCTGCGATAGCCTGATTGTATTGTTTTTTTAAAATATAGTATACAATAGTTTATTAAGGACCGCGAAAATTTAAAAAAAAAAAAAAAAAAAAATTGCCAAAAAATAATGTTTTAAAACTAAAATATATACCTCACAAAAAATATTTTAATGTATGTCATGTATATTATTTTCAGTGTGTCTGTACACACTTAGATATTACTTATATAAACAATAATCATAATAAACTATTTTCAAACTTGAGTTAATTTAACTTAGTATTAATTAAAAAAGTGGTTCAAAAAATGAGCATCTGAGTACATTTCTGTGCATAGTAATTAATTTAAAATGCACAGAAAACTTTTTAAGATCAAAATGTGTTAAAACCAAAATATAATAAACCTAAGCTTTTATTATTACGTAATTTTCAATGTGTTTTTGTGCACTTAAGTATGACATATAGTTTTGTAACATCTATAAGAGAAGCATAGGTATAAATTACATGTTAAACTAGATACTTAATTTGTAAAAAAATTACATTTTAATTTATTACTTTTGTACATAATGGATATGTTTACGTGTAGTTTAATTATTAAATAAGTATTATATGTATAACCTACTAAATCCAAGCACTTTTTACACTCTGTTGCAGATAATAACTTGCTGTTATAAAAAGAAAGTTATTATGAAGCTTCGAAAAAAATATTAGTCGAATGCTATTCTGTCTTTTTCACATTTCTTAGCCAAAGTAGTTAAGTATTTTAATATTTTTTTAGTTTTTACTGGGACTTAAAACGAAATTAATCAAACTAAATCAACTACCGATGAAAATTTAACAAAAATTATATTTTTGCTCAGCGGGCCCAACTTACATGCTCGTGGGCCACAGAATTTTAATTTCCGGGCCGTATTCGATTCAAAAAATAAACGTGCTCGCGAGCCGTAGTTGGCCCGCTGGACGCTTTTTGCTGACCCCTGTACTAAAGTCACTAGCTTAGGTATAAAAAAATTAATTTTCATCATTAGTTGTATTTTGTTATTTAGATATATATTTAAAATTTTGTTCTATTATTGCTAAGAACATGTGCTGGATAAATTTAAATCAAAGAGTTTATTTTAAGTTAAAATTATTTTTAAACGTTAATAATTTTTCAATTCGTTTGTTAAAAGTCCATTAATAAACATAAAAACTTATTTAGTTTCTATTTTTTCTTATTTCATTAAATCTTAAAATCAATTTCTATTTTAAGTAAACTTAATTTTTTTCACTTATTATAGACTAAAGTACTGTAATCAGATGCAAAAGGTTAAAAATTCATTTTGTCTTAATATGTATCTTATTAAATTAATAGGATAACAAAAATTATTATTAATAAAAAATTGATTATTAATGGATTTTATTGATAATATTGTTAAAAAGTTTGCCGTTATAAGAACTAAATAATAAATAATAAAACATTTTTTTTAACACAATTTCTGAATAAAGTTAAAATACAGTGTTTTTACATTACTCAAGAATTTAGTTGTAATTTTCCGCTTAGAAAAAAATTAAGTAGATAAGTAAAAATAACTTCATTATAAATTAACTAATTAAAAATATACAGTATATTCAATAAACAAAATTAAAAAACAATAAGAACCATAAAAAAATCAGTCTCAGTCTTTTACTATAGTCTTTATTCTATTGAATAAGAATTGGAAATGTTTGTATTTTAATATACCAAAGATCTTTTTGAAGTTTTTTTAAAAGACTAATTTTTTTGATGGTTCTAACCAACTTTTATTTTGTTTAGTCAATATACTTTATGTTTTTAATCTTACCATAAAACAGGCTGACAAAAATATATTTTTAGCTTTAAATAGTGTAAATTTTGTTCAAATATAATATAATTTTTATTAGTACAATACTCAAGTAATTATTAAACTTTAGTAGTTAGAACTAGCTAAGAACCAGAATTAATCTTAAAATGAAACTGCACATTAGCTGTATACTATTAGCAATAACAGTTTTATCTAAAACAGTTTGAGATAGAAGCAGATGGTTAATAAGAAATTAGGGTTGTACTCTCTGATTATTTTAAAATACTTTTGATGTTAATGTTTATAATTTTTTAGTATATTAGGAAAATATTAATGTAAAACAGAACTGTGTTGAGCTGGCTTTTTTTTTTAATTTAATAAACAATTTTATTGTAATTTCAATAAGTTTTTACCAACCTAGATTAAATTTAAGTACTAAAATCTTAACACAATAATTTTTTTTTTGTTTACAAAAAGTTTACACTATTAAAAGCTTTCGTAGTTTTGTTGAGTTCTAAATATTTACGTAGACATAACGTCATGACTTAAAAGTCATATGAATATAATATATAATGTCAGGGTTTACTGTATAAAGTTATTAACAATCTTTACTAGTTATGAAGACATAATATTAACTACACTTTTAATCTAAAGAGTTATACAGTAAAAAATATATTGACTTCAAATAAACACAACTTATAAAAATTTAAGCTTTTATTCAGTTACTGCTGATTAAGTTTGATAAAGTTATCTTGTTAACTTGTCCGCTATTGAAAATAAAACAAGTATTGTATAAAAAAATTATTCTCTCTATTAGTTCTTGATCTTTGGTATCTTTTAGCTTTATTAATAAAATATATTTAAAACTACAGTTTACTTATGAAACAAATTATCAAAAATTAGACTTACTAAACAAACGTTTACCTTAAAAATTGTTTACTAACTGTTTTATACTGTACAAAAATTGTTTTAAAATCAACTTTAAACAAAATATTAAGCAATAAAAGTTGAACTTATATTTGTATGAAAATATTAACGCCTTTACATTCCTTTCTTTAAAAACTTATGACTTACTTACAATTTAGGTGATTTTGATAGCGTGAAAACGTTTAAGTTAGTTTAAATGTCAATTTATTAAAAATGTTAGCTAAATAACTTTATATTTGATCAAATTCTACAGTTTTGCAACACTAAATCAACAAACTCAAAAGAAAAATCTATATTCTTTTACTAACTAGTAGGAGTAACTAGTACTCATTTAATATTTTTAAAAGCTTGTTTTTTTTTAGTGTAGACATAGATAAACAATAAACTTGTTTTAAAAAAAATAATAAAAGAAGCTAAAAAATTGGATATTTTTAATAACTGTTGAAGAAAATGTGAAAAAATGTTTAAAAGTAATTAAATTTGATACAAGCTATTCGTGTTATTTGCACACATAGAAGCATTTCAAATGCTGAGCTATGGTTGCAGCAACATTTGCTAAATTGTTTGCAGCATTTTTAAATTCCTTGTAATTTTTAACATAGAGTTTCATTAAAAACTTATTTACATTCTTAAAACGCGTTCGTCAGTTTCAAAATTTCAAGGTTATATGGTTTTTAATAACTAAATAAGCTGAAACTTTAAAACGGCCTCAGTTAGTTGTTAGATACATTTTTCATCAAATGCATACATGATAAACCAAACAACCTAAATAAAACAATTTTAAGGTAGACCTTTTAATTTTCAACCCTAATGTTAAAGAAATTTGTATTATTTAAATGAAACTACTGGTTTTTAAGTCTTATTAAGTATTGATGGTAGTCTAAAATACTAAAATATTTATGGGTGTCTCATTTATATATCAATCAATAATAAAAAGCAATTTTAATGTTATATCATATAGTTAGTTTTGTTATGCTGCATTAACGTTTTTTGACAGACAATTTTAACTTTTAATGTTTTAAATTAATCACAAAGGATAAAAGAAAACTTTAGTTCGTAACGTTTATTATTTAGAATAAAATCAAGTGTTATAAAAGAATCAAAATTGTCTCTCTTAGTTTTCAATACTTTTATCGTTAAATCCCTGACTAAAGTATTTATTAATAAATCTTATAAACTAGTTCTTTAGTTTACTTTAGAATAAATATGTTAAACAAAAAGTTATTAAGGAAAGCCGTTATAATTGGGTACTTAAACACATTCCTATTCTAATATTTTAACTAACTGTTACTGGTTAATTTATTGTAGCACTGGCTTATAAAACCTTGAAAACAGGCTCTAAATTTTAATATTAAGAAGCTATACTTCTCTCGATAAATCGTTTTATTACGAAAAATACAATAAAATACAACATCACAGATAGATTTTATTCAAAGTGCTTTAATTTTAGTAAAAAATTTGATTGCGTATTTAACAAAAAAATCGTACTTAAAAAGTGCAAACTCAAGCTAAAGATTACTGCAGTATAGATGGCTTAGAACTTGAATTATAATTTATTTTTACTTAATAGAATTAACTGATTTAGTTACTTTTGCTTTCAATTTTTACAGGTCAAACCAATTTCAAATAAATTTGAAACATTTGTAAAAATTCAATGTTTTGCTTAACAACGGTTTGTTTGCACAACTGAAAGCGTTCGAGAATTTCTGCAACAATTGCAGCATTAATTGCAGCGCTTTAAAATTTTGTTGCAAAATTTACCAAAAGCATACGTCATAAAAAACATAAATTCCTAAAACTTTGTTTAGTTCTAATGTCATAAATTTAAGTTGCAATAAAACAAAACAAAAAGTAAACACAAAAGTTTTATACGGCATAAAAACGTATTGTTTCGAGCCAGTCATTTTTTTCTAAAAAGTAATAAAAAACAATACAAAAAAAATTTAATAAAAATATATCAATTAAGTATAACAACCAGTGAAGTTATTTCAACAGACAAAATTTTAAGTTGTCTGTCGTGAAGACTGTTTTTTACGGCTAAATTTCTAGTTTAGTTTTAAACATTTATCATTGCTAATCCTTAAGATGCAAAAATTTTTCAAACATAAAAGTTTACTGATGTTTTTTAAACACTTAATGCTGATACCGTTGAACAATAACTAAAATTATAAAAGTATACAATGTCTAAAAATCAATAATGAGCATTATAAAAGCTTTTTACAAATTTGTATAATTAGTTTAAATTCAATGATTTTTAATAAGTATTTTAATTAAATTTACTTAAAGTTAGTCTTAAAGTTTTACAAGTTTTAACTTTTGAAATAGAAATACATTTAATGTTACAAAAATCTACAGCTCTACAATTAAATTCGCGTGAGTATTCGCGTTATTTGCACAAATAAAAAAAACTTTTACAAAACTGAGCAACAATTGCAGCAATAATTTGCTATATTGTTTGCAGTACTTTAAATTCCTTGTAGTGTTTAACAAAAAATTATAATAAAAACTTGTTTAAATTCCTAAAGCGCTTCGTCATTTCTAAAACTTCAAAGTTATATGGCTTAAAATTTCCTATAAAAGCTGGAATTTACAAAAGAATGGCTATCATAAAATCAGCAGCTACTAGTTCACTTATGAATAAAATTATATTTTTGTTAATATTTATAACTTTAATTTGTTGCAAGATAGGATTGAAAATATAATAAATTCTAAAGGCATAAGCTTTTTTTTTTGTTTGTTACCTCAACAAACTAATAGCTAGTTTAGTTTAATGAATTTAGTTTCATTATCATTAGCTGTGTATTGTACACTTAAATATTTAAATATTTCAAGCTTATAATTTCAACTGATGTAATTAGAAAGTTAGGGTGATAATGAAAGTACTTATGAGTACAAAATATTTTTTTTAAATTACTTTAATTTAATAAACAAATTACTTTATTATACTAAAAAACATTAGTAAACTAACTTACATGTTGCTTACAATTATGTTTACAACTGTAGTACAATAAATTTAGTAATGAGTTTTTAAAAAATATATAAATTAAAGCAATGTATATAACATAGCTCATAATTGTTTAAATAGAATTGTTTAACAATAACTTATTTTATTTTGATTAAAAAGTAGTTCTGAAAAAAAAATGTTTATAATTTTTTGTATTTAAAAAATAATTTAATATGTTTACTGAAAGAGCTGTTAATAAATAAAACTTACATTTCATCTTAAAAATAAAAAGTAAGTTTTAAATGTCTGTTTTGGTTGAAAAAGTACTTTAAAATAAGTTGGATAATAAAATTAGGTTTAGGAAACTTTCAAATACTCTAACGAAATAAGTTTTTTTTTATTTATAATTATTTGGTTTTTTAAGATATTGCATTTAATCTTTCTTTTTTGATAAACAAATATGTTTTTCAATATGATAAATTTAAACTGATATTTACTTTTTCGACTAATGAGCAATTTAAAACCGATATACTATCACTAAAAAATTGCTCAACTATATAAAATTTCAAACTTTGGGTCAATTTAGAAAAAAAAAATTTTTTGGTTTATTAAGTAAACTATTATAAACAAAAATAAAAACTAAGGAAATAAAATAAATATTTATAAAATACTTAAATACTAGTTGTTCGAATAAGTCATTTGTTTATAGGTGAAACCTTTAAATATTATTAATCATATCACTAGAAAAATTTCAGCTATAATTACATTTTTTAAGACTTAAGCTCTAAACTATTAGATAATTTTATGTTTTAAATATCCATTTAGCAAACTATTACACGTTCATTGGTAACTATTAATTATTTTAAAAATATAAAATTAATTTAAATTATTTTATAAAATTTATTTTTACAATGCTTTTCAAAGTTTCAAAATGTATGTTATAATTGAATTAAATTGATTAATTTATTTAAGCAATTGAAAATAAATACTTTTATAGTTATATGATATAATGCAATCTAGTACAATATGATCATTTATTACAAAAAAACAGTAATTGTCTATGCGTTTATTTTTTTTTACTTTGTTCTAAATTAATATTTTATCTACAAAATTCAATAGAAATTTAACAGTAACAAAGTTTAATTTTTGTAACAGAAGAATAGAAGTAATACTTAAACCGTTTGAAATAATTAAAGTTTTTGTTTTTTGTAAAAAACAACAAATAAGATTATTTAAAAATAAGTTTTAGTTAACAAGGAGCTGTTTTTTTTTTGGTTTTTATTTGTTTTGTGTTTAAAGTTAATATTTATTTGCAGTCTCAGCTTCAGGTATAAGCAGAAAAATTTCAAGTTTTTGTTTGAGGGACTATACTTGGTTGCACAGTTGTTTCCAAATGTCTGCAATTACTTGTTTAAAATCCTTAATGTAGATAATGTTGAATTTAAAAGTACAGTACTTAGTTTTAAACTATCTGAGGGTTGTAACTAATCTACTAGTAAACTTCTTTATTGCAAATCTTTTAATTTGAATATAGCATAGTGTTGTAAAAACTTAACAATTTTTCAAAAATTAAACTAAATTAATTTACTTTTTAAATGAAACTAACTTATTTCAAAATGTTTCAAACACAGATTTATTAAGTTTTTATTAATATATCTAGTTAAAAACATGACTTACTCAAATTAGCTTTAACTTATACCTTTACGTTTAAAGCAAATAATGTTATATATTTTAAACTCAAAAGGCTTGTAAGGGTTGTTGCTAAAGTAATTTATTAATAAAATTTTCAAATAAAAATTCAACATAACATAGGTAAAAGGTTTAGCTATCAATTTTTCGTGAACACAATAAAAATGTTTAGTTATTCAAGTTTTGGTGATAAAATAAACAAAAAATTAAAAGTGTTTAGTTAGAAGAAAAATTCTTAAAAGTGTATAAAATTCAACAACATTTGTCATTAAAGCAAACTATACAGACTAAATATTATCTAGATACAACATACATACGTTTATTTTTGTAAAAACAATATAATGTTATTAAAAAAACTTTACAAAACATAGAATTTTATATAAATCGAAGCAAAAGTAATTAAAATAAACTTTTTGTACCTTACTGAATTTAGTTAACATTTTTTCAGTTCAAAAATAGTTAAGCACTCTTAAAATTGTTTTTTATACTTGTTTGTTGTAAGTTTGTTTTTACATTAAGACTACACAATCAAATCATGTGAACTTTGTTTATACAATGAAATCAACCTAAATCGGCTATGCATGTTTTGCTTTAAAAATTATTTATGTACAAAGTACACTAGATTGAAATAAAAGGCAATCAGTGTGATGTAAACAAAATAATTGAAAAAACATAAACAACAAAAGCCTGGTTTATTTATCTTCCTACGTTTCAAACAACTGCTTCTTTTTTTTCTTTCTTTCTTTTGTAGAAAGATGACTGAATTTTGATGTGGTAATTAGCAAGCTCTTCCAACTGATTAGTGCTGACATTCAAGCAGGTTAGATCAGGCTTGAAAACACAACATTTGCCAGCTTATGCGCCTGCCAACTCTCGCTGTACAACAGAGACTCTTTGGCTCGTTGCCAATTTTCATAAAATGACCGAGGTAGAGAAGCCTGCGCTGGCTGATAGTAAACATAGTGGTGAGATTATCTCGTCTTGACATTTTCTCTTTGATTTGTTTCCATGTAATTCTAAGGTTACGAATGAGATATCGTAAGATGATATTTTATCTCCTTTTTTTCTGCACACTCGACATAAGGTAACTTTTTAAGGACTTTATTTTAAAGTACTGCGTTCACAAACACAATGAATGTTAAACTTTGCGCGAACTCTTAGTTTTAGATTATCCGAAGCTTTTATTGTTAGCCAGGCTAAAATGCCTGAAGCTTTAACAAAGCAACAACTGGTTTCTGTTTCCAATGATGCACTTGACGAACCAATTTAAGTCAGTAGATGATTTTTTTCATAGTGAGTTACAAGTGAAGCATTGTTAGCAAATAGGAGGTCACGTGGTGCGAAACTTTTTCACCTCTTAGATGCGCCATGTCAGGCGACTATCAGTTCTGGTGTTGAGCTTTTTTCCCATACCCGACAATCTGAATGCGCGCTTCACTGGAACTTAAAAGATTCTTAATGAGTTAAGCAAATTATGCTTAAATTAATTTTTAATTTAAAATGAGTCGGAAAAGCTACCTTTGTATTGGATGGTTGTCGTTGTGTTTGTTTGAAAACATTTAACAATTTGAAGAAACTTAGAGGACACCCAGTCTTTTAAAATGACGCTAGCAATCCTTCTCAACAACATACATAAGAACTATATCAGTAAGTTAAACAAAGTGCTGTACAAAAGGACGTTTTTTTGCATTTGTCTTTTAGTTGTCGTGCAGAGAAATCAACATCAGCAGTATAGCGTTCAGACCTGAATTTAAATTGCATTTCGACACAAACTCTTTCAGATAGTTTCTCCAGTAAATAAAGCAAACCATGAAAAAGCTTAACTACATCGATAATCTGATTTAATATCATGCAGATGAGGTGATAAGCAAAACTTGCAAAGGAGTATCAGGTCGGCTGGTATTACGACACTGCCTCTTGATTTTCAAGGAGCCGTTTCATTAATAGTTTTTCAGTAGTTTTATATTTTAATGTTTTTCAGTAGTTAGTTAGTAGTTAGTTTAGTTTATCGTTAATCAGTCGTTGGCAGACTATTCGTGTATTAAGTGCATCAAAAGTAAAAATTTTCTGTTCATTAAAGAAAAGATAAAATAGTGTTGAACCCATAAACCTAGCTATTCATTATCATGGTATAAGATTTCAACGGTTTAAAAATTCAACGGTTTTCTCTTTTTTTTGATGATCTGTTTTTCTTAACACACCATAAGTAGACTTTGCTTAACCTTTGTAAACAGTATTATAAAGACTATCTTATAACAAAAATTATGTAGTGTGTATTATTGCAGTTCTTTAAAAATTATTTTTAGTTTCACGTAGCCTTTTAACACTTGTGTTACTGGGGTGCTGTTGGTAGTTAAAAGCGTTTTATATGCTGTTTAGCTTCTAGAAAGCAAATTGGAGTACAAAAACTTTGCTTATGGCAAAACTCAAATAGCTGTAAACCGCAAGAGTTTAGTTTTGATACTACAAAAATGTCTTGGACAGGGAGCCAAAAATACGAGATCAGATACAAAAAGTTCATTGAAATAGCCTAAAATAACATGTTTGTGTAATTTGTTCCATACTAAAGTTATACACTAAAATTACACTAAAATTTATTATGAAAGTTATCTTTCACTTGCTCGCCAAATATCAATACATGTTGTTTTTGTTAAAGAGTTGATGTTTTTCTTTTGTATGTAAACAAAGAATGGCAGTATGTGTTACCACCAGACCCAACTTCCACAGGTTGTAGGAAATATTCTCCCTAATTCAATTTCGAAGCCTTTTAAAGTTAAATTAGTGGTTTAAAATGACAACCTAATAGTAATAAAACACTTTTACTATTTATAGTTACACAGCTAGTTAAAATAAAGTCAGTCATTTTAAATATTATCTACTTGTAAGAAAACACTTTTACTAGTTTAATTTCACAGCCATCTAAATTGTAATAATTAGTTCAAAATGACTATCTATTTATAATGAAGTATTTCAAACTTGTAACAAAACATTTTTGTTTGTTCAATTTCACAGTCATTAAAAATGAAATTAGGCGTTAAAAATTACCATTAATTTATCATAAAGTATTTATATTGATTTAATTTCACAGTCATATAAAATGAAATTAGTCTTTTTACTGTTCTCACTTCTCGCCAACCTCCAATGCGACGGGGACGAAACCGCAAAAAGCGGCGGTCTCCCATCCTGCGGTCTGCCCGGAAAGCGCGGCCAGAAGGGAGAGGGCGGAGCAGATGGGCTGAGGGGGTTCACCGCAAAAACCGGCAAGCAGGGCGTGAAAGGTCGGTTGAAAATTGGTTTTAGTTCTAGCCAGTTTAAAAGCTTTTTTTACACACATGTGTATTTGATAGTTTTCTAAATATGTTTTCAACTTAATTTTATATTCTAGGTATTAAAAATGTTTATTGATCTTTTTTAAGTTTTGATTAATACGATAAAGTTTAATGTTTGTTCTCTAACATTGTTTTTTACATTAATGTATACTTGATAGTCTTGTGTTTTTAAAGTAATGTGTTGTATTCTAAATAGCTTTTAAGCCTATTTTGTTCTTAATACGCTTCAATTTAAAAGGTATATGCACAAAATATATGTTTTTAAATAATATATCATAACTAAATCAAAAATAAAAATTATTTAGTTAATTACAAAAATTTATTATTGAAATACATTTTCAAATCTCTAAGAAGAGTTATTATCAGTTGATCTATCTTTATTTGTATAACTTTATACTATACTCTACTTTGTTATGATGTCATTTAGCTTAGAAAACTGATCATAAATACAAAGACAAATAAATTGTTGATAATTTTAGCAATTTTTTTTTTTTTAGGTTAGCCTGGTATTATTATAATACACTGTAACTTACTGACGACCACATGAAATTTTACATTTCATATGTGAAGCAGCTGTATAAATTATAGTTTTTATATAATTAGATAAATATGTATGTATGTATGTATATATATATATATATTAATCAAAATCTAAGATGTAAATAAACAATATTGAAACATTCTCATCTCTAGGAAAGCCTTGTGCTGTAAAAGACATTGAAATCAAGAATGGAAGTGTAGGTGACATTATAGGCAATCTTATCCCAACCGGTACAAAGATATCTGTCGTTTGCGACCCTGGTTACCACCTTGTAGAAGAAAATCCAGTTTGCCAAGACGGAACTTTTTCAAAAACAAGCAAAGTTATAGATATTTGCGAACGTTCGTAACTTTATTGTTTTAAGTTTAAATAACTATAAGAATTTTGATAAATTTACTATTAAGACAAATCTACAAATGGAAAGTCTAAACCAAAAAATAAAAAAACTAAATAGTAATTAACTTGGCTACATAAGCTAGGTTTTGTAAAATATGTTTACTTTAAGTTGGAATTTACTTACAGTTTTAAAGATAGACATACTTTTCAAAACTTGTAAATATTTTTTAGTTAGTAGAGAATCATGAGTTTCAAATATCATGAGTTTCAAATTTATAATCTCATGATAAAAACAATTGTTTTGTAAAGTTCATTTATGCAACAAGATTTTCAAGACACACAACTTAAATAAAACTAGATATATTTCGAGCAATTCTCATAAGTAAGGTACTAAGCACACAAGAGATAAGATTTTACAAAATTATATAGTAACTAACTAATCAAACAATCATAAAGTAATCAAGAGTTTTAAAAAAAAGACAAAGGCAATTAGTAAAAATTAAAATCACTTATGTTAACTTACGTTATAATTAATCAACAGTAAAACTAAACATCGATAGAATTAAAACAGCACTTATAAAGTATTACGAAAATAAAGAAACGGTATAGTCAAAATCTTTTTGCTTACATAAAACATGTTTTCTTAACAAAACACAAATAGCTTACAATTTAATCAAATCAAAAACATTACTACAAGTTTTAAAATTTTTAAATCTATTTATATTTAAAACTACTTAAACATGTTGAACTATTAACCAAATTTTCTGCAATGAGTGGACGTTTAGATGCATTTTTAACCTTGACCGGTATATCATTTTTCGTTTCTGAAAAACATAAGTATTTCTATTTTAAATAAACAGAAATATATCTAGTCTTATTTAAACTTTGTGTCTTGTATATCTTATTGTATAGTTACTGGTCACTTATGTTCAAATACATTTTACTCGTTCTCAGCATTTGAGTATACAAAAGTAATTTCTAGTTAAAGGGCTGTAATTAATTACCAACTAAATAAGTGAATTTAACTTTTTTAAACCTAACATTTAATTTTATTATAGAAGCATATAAACACATAAACTATTTTTATCACTTTCAAAAACAACAAAGTATATCGACTAACAACACTTTTATACATTTACTGCACTTAATAAGAAAATATTTATAAACAATCTATTAATATTTTTATTTAATTTTTAGCTAGATTACGTGATTGTAATAATGTAAAGAAGTTCTACCCTGGCGCTCAAAATGGTGTTTATACTATAAAACCCTATGAAGATGTTACACAAAACTTAGAAGCTTTTTGTCAGTTCGACTCTGGTAATAATGGGTGGATAGTCAGTTTTTTTGATGTTTTCTAAACTAACAAGAAAATCTCATTTAAAGAGTACTACTTTTATGCTTCACCCTTTTTTTCCCAATATTAAACCGAGCCATTGAAAATCGCAATATAGTTTTATTTACTGAAACTTACACTTTATATACACAAATTTAAAACTGCGTAACTGCATAATTTTTTTTAGCGTAGAATATTATTATCTTTGTAGAAGATTATAAAATTAAAGCTATTTCTTTGTACAATGTTGTACACTTGTATACAATCAACAGTTATTCGTTTTAATAATTTTATATCAGTTTACAATCGGTAGCGACTTATTATATAACTTTGTACACTATTTTTAAAACGTTTGTTGTATAACCTTGTGTCCAGGTCTTACAAAAAAGGACAGACTCGTCAACGAGCTTCAAAAGAAGATGGTCAGTTTACGTCACGGGGTTCGGTGAGAAAACAGGAAACTACTGGCTCGGTTTAGTTGACATTAGTGTATTTAGTTTGTACATTACTACGTTATAGCTGTTTGTAACATAAATTAAAGTTGAGCAGTTTGTCTATTGGTTTGCTTTAATACAAAAATAATTGTAAATTGTTGCAATAAAAATGTGTTTGATGATGAACATGTAGTTGATTAAAATTAAATTTTAATAAGTTGTTGAAGTTTCAATATATACAAATAATTATTTTAAAACAATATTAATATTGTACAAAACAATGAAAATTTAATTAAAAGGGTTGGAGAACATGTACGCACTTCTGAAAGAAAGGGACTTCGTGCTTAGAATAGAGCTTGAAAAACTTAATGGAGAAACTGCATACGCCGAATATGAGTAAAATTTTTTATGATTTTTAAACACAAACAAAAAATATAAATTAAAACAAACTAGCCTGTTAAACTTTTTAAATATAATTAATATTTATTTAAAAATTTCGATCATGCTAAAAAATGTCATTTTACAGAAAATTTACACAGAACAAAATTTACAAATATAAAGGTTGAAAAATAGTATTTTTAAAATTGATTGATAATACTAAAATTTTTTTTTATAACTTCAACACACTTAAAAATATTTATTTTCGTGTCGAAGACTTATTTATGCATAAACCAAATCGTACACAGTATTATGCCAGTATTGAAACTTACAATTTATACTAGCTTTCTCGTTTGATCATTTCTAACTTAGTAACTTATACCATTAATCGAGGAAAAGAATGTTAGAATAGTTAAAAAAGAATTGTTTAACATTCCGTTTTAACAGTTTTATTATTTTAGTGAGTTTTACCTAGGAAGTGAATCTGAGAAATTTGCTTTACATGTTGGCCAGTACTCAGGAACTGCCGGTAAACATTTTTACTTTTTTTTTAATTTTTACTGACAACTTAAATTCGTTTCACTAAGTTTTGTTCTATAGTTGAAAGAATGACCTACCAATATTCATTCTTTTGTAAAGTTATAGTGTTTGTTCTCAATATAAAGTCGAATTGGTAAATTCTGATACTAAGAATAGACATTTAGCAAATTATTTTACTTTTTTTTACAACAGGCGATTCGCTAGCTTACCACAATGGAATGAGATTTACAACCAAAGATCAGGACAATGACCAGTATTCAGGTAAGTATTATATTGCGTAGTTATAAAATAACAATTCAATATACTCAAACTCTTTTGTATGAATTTTATAAATTCATAAGAGTTTTAGATAAAACAATGAAAAAAAAATTAACTAATAAACTATTTACTAATTTGTGCTCTAATATAACATGCTAAACAATTTTTTTATATAATCAAACTCTCTAATTTTTAAATCGAATTGTGCCACCGTTTACAGTTTAAAACTTTTAGATTAAACAAAAGAAAACACTTCAAACACCAACTTATATACTATTTACTATTTTTAATATTAATAATAACTAATAACCTTTCAATCAAACTCTTTCCTTTATTTAAAATATTTTTAAAGGTAATTGCGCCACCGTGTCTGGAGGCAGAGGAGGTTGGTGGTTTAAAACTTGTAAGTATTCAAACTTAAACGGGGAATACCAAGATCCGAGTAAGAATAACTACAGAGGTTTGTATTGGTACCATCTTAATGAACACCATTCCCTCAAAACTTCAGTTATGATGGTGAAGAGAAAAAACTAATATTTGTGTTTGTGTGCCTTTTTGACAGTTTAAATCATTTTACTTTATGTACAGTATTTTTTGCAAATTTTTATAACAATTGTTTTGTATATGTGTAATTGAATACATGCTTGTTTTACATTAAATAGTTTTACTACAATTGTAAATTATGTACTGTTTTTAATTAGCTTGTTAAAAATAAATGTTTACAACTTGTAAATAGATTGCAATTTGTTTTTCAGTTTAAACATTTCTTCTTATAAACTTTTCAGTTTTTCAAATGATTTAGTAATAAATACTATTAGTTATTGCTTTAAACATCGTAAATTTTTTGATTGTGTCAATAAAAGATAATTTCAAAAAATAAAACTGTAGTATTTGTAGTTATAAGTCTACTTAACTCTCTATATGTAGTTTTAAAATAAAGTAAAGAAATAAATTGTGTTGTTCATCTTTAAATTTATTTCATACAATTGACTAACTTTATTTATAAAAATTATTTCAAATACAAAGTTCAAAAATATAAAGGTTCAATGTTTTCGATAGATTTTAATTAGATAATTTTAAAGCGTCGAAAAGCAGACAAAACAAAATTAAAAAAATACTTCAATACAAGTTTTATTTAAATCCATACTATAACTTATTTTTTTTTGAAACAACACAATACCTTTACTTGTAGTCCAAAAACCACTTTAAAATACTGTCTACCCTAAATCTTTATTAAAATTAAGTTGTATATAAATACAACAGAGATTCATACAAAAACCCAAAAAGAATATTTAAATACGTCATAACACCAAAAACTGTATAAAAAACGATCGTTGTAAAATTTTGACACGAAAAATGGGTAAAAACCAAAAGGGTTTGAAAAAGGTTCCTTCAAACGATCGAGGCGACGATTTTTACACTTACGAGTATATAACAGAAGTCAAGCGATGGTTCGTCAAAGGGTGGCGGGAAAATAAAAATGGCGCCAAAAATAAAAATGGCGCCAAAAATAAAGCGAACCGACAGCGACCGCAGGTTGTTTAGCTTGTAAATATAAATGCATCAGTAAATTAATCATCGCAGTTAAGAGTCAGAGTGTTAAGAATATACAGTTTACCTTCAACTAGGGATTACAAAGCTCATTTTCATAATCAGTAACTTGTTAGAATTAGAAAAATAACAGTATTAATAGATATTTTCCTGGACAAGACGTTAAAAGGTGTCCAATATGTGTGCAACTCGATAACCGAATGGTTCTTCGTGCACCAGTTCCCAGAACTAAACATTTTTGGCGTCTTTTTTGTCGTTCGATAAACTATAACTATAATACCACCCATTTACTACTCTAACTAAACTCACTATTTTGCCCCTGATAGCCAAAGGAGCGTTGTCGCTCATTTTGGGAAACACTGCTTCATATAAAACAGTTTTGTTGGACTGAAAGTATGGACGCCCACACAAGATGGATTAAATAACTTGTTTAAATATACTTTTATATTTTCGTTACTAGGTAGTTTTGTTTATCGAAAATATTCATAAGTTTAAAGGTTTAAAGCAGTTTTCAGGCTTATAGTTAAATACATGTTTTTAAACATAATTTGGTCGTATTAATATTGTAAATAACATCAATTTTCTTTACAAGCTTTACATAGGCTTTTCAAGATAAATAAGTGAAAACATTTTGCTAATTATATGTTGTCATTAAAATTGTTCTATATCTTAAATGGTGATCTACCGAATCCACAAAATAAAAATTCAGCCGAATCCGAGTCCAATTATCTTAAATCTCTGAAATCCTCATGTTATTTTCACTACGAGTTTATTAATATCAATATTTTTGTGTGGTAAAGCAAAAGTTAAGATTAGTAAATATGCCAAATACAGTGCTTTACCAAATACAGATCTGATATATAACTATACTTGGCAAATTTTACCCTAAAACAGAAACGTATCAAGCTGTTTGAAACAAACAAAATTTATTTTTTACTTGAAAAAATATTTATAATAATGTTTTACATGTTAATTATAGTATAATTGTTTCTTTGAATAAAAATGTTTTTACAAGTGTAAAACATTTTTTGCTTGTTTCAAACAGCTTGATACGTTTCTGTTTTAAGGTAAAATTTGCCAAGTATAGTTATATACCAGATCTGTACTTGGTAAATCACTATATTTGGCATATTAATTAATCTTAACACTTGTATTACTACACGAACATATTGATATTATTTAACAAAGAGTGAAATATTAATACAGCATATCAATTTAGTAAAAACCTTTAGCAATTTTTGCCTAACGACATTTCTAGCCGCAGGCGCAACAGTCAACAGCGGCAAGATAAGTACCAGGAGAATTGTCACAAAGACATTGAACACCAGGAGAAATGTCACAAGGACAACAAACACCAGGAGAAATGTTACAAGCACAGCAAGCGCAAGAAGAAACGTCATTAGGACAACAGATACCAGGAGAAATGTCAACGGTAGAAATGTCGCGTGACATAAGAAGAAAAATTGTTAAGGTGTGGTCGATGAAGCACTGCGTAGCGCCAATTCTCATCGCATTTCTGCTTGTCGGTGTTGCGGCTGCGGTTTTTTTTATTTTGGCGGGAAAAATCATTCTGGCGGTTTGAACGTTGGCAATGCCTTAAACGTCACAGTGGAACAGAACGTTACAAGTCTGAGTTTATTCAAACAATTTTATATTTTTTTTTCTTTAGATACCGTTGTTTATTCTGTTTTTATTTTTGATACTTTTTTTTACTGATCGTAACGCAAGTAAATTTTGTTTTTGAACAAAAAAATCTCGTACTGGTTAGCTATGAAGGTTAAAAGGTATAAATTTAAGTTTATTTAAAATTTCCATGTGTAATCAATTTTATCTCTAGTCTAAACATTTGTTCTATACCAGCCTAAAGCTCAGTTGATATTTAAATAAATCTATACAACAACAAAAGTACTTAAAGTCAGATAAAATGTAATAATTGTTTCAGGCGATGAAATAAATTGAAAGCGTCGACGTTTTACAAGTTCCAACAACTATATCAAAAATCACAGCAAAAAGAAAAACTATTAAGAAACTTATACTCTATTTGTATTTCAATTCTATCAAAAAAATTGACATCAGTCAAGTAAATAAACTGTTAAAAGTTTACTTTTTGTTTAGATTTTTAGTTGTATATAATTTTGATTGTAAGTGTTTAAAATTTTGTTACAGCGCTTATTCACTTATCCGGACATACTGGGAATTTTTTTTTGCAAAACATGTCCAGGTAAGCATTTTCCGGGTAAGTGCAAAAAAACAATGTTTTATTAAGGAATATAACTGCTGTGTATTATACAATACTTAGTAAATGCTCAGCTACTCTTTTTCTGCTCCAAACTTTTAAAACTTTTCTTCACTTTTCAAAACATCGTACAAAGTCGACCTGCCTAAAAAACAGTTAAATCATTTAAATTTATACTTAAGTACATATGTTGTTTGTGATATAAAACTAGAAACAATCACATAAACCAGCGCTACAATATGATAATTAATGATTAAGTATTATTAAGATTTGAGTGTAATTTAAAAATTAGAATCTTTTATACGCAGCAGTAAAATAATTAAGAGCTAGTTGTTTGTATCTGTTAGTTTAATTAAGATACACCTTATCCAATACTTATTATGTACATACAATAAGTCTTATTTGAAACTAATTTAATAATTTATAATCCTAAAGATGATATCCATATACAACTAAAGTGTAAGTAAAAATTACTAAGTTTTTACTGTATGAGACTACAGGGTCATGACGTAATAATTGTAAATAGGTAAAAATAAAAAATATTAAAAAATTACCTGAAAAATTGTGGACAAAAACGGAAATTTTTAAGTGTCTAATTTAAAAGATGTTCAAACTAGAGTAACCGGCACTAAACTAATGTAAATTGGGATTAATTAAGTAATTATTTTCTAATAGGGGGTAACACATGAAAAAAACAGTTTTTAACCGCTGTTCTGAAGTATAATTAAATACTAAACTTAGAATTTATTTGCTGTTTATGAGACTTGGTAACTTGAATTAATATAACTTTTTGAATTGCAATAGAATGATACTGATAAAGTAAACTACAACGTAAAACTGTTGTGTTGTTTGATAAACGCAAAGTAAGTATATTATTATTATTAAATGCAAAATTTAAGCAGATGTTTATAAGGTTTTGACTGTCATGTATAACTAGAAAACTTACTGACTTTAAAGATAGAACCAAAACAGTGTATTGGAAAGATAAAAAAAAGAATTAATTATGTTATAATATAAGAAGTGAATAAAAGAAGTGAATAAAAAATAAAATCAAAATCAAATAGTTAGATTGTTACGTCATTTCAACAGTTAAGAACAGTATAAGCCTTTAGTAAAAATTGCATTTAAGTAACTAATAAAGTGGATAATTTACTAATTTATTAACATAACAATATGATGTCCTTTTTAAAACCAGACAAACTTGACACTTTAAAACGAAAATAATTATAGATTAAATGTAGAATAATTAGTCTAAGGAGTTAAGGCAATTTTAGACAGTTTTATAAGTAGAATAGAGTACATTATGAATGTAAAACCATCGTAGTGTTCGAGGTCTATTAAAAGTTGAATTGTGTTTAGTTATTCAATATAGATGAAAAACTGAGATCGCAGATACTCCAATAAAGACAAGTATAGTCAAAGTTAAAGCTTTATTATAAGGAAAACTAGTGAAAGATATTGGATAAACTGAGATAAAAATAAAGTTGTATGAAATTCTATTTAGTATTTACTTCACTAAGTTTAAATTAAGCAACTTGTTTGTACAAGCAAGTATGTTGCAGACATTTAAAAATCAAGATCTAAAGAACACTTGCCTAAATTAAATATTTTCAGTCTTTGGCAGCGATTTTTAACCTGGAGTAAATTTACCCCTTGTTTAATGTAATAATTTTTTTTATCTTAGTTATGTGAATTAATGTTTATAAATTATCTTTTTAGTTTATATATTAGTGTTTTTTGGTCTTTTCAAAAACTAAACAAACTCTTATAAATTTATGGTTTTTTATATCTAATAAACGTGAATTTCAAAATAAAAATTTCTTTCGAAAGTTACTTAAATCTAGTTTATAAAGCTTATTGGTTTGTTTAGTAGTTAAACAATACTTCAAACTAGTATTAAAGAGAACCCTTAGCTGCAATAAACATGTGAATAAAAGTTTATACGGACACCAATGTTTACCTTAACTTTACAAACTATATTAACACGTACAAAAGTACTAATGAAACTGTTATTCAAAGTAAGTAATGTTTAATTAACTGTTGAAGAACTAAATAAATTAATGTACTTTATAAAAAAGTTGTCTTTTTTAAGTAGACTGTAGTCATTTAAATTTATGCAAATTTTTATGGAAGAAAAATGAATGATAATGAACGAGTAAAACATTTTTTGGAATTTTTTTCATTTTAAACTTGCCAATAATTAAAAATAAGCATTTCCATCGTTCTTCGCGGAAAGTTTTATGCTAAAAAAACCCAAATTTTTATTAAAACGATGAAAAATAAGCAAAATTGAGCTTTAAAACTTCAGAGCTTTGAATTTGTACTATTTGGTTTTTCTAATACCTTTCAACTTGTATGTTTTTACACTTGAAAGCCGATGAGCATATGTTTGACCAACTTTAAAGTCTTCTACTTGCCATAAAATGTCACATTTCAACACAACTGTCAACTTCAACTAGAAGCTTATTGTATCAACAATGGGGAATTCCCCAGTTATGTGATTTTGTTTCTTTTCAGAGATTTTCAACGCAAATTTGGAGAAATAACAAGAGATTTCAAAAGAACAATGTTTAAGCGTTGACTGAGTAATCAACGATTTTCAAAATGAGAGTTACTATAAAAGGACTGTTAAGCATATTAATTCTCAATATGAGTTACTATATTTTTTTTTAGAAGTTATTATAAATTAAACATGGACAACTCGAGCAATTCATCTGAAGGAAATGAGAGCACATATCAGTTATAAATTAACTTTGATTCTTGAAATCAGAAGAAGTAAAAGAAGACTATTGCGTGCTAACTGATGCAACGATTTGAGAGATGCATAAGAAGACACGTGACCTAAGCAAACTCATTCGTAAAGCCGACAAGTCTTTGTCGAGCCCGAAGTTTAAACTGGAAAACAGAAGCAGCTATCGATTGCTATCGAAAGCTAGTTTTCGTCTTTCTACTGTGCTTAAAATTGCTGAAGCTAACAGTAATATGTTACAAGAGAGAGTATGAAAATCACACATACGTAACTAAAGATACTAATGTCCTTCAAATTAATTGACAGCAGATTTATGTTTGGATATAAGATATTAGAAAACACTATATATAATATACATTATCAATCCTGTAGACTTAAACCTTGGCTTAAATGGCACTACAAAAATTGTTATTTAAAACAACTCAAATATAACCTCAAATTAGAACGGTATGTTAGTTGTTGTAACGTTATTTGATTTAATTTATCAAAAATACAGAGCTTGTACCTGCCATTACTTATTTATTTTAACACACACATTGTTAAATAAAGTTATATATAATGGTTGAATTTAAAAGAGACATCTAAACTCATAAAGGCTATAAATGGTTTCTTTATTTAAGCTGTAATTACTACTTGAAAGTTTAATGTTTTAAATTTATAGTTAAATACATATGTTGTTTGTGATATAAAACTAAAACATTCATATAAACCAGCGCAACAATATGATAATTAATAATTAGTGTTATTTATTAATATATAAGTTGTTTTATCTAATTTAAAAATATATAGGAATTCAAAACAAATTTAATTATCTATAATCCAAAACATAGTATGCATATACAACTGAAGTAAAAATTATTAAGTTTATACTGAATGAGACTGTAGGGTCATGACGTAATAATAGTAAATAGGTATAAATAAAAAAATTTAAAAATTACTTGAATAATTGTGAACAAAAACAGTCTGATTTATTAGAGTCTAATTTAAAAGATGCCCAAATTTTTGATACAAATTAAGATGTAATTATATTACTTATGTAAACGGAATACTTTAGAGTAGAGACAAGCCTAACAAAAATTATACCTCAGTAAGTAATTTACTCAAGTACCTCAAATTTATAGAAAATTCTCCTGTATTATTTGAAAGCCTTAAATAATTCACATAGTATTCGGCGCTGGAATACGGCTTTCAATATTTGTGCAAAAGTTTGCAGTGCGATTACCTCGTAAGGGGACAATAAAATTATAGTATTAAATTACAGTAAGTGGAGTGTTTATTATAGAATAATACCAGACTGTCTACTACAAAACTATGTAATTTGTAGTGTGACACCACGGATACATACTATAAAACATAAAACTTTACTGTAATTCAGTTATTTTTAATATCAAACATACATCTGGATACTTACGAGTATATAGTAATAGATGCTAAGAGAAAAAATAACATACTAAAATAATGTGCGTAGCTACTCGTACATCAAACAAAAAACTAATTAGGTGCCGACCAGCATAAGAACGTGGCTTAAAGGACGGCTTTCGTTATTTGTGCAAAAGTTCTTAAAAAACATTTTTTTATTAATCTCAAAAATTTCCCAACAACTTTTCATTTTAGGGGAATCCCTTATTGTGAAAAATTGTGTAACGGGTCTTTATATTTTAGTGCGTACCTTATGCGGATGCGTACTTCTTAAATCGCGTACCTTATAGATATCACGTTAATACATTGTTACAAACTAAACCATACTACTTCATGCGAATAACAAATCACTTTTTGTTCAAAATTTGTTAACTACTTGCATCTTAAGTAGTTCTAAGGTCCGGCTGCAGTTATAACGTCGCTTCTGATAGGCTAATATATTACAATTTTTATTAATTTTAAGTTTGGAGTAATTAAACTTGTTTTTAATTTTATTTTTATGTATTTTGGTAATTGTTCTTAATACTATGCTGCATTTTCACTGCACCTCATAATGTTATGAATGAAAACGTATACAAAGCCTTACAACTGCAGCCGACCCACTTAAAATATGGCTTAACTTACCTTATATAATTACTAACATATTTAAATTTAAATATCCACTGTCTAAAACTATATTGTTTAACCAATAAAATACAGTACCACTTAAGTTACAACACAATGTTATGAAATATCCATAAGGAATGTTAGTGATTTTATTTTTTAAACAGATTTTGACAGAGTTTATTTAAATAAAATAGTTAACATGCTTGTATACTGTATTTATAAATTTTAAAAGTAATTCTTTTTAGTTGCTTATTTTTTCTTCCTTATTAAACATAAAATTTGCTGTAATAAAAAAAAAATCTAGCTTCTATAATTAGTAATAAGCTTATGTATGATCATAAAAGTTGTTTTTAACAAAGATTTCCAAAAGTATTTTGTTTAATAATTTGATGATGAGTAACACATTTAAATTTACATTCTAATTCTAGGTTACATTTATTACTTTTTGATAGTTTGGAAGTATTTTTGAGTTTAATGATTTATCAAACTCTTTTCAAATTAGGTATTTTTATTCTACTGTATAGTTCAGTATTACTCCAGCATTTTTCTACTACTTTTTCTTTTGCAGATGTTGAGTCTATTTAAAAAAATCTTAATAAAAATTAAAAAAATTTGAAAATGTTTAAATAAAATCTAAGATTTAAACTACATTTAAATTGAGTAAACTAAAAAGTAATACTTTGATTTTTTAAAACTAAAACTTTCATTTAGCCTTTTTTTCTTCGTGCTTAACTTACTGCTTTAAGTATATCACTATGAAGTTGTCTTCAGTTTATATATAAATCAAACTTGTAACTAAAATCATTATGTTGTATGTACACACAAAACTTAATTAGGTTTTGTCAGTAGTAGCTTAATAGACAAAGTGTTTACTAAAAACAAAACAGGCACCAGTTATAAATGACAATTTTTTATAATAATCCAAAAAATTAAATAAACATTTTTTTTTCTTTTAGATATTTTTTTTTTGACTTGCTAGCGTCCTAAAGCTTGTTTTGAATTAGATAATTATATCCTACAAAAATACTTAAATAAATGTTTTATTATCAGTTTTATTTTTGTTAGACTTGATATTTATACAATGGAAGTTTGTTTCGGTGTCACTCCAATGGAGACTTTTCCTATTTTTACTCCCAACGAAGAAAATTTTGAAGAGATGCTGGAAATCTTTCGCCAGATGAGGATAACTGAAGACAAACAAATGGAAGTCAGCGAAGATTCTAATGAGGTGAAATCAACTTTGCTGAACAGGAAAGTTTGTATCAAAGTGACGGCATCAGCTAGAAAAAGGTTGAGTGAATTATCACGTCTCACCACGTGCAAAAAACACAAAAAGGATCCTGTAGACAAAATGCTTCAAGATGCACGAATCAAAATGATTGGTTGTGCGCCGAGGAAAAAGGTCGTGCGAAAATTGAAGATGTAAGATTAATGACATTTAAATACATACCTTTAAGTTTTTTTGTGAAATATATTTCGTTTTTATGTTCGTACTTTGTTTTCTCATTTTCAGGTTTTGTGTTCAATTGATAATTTTGTTTATTACTTCAATTATTATTATTATTATTATTCAAAAGGGGTCTTTAGCAAAATTTCGTTAAAAATATTTAACCTTTAAAAACCTTTTTACTTATTTTTCAATAAACTATAAAACGTAAATGCAATATCTTGTATTTGTTTTGATTTATAACTTTATTCGATTAAAAAAAAACAAGTACTATAATAGAAGATTATTGCTAAGATAAAAATTTACAGCCATGAAATTTTAAATCTACTCATCTGATTATTTTTTTTTAAATTTCAAACTTAATCATATTTAAACCACAAAGTCTCCAATTTCTGCTTTAATTTTTATTCAGATCTAACATAAAACATAATTTTAGTTTAGACTAAATTTTAAAAGTATTAAAACAATTTAGGCTCATAAGCATTAAGCAAGCAATTCTGAATTTATCAAAAAAACTGCTGTTGAACTCGTATTGTTAAGAGCTTTACTTTATTTGATTGTGGCGATATGTAATGTTCTATAAATAAAAAACTCCTGACGTTATAAACAGTTATGTGATAAATTTTCAAATATTATACTATGCATCATGTGTTATTATATAATAACATTGAATTCTGTTTTGTATTAAATCATTTTACAATTTGTATTGCAGAATAAAATTACTTTCAAATTCTAAGACACTTTTTTTAGAACAAAGTCGATAGTTAGTATAAGCATGTTACAATGAGTTTCTAACAACTTCCAAAACTACTTCAGCTGTATGAAAATAGTTTTGTGTAACAAAAATACTTAATAAAACGTGCAGGATTTAGTGAGAAAAAATTGATTTTGATATATTTTTATACTTGCTAATTTTAGAAGTCGTAAAAATGTGCCAATGCGATTGTTTGGTTTTATTTTTTACAACGTTAATTTTGTTTTAAATCGTGTTTTTTTAGATAACTGTTAAAGAAACTATATAAAATGCATTTGTATTGTGTATGCATGGAAATAACAAAAGATTCCTTATGGGAGGCGAAAACTAAAACAGCGAATAAGTAGAAACTATTAGAATCTATCTCCTCTTTTTTTGATATAACTACCTCAAATTTTGGGGAAATGTTCCTTAAAATATTTAGAAAATTTATTCGGAATAACATCTAAAAAAATTAAAAATGCAATTTTATACAAAAAAGTTTTTTTTGTTCATTTTTATACAAAATTTGAATTTTTAAATTTCTTTTTAATTTCTTGCAACAGAACTTATAAATATTGCAAGGAACATTTCCTGAGAGTTTTAAGTAGCTATTTCAAAAATCGTAGGAGAATATAGATTTTTAGTAAAATAGTCTATTCTTTGCTGTTTTAGTTTGCGTCCCCCATAAGGAACCTATTGTTGCCTCAGACTTTGACCAGCTATGTCTTAAAAATTATTTAGAGTATTTAAAATCTGTAAAAAGCAACTAGTAGCTTAGTAGAAACTATATAAACTAAGGTGATATTGTAAAAAAAAGTGTTTTATCTAACCCAGTGTTTTTTGCAAGAAGAGCATGTTTAACTTAAGTTTGGTTAAGTAGTTAATTGTAACTAAAAAAATTTAAACACATTTTTAAATAAAAAAATATATGAAGATTGAATCTTATTTCATACTATTGTTTAAAAGTTCTATAAAATTCTTTGATAAAATTTATATAGTTTACAAAAAGTTTTATCCTTAACTATTTATCTAATGCAGTGGTCGGCAAGGTGTACACTAGTGCACACTAGTGTACACGAAATTTTCTTTGGGTGCACGAAACTCATTTAGGGGTGCACGAAATTTTGAAATAACACAAAAACTTTTTTTAGTTTTACTGTTATATATATTTAGTTTAAGCGACATAGCTCACTTATTAAGTTAAATCTAGCACTGATGTTTAGTTTAGCTTTTAATTTATTCGCCATTTTACTCTCATGATATTTTGGCATTAAAAATCACAAATCATTCTGTATATAAACACTGAGGAAATTTAAAATATAAAGTCAAAGCAATATAAAAATAGTTATAGAGCTGCATGTAATTAATTTTGTATAGTTTTTTAATAACCACGAAACAATTAATATGATTCAAAGAATAATAATGAGGGACATGAGTGTCGATCAAATGCGGAACATGAAATGCGAAGGAAGAATTTTAAAAATTTGCAATTACCTTATATTATACAGTCATGTAGATATATTAAGTGTTCGCAGAAAAAGAGATACTGGTAATTTTTGTTTGTTATATTTAAAATAATTAAAACGTTAAGTATACTTTAGAAACCTTGACTAAAAAAATGTATGTATTTTTATTAAATGATAAAAAAGCGCGTAAAACGACCTGGTGTACTGAAAAACCTTTCGGCCATCGAGTCGTACACTACTTTTTTTTTTAAATTCCGGATAAAAAAAAAAAAAAAAAAAATTTTGAATCAAATATTTTAATCCGTAAGAAATAAAACAATAAATAAAATTTAAGAGAAGAAAAGAAAATTATAGTTATTTAACAAAACGTTTGAATCTTTAAAGTAAAAACAAATAAGATTTTCGGTAAAATAAAAAAAAGTTGGATCATTTTTATTAAAAATTAAAAAAAATCGTTTTTATTACTAGTTTAAAATTTAAAAAAATAACACTACACTATTTAACATCAATGTAATGTTTCAGTTGACAAAGAGAAAAACAGCAATTGCAAAATATGCAGGAAAGTTTGTTACAAAAAAGGTTATTAGATTGTAAACACATTTAAAACAATTTTTGTGATGACTGAAAGATCAACTAATAAAATGTTGTTTATAAATGTTTACTATTTGTTTTAAAATAATTTGATCAGTAGCTCTATTGTTTTATTTGCATCTAACTATAATTGACTTTGTTTTGTTTTTTTTTTTGTAAAATAAACTGTAAATGGTTACCATTTGTTTCCAAATATAGTTATTTATTCACGTTCATAATTTGCTTATGAGAGAAATAATTTTTACTTTCAGATGACAACTGTATCAAAATACTTTTCAATTTTTAATTCACTATTTAACTGTAAAACTAAAGTTTTTAACGTAGTTTCTGTAATTTAACTAATTTAAAAAGTTGTTGAAATGTTTTTTAATTAGACTATTTAGTTTATACTGAAAAAAGTTTAATACTCTGTTTTAGACTAAAGCGTTTCTTTTTGCCTATTCGTAGTAAGACATCAACATTTACTTTCCATAACAAAAATCTTAACCACTAGATACTGTTACGAAATTATAAGATAAAAATGTTAAACAACATTTAAGTAAACACTTTTCATTTGTTGTATAAAGTAGTACATACTCTGTCGTTTAGTTTTACTAATTAAATCAGGCAAAAAAATATATTTTGATTAAAAAAACTCAACTACGACTGAAAATAAGATAATTTAGCTACACAGACTTATTATGAAAAGTTTGCTGTTTAATTTTTGTCTGTAACAAAGTACTATTTGTGTTGATTAAAACAACTTTAAGCCAATTTGGTACCCCTGTTTGAGTTTGAATAATATTTGTAACTAACGTAAAGAATTTCATATGCTTTTCAATAGTAAAAATAAGAGTATTAAGGATTAAGCTTTATAACTGTTATATGTAAATAAAAACATTCGTATATATATGAGTTATTAAACTTTACTTATAATGTAACTAACATATAATAAAATTTTAGTTACCTGTCTTAAATTGTTATACTTTAACTTAGTTAAAGCAAAAAATAACTTAAGTTACTTATATAAAAACATTAATGTTTTACTAACTTTTAAAAACGTAAGGTAACAGATAAAGGTGGTTGTAACTACAACTACTTTTTTCATTGTATACATATTTAAAAGCTTTAATTTAACACTTGCTAATAAATCTACTAAACTAAATGCTGTAGATATTCTTAATAAAAGTCTTATTTTTATTATAACATTTGGTGTAGCTATGCAAAAAGTGTTTAATAATTTTTTTTAGTATAATTATAGTAGCTAGATGATGATCTATAAATAAATTCAAAACAGAACATTATTATACGTTTGTGCAAAACTAATTTGATAAACACTGTTATAAGCATTATACTAGTGTAGAACCAAGTAAAATTAATATGTTTATACAAAAAATGACATTTAAGTTTATTACTTTTGTACATAACGGAAATGTTAACGTTTAGTTTAATTGTTAAATAAATATTATATGTATAACCTACTAAATCCAAGCACTTCTTAGACTCTGTTGCATATAATAACTTGCTGTTATAAAAAGAAAGTTATTATGAAACTGCGAAAAAAATATTAGTCGAATGCTAATATGTCTTTTTCACAATTCTTAGCCAAAGTAGTAAAGTTTTTTAATATTTTTTTAGTTTTTACAGGGACTTAAAACGAAATTAATCAAACTAAATCCAACTACCGATAAAAATTAACTAAAAATAAATTTTTGCTCAGCGGGACCAACTTACATGCTCGCTGGCCACACAATTTTAGTTCGCGGGCCGTATTCAATTCATAAAATAAAGGTGCTCGCGAGCCGCAGTTAGCTCGCGGGACACATCTTGCCGACACCTGTACTAAAGTCACTAAATTTCATCATTAGTTCTATTTTTTTATTTAAGTGTATTTTTTAAATTTTGTTCTATTATTGCTAAGAACATGTGCTGGTAAATTAATATCAAAGAGTTTATTTTTAGGTTAAAATTATTTTTAAGTATAAAATTTTTCAATTTGTTCGTTAAAAGTCCATTAATAAACATAAAAACTTATTTAGTTTCTGTTTTTCCTTATTTCATTAAATCTTAAAATCAAATCCTACTTTAATTAAATTATTTTTTATATTACCTATTATAGACTAAAGTACTGTAATCAGATGGAAAAAGTTAAAAATTCTTTTTGTAATAATATGTTTCTTATTAAATTAATAGGATAACAAAAATTATTATTAATCAATAATTTATTATTAATAGATTTTATTGACAAGATTTTTAAAGTGTTTGCCGTTATAAGAGCTGAAATAATAAATAATAAAACACTTTTTTGAACACAATTTCTGAATAAAGTTAAAATACAGTGTTTTCACATTACTAAAGAAATTAGTTGTAATTTTTCGCTAAAAAAAAATTAAGTAGATAAGTAAAAATAACTTCATTATAAATTAAATAATTAAAAATATAAAGTATATTTAATAAACAAAATTAAAAAATGGTTAGAACCATCAAAAAAACAGTCTCAGTCTTTTACTATAGTCTTTATTCTATCGAATAAGAATTGAAAATGTTTTGTTTTTAATATACCAAAGATCTTTTTGGAGTTTTTGAAAAAAATGATTTTTTTGATGGTTCTAACCATTTTTTTATTTTTCTTTAGTCAATATACTTTATATTTTTTATCTTACTATAACACATGCTGACAAAAATATCTTTTTTGCTTTAAATAGTGTAAATTTTGTTCAAATATAATATATTTCTTACTAGTATAGTGAATTAATTATTAAAGTTTAGTAGTTAGAATTAGCTAAGAATCAGAATTAATCTTAAAATAAAACTGCACATTAGCTCCATACTATTAGCAATAACAGTTTTATCTAAAACAGTTTGAGGTAGAAGCTGTGGTTAAAAAGAAATAAGGGTTGCACTGTCCGATTATTTTAAAGTAATTTTGATGTTTATGTTTATATTTTTTTAGTATTTTAGGAAAATATTAATGTAAAGCAGAACTGTGTTGAGTTGGCTTTTTTTTTTTGAAATTCAATGTATTAAAACAATTTTATTATATTTCAAACAAGTTTTCACCCACCTAGATTAAATTTAAGTACTAAAATATATTGTAAAGACTAAAAAAGGTTATTTTAATCATTAGCTTTATTTAAGTAACCTAATGCTTGTTAAATTTTTTACCTTATTATAGGTAAAATTCAATACTATAAATAAACAATAATAATAAAAATTTTTTTTTATAACAATCAAATGAGGAGAACAATAAAATTATACTATTTTTATACAAAGACAATAAGAGTCAGTTCTTTCCTAGATCAAAAATAAAACGAGAGAAAAATGAAGATGAAAGAACATTTTATATCACTAGTTGGCGCTCTTAATTTCTTCTAGCCGAGATTCATAACTAAAGCTAGGGCCTAGGGTTCCTAACTATAGGATATGAAACTATAGGATATAATGAGACACATCTTCAAAATCTTGTTCATAGTAATTGGCAGCATCTAAAGATTGCTAAAAAGTAGTAAAGGACGTCCCAGCTAAAGTAGCTAAAAAAGTGCAGGTTTCATTGTAAAGAAAGCTTCAGCATCTGAGTGTACAAAGTGCTCAGGCAAGTACACCCTTATACTGGAATTCTCAGCAAAGCCATGAGCACCATAGAATATTTAGAAGTAGGAGCTGAAGGTTAAAAATTTTTAAGGTAGCATTGTCCGATTGTTTGAAAAAAGTTGATGATTTTGAATGTTAATGTTTGTAGTTTAAGTTTGTTAAGAAGATATTAATGTAAAGCAGAATTGTGTTTATATGGTTTTATAATTTTATAGACTCAAGCCTAAAGAGACAGGAAATAATAAAATACAAATCTTTTTTTTTCTGTTGTTTACAAAAAGTTTACATTAGAAGTTTTCCTAGTTTTGTTGAGTTCTAAATATTTTTATAAATATAACGTCATGACTTAAAATGTTTAATGAATA
Organism: Thalia democratica; assembly: GCF_965202585.1. Classification (NCBI taxonomy): domain Eukaryota; kingdom Metazoa; phylum Chordata; class Thaliacea; order Salpida; family Salpidae; genus Thalia; species Thalia democratica. Next base: position 24,093,765 of record NC_139171.1, read on the forward strand.
TAATAATTAATATCAGGGTTTAATGTGTAAAATTAATAACATTCTTTACTAGTTATGAAGACATAACAATTGATTACACTTTAAATCTAAAGAGTTATACAGTAAAAAATATATTGACTTAAAATAAACACAACTTATAAAAATTTAAACTTTTATTCAGTTACTGCTGATTAAGTTTGATAAAGTTATCTTGTTAACTTGTCCGCTATTGAAAATAAAACAAGTATTATAAAAAAATATTATTCTCTCTATCAGTTCTTGATCTTTGGTATCTTTTAGCTTTATTAATAAAATATATTTAAAACTACAGTTTACTTATAAAACAAGTTATGAAAGAATAGACTTATTAAACAAACGTTTACCTTAAAAATTGTTTACTAACTGTTTTATACTACTTACAAAAATTGTTTTAAAATCAACTTAAAACAAAATATTAAGCAATAAAAGTTGAACTTATATTTGTATGAAAATATTAACGCCTTTACATTCCTTTCTTTAAAAACTTATGACTTACTTACAATTCAGGTGATTTTGATAGCGTGAAAACGTTTAAGTTAGTTTAAATGTCAATTTATTAAAAATGTTAGCTAAATAACTTTATATTTGATCAAATTCTACAGTTTTGCAACACTAAATCAACAAACTCAAAAGAAAAATCTATATTTTTTTACTAACTAGTAGGAGTAACTAGTACTCATTTAATATTTTTAAAAGCTTGTTTTTTTTTAGTGTAGACATAGATAAACAATAAACTTGTTTTAAAAAAAATAATAAAAGAAGCTAAAAAATTGGATATTTTTAATAACTGTTGAAGAAAATGTGAAAAAATGTTTAAAAGTAATTAAATTTGATACAAGCTATTCGTGTTATTTGCACACATAGAAGCATTTCAAATGCTGAGCTATGGTTGCAGCAACATTTGCTAAATTGTTTGCAGCATTTTTAAATTCCTTGTAATTTTTAACATAGAGTTTCATTAAAAACTTATTTACATTCTTAAAACGCGTTCGTCAGTTTCAAAATTTCAAGGTTATATGGTTTTTAATAACTAAATAAGCTGAAACTTTAAAACGGCCTCAGTTAGTTGTTAGATACATTTTTCATCAAATGCATACATGATAAACCAAACAACCTAAATAAAACAATTTTATAGTAGACCTTTTAATTTTCAACCTTAATGTTAAAGAAATTTGTATTATTTAAATGAAACTACTGGTTTTTAAGTCTTATTAAGTATTGATGGTAGTCTAAAATACTAAAATGTTTATGGGTGTCTCATTTATATATCAATCAATAATAAAAAGCAATTTTAATGTTATATCATATAGTTAGTTTTGTTATGCTGCATTAACGTTTTTTGACAGACAATTTTAACTTTTAATGTTTTAAATTAATCACAAAGGATAAAAGAAAACTTTAGTTCGTAACGTTTATTATTTAGAATAAAATCAAGTGTTATAAAAGAATCAAAATTGTCTCTCTTAGTTTTCAATACTTTTATCGTTAAATCCCTGACTAAAGTATTTATTAATAAATCTTATAAACTAGTTCTTTAGTTTACTTTAGAATAAATATGTTAAACAAAAAGTTATTAAGGAAAGCCGTTATAATTGGGTACTTAAACACATTCCTATTCTAATATTTTAACTAACTGTTACTGGTTAATTTATTGTAGCACTGGCTTATAAAACCTTGAAAACAGGCTCTAAATTTTAATATTAAGAAGCTATACTTCTCTCGATAAATCGTTTTATTACGAAAAATACAATAAAATACAACATCACAGATAGATTTTATTCAAAGTGCTTTAATTTTAGTAAAAAATTTGATTGCGTATTTAACAAAAAAATCGTACTTAAAAAGTGCAAACTCAAGCTAAAGATTACTGCAGTATAGATGGCTTAGAACTTGAATTATAATTTATTTTTACTTAATAGAATTAACTGAATTAGTTACTTTTGCTTTCAATTTTTACAGGTCAAACCAATTTCAAATAAATTTGAAACATTTGTAAAAATTCAAAGTTTTGCTTAACAACGGTTTGTTTGCACAACTGAAAGCGTTCGAGAATTTCTGCAACAATTGCAGCATTAATTGCAGCGCTTTAAAATTTTGTTGCAAAATTTACCAAAAGCATACGTCATAAAAAACATAAATTCCTAAAACTTTGTTTAGTTCTAATGTCATAAATTTAAGTTGCAATAAAACAAAACAAAAAGTAAACACAAAAGTTTTATACGGCATAAAAACGTATTGTTTCGAGCCAGTCATTTTTTTCTAAAAAGTAATAAAAAACAATACAAAAAAAATTTAATAAAAATATATCAATTAAGTATAACAACCAGTGAAGTTATTTCAACAGACAAAATTTTAAGTTGTCTGTCGTGAAGACTGTTTTTTACGGCTAAATTTCTAGTTTAGTTTTAAACATTTATCATTGCTAATCCTTAAGATGCAAAAATTTTTCAAACATAAAAGTTTACTGATGTTTTTTAAACACTTAATGCTGATACCGTTGAACAATAACTAAAATTATAAAAGTATACAATGTCTAAAAATCAATAATGAGCATTATAAAAGCTTTTTACAAATTTGTATAATTAGTTTAAATTCAATGATTTTTAATAAGTATTTTAATTAAATTTACTTAAAGTTAGTCTTAAAGTTTTACAAGTTTTAACTTTTGAAATAGAAATACATTTAATGTTACAAAAATCTACAGCTCTACAATTAAATTCGCGTGAGTATTCGCGTTATTTGCACAAATAAAAAAAACTTTTACGAAACTGAGCAACAATTGCAGCAATAATTTGCTATATTGTTTGCAGTACTTTAAATTCCTTGTAGTGTTTAACAAAAAATTATAATAAAAACTTGTTTAAATTCCTAAAGCGCTTCGTCATTTCTAAAACTTCAAAGTTATATGGCTTAAAATTTCCTATAAAAGCTGGAATTTACAAAAGAATGGCTATCATAAAATCAGCAGCTACTAGTTCACTTATGAATAAAATTATATTTTTGTTAATATTTATAACTTTAATTTGTTGCAAGATAGGATTGAAAATATAATAAATTCTAAAGGCATAAGCTTTTTTTTTTGTTTGTTACCTCAACAAACTAATAGCTAGTTTAGTTTAATGAATTTAGTTTCATTATCATTAGCTGTGTATTGTACACTTAAATATTTAAATATTTCAAGCTTATAATTTCAACTGATGTAATTAGAAAGTTAGGGTGATAATGAAAGTACTTATGAGTACAAAATATTTTTTTTAAATTACTTTAATTTAATAAACAAATTACTTTATTATACTAAAAAACATTAGTAAACTAACTTACATGTTGCTTACAATTATGTTTACAACTGTAGTACAATAAATTTAGTAATGAGTTTTTAAAAAATATATAAATTAAAGCAATGTATATAACATAGCTCATAATTGTTTAAATAGAATTGTTTAACAATAACTTATTTTATTTTGATTAAAAAGTAGTTCTGAAAAAAAATGTTTATAATTTTTTGTATTTAAAAAATAATTTAATATGTTTACTGAAAGAGCTGTTAATAAATAAAACTTACATTTCATCTTAAAAATAAAAAGTAAGTTTTAAATGTCTGTTTTGGTTGAAAAAGTACTTTAAAATAAGTTGGATAATAAAATTAGGTTTAGGAAACTTTCAAATACTCTAACGAAATAAGTTTTTTTTTATTTATAATTATTTGGTTTTTTAAGATATTGCATTTAATCTTTCTTTTTTGATAAACAAATATGTTTTTCAATATGATAAATTTAAACTGATATTTACTTTTTCGACTAATGAGCAATTTAAAACCGATATACTATCACTAAAAAAATTGCTCAACTATATAAAATTTCAAACTTTGGGTCAATTTAGAAAAAAAAAATTTTTTGGTTTATTAAGTAAACTATTATAAACAAAAATAAAAACTAAGGAAATAAAATAAATATTTATAAAATACTTAAATACTAGTTGTTCGAATAAGTCATTTGTTTATAGGTGAAACCTTTAAATATTATTAATCATATCACTAGAAAAATTTCAGCTATAATTACATTTTTTAAGACTTAAGCTCTAAACTATTAGATAATTTTATGTTTTAAATATCCATTTAGCAAACTATTACACGTTCATTGGTAACTATTAATTATTTTAAAAATATAAAATTAATTTAAATTATTTTATAAAATTTATTTTTACAATGCTTTTCAAAGTTTCAAAATGTATGTTATAATTGAATTAAATTAATTAATTTATTTAAGCAATTGAAAATAAATACTTTTATAGTTATATGATATAATGCAATCTAGTACAATATGATCATTTATTACAAAAAAACAGTAATTGTCTATGCGTTTATTTTTTTTTACTTTGTTCTAAATTAATATTTTATCTACAAAATTCAATAGAAATTAAACAAGTGTACAACAGTTTAAACATATTTTAAAGTATAAGTTTACAAAAATATTAATGTAAGGTAAGAGTAAAACAATGAAATTACATTACATTTATATTTAACAGTAACAAAGTTTAATTTTTGTAACAGAAGAATAGAAATAATACTTAAACCGTTTGAAATAATTAAAGTTTTTGTTTTTTGTAAAAAACAACAAATAAGATTATTTAAAAATAAGTTTTAGTTAACAAGGAGCTGTTTTTTTTTTGGTTTTTATTTGTTTTGTGTTTAAAGTTAATATTTATTTGCAGTCTCAGCTTCAGTTAAAAGCAGAAAAATTTCAAGTTTTTGTTTGAGGGACTATACTTGGTTGCACAGTTGTTTCCAAATGTCTGCAATTACTTGTTTAAAATCCTTAATGTAGATAATGTTCAATTGAAAAGTACAGTACTGAAGTTTTAAACTATCTGAAGGTTGTAACTAATCTACTAGTAAACTTCTTTATTGCAAATCTATTAATTTGAATATAGCCTAGTGTTGTTAAAACTTAACAATATTTCCGAAATTTAACTAAGTTAAGTTACTTTTTAAACGAAACTAACTGAATTTTAAAACGTTTCAAACACAGATTTAATAATTTTTTATTAATATATTTAATAAAAAACACGACTTACTCAAATTAGCTCTAACTTATACCTTTACGTTTAAAGCAAATGATATTATATATGTTAAACTCAAAAGGCTTGTTAAGGGTCGTTGCTAAAGTAATTTATTAATAAAAAAATTCAAATAAAAATTCATCATAACATAGGTAAGAGGTTTAACTATCAATTTTACGTAAACACAATAAAAATGCTTAGTTGTTCAAGTTTTAGTTTTAAGATAAGTAAAAAAGTAAAAGTGTTTAGCTAGAAGAAAAATTCTTAAACGTGTATAAAATTCAACAACATTTGTCATTAAAGAAAAATTATACAGATTAAAATATTACCTAGATACAACATACATACGTACATTTTTTGTAAAAACTATATAATATTATTAAAAATACTTTACAAAACATACAATTTTATAAAAATCGAAGCAAAAGTAATTAAAACAAACTTTTTGTACCTTACTGAATTTAGTTAACATTTTTCAGTTCAAAAATAGTTAAGCACTCTTAAAATTGTATTTTATACTTGTTTGTTGTAAGTTTGTTTTTACATTAAGACTACACAATTGAATCATGTGAACTTGTTTATACAATGAAATCAGCCTTAATCGGCTATGCATGTTGTGCTCAAAAATTACTTATGTACAAAGTACACTAGATTGAAATAAAAGGCAGTCAGTGTGATGTAAACAAAACAATTGAAAAAACATAAACAACAAAAGCCTGGTTTATTTATCTTCCTACGTTTCAAACAACTGCTTCTTTTTTTCTTTCTTTCTTTTGTAGAAAGATGACTGAATTCTGTTGTGGTAATTAGCGAGCTCTTCCAACTGATTAGTGTTTCTATTCAAGCAGTTTAGATCACGCTTGAACACACAACATTTGCCAGCTTATGCGCCTGCCAACTCTCGCTGTACAACAGAGACTCTTTGGCTTGTTGCCAATTTTCATAAAATGACCGAGGCAGAGAAGCCTGCGCTGGCTGAGAGTAAACATAGTGGTGAGATTATCTCGTCTCGACATTTTTTCCTATATGTATCCATATAATTTTAAGGTTACGGATGAGATATCGTTAGATGACATTTTATCCCCTTTTTTTCTGCACACTCGACATAAGGTAACTTTTTAAGGACTTAATTTTAAAGTACTGCGTTCACAAACACAATGAATGTTAATCTTTGCGCGAGCTCTTAGTTTTAGATTCTACGAAGCTTTTATTGTTAGGCAGGCGAACATGCCTGAAGCTTTAACAAAGCAACAACTGGTTTCTGTTTCCAATGATGCACTTGACGAAACAATTGAAGTCAGTAGATGATTTTTTTCATAGTGAGTTACAAGTGAAGCATTGTTAGCAAATAGGAGGTCACGTGGTGCGAAACTTTTTCACCTCTTAGATGCGCCATGTGAGGCGACTGTCAGTTCTGGTGTTGAACTTTAATCCCATACCCGACAATCTGAATGCGCGCTTCACCGGAACTTGAAAGAAAGTTTCTTAATGAGTTGAGCAAACTATGCTTCAAATAATTTTTAACTTAAAATGAGTCAGAAAAGCTACCTTTGTATTGGATGGTTGTCGTTGTGTTTGTTTGAAAACATTTAACAATTTGAAGAAACTTGGAGGACACCCAATCTTAAAAAATGACGCTAGCAATCCTTTTCAACAACATACATAAGAACTATATTAATAACTTAAACAAAGTGCGGTACCAAAGAACGTTTTTTGCATTTGTCTTTTAGTTGTCGTGCAGAGAAGTCAACATCAGCAGTATAGCGTTCAGACCTGAGTTTACATTGCATTTCGACACACACTCTTTCAGATAGTTTCTCCAGTAAACAAAGAAAACCATGAAAAAGCTTAACTACATCGATAATCTGATTTAATATCATGTAGATGAGGTGATAAGCAAAACTTGCAAAGGAGTATCAGGTCGGCTGGTATTACGACACTGCCTCTTGATTTTCAAGGAGCCGTTTCATTAACAGTTTTTCAGTAGTTTTATAGTTTTAAAGTTTTTCAGTAGCTAGTTAGTAGTTAGTTTAGTTTATAGTTAATTAGTGGTTGGCAGACTATTCGTGTATTAAGTGCATCAAAATTAAAAATGTTCTGTTCATTAAATAAAAGATAAAATAGTGTTAACCCATAAACCTAGTTATTCATTATCATGGTATAAGATTTCAACGGTTTAAAATTACAAAGGTTTTCTCTTTTTTTTTATGATCTGTTTTTCTTAACACACCATAAGTAGACTTTGCTTAACCTTTGTAAACAGTATTATAAAGACTACCTTATAACAAAAATTACGTAGTGTGTTTTATTGCAGTTCTTTAAAAAGTCTTTTTAGTTTCACGCAACCTTTTAACACTTGTGCTTCTTGGGTGCTGTTGGTAGTTAAAAGCATTTTATATGCTGTTTAGCTTATAGAACGCAAATTGGAGTACAGAAACTTTACTTATGGAAAAACTCAAATAGCTGTAAACCGCAAGAGTTTAGTTTTGAAACTACAAAAATGTCTTGGACAGAGAGCCAAAAATACGAGATGAGATACAAAAAGTTCATTGAAATAGCCTAAAATAACATGTTTGTGTAATTTGTTCCATACTAAAGTTACACACTAAAATTACACTAAAATTTATTATGAAACTTATCTTTCACTTGCTCGCCAAATATCAATACATGTTGTTTTTGTTAAAGAGTTGATGTTTTTTTTTGTATGTAAACAAAGAATGGCAGTATGTGTTACCACCAGACCCAACTTCCACAGGTTGTAGGAAATATCTTTACTAGTTCAATTTCGAAGCCTTTTAAAGTTAAATTAGTGGTTTAAGATGACAAACTACTAGTAATAAAACACTTTTACTATTTAAAGTTACACAGCTTGTTAAAATAAAGTCAGTCATTTTAAATATTATCTACTTGTAAGAAAACACTTTTACTAGTTTAATTCCCAGGCCATCTAAATTGTAATAATTTGTTCAAAATGACTATCTATTTATAATGAAGTATTTCAAACTTGTAACAAAACATTTTTGTTTGTTCAATTTCACAGTCATTTAAAATGAAATTAGGCGTTAAAAATGACCATTAATTTATCATAAAGTATTTATATTGATTTAATTTCACAGTCATTTAAAATGAAAATAGTCTTTTTACTGTTCTCACTTCTCGCCAACCTCCAATGCGACGGGGACGAAACCCCAACAAGCGGCGGTCTCCCATCCCGCGGTCTGCCCGGAAAGCGCTGCCAGAAGGGAGAGGGCGGAGCAGATGGGCTGAGGGGGTTCACCAGAAAAACCGGCAAGCAGGGCGTGAAAGGTCGGTTGAAATTTGGTTTTAGTTTTAGCCAGATTTAAAGCCTTTTTTTTTACACACATGTGCATTTGATAGTTTTCTAGATATGTTTTCAACTTACTTTTATACTCTAAGTAATTAAAATGTTTTTTGATCTTTTTAAAGTTTTGATTTATACGATATAGTTTAATGTTTGTTCTCTAATATTGTTTTTTACATCAATGTATACTTGATAGTCTTGTGTTTTTAAACTAATGTGTTGTATTCTAAATGCTTTTAAGCCTATTTTGTTCTTAATACGCTTCGATTTAAAAGGTATATACACAAAATATATGTTTTTAAATAATATATCATAACTAAATCAGGAATAAAAATTATTTAGTTAAGTACAAAAATTTATTATTAAAATACATTTTCAAATCTCTAAGAAGAGTTATTATGAGTTAGGTCTACCTTTATTTGTAAAACTTTACACTATACTCTACTTTGTTATGATGTCATTAAGCTTAGAAAACTGATCATAAATAAAAAGACAAACAAATTGTTGATAATTTTAGCGATTTTTTTGTTTTTAGGTGAGCCTGGTATTATTATAATAAGCTGTAACTTACTGACGATCACAAGAAATTTTACATTTCATGTGTGAAACAGCTGTATAAATTATAGTTTTTATATAATTAGATAAATACGTATAAATATTAACATTAATCAAAATTTTAAGTTGTAAATAAACAATATTGAAACATTCTCATCTCTAGGAAAGCCTTGTGCTGTAAAAGACATTGAAATCAAGAATGGAAGTATAGGTGACATTATAGGCAATCTTATCCCAACCGGTACAAAGATATCTGTCGTTTGCGACCCTGGTTACCACCTTGTAGAAGAAAATCCAGTTTGCCAAGACGGAACTTTTTCAAAAACAAGCAAAGTTATAGATATTTGCGAACGTTCGTAACTTTATTGTTTTAAGTTTAAATAACTATAAGAATTTTGATAAATTTACTATTAAGACAGATTTACAAATGGAAAGTATAAACCAAAAAATAAAAAAACTAAATAGTAATTAACTTGGCTACATAAGCTAGGTTTTGTAAAATATCTTTACTTTAAGTTGGAATTTACTTACAGTTTTAAAGGTAGACATACTTTTCAAAACTTGTAAATATTTTTTAGTTAGTAGAGAATCATGAGTTTCAAATATCATGAGTTTCAAATTTATAATCTCATGATAAAAACAATTGTTTTGTAAAATACATTTATGCAACAAGATTTTCAAGACACACAACTTAAATAAAACTAGATATATTTTGAGCAATTCTCATAAGTAAGGTACTAAGCACACAAGAGATAAGATTTTACAAACTTATATAGTAACTAACTAATCAAACAATCATAAAGTAATCAAGAGTTTTAAAAAAAAGACAAAGGCAATTAGTAAAAATTAAAATCACTTATGTTAACTTACGTTATAATTAATCAACAGTAAAACTAAACATCGATAGAATTAAAACAGCACTTATAAAGTATTACGAAAATAAAGAAACGGTATAGTCAAAATCTTTTTGCTTACTTAAAACATGTTTTCTTAACAAAATACAAATAGCTTACAATTTAATTAAATCGAAAACATTACTACAAGTTTTAAAATTTTTAAATCTATTTATATTTAAAACTACTTGAACATGTTGAACTATTAACCAAATTTTCTGCAATGAGTGGACGTTTAGATGCATTTTTAACCTTGACCGGTATATCGTTTTTCGTTTCTGAAAAACTTAAGTATTTCTATTTTATATAAACAGAAATATATCTAGTTTTATTTAAACTTTGTGTCTTGTATATCTTATTGTATAGTTACTGGTCACTTATGTTCAAATACATTTTACTCGTTCTCAGCATTTGAGTATACAAAAGTAACTTCTAGTTAAGGGCTGTAATTAATTACCAACTAATTAAGTGAATTTAACTTTTTTAAACCTAACATTTAATTTTATCATAGAAGCATATAAACACATAAACTATTTTTATCATTTTCAAAAACAACAAAGTATATCGACTAACAACACTTTTATACATTTACTGCACTTAATAAGAAAATATTTATAAACAATCTATTAATTTTTTTATTTAATTTTTAGCTAGATTACGTGATTGTAATAATGTAAAGAAATTCTACCCTGGCGCTCAAAATGGTGTTTATACTATAAAACCCTATGAAGATGTTACACAAAACTTAGAAGCTTTTTGTCAGTTTGATTCTGAAAATAATGGGTGGATAGTCAGTTTTTTTGATATTTTCTAAACTAACAAGAAAATCTCATTTAAAGAGTACTATTTTTATGCTTCACCCTTTTTTTCCCAATATTAAAACCGAGCCATTGAAAATCGCAATATAGTTTTATATACTGAAACTTACACTTTATATACACAAATTTAAAACTGCGTAACTGCATAGTTTTTTTTAGCGTAGAATATTATTATCTTTGTAGAAGATTATAAAATTAATGCTTATTCTTTGTACAATGTTGTACACTTGTATACAATCAATAGTAATTCGTTTTGATAATTTTATATCAGTTCACATTCAGTAGCGACTCATTATATAAATTTGTACACTATTTTTAAAACGTTTGTTGTATAACCTTGTGTCCAGGTCTTACAAAAAAGGACAGACTCGTCAACGAGCTTCAAAAGAAGATGGTCGGTTTACGTCACGGGGTTCGGTGAGAAAACAGGAAACTACTGGCTCGGTTTAGTTAACATTAGTGTATTTAGTTTGTACATTACTACGATATAGCTGTTTGTAACATAAATTAAAGTTGAGCAGTTTGTCTATTGATTTGCTTTAATACAAATATAATTGTAAATTGTTGCAACAAAAATGTGTTTGATGATGAACATGTAGTTGATTAAAATTAAATTTTATTAAGTTGTTAAAGTTTCAATATATACAAATAATTATTTTAGAACAATATTAATATTGCACAAAACAATGAAAATTAATTAAAAGGGTTGGAGAACATGTACGCACTTCTGAAAGAAAAAGACTTCGTGCTTAGAATAGAGCTTGAAAAACTTAATGGAGAAACTGCATACGCCGAATATGAGTAAGAATTTTTATGAATTTTAAACACAAACAAAAAATATAAATTAAAACAAACTAACCTGTTAAACTTTTTAAATATAATTAATAATTATTTAAAAATTTCGATCATGCTAAAAAATGTCATTTTACAGAAAATTTACACAGAACAAAATTTACAAATATAAAGGTTGAAAAATAGTATTTTTAAAATTGATTGATAATACTAAACAATTTTTTTATAACTTCAACACACTTAAAAATATTTATTTTCTTGTCGAAGACTTAATAATGCATAAACCAAATCGTACACAGTATTATGCCAGTATTGAAACTTACAATTTATACTAGCTTTCTCGTTTGATTATATCTAACTTAGTAACTTATACCATTAATCGAGGAAAAGAATGTTAGAATAGTTAAAAAAGAATTGTTTAACATTCCGTTTTAATAGTTTTATTATTTTAGTGAGTTTTACCTAGGAAGTGAATCTGAGAAATTTGCTTTACATGTTGGCCAGTACTCAGGAACTGCCGGTAAACATTTTTATTCTATTTTTTAATTTTTACTGACAACTTAAATTCGTTTCACTAAGTTTTGTTCTATAGTTGAAAGAATGACCTATCAATAATCATTCCTTTGTAAAGTTATAGTGCTTGTTCTAAATATAAAGTCGAATTGGTAAATTCTGATACTAAGAATAGACATTTAGCAAAATTATTTTATTTTTTTTACAACAGGCGATTCGCTAGCTTACCACAATGGAATGAGATTTACAACCAAAGATCAGGACAATGACCAGTATTCAGGTAAGTATTATATTGCGTAGTTATAAAATAACAATTCAATATACTCAAATTATTTTGTATAAATCTTATAAATTCATTAGAGTTTTAGATTAAACAATAAAAAAAATAATTTAATTGATAAACTATTTACTAGTTTGTACTCTAATATAACATGCTAAACAATTTTTTTATATAATCAAACTCTCTAATTTTTAAATCGAATTGTGCCACCGTTTACGGTTTAAAACTTTTAGATTAAACAAAAGAAAACACTTCAAAAAACAATTTATATACTATTTACTATTTCAAATATTTTTAATATTAATAATAACTAATAACCTTTCAATAAAACTCTTTCCTTCATTTAAAATATTTTAAAAGGTAATTGCGCGACCGTTTCTGGAGGCAGAGGAGGTTGATGGTTTAAAACTTGCAAATATTCAAACTTGAACGGGGAATACCAAGACCCGAGTAAGAATAACTACAGAGGTTTGTATTGGTACCATCTTAATGAACACCATTCCCTCAAAACTTCAGTTATGATGGTGAAGAGAAAAAACTAATATTTGTGTGCCTTTTTAACAGTTTAAATCATTTTACTTTATTTACAGTATTTTTTGCAAATTTTTACAACAATTGTTTTATATATGTGTAGTTGAATACATACTTGTTTTACATTAAATAGTTTTACTACAATTGTAAATTATGTACTGTTTTTAATTAGCTTGTTAAAAATAAATGTTTACAACTTGTAAATAGATTGCAATTTGTTTTTCAGTTTAAACATTTCTTCTGATTAACTTTTCAGTATTTCAAATGATTTAGTTTATTACAAAATGTTTTTAGTAATAAATACTATTAGTTTTTGCTTTAAACAACGTAATTTTTTTAATTGTAGCAATAAAAGATAATTAAAAAAAAAAACTGTAGTGTTTGTTGTTATAAGTCTACTTAACTCTCTATATGTACTTTTAAATTAAAGTAAAGAAATAAATTGTGTTGTTCATCTTTAAATTTTTTTCTTACAATTGACTAACTTAATTTAAAGTTTTCAATAACAAAGTTCAAAAATATAAAGGTTCAATGTTTTCGATAGATTTTAATTAGATAGTTTTAAAGCGTCGAAAAGCACACAAAACAAAATTAAATTAAAAAATACTTTAATACAAGTTTTATTTAAATCCATACTATAACTTAATTTTTTTTTGAAACAACATAATACCTTTACTTGTAATCCAAAAACCACTTTAAAATACTGTCTACCCTAAATCTTTATTAAAATTAAGTTGTATATAAATACAACAGAGATTCATACAAAAACCCAAAACGAATATCTAAATACGTCATAACACCAAAAACTGTATAAAAAACGATCGTTGTAAAATTTTGACACGAAAAATGGGTAAAAACTAAAACGGTTTGAAAAATGTTCCTTCAAACGATCGAGGCAACGATTTTTACACTTACGAGTACGTAACAGAAGTCAAGCGCTGGTTCGTCAAAGGGTGGCGGGAAAATAAAAATGGCGCCAAAAATAAAACGAACCAACAGCGACCGCAGGTTGTTTTGCTTGTAAATATGAACGCATCTGTAAATTAATCATCGCAGTTAAGAGTCAGAGTGTTAAGAATATACAGTTTACCTTCAACTAGGGTTTACAAAGCTCATTTTCATAATCAGTAATTTGTTAGAATTAGAAGAATAACACTATTAATAGATATTTTCCTAGACAAGACATTAAAAGGTATCCAAAATGTGTGCAACTCGATGACCGAATGGTTCTTCGTGGACCAGTTCCCAGAACTAAACATTTTTGGCGTCTTTTTTGTCGTTCGATAAACTATAGCTATAATACCACCCATTTACTACCCTAACTAAACTCACTATTTTGCCCCTGATAGCCAAAGGAGCGTTGTCGCTCATTTTGGGAAACACTGCTTCATATAAAACAGTTTTGTTGGGCAGAAAGTATGGACTCCCACACAAGATGGATTAAATAACTTGTTTAAATATACTTTTATATTTTCGTTACTAGGTAGTTTTGTTTATCGAAAATATTCATAAGTTTAAAGGTTTAAAGCGGTTTTCAGGCTTATAGTTAAATACATGTTTTTAAACATAATTTGGTCGTATTAATATTGTAAATAACATCAATTTTCTTTACAAGCTTTACATAGGCTTTTCAAGATAAATAAGTGAAAACATTTTGCTAATTATATGTTGTCATTAAAATTGTTCTATATCTTAAATTGTGATCTACCGAATCCACAAAATAAAAATTCAGCCGAATCCGAGTCCAATTATCTTAAATCTCTGAAATCCTCATATTATTTTCACTACGAGTTTATTAATATTTATTAATAGTTTGTTTGTGTGGTAAAGCAAAAGTTAAGATTAGTAAATATGTCAAATACAGTGCTTTACTAAATACAGATCTGATATATAACTATACTTGGCAAATTTTACCCTAAAACTGATACGTATCAAGTTGTTTGAAACAAGCAAAATTTATTTTTTACTTGAAGAAATATTTATAATAATGTTTTACATGTTAATTATAGTATAATTGTTTCTTTGAATAAAAATGTTTTTACAAGTGTAAAATATTTTTTGCTTGTTTCAAACAGCTTGATACGTTTCTGTTTTAGGGTAAAATTTGCCAAGTATAGTTATATATCAGATCTGTATTTGGTAAAGCACTGTATTTGGCATATTAATTAATCTTAACACTTGTATTACTACACGAACATATTGATATTAATTAACAAACAGTGAAATATTAATACAGCATATCAATTTAGTAAAAACCTTTAGCAAGTTTTGCTTAAAGACATTTCTAGCCGCAGGCGCAACAG
Source organism: Thalia democratica (assembly GCF_965202585.1). NCBI lineage: Eukaryota > Metazoa > Chordata > Thaliacea > Salpida > Salpidae > Thalia > Thalia democratica. The sequence continues at coordinate 24,108,848 of NC_139171.1, forward strand.
TCAACAGCGGCAAGACAAGTACCAGGAGAATTGTCACACAGACAACGAACACCAGGAGAAATGTCACAAGGACAACAAACACCAGGAGAAATGTTACAAGCGCAAGAAGAAACGTCATTGGGACAACAGATACCAGGAGAAATGTCAACGGGAGAAATGTCGCGTGACATAAGAAGAAAAATTGTTAAGATGTGGTCGATGAAGCACTGCGTAGCGCCAATTCTCATCGAATTTCTGCTTGTCGGTGTTGCGGCTGCGGTTTTTTTTTTTATTCTGGCGGTTTGAACGTTGGCAATGCCTTAAACGTCACAATGGAACAGAACGTTACAAGTCTGAGTTTATTCAAATATTTTTATCATTTTTTTTTCTTTAGATACCGTTGTTTATTCTGTTTTTATTTTTGATACTTTTTTTTACTGATCGTAACGCAAGTAAAATTTGTTTTCGAACAAGAAAATCTCGTACTGGTTGTAATAGTTTTTAATAATGCGTCAGAATACTATGATATTTATTATTTTACTTTTACAACTTTATTGTCAATTTTTAAATCAGTACAGCTATGAAGATTAAAAGTTTATATAAAATTTCCATGTCTAATCAATTTTATCTCTAGTTTAAACATTTGTTCTACACCAGCCTAAAGCTCAGTTGATATTTAAAAAAATCTATACAACAACAAAAGTACTTAAAATCAGATAAAATGTAATAATTGTTTCAGGCGATGAAAAAAACTGAAAGCGTCGACAAGTTCCAACAATTATATCAAAAATCACAGCAAAAAGAAAAACTATTAAGAAACTTATACTGTATTTTTATTTCAATTCTAACAAAAAAATTGACATCAGTCAAGTAAATAAACTGTTAAAAGTTTACTTTTTTTTTAGATTTTTAGTTGTATATAATTTTGATTGTAAGTTTTTAAAATTTTGTTACAGCGCTTATTCACTTATCCGGACATATTGGGAATTTTTTTTTGGAAAACATGTCCAGGTAAGCATTTTTCCGGGTAAGTGCAAAAAAACAATGTTTTATTAAGGAATATAACTGCTGTGTATTATACAATACTTAGTAAATGCTCAGCTACTCTTTTTCTGCTCCGAACTTTTAAAACTTTTCTTCAATCACATAAACCAGCACAACAATATCATAATTAATGATTAAGTATTATCAAGATTTAGTGTAATTTAGAAATTAGATTCTTTTATACGCAGCCATAAAATAATTAAGAGCTAATTGTTTGTATCTGTTAGTTTATCCAATACTTATTATGTACATACAATTAGTCTTATTTGAAACTAATTTAATAATTTATAATCCTAAAGATGATATCCATATACAACTAAAGTGTAAGTAAAAATTACTAAATTTTTTTCTGTATGAGACTAAAGGGTCATGACGTAATAATTGTAAATAGGTAAAAATAAAAAATATTACAAATTTACCTGAAAAATTGTGGACAAAAACGGTATTTTGTAAGTGTCTAATTTAAAAGATGTCCAAACTAGAGTAATCGGCACTAAAGTGATGTAAATTGGGATTAATTAAGTAATTATTTTCCAATAAGGGGTAAAACATGAAAAAACAGTTAAGAACCGCTGGTCTGAAATATAATTAAATACTAAACTTAAAATTTATTTGCTGTTTATGAGACTTGGTAACTTGAATTAATATAACTTTTTGAATTGCAATACAATGATACTGATAAAGTAAACTACAACGTAAAACTGTTGTGTTGTTTGATAAACGCAAAGTAAGTATATTATTATTATTATTTAATGCAAAATTTAAGCATTGTTTATAACGTTTTTACTGTCATGTATAACTAGCAAACTTACTAAATTTAAAGATAGAACCAAAACAGTGTATTGGAAAGATAAAAAAAAAGAATTAATTATGTTATAATATAAGAAGTGAATAAAAGAAGTGAATAAAAAAGAAAATAAAAATCAGATAGTTAGATTGTTACGTCATTTCAACAGTTTCAAACAGTATAAGCTTTTAGTAAAAATTGCATAAAAGTAACTAATAAAGTGGATAATTTACTAATTTAATAACATAACAATATGATGTCCTTTTTAAAACCAGATAAACTTGAAACTTTAAACCGAAAATAATTATAATTTAAATGTAGATTAATTAGTCTAAGGAGTTAAGGTAATTTTAGACAGTTTTATAAGTAGAATAGAGTACAATATGAAGGTAAATCAATAAAAAAATCCGTAATCATCTAGTTTAATAAAGTTAAATAAAAACACAAGCATAGTTTCATACAGATCTATATTATATCGCTGCATACTTAGCAAAACACCGCTAGGATAAATAACGTTTTGTGAAAATTTGTCAAACAAACAAGAAAAATATTGAGAAAATAGTTCTAATAATTGTTAAGTAGCCTGAGTAAAACATGAGTAATAATTTTTACACATAAAACTTTTTGTGATGTATTCGATCAGTTTTGGGTTGTTCACACTGTACGAAGTAGAAAATAACTAAGCTAGTTTTGTAAGCCAGTGCAACAACAGTATTAGATAAAACGAAGTGTTCGAGGTCTAATAAAAGTTGAATTGTGTTTAGTTATTTAATATAGATGAAAAACTGAGATTGCAATTACTCCAATAAAGACAAAGTTAAAGCTATTGTATAAGGAAAACTAGTGAAAGATGTTGGATAAACTGAGACAAAAACAAAGTTGTATGAAATTCTAATTAGTCTTTACTTCACTAAGTTTAAATTAAGCAACTTGTTTGAACAAGTATGTTGCAGACATTTAATAATCAAGAACTAAAGAACATTTGCCTAAATTAAATATTTTCAGTCTTTGGCAGCGATTCTTAACCTGGAGTAAATTTACCCCTTGTTTAATGGAGTAATTTTTTTTATTTTAGTTATGTGAATTAATGTTTATAAATTTTCTTTTTAGTTTATATATTAGTGTTTTTTAGTCTTTTCAAAAGCTAAACAAACTCTTAAAAATTTACGGTTTTTTATATTTAATAAGCGTGAATTTCAAAAAAAAAAAAAAATTCTATTGAAAGTTACTTAAACCTAATTTATAATTATTATTGATTTGTGTAGTACTTAAGCAATACTTCAAACTAGTATTAAAGAGAACCCTTAGCTGCAATAAACATATGAATAAAAGTTTATACGGACACCAAGATTTAGCTTAACTTTACAAACTGTATTAACACGTACAAAAGTACTAATGAAACTGTTAGTCAAAGTAAGTAATGTTTAGTTAACTTTTAAAGAACTAATTAAATTAATATACTTTATAAAAAAGTTGTCTTTTTCAAAAAAAGACTGTAGTTATTTAATTTTATGCACATTTTTATGGAACAAAAATGAATGATAATGAATGAGTAAAACATTTTTTTAGAATTTTTTTCTCTTTCTTTTTAAACTTGCCAATAATTAATAATCAGCATTTCCATCGTTCTTCGCGGAACACTTTATGCTAAAAAATCCCAAAAAATTTATTAAAACGATGAAAAATAAGAAAAATGGAGCTTTAAAACTTCAGAGCTTTAAATTTGAACTATTTGGTTTTTCTAATACCTTTCAAACTTGAATGTTTTTGCACTTGAAAGCCGATGAGCAAATGTTTGACCAACTTTGAAGTCTTCTACTTGCCATAACTTGGAAAAATTTCATATTTCAACACAATTGTCATCTTCAGCTAGAAGCTTCTTGTATCAACAATGGGGAATTTCCCAGTTTTGTGATTTTTGTTTCTTTTCAGAGATTTTCAACGCAAATTTGGAAAAATAACAAGAGATTTCAAACGAACAATGTTTAAGCGTTGACTGAGTAATTGACGATTTTCAAAATGAGAGTTACTATAAAAGAACTGTTAAGCATATTAATTCTCAATATGAATTACTATATTTTTTAGAAGTAGTTATAAATTAAACACGAACAACTCGAGCAATTCATCTGAAGGAAATTAGATCAATATCGGTTATAAATTAATTTTGATCCTTTAAATCAGAAAAAGTAAAAATGACTATTGCGTGCTAACTTATGCAACGATTCGAGAGATGCATAACAAGACACGTGACCTAAGCAAACTCATTCGTAAAGCCGACAAGTGTTTGTCGAGCCCGCAGTTTAAACTGGAAAACAGAAGCAGCTATCGATTGCTATCGAAAGCTAGTTTTCGTCTTTCTACTGTTCTTAAAATTGCTGAAGCTAGCAGTAAGATGTTACAAGAGAGAGAGTATGAAAATCATACATACGTAACTATAGATACTAGTGTCCTTCAAATTAGTTGACAGCAGATTTATGTTTGGATATAAGATATTAGAAAACACTGTATATAATATACATTAACAATCCTGTAGACTTAAACCTTGGCTTTTATGGCAATACAAAAATTGTTATTTAAAACCACTAAAATATAACCTCAAATTAGAACGGTAGTTAGTTGTTGTAACGTTATTTGATTTAATTTATCAAAATTACAGAGCTTGTACCTGCGATTACTTATTTATTTTAACACACACATTGTTAAATAAAGTTATATATAATGGCTGAATTTAAAAGAGACCTCTAAACTCATAAAGACTATAAATGGGTTCTTTATTTGAGCTGTAACTATTACTTGAAAGTTTAAAGTTTTATATTTATAATTAAATACATATGTTGTTTGTGATACAAAACTAAAACATTCATATAAACCAGCGCAACGATATAATGATAAATATTTAGTGTTATTCAGCAATATATAAGTTGTTTTATCTAATTTAAAAATATATAGGTATTCAAAACAAATTTAATTATTTATAATTCAAAACATAGTATGCATATACAAGTGAAGTAAAAATTATTAAGTTTATACTGTATGAGACTGTAGGGTCATGACGTAATAATAGTAAGAAGGTATAAATAAAAAAATTTACTTACTTAGTTACTTGAAAAATTGTGGAAAAAACAGTCTGATTTATTAGAGTCTAATTTAAAAGATGCCCAAACTTTTTGATACAAATTAAGTTGTAATTATATTACTTATGTAGACGGAATACTTTAGAGTAGAGACAAGCCTAACGAAACTTATACCTCAGTAAGTAATCTACTCCAGTACCTCAAATTTGTAGAAAATTATCCTGTATTATTTGAGAGCCTTAAATAAATTCATATAGTAACCGGCGCTGGAAGACGGCTTTCAATATTTGTGCAAAAGTTTGCAGTGCGATTATCTCATAAGGGGACAATCAAATTATATTATTAAATTACAGTAAGTGGAGTGTTTATTATAGAATAATACAAGACTGTCTACTACAAAACTATGTAATTTGTAGTATGACATTATGGATACATACTATAAAACATAAAACTTTACTGTAATTCAGTTATTTTTAATATCAAACATACATCTGGATACTTACAAGTATATAATATTAGATGTTAAGAAAAAAAAACATACTAAAAGAATGTGCGTAGCTACTCGTACATCAAACAAAAAACTAATTAGGTGCCGACCAGCATAAGGACGTGGCCTAAAGGACGGCTTTTGTTGTTTGTGCAAAAGTCCTTAAAAAACATTTTTTCATTGATCTCAAAATTTCCCAACAACTTTTCACTTTAGGGAAATGCCCTATTGTAAAAAATTGTGTAGCGGGTCTTTATTATTTAGTGCGTACCTTATGCGGGTGCGTTCTTCTTAAATCGCGTACCTTATAGAAATCACGTTAATAAATTGTTTCAAACTAAACCATACTACTTCATGCTAATAACAAATCATTTTTTGTTCAAAATTTGTTAACTACTTGAATTTTAAGTAGTTCTAAGGTTCGGCTGCAGTTATAACGTCGCTTCTGATTGGCTAATATGTTAAATTTTTTATTAATTTCAAGTTTGGAGTATTTAAACTTGTTTTTAATTTTAGTTTTATGTATTTCAGTAATTGTTCTTAATATTATGCTGCATTTTCACATAAATAATTCTCATAATGTTATGAATGAAAACATAAACAAAGCCTTACAACTGCAGCCGACCCACTTAAAATATGGCTTAACTTACCTTATCTAATTACTAACATATTTAAATTTAAATAACTACTGTCTAAAACTATATTGTTTAAACAATAAAATACAGTACCACTTGAGTTACTACACAATGTTATGAAATATCAAAAAGGAATACTAGTGATTTTATTTTTTAAACAGTTTTTGACAGAGTTTATTTAAATAAAATAGTTAACATGCTTGTATACTGTATTTATTAATTATCAAAATATACTTTGTTTTGAGTCTTTATTGTGACACTATCTACTAGTATGAGTGATGAAAGTACCAAAAAACACTTAAAAATAATGCTGCACAATACATAGTATCAAGTTTGAGATAAAACAAACACCTATGTTAATTTATAATGTCATAATAGAAATTCCACACAAAGACTACTTTAAACTATTAGTAGTGTTCCAAAATAAGATTAGCATGTCTATATAACAATCATGTGTAGTCAGATAAAAGTCTGGTTTTGTCAGCTAGTCACAGTTTATTTATCATAACTCTGATAAACACTATAGGGTTATCAACAATTGTTTCTAAATATTAATTTAATATATTTTTCTTTTATTAGCTTTTTAATACATTCTATGAAAATCGTCACCAACAAGAATGTCAGCGAAACCTCGTCCATTTTCATCGACACGAAAAAATTGAAATCGATCACTGGCGAGTAGTAACAAAACGAGATGGAAACAGCTGAAATTTTGTCAAGGCTATTTACAAAGCCATCAACGATGGAGATGATATTCAAACAGCGTATAAAAACCTTTTGTGCAAAGTATTGGTGAAAGTCAGATCTCCTTATTTGGAATACAACAAAAGGATTGTTGAGCTGATGAAACTATAAGAAACTATATGAAACTGTTTAAGGCGCACCGGCCGACACAAAAGAAATGGACAAGATAATAAAATAATTTAAAGAGTCCAGAACGTTTAACAAAACTTTTATGAAAAAGCAAATCCTGGCAACGGTGTTCAGTCGAACAGTAGTGCACTCTCTTACATGGACTGCTGCTAAAAAACTTGACGCTAACCTTATGCCGTCGGTTGTAAGTAACGGCCTTAAAAGATTCTAACTGTTCTATCGTAAAGCCTAAGAGGACAAAAAGAAGAGAACAAAAGAGAAAAGCAATTGTGGAGCTTTTTAACCAGCAAAGTGCATTCATTTTCGAATAGTTGTTGAACGAGACTAAGTTGTCGGTGAAGGATTTACCAAATTACTTTGTTCTCTAATATATAAGTAGTCCAAAGTTCTTTTGAACGCTCCGGAAAAACTTTTTCATTGATTTACAGCTTTACAGTGAGCTAAGGTTTTGATCAGGAATCAGACAAGAACAAGGTCCAAATGGCTTTGAAATCCTAAATTTAGCTGAAAGTATGTTTAAGATGTTCATGGTTTATTTAGTAATAGGTCAAATTATTTATGAATAAACTTCTTCATATTTATATAAATTATGTTTTTTATACATACATAACCTACTGTTAAATTATCTTATTGTCTTATTTTATTCATTTTAATTAATTAATGAATAAGCAAATAAATCTGGCGTTTTTAAACATCTTTTCTTGAGTAAAAGTTTATAAATTGAACACTAAATTTGAAAACGTAGAATAATTAAAAAAAAAAGAAGACTGGTTTCAAAAGCTGCTGTTAAATATTTTGAGGTAGTTTAGCAGATTTTGATTTTCAAAAAAACTCAACTTTTTTGTTTTTATATTCATTGTTTTTTTTAATTTATGTCATTTAGGTGAAATAAATTGCTTAAATTATGAAAATTTTTTTGTCATCTTTTAAACTGTAAATTAACTAGATTTCAACTGTCTACAGATTATATTGTATTTGTATATAAACAAATATACAAATTGTATGCAGTAAGCTAATATATACTCAAAGCAAAATTTGCAAAAAAGTACTATTAGTAGAGTTTCTAAAGGATTGTTCATCTAAAATGGTATGCCCAAAATTCTTAATAGCAAGAATCTTCAAGTCAAAATTGAGTGCTAACTATAAAGTGGAAAAGATTTTTATCAAAAGTGAAATATATAAAAATGAAGAAAGTATTAAAAGATTGAAAATCATTGTTGATTCTGATATTAAATTAGTAAAACAAAAGTTAGAAAAGGAGCATTGTGATCAATTTTTAAAGTATGTTAATGAAATTATACAGAAAGTAGCATCAAAGTACAAACCTAAAAACACAGTTAATTTGAAAAAGTTAAATGAATTTAAGTTTGGTTCAATTGCAAAACAAAACGTAATCAATCTTTCTAATTACAAACTAGATGAAAAGGAGTTGTACGCTTTAAGTTTTGGGTTCAATTTTGTGCTTCCACGGAAAATTGAAAAGGATATCACTTATTTAGGGTTTAAAAACTTTATAAAACAAACAATACAACATAAACCAATCAGTAAAGAAGCTGAATCCTGTTTTAAAGCTAATATTGTCGCTGAAGCACACAATTTTTGTGAAATGAAAACTAACCATAATAGTAAAATTGATGGAAAACAAATTAAAGAAGCCTTACAAAATATCAAATCAAAACAAAAAATAATTGATTAGTTTGCTTATATATTTTAAAGCATCTTTTGTTAAACAAAACTACATAAACTTGAACCAAAGCTTTGAAAAAAAGAATAATTTACAAAACTACGAATCTGAAAAAAACCTTTAATGACTACTTTTTTTAATTGATTCAAGTTTTGTATTAAAAGGATTGTTTATTCTGTTTACAATATCCGACCGGATACTATTTTATAAACAGCATCCGAATCCGGATCCTAAATTAAAAAAAAACCCGGTTCCTTCTAAATATTAATATGATGATCCCGTATATCTGATTTTTAAAAAAGGTACTAAAAAACCTGGAAAAACCTAGAAATTCAAAGAATCCATTTGTAGTAATAAAATTTCGATTTGACGAAAATAAAATATTAAAGATTTTTTTTTTGATCAAAAAATCTAACTTTTACAAAAAAAAACACATTTAAATTAGCCTTACATTATCTTTTTACATTGTTATACTATAGTAGATAAATATTAAGTTAAATTTAAAATAGAAAATAATTTCAATAACTTCTACTTATACAAATCTTAAATAAATTCTGATAACCTTGAAACGATTTCTGATAAACGTTTGGCAATCCTTGGTCGCTCTATTGACTTTAAATAATTGAAAACTTAAAAAAAAATTTTTTTGATAATAAGGTTAGTTTTAATTTAATTTTTTAAATCTTTTATTTTTAATATTATATGAGTGTGAGCTGTTGAAATTTCAATACTTAATTGCTATGTAACTAATGTTAAAAATCTTTTTTTTTAAGTCTATTGAATTTGTATGTTGATTTACTTATAATTTTCAACAAATATTAAAACTTCAGGATTACAGAACCGTTTTTTTGATTCAAAGAATGCCAACCATTATTTTAAAAATCTCAAGTAAAATTTTCAGGGTTGCCTCTCACTCATGATACTCCGAAAATTTATAAAATTTGAAAAATCTGAAGATGACTTAGAGTATATCACAGGACATATAAATATGTTTTTCAAACTCAGGATAGTTTTGATGTTTCCGAAAAATTCAGGATTGTTTTACGATTTATAAAAGTCTCTGGCTGTATTTTATAAATTTTGAAAAAGATTTAGTTAATTGAGTTTCTATATTTTGTTATTTTATTAAAAAACTGTTGAAGAACTTGGTTTTCATTAACTTTAAAACTTTTTCATTCAAATTTAAAAACAATAACATCGATTAGGTACAATATAAAGTCATTTAGAACATTTTTATTGAAATTAGGCTTATTAAGATACTTGTTTTTTTATTTTTGCCTTTTTTATAACTTTTATATAATTCCGTTTTTATATAATAAAATATTATCAAAAAAACATTTTTATTGAAATATTGTAAACACTTAATGACACACCATGGTCAAAACTTTCACATCTATTCCAAAATTTTGCAGAAATTCTACCAGAGATCAGAACGTCTGACACCTCAGTAGGATAATAATACTCGGTCACTTGCTCAGGTACACGGTAAATTTTCCTTTAATAAAGTTAAAAGCTGTCAGTTATTTTAGAATATTCGGTTTTGTAATCAAAGTTTGTTCATTAAAATCTTAACGAAATAGTATAAACTAAAATTTAATGATTTTTACCATGGGCCTTATCTAATTAATAAATTTCAATGGGATGAAACATAAAAAAAATATACTAAAAAGTTCTATTTCAAGTATTTAAAAACAAAACACTCAAATTACTTAGCTCTAGGACCTGGTGTAAAAAATACCTTTCAGTACATAGTACGGCATACAGTTAAAACTTATCTAATAGGTTACATCGTTTGGCCTGTTTAATTTAATCTGGGCAACTAACAAAGGTTTAGGAAAACATCAGTTTAAATTGCTATATGTCAAAGAATGCCCGTCAAAATTGTACAATTTTAACAACCTATGTTCATCATGATGTGAGGAGGTACAAAGAGCTTAGGTTGACCCAACACCTTAGTTTGAACCAAATATGGATATCCAGGCTTGTGTTAAACAAAAATTGACATCTAAGCCATTCAAAAAGGATAAAAACAAGCCCCAAACTTTCCGTGAAAAAAGGTCTTGGATTTTAAAGAAGTTAAACATCAACGAGGCAACTGTAAAAACTGATACTGAGCTGTTATGGTAATTACCTAGCATGATATCGCACCAATATCGAGCTAAAATTATAAAGTTAGCTAAATATTTTTATATTTAATGTCTTTTTTGATCATAGTTTAAGGCCAAAGGTCAATTATTTTAGTCTGATATGTTTAGTCTAAAAAGATACTTTTTTTAAACAAGCCATATAAACACATAAATAAGACTTAATTCATTAAAGATAAACTAATGAAATTTAAATACTGTAATAATATTCATTTCAATTGTAATATGTAGTTAAACTCTAGTAAAAGCAAGATTAATACATAAAACTTAAAGCGATAAAAACGCCTTATACCAGGGGTCGGCAGGCAGTTGGTGCTCGCGGGCCAAATTTCAAGTTTTAAAAATCTTCGCGGGCCGCAGTTTTAGTTTTAGTTACATTTAAATAATCTTCTGGTTTTAGTTTTAGTCACACTTTTAGTTAACTTTTATTAAGTTTATTATTTGGATTTGCTTTTATTTTTACATAGACTATTTATAAAAAAAAAAAGGATTTACATTGACTAATATATTTAATTCTTAATAAACTATGTACTATTTTTTCAGTTAATAGTTTAACTAAATATTTACTTAACTTTTTTTTTAAACCAAGCTTGAATTACTTTATGAGTGACTTTTATACATTCTTTTATGTTATCAACTAATTTTTCGTATAAAAAAGTGTCAATTATTAAGAATAAATTTTAAGTTTTTAAAAATATGCACTCTTTAAAAAATTCAGTAATTAGTTTACATAAAAATAAAACCTATTTGTATTGAAGAAACCTAAAACTTTTTTTTTACACAATTATTGCTCGAATTCTTTATTACTAATTAACTAGTCTTTTACATAGTTGTCACTTTAACAACTAAAAATGTTTGAGTAATATAAAACCAGTCTAAGTTTACTAAAAGTTAAAAAAGCTTAAAAATTGCTATTAATCAAGCTTAAATAACTAACTAAAATATTATCATTATTAAAAAGTACAAAATATGTACGTAGCCTAGAATAAATTACAATAAATAAATTAAACTACAATCATAAAACTATTATGAGCATTGATAGATTTACTTAAAGTACTTGAAAAATAAATTTCACACAGACCTGAGTTTTTAACAATGTCTTAAACAGGTTTAATTTAGTCTGAGTACACAAATTTCTAAACTAGGCTTTTTTTTTTGCAATCCTGTTTATAACAAAGTTTACAAAAAAAAACGAAGTTTATTAACAGATTAAATAAACGTTATAAGTCAGCTTGAATGTATATTTAAGTTTTTTAAATATTTATAACGAAAAAATGAAAAATTTTTAACCCTTTAATAAAAAGAAGTTTTTTTTTCAGCATTATAACAAATCTTTATCGCAATAAAAATTTTGCATTTATAAATAGTAAATGTGAAATGTAAGACGAACTATAAAAATATAAAAACGTTGGTTAGGAGTTATTGCAAGAAACGAAAATATGCTTACGTCAGTTTTAACAAAGCGCATGATTATCTTCAGTAACTACAGACTGATCAGAAATTTTTTTCAAGGCATTTATAAAGTAGCGAAAATAATTAATAAAAAGGAGATTCCGTTTGAACTGAAAACATTTTAAAACATTTGTGTGAGCAACTTAACTTGGTACTACAAAAAAAAAACAAGTTAACTATGAAATGTGGTGCCATATAATGACACTTGAAACAAAGTCAAAACTTTTGGAGTTTCAGATAAACGAACCTTTGAAACATAAAACTAATAACATATTTTGACTTTTTAGATGAAAATAAAACCCACAGACAATTTTTTTTTCTACAATTTTTTGACCTTCAATAGTTATAAATTAAATTTAGATTCTAAAAAACTTACTCAAGAAAATTTAAGTTAAAGTCTAACGCACATTTACAATCAAAGTTTTCTGCGTGCAATAGCTTGATTGAAGTTGTTATTTTTTTTGTAAATTAAGTTGTATCCTAAGTTATCAAATAACGCAAAAAATGGCAAAAGAATTACTAATGAAACTAATGAAGGGAAGGATCATTTGAATCACAAACGAAAAAATTATATTGTTCATTTCTGCATCTGTAGCTTTAAAAGATAAAAACATTTAAAATTTTTTTTTTTTTTAATCTCCAGGTTTTCCAGGTTTTTATAAGCAAATTGTCAAATTCAAGGTATTACGTCAACACTGATTGTTCACACTTATAAATTAATATAAATAATATTTCAAAGTATAGCAGCTGCAAGACTTAAAATATATTATAATCATAACCACAACTGTGATTATAACAAAACATAAATCATAAGTTTGTTTGCCACTTTTTAAAGCAAAAAAGTTTTGAATGAGTGCCAAAAACTAGCCTGATAACTTAGATTTAAATTTTAGAACAAAAAAAAACAATTCAAGGTAAATACTAAAAAAATGTCTAAATTAGCCTGAAATTTGAAAAATATTCTATGACTGACTTAGTCCAATATTGTGGCAAAGTTAAGTTGCTTAATTGCTTGAATTTGAACTATTTTGATTAACAACTTTTAAATTTATTAAATTTACCATCATTAATAATATTTTTTCTTAAATACGTAGTTACAAAAAATAGCATATATGTATATTAGGGTGAAAAGCAAAGAAATAAATTTGATCTACCAAAAACTTTTGTTTGAAAAATGAAACTGTATACCTACCAATTTACATAACAAATAAATTTTTATTTCTGCATATATACTGTTTTAAAAGTGTTTGTAAACACTAAGATTTTCAAGTAGAAAAAGAAGTTATATATATGATTAAACTTCACTTAATCTAACTTAAGTATTTAAAAAAATGGTTTAAAAAATGGTCCTAAACATCTGTGTACATTGGTGTTTATAGCAATTAATTTAAATTGCACACAATCCTTCTAAAATTTAATATGTTTTAAATGGAAAATAAAATAAACCTATTTATTATTATGCTATTTAAAATGTTTTTGTGCACACTTAGATATAAATTACTGTGATAAAACATTTATAAAAGAATTTAGGTACTAATTACATGTTAAACAAAAAACCTGAACTATACAGAAAGAAATTTTAGTTAAGTACTGTGCATTACATGGAAAGCATTTGCGTTTAGTTTGTTATATAAATAACTAAATAAATGTTATATAAACAACCTACTGCATCCAAGCACTTCTTTTTTCCGCTAAAAGTTTACAGATGCAATAAGAAAGTTATTGTGAAACTGATAGAAAATCACTTGTCAAATGCTAATCTGTCTTTTTAACAATTTCAAGTCAAAGCAATATAGTTTTTTAGTTGTTTTAAAATGTTATTCAGGGACTTAAAACGATATTAATCAATCTAAACCAAGTTCCCAAAAAAAAAATTCACCGAAGTTTATTTTTGCTCTGCGGGCCACATTTAGTAGCTCGCGGGCCGCAGAAATTTCTCTCGCGGGCCGCATTCCATTCAAAAAAACAACGTGCTCGCGGGCCGCAGATTTACCCTTCGCGGGCCGCATTTGGCCCGCGGGCCGCAGTTTGCCGACCCCTGCCTTATACTGTAATATATAAGCGATTAAGTGTTGAAGTTTTCTTAGTTAGTAACAAATAAACTTATTTTTAGTTATGTACATAGATTGTTAGAAAAAAGTATCTGTTTAAACTGAATATACTAGGCTAGAATCTTCATCTGATATTTGTGGGACATCATGCTAGACAATTATCAAAACTTATACTGAAGTGACACACACTTTTAATAAATTACCTAATTGAATATAAGTATTAAAATTACTTATCTGCAACTAGTTATCTGCTGGCTCTATATTCATTTTCAAGTGAACATGATATTTGTTCGAGTATAGATTCGAAGAAAAAATTTCCAAATTGTATTATTTTTTTAATTTATTTTAACAAAATAGTTTAACCGTTTGAGCAAGCTTGCAATTTTTAGTTATCTTTAAAATTCAACAAAATTGATCACATTAAGTTGTAAAATAAACATCCTATAAAATTAAATAGTTTGTTGAACTTAAAATATTAATCGACGGTTGTAGAACTTGATGCAGAGAGAGATGTTTTGGTTAGCATTTATAAACAAAACTAATCAAAGTAGTGAAATGATCCTTTAAAAATATTAAAAAAACAGCATCACTAAACTTAACAATTTTTTTAAGTCTACTTAACCAAAGACAGTAAATTTCAACTGGTAAATTTTTTTTTGAGTTTTTACAAGTTTTTAGTATAAAAACTATAATATATGTTTTGATTTTCGTAAAAAAAAAAAAAAGGTTTCAACTACTTTTGGAGAAATAGTGAATTTATTCTTTCAAGACTCCATTTTACAAACTAAGTATCGGTCAAAGACCTCGTCAGTGCTTAAATAAAAAATCTAAAAAGATATGTAATAGTCATGGGAAATACCATTTAAACAATTAAATAAAAACTAATTTTTAATTGAAAACAAATTTAATTTTAATATTAAGATTAAATTTATGGTGAAGTTTTAATTTTAGTTAAGTATCAAAATCAATATACAAACAAAAATAATAAAAAGAAGCTATATGTAGCTTTCTTTTGTCTTTAGTTAGTTTTAAAAGTAAACATTGCTTAAACAAAAATGTAGTTAATAGTACTAAGTAAACTTTAAGATGAGATGCATTTTGATGTACTGCAAATGCTTTGTAGGTTTTTGGATTTGCCAATGTGGTGATAATTTCCCAGTCTACTTTATAATCAATTTTTAAGTTTCCAGATGTATTTTGATATTTCATTTTTTACGACAGTTGCAAAAATTTTCCTCTTATTTATCGTTTTTTTTTTGTTTTTAAGTATTTTCGATTATTCCAAACTATTAAAATCGAAAATAATTAAAAACAAAAAACGTTTGCCGTTATTAGCAAATGCGAAAGAGTTTACAAAACTGAGCAACAATGGCAGCAATATTTGCTAAATTGTTTGCAGCATTTTTCAAATTATTTGTTATATTTAACGTAGAATTTACATTGAAAGCGTATTTGAATTGCTAAAGAAATCGTTTGTCCTCAATTTCAAGGTGATATGGATTTATAACTTTATAAGCTCAAGCCTAGAACGACAAGAAATAATAAAATACAGTACCTTATTTTCCTTTATTTAAAAACTTATGACTTACTAAAAAATCAGGTAATTTTGAAATCGTACAAACGTTTAAGTTAGTATCAATATATTAAAAGTGTTAGCTAAAACACTTGATATTAATCAAAGTTTATAGTTTTTCAACTCCAAATAAACTAACTAAAAAGAACAAATTATAATTTGTACTAACTAGTAAAAATAATTAGTACTAGTTTAGTATTTTTGAACACTTGTTTTTTTTTAGTGTAGGTAAGTCATATACATGTAGGTTGTTTTAATTAAAAAACAGTACAAGTAGTTAAACAATTGGATATTTTTTTAATAACTGTTAAAGAAAATGTGAAATTTTTTTAAAAAGTATTCCAATTTGATACAAGTTATTAAATGAATATATCTTTCTTGGTTGAGTTTATTTACAAACTAATTACAAGAACGATCTTTAAGATTCAAACTGCGGCCCGCGAATACATTACTTTTTTAAATGGAATGCGGCCCGCGAAAGAAAATTTTGCGGCCCGCGAGCATGTTAATGTGGCCCGCTGAGCAAAAATATAATTTAATTAATTTTTTTCGGCAATTTCGTTTAACATAATCAATCTCGTTTTAAGTCCTGTATAATATTATATAATAAATTAATCCAAAAATTAAATGTTAACTTTTCGTGCTTTTAATTTAAAAGCTAATCATGTCGTTTTATCTGTTTGTTTCCATTGTTATATTATTTCATTATTATAACAGAAGTTTAGTTTTAAGTTTATTTAAACACCGTTAGTCAACTTATATTTGTTGTAAAATAATTAATAAAAGGGTAAAGTATGACTATAAAAAGTTTATGGACTTTGTCCTAATAGTATTAAACTTTTTTTTTTACATTTTAAAACATGATTTACTTTTATTCAAACGCCAAAATTATATAGAAACATATCCACCATAGTGTTTTGGTTAATACAATGTAAAATTAATTACTCGAATAGCTGTTAATGAATACTAACATTGAATAGTTAAAAGACTAGAAAAATCAAAAAACAGTATGCTAAAAATATGCTGAAATGCTTTTTTTATAATCAATTTTAGTTATTATTGGTTGTTATTGAATAAAATGTGATGCAATTTTAGCCTTAATAAATTGTTATAAATATCTTAGGAGTAGAGTGGTTGTAAGCTAAAAAATAATATTAAAACGTTTAAGTTTAAGTAAAATGCTGCAGTTAAATTAAAACTAAGTGTTTTTATTTAGATTCGTTAAAAGAAAATAAAAACTTAAAAGAGTTTTTAAAATATGTTCTTTAAAAGTTCTTAAATCCTTAGATTTATTGCTTAGCAGCTTAAAAATTCAACATAATGATTGTAGTTTCTAGTTAAATAAAAAAAATTAGTTTAAAATCTTTTTACTTGTTAAAGTTAGTTTACAACTACAAAATGAACATAATTATAAATGTTTGTTGACTGTTTAAGTTAGTTTTCATAAATTTTAATACCAACTATTATTACATAACAAAAAAGTGTTCATATTAGAGTACAAATTTTTGAGTTGTATTTAAAGTTATTCTATTATAAAGTTTTAAAGCATGACAATTTGTTCATGTAAGTACAACGTATATAACAAAACACTTCTGTAAACATAAGCATTGAACTTAATTAACATATTTTCATTGCACAACTTGCATACATCAACTTTAACTAGTAGAAATAATGTAATTGAAAGTTGTAAATTAGTCACTCATTATTACAAAGTAGTGTAGAGAAATTTACTTCTAATGTCAGACAAGTTCATGAGTTATGTATTTGTAAGTTTACACGATCAATACCTTGAAATGAGAAATTTTTCCACATTTTAATAAACATATAGATAAAAGGGTGATTTAGATCTTGTACGTATTTTGCAACAAAAGTATATTTAACTTAAGTTTGATCAAGTAGTAAAAACATTACTATAAGAATTTTAAACACTTTTTTAATAATTTATGTATAAAAATAAACATCTTATTTCATAATATTTTTAAAGATTTCATAAAATTCTTTAATATAAAATATTTACTTTACAAAATTTTCAACCTAAACTTGTTTATCTGTTGAATTTAAAAGGGGTTGTTTTAAACGCTTGTTTTAGTTACGAAAAGTATGTATAGTTTATTACAAAGTAATAAAAAGAGAAACGTGTTGCTGATCTCAGACGAGTTCAAAAGTTATGTATTTATAAATTTACACAATCAATTCCTTGAAATTTTTAATAGTTTCCACATTTTCATGTACATATAATTAAAAGGGTGCTTCATGATGATATGTAGTGTTTTTTGTTTTACTTAAGTTTGAACAAATGGTAAGAAAGTTACTACAAACATTTTAAACACTTTAAAAAAAAACATTTATATCATAATTCATATTATAGCTGTAAGGTTTTATTAAGTCCTTCAGTAAAAACTATCAATTTACATACATTTTAAACCTGAATTAATAACTAATTAAATTAAGTAGATATCTATTGAACTTATAATTGATTAAATTAAACATTTTTCCAGAAAATAAAAACAACTAATTAATGCTTAGTTTACTTAAAAATTTGTTGCTTAATAATGCTTATGTTATATACTTTTTTGAAAAACAACAATGACTGCATAACATGAAGCGGAAATTGCTTATTTGTCTTCAGTGTTTAAAAGTAACTCTATAACAGAAACATATTCTTATTAGTTAGTTGAAATATAGTTTAAACTTTTCTTTTGTATAGTCTATAAACTAAGCACTAATGTTTTAAACTAAAGCTTATACTTTTATTAGAAAAAAACTGCACTTGATAATTCCTAAGTCTTTACTATAAACATATTTTATGATTTTACTGATAACCCTAATTGTTATGTTTCTCGCAATCGACATTGAACTAGTTTTAATAGTCGGTATAAATTTGCCATAGAAAACTTATAATGTTTTTATTTTCTTACAAATAACAACGCCAACATTTATTTAGTTTATAATTTATTTGAAAAAAAAGAACATACATATGATGCTTAACTTTTATTTGAGCTTTTAAAATGCATAGAAGTGATTAATATTGTGGTGAAAAAAAAAGTTCCTAGAAATTTAAACAAAACTTGAATAAAAACTTGAAATATTAGTTTTTCTTAAACATAAGTAAATTTATATTTTTCAACCAAAATTGTTAAGCATATGGCTCGTAAACTATTTTGCACATGTATCGATTTTATTTTTAACTGATAGGCTAAGCTCGAAGTAATAATTTATGTCATTATAAATTTAAGTAGTTGATACATTAAAAATTCAACGTAGTGGATTTGCTAGTATATTACATACTTGATAGATTATGTATTAAATTTTGTTAATTTTTGTTTTTTTTTTCTCTATCCTATTTTTCGTTAAGATTTTTTTCGGATTATTTAAATTATAACTGTAAAAATTATTAATAAATTTTATTTAATTAAAAAAAAGATTGTTTCCAAATCTCTAGTTTAGGACAAAAAAAAATCTTAATAGGTATTAAAAAAGATCATATTACATTTAAAGTTTTTCTTCCTTCCATTAAAAAGTTTTTAAGAATAGTATAGTATTCAAACACACTTAGAACTAGAACTAAGGCTTACACTTAAAAATTATTAACTTTAAAAGAATTCAACCAAACAAGGTAATTAAAATATTGGTGTAGAAAAAAACTTAAAAATGTATGATGAGATTTCAATAAATTCTACTGTTATTTAGCTTATTTAATAGTGTTTTGGTAGCTTAATGTGGTGTTAACTTCGGTTATTTCATGAAAAAAAATAGTTAGTTTAGGTACATTTTTAGCTATTAAAAAAAAAGTTTTGTAACTTTTACTATAAATCTAAACAACAAAAAGTAAAAATATTTGAAAAAAATAATCATAGCGTGAGTTATAAATTACTAGTGCGTTCTAGAAAAACATGACTTTTTTTATACCAATTGTTTAAAATACTTAAACTGCTATAAATAACACTCTAAGTATTATACTTGTTCAAACTTGAACATTAATCTAGAAGACTTTCTTACTTAAGAGTTTACTGTAATTACTGATCTGGCATATGTCAGCTTTGCTTTTGTAACATGAATTAGGGCAAGTACGTAAAACTTTAATTTAATTATTCTAACATTTCGCTCAATGCTGCTCGATACAATTTAAATTTTCAGATAAACAAAGCTTACTTTAAAATTTTTATGAGCTGTTATTTATTAAAAAAAGTTAACAAGTTTTTGCAATTGAACTTTTCAAATCTAGCAAAGTATACAACATAAGTTTTATAAAAAATCATTTTCAAAAAGTATACTTTTATAAAGATTTACTTTAGAAATTGAACGAAATCTAAAAACATTGTTTAAGGCAACAGTTAAGTTAAAATGAGGTAAAACCAGCTTCAACATCATTAAAAGTTGTTAAAAAAATAATTTAAATGTTTAAAACTCTATATGACCTTTTTATATTTGAAACAAGTAAATATAGATAGACCTGGATGAAAAATTTACATAAATTCATTTTACAAAGTATATACTACACATAAAGCTTAAAAAAATATTATCCATTTGTAAAAAAAAAAAACATTTTGTTAAACTAAATAAAAGTTTGCAGTTAAACTATAGAGTTTAGAATATTGAAATGCATGACTTAAACTAGTTTACTTTAGAATTTTTTTTTAATTCATATTTTTACAATAATAATAAAATAAGAATTGCTTTTTTTTCTTTAAACATTTAACATTTACTTAACAATTCAAAAGTTTTTAATATTAAAGTATTTAAAATTAAAAAGGTATTTGAAACTAAATGAAAAAGTCTATAATTTAAGATATTACGCAAGTCCTGACAGCCTTTGCTGCTTCTGACGCCTCTAGTGACAGTGACCGGGAGGTTTCCATGGCAAGCAGCCTCCTGAAAAGTTGGTCCACATTGTAATTGTCCCTGGCCGACGTCTCAATGAAGCCGCAACCCCATCTTGTGGACGTTTCCTGTCCCTCTTCAGGTGTCACTTCTCTGATATTTAGGCCTGGTTCGTCACCTACCAGGTCTGTTTTGTTGCCTACTAGGTAGATTGGTGTGTTGGTCAGTGTGCCTCGTTCTTTCAACATCTGTTATATATGAAAAAATACTGTTACCATACAAATTACTCTTGAGATGTTAATCCTTAACGTTATATATTTAAAACATTTCTATAAACTTTACTTAAAGATATTAACTTAACACTGATATTTAAAATGTAAACAACTAATGATGTGTGCTAAAAATTGTTTAGAAAACTTTAAATTTTTAAAACCTGATAGTATATGAAGCTAATTGTTTCAAAAGATTTTCTGCTGGCAACTGAATATACAAGTAGAAATGCGTTGCCTCTGGTAATTGAAAGACTTCTCATTGCAGGAAAATTGTGTGTTCCGCTTGTATCAGTTATTAAAAGAGTGCAAACATTTCTGCCACAACTGATCACCTGTTAGGTAAACGTGATGACGTCCTAATAAAAAATTACGTATGTAAATTTACACCAAAATTGTATATGTGACTGTAACCGTCTTAGTTCTACAAAATATAAATTAAGTAATTGATTTTAATCATCTTATGACTATCATATGATGTGATGTTGTTGATTTATGAACTGAGTCATTAATGAATATTAGGTATTTGTTCATCTTGCTACCATGTAAATAATTTTATAATTTTCAAAATTAAAACTTTCATTTGTTTTTTAATTTAACGCACAAATTTAACTGCAAGCTTATCAATAAAAACATATTACAATACCACAATTATTAAATTTTGAAGTTATCGTAAATAATTTTATATGTAGTTGTGTTTTAATAATCAACTTATTAGATAGATATTATAAAATTACATATATTATCATTACAAAATTTAGTGAACTTAGAACAGATATATAAATTACATTAGAATATTCAAATAATTTAATTAAAATGTTTAATTACTTGACAACCTTGACTTTTTACTTAAAATATTGATTTTAATATATGATATATCATAAAGGCCAAAATAATTGATCTTTTTATTTTTCAATGTATATTTGTGATCTGCTTTATCTACAAAAAACTATCTAATAAACTTAGTTTAACTAAAACTATTTGGTCTTAAAAATAGCATATTTTTTAAAAAACACTTTGTATCAAGTATAACATAACGGTATATGAAAGAAATGTTCATCACTCCTTGGTAAAAATTATATTGTTAAAAAGATTGATGACATTTTATTGACATCTGTAAATAAATATTGTTTTACGTTCTTTTAAACAAAATAAAATGTGAATTTTTCATTAATCTGTTTAATGCTAAGCAACATAAATTTAAAGTTTATAAACATAAAAATGATAGAGTTTTTTTTTAATGTTAAATTATTACTTACAACTTAATTAACACAAAGTTGTTTATATATTTTAAGAATAAAATAACTAAAATTAATAAAAAAAGAATACTAACTAACTTTCTTGAATAATTTTAGAAAAATTCAAACAAATTTCTTTAATAATAATTCATTTTTTTTAAATCTCGTAAATTTTTACCTATTTATTGAATATTAAAATAGACGACGCTTAATTAAGATCAAAAAAAAAAGTGAAATGTTAAAGAGTTTGAACTTGATTAATGTTATTTATTTTTTCACCTTGACAGCAAATCGAACTGAGCAGACGAAATTCATTGAGTTTTACCCATAAGGGAATAAATTATTTCAATTTGTCGACCGCAAGCTTATTATCAAAACTTTTTGTGGTTTAAAATTACAGTATTGCATTTATTCTAAAATGTAGTTTTTACAATTTCTTTTCGATTTATTGAACATAATTTAATAATAGGCTGTACAAAAACTATTTTACCTATTATTAGCAAGTAGTTATTTTTAAGACGTTTTAACAAAATCAAGTATATATTATTATAAATAAACATAAGCTAAATATTAAATTTTTTGTTTTGTTATGTTGTTTGAAATATCTGAAATTTTCAACTAAAAAATATTCTTTAAATTTAGTTAGGTAAAACTATAAAGTAATTTCCGTTTAGATTATATATCTAAAATCTGTTCAATGTAATAAAACAACTGAATGAACTTTTAATTTTTTCTAAATGTTGTAAACAAACAACTACAAGAACGTTTTGCGCAAACATTAATAGTTTTGAGTTCAAGCAACATTTAACAACAACATTTGATAGTTGAGATTTACATACAAAATGTTTTGCTTGCTTTTAGAGTTCATGTGAACCTAACTTGCAAACTTAGCACTTAAAAATTTTTGATAAGACAATAAACAAGACAATTTTTAGTTGTAGTCACTTAAATTTGTGAACATAATCAAGAGTTTATGGCAATTAATTGTTACAAAAAATATATTTTGTAATCAAATTAAATGTTTTAACCTGTTTAACTCTGACTAGAAGCTATAAATAGTATATTAAAATACAACATAAAATTTAAATTCAGTCGTTATAACCATACATTAAAAATTAGATATGTGTAGCTCTCTTTGATTGTTTTAATTATCAGCTTTAAACAACTTAACTTAGTAAACAGGTTTAAAAATTTATTGCTATTAACGTTTTTATAAAATACAAATTTTGTTGAACTTTTGCTTAAAAAACAATATATGAGCTTTAAGTTTAAAAACAAAAAAACAATATAAAACCTAAATTTAGTTGCTTTAAGGAATGTGACTGTCAGAACTAACATGTGTGTATGTATCTTCAATGGTTTTGACGTAACTTTCCCTGAAAGTATTTCTCAGGAACCGCCACGCGAGGGCGCTCTTTCCGACTCCCCCGTCCCCGAACAACACGACCCTGTACTCGGAAGTTTCTACCTGATGAGTTGATAACTTTCTCTCCTTTGATCGTTCTAATGGTGTTGGTCCATTTTTCGTGTTTAATTTCTGTATGAAAAATCAGTTCATAAGAACTTATTTTAAATTACTTTCTGTTAAGGTTTTGTCGAGAAAAAAATTATAATTAAACAAACAATATATGTTTGAATTAGTCATCAAAAATAATTTAACATTGTGAGGTTATTACCACTAAAGTTTGAGTAATTAAAACATTTATAATGATCTAATAATATAACTTATTTTCTAATATAAGGTGCTTTGCAAACACGTACTACATCTAGGATGATTGTTTTAATTTTAAAAATTGTTTAAAAATTTTTTTTTTTAATGTGTTTTATCTGATTTTTAACAGTTTCTTATATTTGAAAATTATGAAATATTGGTTTTGTACGCTCCTTTAAAGGACACTTTACAAAGAAATATACGTGTTTAAATAATATACAATTATTTTTCATTCGTTCGAGAAAGTTTTTTTGTTGCATAAAAATGGTCTTAAAGATATTTGAAAAAAGAAATTAAAATATAAATAATTAAAATAAAAGATAATAAAGCTTAATACTTATGTATTTTAATATATTATTTTAAATGTGGACTAATTTTTTTTATTTAAATATATGTAAATAAAACTATTCATAAAAATAAAAATTAAAACACTGTAGAAGTTAAATTAAGACTACAATACACAGCTGACATGATCTACAAAACATACCTTATCAAAAGTGCAACCATCGGGTAGGGATTGTCTTCTATTTACGAAAGATGGAATCCTGCTCAGTAGTTCTTTTCTAAAACTTTTAGGTCTTTTTATTGGATAACTGTCCTCAATACTTTTCTTGACTGTTTTCAACATTTATGTACGTTTTTATTAGTTTTAACTTTAACTGTAATAAAAAAGTTTCGAATAATTGTTTTATTTTTTCGACTAATTTTAATGTTTTATGTTAACAGAACTATAACTTAAAATTCGCATAGTTTATCGACCTAACACATTACAATAAAAAAAACACTAAGACTAAGAAACACTTCAATTTACCAATTGTTAAAGTTTTATACAAAACTTTTAAAATTTCAAATAACTTTTACAAAAGTTATAACTTTGTTTAAATAGTACATAACTATAATTAGTAATAAGATTTGGAGATAAAAAAAAAACTCAGTAATCTAAAACTAGTATGCTTAACTAGAAATTCAACATTTAGTACACAGAATAGGAAATAAAAATCTGTCACACAAAAAAAATCTTGACAAACTTAGAATAAAAAGCATTGTTCAGAAAATTACTTGTTTTGTGTAGGAAAACAAAAAAGATATCAAATTTGATCTAATTAGAAGGTCTTTTAGCAATTTTTTACTCAACTTTGTCTCCTGGTTTATGTTAAATTTAAATGTTTAATATAATTAGCTTGAATTTACAATTTTATTTACGGTTTATTTTTAAGTTAAGTTCTATTGTTTACTGTTGAAAAAAATTTAAATAGACCTAGATTTCCTTGAATTTCTAGTTTTACTTTCGTTAAGAAAAGTGCTTTAAATTATATAAATAATTTTTATACGGTACAAAAAATTTTTGAAAAGAAAAAAATTCAAGGGTACTACATATTAAGAAGCATTTATTGTAATAAATATATAAAAATAATAGCCGAGACGAAAAAAACTTGAATCTTAAAAATTATTAGAGAATAAAAGCAAACGTTGTTTACATTATTTTTAGTAAAATATCTTTATCCAGTTTATAAAGTGATATATATATATATATATTAAAGCTTATGCAATACCTATTTAAAATAACGGCAACAAGCCAAAAAATTGTCAATAAATAAGTATGCACAAAAATCGCCGTTAAAACTAATTTGACAAGATAAACACTTATTAGTGGCCGAAAAAAATTTCACAGAGCTTAATAGATTACTTTTAAAGTAATACAACGATTGTCTTTGCACGCTATAATGTGTGCAGATTTAAGACTGAACTAAACCAATAACTTTTAATAAAACTTTGTAATTTACTTGAAATTTTAAAATTTATGTTTTTAATTATACAATTATGCAAAAGAAATTGTTAAAAAGTTATAAAATTAAACCTAACTAAGGAAAAAAACTGCATTTAGCGATGAAAAAAGTCATTTAGTTGATTAACTTAGTTGTAACATAACAATTAAAAATTCTTAGAGTGTTTTTAGAATTCTTCAATTTTTGTATTTCTCTTAACAAACCTAAAGAGGTAATATTAAGCTTAAATGAGAAAAGTTTACAACTACTGTTCTTGATAACTTAATTTTTATTTTGCTTTATTAACAAACTCTATTATCAATATCACATTATATAACTAAATATGATTTAAACAAAACTTATTTATGAATTTAAAAATACAAAGGGTTAAAATTAAAAACAATAAAAATTAACTGCATACTTCAATAAGAGTAACACAAGTGAAATTGCATAAAAAGTTACTCAATCGAATACGTATATTTAGCTTGCAAATAAAAAAAGTAATCTTCTCTCAAATCAGTATTGTGACAACACCCTTTAACAAATTGAAATAATGTTGGGAGAAAATATTTTAGCGACAAATCTTTTTGCCAAGTCTGCAAACTTTGAACTTTAAAAACGACTGATTTGTGTTTATTGTAACTTAGACTGTTTTTTTTGTTTATTATATATTGTAGTCATATATTTCTCTGAAATTTATTACCGGTCATTAAGGTTCACCCTTGCTTTACACTTAAGTTTATAAACTTTAAAATTAAAAGCACAAGGTTTTTAATAACTGAATTAAGCAAAAGTTGTAAACTAATAGAATATATAAATAAGTTTCCTTTGTTTAATATATTTTTTATATTTTTACTTTAGTCCAATAAAACTTGTTGAAGTATAAAACATTATTTTTAAATACAGTTTTTATTGATAAACATATTTATAAGTATTTTTTAATTTGATTTAAAAACTCAATTAACACATAAAAAAATTATAATATACTTTTAAAAACAGACCTATTAAACTTTGATCAACTGAAGTAAAAAATATTCAATATGAGAAATGTTTCATATAGAACTTGTAAATCAATATAATAAGTTTACTAGTGTTTTAATTTGTACATATGTTTTACCTATGCTTATGTTAATAAGAAGACTAGTGGTAAATATTTTTAAAATTTAAAGTTTAAAAGCATATACATATAATAATAACCAAAAAAAAAGCTTATGAGTTATTTTAATTTTAAGCAAGACACAAATTAAAAAACCATTAAAATTAATTAATTGTATGTTTTAACTACACATATATTTACATTAATACCAGAAAAATGTAAAAAATATGAATATATAAATTGCCACTTTTTATTATTGATCTGTTGTGTTGAACAACAGTAATTTTTCTAGGAAGCAAACCCTTTACAAGAAATAGGGCTTAATTGTGCGGTGATAAATTATTCGGGGTATACGCTCAGCAACACATTGATTTAAGAGTTAGTTCGTTAAGAAAATGTTTACGTTTGTACTGATTGAAAATACCTATTTAATTTTCTTAGGAGTTTTTTTTTTAATACACTAAAAACTATTTAAAATAATATTAAAGTAATTAATATATAATTATAAATAAGACAAATCATATTATTTTAAGTTTAAACAGCATATAAGATTTACTCAATAATTTCTGGTTATAATTTTAACTATTTAGTTAATTATCAAATTTTTGTTTTTAAATTAGTTCGTACAAAAGCTAACCTACAAAATTTCAAAACTT
Source organism: Thalia democratica (assembly GCF_965202585.1). Lineage (NCBI taxonomy): Eukaryota > Metazoa > Chordata > Thaliacea > Salpida > Salpidae > Thalia > Thalia democratica. Next base: position 24,136,188 of record NC_139171.1, read on the forward strand.
GTTAAGTACAATTTTGAAAAATTATTATTTTTTTTTAAATTTTGTATATTTTCGTCATGAACCATAACTTACTAAAAGTTGTATAAAAAAGTAGAAAAAGTTCATTACTTTTGAAGAGATTTAAGTTTGAAAAAAAAAAAACTTTAAGTATTTAAATAAGAAAACTAAATCTTTTACAAGATCTTGAACTTGAATAGAAATGAGCTTTTTAATTATCGATTGTTCGGTTTTACAATAAATCAAATCAATATATGTGGTTATAAGTGTTCAACTGATATATTAAATATTTTTCACTCGTTTGCTGGACTTTGTTAAAACTTTTTTTTAGCTCAATGAAAACTTAAAATTTAGCTTTGGTAACAACTTTTTTTTAAATTCAAAATTAAATATATTTTTACAAATACATATATTTTTACAAAATCTATAGTGATAAAATTAAGTGTTATGTGTTTAATAAACTTAAATTTTTTTTTTTTAATTAAATTTTATTCTAAATTATGATCGATTTGTTTAATTTTAAAATGTGATATAAACTTTCACTGCTATAAACTTCAATAAAAATAAAAATAAGTAATTTTCTAAAACAAATAAATGCTCGTATTATGTATCAAACGTTTTGCGATTTAAACATATAAATAAGCTATACACGTGTTAATGCTTAACAAACAATAAAACTGCAAAATTTATCATAACTAGATCATATTTTAATTCTTAATCATATTCTAAATGTAATGTTTCATAAACATACTTAAGACTTGAACATAATAAATCATTTAAAACAAAATTTAATATTAATGATATTTAATTTATTTTTATATGGGCTTGTAAAACTTTTTTGAACCCATTTAACTTCGGTAATTGATTTTTTTAAAAATACTTAAACATTACCATATGAGAAACGAATTAAAACTGAACAAATAAAACAAATAAACATGTTGTTGTTTTTAAGGTTAGAAACTTTGTGAAATCAATAAGTATTAGGCGGTCTGGTGTTAACAAGTTTTACATTTTCTTCCAACTGAAACTTATTTGAACATGTAGTTTTGGAATAAAAGTATTTTAATTAATCAACTAAACTAGTTTTAACTTTGATTTATAGTAAGTTTGTTAAAAGTTTGATAAACTGTTGGATTTAAACCGTGTTTCAGATTATTTAATTTTTAACTGGTGTTAAAAAGTTTATTAATATGTGGCTATTGAATGAACTATCAAACTATAGTGAAATAAGTTTTAAATTTGTTTTATTTAATGCTTCATCATAATACTTTCGTTAATTTGGCTACTTTTAAGACTTCATAACTTTGTAAGATTCCATTAAAATAGCCATTTTTTTTTTTCAATTTTACATAACTAGAAATACTTGTTACTTGCCAAAACAGCGAACTCAAATAACTTTATTTAACGATCAACTTTATGTATCAATCTACAAAGATAAGTAATTAAAATGCTTCATTAAAATTCTACATTAAAATTAAAGTACAACCATAAAAAAAAGTAAAAAAAAAATTCTATTGAAAATTTTCTTTGTCGAAAAACACTTGTTAAAAGTCATCTTATGTATTAAGAATTTTGGTAATTCAAAACAGTTTATTGTTTCCACTATATTTAGTCGTCTTCGGCCTTTTTCTGTTTATAAAATAGTTTTGTTGACGAACATAATAAACTGTTTTAGTAGTAGGCTACTATAAGTTTTAGTACTACAATGGAGTTTAAAAACGCTCATTTTTTTATTTTTGTTTTTAATTAACTATTAAACTCATTAAATAGTTTAGTTTGTTAGCATAACTTCAGCACAAACTGTTTTTGCAATTTTTGAAATAGAAATTAAATAGAGTATGACGCAGAAATATTTAACGAATATTTAAAATTTATTTAAGTTAAAAACGAATGTAAGTACTTCATTGAATCTTTCTTACCAATCGACAACTTGGATGGAATACTTTATTTTTCTTTCGCACTTTGGTGCCGCGTTGCTCCACTCACCATTTTTCATGCAAACTATAAACGGTAGAAAGTTATAATTTTTTGTACTTAGTAGTGATCACCATTAAAATTGACGTACAATTGTTAAAGCAAAGTTTTTTATTTTATATCCGTAGTAAAAACTACAATCAAAACTTTAAAAACAATGTTCTAGTTAGTAGCATAAAATATTTTGATCACGTGTTTTTAGGTTAAAATATAATTAGTTTACATTATATTTCTAGCTCTAAGCTTTTAAATACTAATGACTTCACATTTTATAGTCTATAAACTTATATGCATTTATCACATAATATATTTATATTCGTACAAATAACTTAACTATAATATTTTATTTTTATTTTTTAATTTACAGTAATATAATGACAGATTGATAAATAATAACGACACACTGTTAAATTCATTTAACATTTAACATTCATTTAAATACACTGTTCATTTATCACTATAAAGTCCTATAAAAGCTAACTACGATAAGTTAAACAGAAAAACACTTACCATTAGAGTTAAAACCTTTTTTGATTTCATATCCCTTCCAGCAGATGTAAATTGCAATACTGCCAACTCTGCGAGATGTCAGGTACCTTACTTTTCCATTTGAAATGAGCTCAGGTATTGCGCATCTTTTTATCACACGCTTTGATGACGGAGAAAGCAATTTACCTAGCATGTATTTCGGTTTTTTAAATAATAACAGTTAATGTGCAAAAAAGCTAAGCAAGCAAAAACAAGCTAAAATAAAAATTTGTATTTTTAAAAATGGCATAATTTTTACAAAAATTTTAGACTACATTTCAATCAAGTAATTAACCGTTCAACTTATGTATTTTTAGTCTTAAAGTATCATGCTTTACATTTAAGAACTGAGTAACGAGTCTTTTTATTTTTTTTTTTGTTTATTATTTAGTTATTTTTTGTTTAGTGATCAGATAAGTAAAAATATTAAATAAACAAAATAATGTTTTAAACTTTTAATAAACAAATATCTATATTGTTGGACTAAAAACCGTTACAAAAAACTTATAATTTTCCTTTGTAAATTATTTCGTAAAATAGTTTTTTTTAAATTAATGTTAACAGTTTTAGTAACTAGTTGATATCTTTTTTATACTAACTTTATTATAAAGTAAAAGTAACCCTAGTTACTGGGTAACGTTTCTAACTAAAATAATATTAATTTGAGTACTTAAAATAATCAAAAAATACTTTAGAAATGAGTATGTTCTTTGATATCATAGCAGTTAAAACCAAAACCATATAATATTAGCAGAAGTAAAATACTCATTAAAAGCAGTATTTTTGTAATTTAATAAAATCAAAAAGTCTAACAGTTTTCAAATGAATACATACAGTTTTCCATTAACAAATTTACTTACCTTCGTATGCATTAATGCAGAGAACCTGAAAAAAAAAACACAAACTGTAACAAAAATATTGAGTTGAATAATTAGATTCAAGAAAATATTAAGTTGGTGTACATTTTCAACATATAAATTACAAATATATTAAGGTTTAAGATTAAACTTATGCTGATTAAATATTACACTACGTCATTAAGTATACTTTTTAAAACTCTATTTGAGAAAACTTTAAAAAATTAAAAGTAATTATAAAAAAAACTAGTAAGTAAGTTTGTATGTTTTCGAGATTTATTTTATGATTAGTAAATAAGAAAGGTATTAGTAAATTTCAAGTACATGTAATAAGTATCTAAGTGAATAGAAAAAGTAGTTTTCACAACTGTTTTAAAATAATGTTTAAAAAATTAGCCTGAATAAGTTGTGGACGATAACTTTGTTTATTAATCTAAACTTTACAAATGTACTAAAGTGTAAGCCATGTTTAAAATATATAATTTTTTCTAGTTAAGGTATAAATACTTGAAGTTAAACCTCAAGTGCTATTATACGTATAACTGTTTGTTTAAAAATTATAAACTTTTATCAGCAAAACACTATTATCTTACTACTACAAAACAATCACTTTTAAAAATTTTATTTAAACTTATTTTATAAAGCGTTTCAGTCAAACACCAATGTTTTTATTTTGAGATAATTTATTTGAAACTTTTAAACTTACTAGACAGAAAATTAAAGCAACAAATCTTCCAGTATTCATATTTTTAAACGTTTTTAATATTCTAGCACTATTTTGTAGGTAAATCTATTTTTAAAGCTGCAAAGTACAAATATAAATAAGTACTTTATTGTTAAGTTTACAAACAATTGATTTTTCCTCAAAAAACAATCATTACTATTTACTAGTAAACATGAAGTTACTAAGTTAAATTAACAATTAAATCATTCTATAAACTATTTATAAAAATAATATTAAATATTAAGTTCCATACGTTTGTTAATGACATAAATATTTATTGTAAAGTTCACAATGCAAATATTTTTTGCGATATTTTTATAACTTGGTTTTGAATATATCTTCAATATATAGTGCTAATAGTTTAAATGATGCAACATAGCTGTACATTTTTAAACAATGCTAAACACATATGATAACTTTTTATGTACAAGTCTGTGCTGTAGTAGTTTCTGTTGATAATCTCAAATTTAAAGAATCTTTCTCTATGTTAAACTGGCAACTTAAAAATGAGAAAAGCAAAACATTACTAAAATTTTGTTCTGCTTTAATTGACGCAAAAAAGTGTTAAAATGTAGAGTTTTAAAAGTTTTGTCTAGTACAAAGCTAGGTATGTCAAAACTAAGCTTAAATAGTTAAACAGAATAAAAGTTTTCTTTATATAGCGTTAAAAGTCACAAGGTTTAAGTCAGTTGATTGTAATAAAGTACTTAGCATTTCACAACTTAAGTAGTTTAGAAGTAAACAATATCTTAATTACATTAAAAATATTTTAATTATTATTTTAGTGTTTTATAAAAAACAAAATATTCAAACAAAACAAGCATGCTGTTTAAAATCGATAATAATTTTATTTTTAATATAACTTGTTGTCTACTTTATGGTTTTACAGAAAAAAAGTTTAATATCTTAATTTGTTTTATATTTTAAGTAGACAACATGTATTATACATAAAAAAACTTTCATTAATTAGTCATAACGTATTTTAGATTTAAATTTAACAAATTTTGCTTTTGTTTTGTTCGTAAAACTTAAATGATAAAATTATTATCATAGAAAAAACTTAGCTAGAAATAAGTAATAAGTAAATAATCAAAAAATTAATAAGTATCTTTAAAACCCACTTATATCAAAAAAATGTGTTTAAACTAGTGTTTTAATAGATATTAACTTTATAGTTAAATTTAATTTGTAAAACAAAGTTATAAAATAAACAAATATTTAGGTGTTATGCACACTTATATCTTGAAGTTATTGCAGCTCGTTTTATTAAAATAATTCCTTTAAAACTCAAAAATGTTGTGTTATAGAAACTTTATTAAATGTATTAAAAATAATATTGTTATTAATTTTTTTAGTCGTAGTAATCAATATATTTTACTCTTTCTAACCTACTCATATTCAATCTTATATCACAATTGAAAAATAAAACACATTATACAAACAATATTAACAATGTGACTTGTTTATTCAAAATACCTATTAACTCATGTAAAGTTTTAATAGATTCACTTTTTACTTTTAGTTATATTTAATTAGACAACTTTATTAATAACGAATTTTATTAACTTTTAGTATCTGAGGAAAGTTTATATAGTTTTTATCTACTTTTTTGATAAAACTACACAGTTTTATGGAGTATTAACTTCACATACAATTTCGTAAAACACATTATAAAAACATGCATTTAGTCCTACTTAAACTAAAATACTATATTACAGATATCTATGAATACGAAATATTCCTTATTTACTTTAAACTAGCTCTTTTCAACAATATAACAAAATAAAAATCTTTAGCGTTTATGACGTACTTAAAGTATATTTTAGCTTTAAAAATGATATAAAAAAGTTTTTTTGTAAGTTTGTTTGTTAAATGTCTTGTAATTTGTCTGTTAGCTTTTATTAGCATTCTCGTCAAAATGGAAAATGAAAAACAGAAGAAGTTTTCAAAATGATGCAGGTGTGATAAAAAACTAATATTAAAACCAAGCAGCCTTTTAACTAATGTTTTCATTAAAAAAATCCAACTGCTTTATCAGAACTGTTTTGTACAAATAGCTGTATCTTGGAAAAAAACTAACTAGAAACTCTAATTTTATAACCAACTAGTTTTTTTGTCCTAGTTAAAAAAATATTAATTAACTCTAAAGTTTTTAGTCGATTTGTTTAGTATAAGAAACTAAAGTATTCCGTATTACAGATTATAATTTATATTTATAATTAAACTTTTAGGTAATATATGTGGAGAGCTCTTGAGCTGTTTTGAAAAACCAACGAGGGACAGGGAAAGGAAGTCTTGCAGCTCGAAAAACTATGATATAACTTACAATGTCGTCAAGCGTCGAGGCAGGCAGAAAGATCGTTTCCCGAGGAAGAGAAAATGTTCATCTTACGGATCGAGAAAAAGCTCATGCGCCTCTCAGAGATCCGCTTCTAGTTACGGAAGAAGTGTAAGTTTAGTTAGTTAATTAGTAATCTGAGTTTTTTTAAAATTGTTTTTTTAATTTAAAGTACAATATTATACACAAGGTACCGATTTATTTAAACAGCATAAAATTTGCATTGAGCAAAAATTTAAAATAATTGTTTTTTTCAAATTTAATAGAACTTAAAACCTTCAGGTTTTGAATACAGTTTAGCCTGTTGTTAAGAATTCTCTCTCGAATACCATTAAATAAAGACAACTTTTCAGAGTTTATCAAACCACACTCTGTTCTACAACGTCTCAAAACGACCGAGGAGAGACGAATCCCATCACTACTCTATATCTCCTTTCTCCTTCAGTAGAGACAAATCTCCTTACTCCTTCAGCAGAGACAAATCTCCTTACTCCTTCAGCAGAGACACATCTCCTTTTTCCGAGCCTCGCAGTAGACGCTCATCAGGGTGCAGGAGCAGGTCGTGCAAGAGGAGAAACAGATCTTGCAAGTCACGTCAGAGGAGAAACAGAAGTTATAGCAGGTCTTGCTCGCCAAGGAGCCGTTCGAGATGGTCTCGCTCCAGAGAAAACTTTTCTAAATACCGGGTAAAAATATTTCAAACTTTGTTAGTTGTTTTGACTTTCGAATAAATTGAATTGACGTTGATACTTTGCTTAACAAATTTTAATTACGTAATTATTAAAGGTTATCAAATTATAAAATATTAGATTTTATTGTTCCAGAAAAAGTTAATCAAAATACCTGGTTGGATTAGTTTAAAAAAATGTTACCAGTTTTGATTTTTTTAATATTTTACTTCTGATCAAATTGTTTTGTTTATTACGGATATATCAAAGTTTATTAAGTTTGTAGAAATACTAGTTTTTTGTGGTGTCTATATAGATTTGGTGTAAAGGTGTTTTTTTTGTTTTTACTATTTTTGCAACGGTTCTTGTGAACACTATTAGTTTTATTACCTTTAAAACTGATATTGAGTTAAGTTTTACTTAGGTTGATTGAGTTGAAAAAGTTTAATTTTATATAATAAATGTAATACTATCTACAGAGCTTCAACTCCCGACGTAAACCTTCATGGCAAACATCAAATGATTTCGGAATGCAAAAGTTTATTGACAGCATAAAAACACTGGGAGAAGAATCAAAAAGTTTTGGTGAAAACAACAGAAACCATAGGAAAAATGCATTTGCTGAAAACTCTGGACTCCTTTGCGGCATAAATAAAAGCCTGTCGTACTTGAAAAGCTTCTTTAAGTTTTCCGCGAGTAAAAACGAACATGAGATAAACATCGATATTGATTGTAAAACTAACACTAGGAATAACAAGAACATGTGTTCAACCAAGAAAATTACAGATCTAAAAGATGAACCTGTTTTTGAGCCTATGGATCCACCTTGTTTAAAAGACTCTGGAAACAACCCCGAACTAAACTTGCTTCTGCACAAAATTTCAGAGAGGTGCCAAGAAAGCGGTAAAAACGACCAGCTGCTGAAACTGTGGAGCAATTCTACAGATTGCGTTGATAAAAATTCTGACCAAGTCGACAACAACGCGTTGAAGCTCATTTCTGCCTTATTGTCTTGCAATCCTTCACTGCAGAAGTCGCTTGAAAATTTGGTGCAAGTGCACATGAGGTCGAAAAAACACAAGAGAGATAAGAGAAATAGAAATGTTGCTCAATGTGAAAAGTCAGCTGTACATTCTTGTTCTCCGTGTGGGAATGTAGCTAAACATTCTTGTTCACACAAGGCAACGTCGGCATTAAAACAAAATGAGAAGGACACGTGTAATCATAAAGAGAACAAAAACAATGAAAATCACACAAAAAAGTGCGGCTGTCAATATACCCATTCTAAAGAAGAGTATTTAAACAAAATGAAAAAAACTTATGTTAATAAGTTTAAAGTTGGCAATGTTGATTCCGATGAGTTTTTTAATAAAATAAGAAGCACTTTGCAACCAAGTCAAGCTCATAAAAACAAGTTTTTCGAAGTCGAAAACGAAAACAAAGATTTACTAACAATTAGTAAAAAGTTAGAAAATATTAAAACAAGTAATCCGGAACCAAAAAAATGTTGCAAGTGCAATTTCAAAAACGGTAAAGCTAAAGATAACAAACTTGATATAAATTATAAAATAAGAAATCTCATCAACGGAGAATCGAATCCACCCGAATGTTTAGAAACAAAACAAAACAAAAAAGTGGAAAAACCTAGCAATGTAACGAAAAACTTGGAACTGTTATCTTTACTAAAAATTCTGTTTGATGAACACCAAGCTGAAATAAGTGGAAACAAAGCAATAAAAATCAACTCTACCAGCTCTAAAAAAACGCAGAAAACAAATGCAAAGACTAATAACATAAAAGAAACTGAAACCAATGAAATAAGTAGGTCGTATAAACTACCTAGCTCACTAAAAAACACTGAAGATAAAAAGGAAGATGAAACAAAAGTGCACGAAAAAATTGATAAAATGAGTGTTAAAAAAGCGTCGATTAGTAAAGATCTGCCAAAGTTCGAAGAGAATAAGCCAATCAGTAATTACCCGTCAATAGTTGACAAAAAACCGCCAAAACTTTCAGAAGCAGAAAAAGCAAAATCCAATAAAAACCCTCCAAGTGTTCTTGAGCAAAATGCACCCAATAAAAGCGCGCCCAATTTTTTTGAAGTAAAAACCAACAAAAGCCCGCCAAAAGCCAGAGTGCGCTTCAACAAAAAAGTCGAGGTGAAACTCTTCTACAAGGAAGCTTACGAGGACGACGTCTCAGAGTACAGCGAGTCATCGGACGACGACGAGGAAGAAGAAAACGAAGACAGTGGCATCAAGAAGGACGAGATGATGCGGGAGCTGGAAAACTACCTGGAGAGCTTCGACGACGGCCGGCAGGGAAGAGAAGACGGGGCGACCGTGGAAGAGGCGCAACCGGTGGAGGCGAAGGAGAAGGTGAAGAACCGGTATTTGTTGTCGTACTTCGGCATCGGCAGGATCTTCTCGGGCAGGAAGAAGAAGAAGCTGACGAAGCTGCTGGGTGACCAGGAGCACGAGATCGACGTGAAGAGCATCAAAAAGTCCAGGGAGGCGAAGAGGGAGGGGGAGGACATTTTCAAGCTGAAAGGGGAAGAAGATGGCGAAGACAAAAGTTTGAGTGAAGGTCATAAGGATGAAGGTGAAGATGATCCAAAAATTAAATTTACAGCGGCAGGAACGCTGACGGAAAAGAAGAAACCGAGCCGGGAGAAAAATGATGAGGTCGAAAAAACAGCGGTAACAAATGATGATACTGCTGGTAAACTTTCAGACGTTGTTTCATCTGGGTCGGAAAATAACGTTGACAAAAATGTTGCAAAGAAAAAACAAAGCAAGAGTAAAAGTTCTAAGAAAAAAGCAAAAAATGCAAAAAGTGAAACTAAATCAAACAAGTCCAAAGGTGGAAAGAAGTCTAAAAAGAAGAAGAACAAATCAAAAAGTAAGAAAAAAAGTCATGATGAGAAAACTTCTGCAAAAGAAAACTCTAATGAAAGCCCAAACACAAAAGTATCTAAAATTTACCCAAGCTCAAAACCAAAACGAAATTTTGTTCTTATTGAAGAGTTTCCAGCTGACCAGCATAAATCTAACAATAGTTTTAGCTCAGACAAAAAATTACCTTCACGCTTTACTAAAAGCTGTTCAAATATTAACATTAAAAAAAGTTTTACAAGAAAACTCAATGTGAAAGAAAGAGTTACTGCTTTTGAGTCAAAAATAAAGAAAAATGATTGTTCTGAGAGAAAAACTATAAAAAGTAAAAATCCAGACTTGAATTATAAAAATGTAGAAAGTACTTTAGGCACTGTTAAAAATCTTTTTGTTAGCGATTTTCTCCAAGAGCTTTTGACAGTGCCGGACAGTTACAGCAACTTATTAGTTTCAGAATCTCACTTATCCAATACAACTTACAGTTCAGAAAATTTACTTATAAACAGCGAGCTCTGTTTGAGCCGTTCTACAGACTTGAGTAATGCTGTTTTAAATCGTATGACATCCGAGTATAAAAACTTAAACTGGTCAGCGAGTTTAAAAAGCCCATGTAAATCTATCAGCATTTTAAGTAGAAGCATTTTGTCTTGTTGCATGGTTTGTGAAAAGGAATTTCAGACAACTGAAAAAATAAAACTAGAGAAGTCGTCGAACTTAAATTGTAAAGAAACTTCTTCTGCAGGTCAAGACCACTTGTGTGAATGCAGGTTAACTAAAGAGAGTTCTGAGGAGAAAAGTTTAAACAAAGTTCATAAAAACAACTCACACTATAGTTCTGAAAGCTTCAAAAAAACTCGTTCATATGATAATTTTTGTGTCCAAACAAATACAAAGTTAGAAAAGTTGGAACAAATGATTGCAAGAATCGACACCATGACTAACAAAAACGTAAAAGGATCGCAGTTAAATTCTAGTTTTAAAGTGGACATAGTTAGTGATAACACTGATAGTGTTAAACAATCTGAAAGCTTTTCAGAGTCGGCTAATACAACAACTACATCGAGTACGAAATGTGATGATCTAGTAACTCTTTGGACATTGCAACCGACATCGGATTCATCACAAGGAACTTTAAACATTGATGCACGCAGCAGTAGTTTCAAAAACCGCATTACTCCGCTTAAAACTGAAAATATTGTTGAGAAAAGCAAGTTGTGCCAGTCTGTTACAAGTGATTGTAAGCTCAGCTCTAATAAAGAGCTTATGTTAAAGCGAAGAGTCAACAAAATAAAAAGCAAAGTTGTGCTTAAAACGAGTTCTAAAAGTTCCGAAGAAAGCAATAAACATTTTAGAAAAATTTCTAAAAAAGATAAACAAACGAAAACAATGAGCTCTGAAGTTTACAAAAGCAATATGGTAGAATGGTTTCTTGACTTTTTTGAATTTCCTGACCAAGATGTGAATAAAAACACTCCTTATAAATTTGATGAGGATTAATAAAATGAAAGTTTTAAAAGTTTACATCTTCATATATTACTTTAAGTTTTGTTTTTTCAAACTAATTTTTTAATTTTTTTACAATTTTTTATTTTTTTTTAAACATAAAAAATCTATCGTTAAGCAGAATAGTAAAGTTAGAATATACGAAAAAAAAAGAATAAAATCATACACATCATTAAAAAAAAAGCTAGTTGTTTCAAATATAGAAAAAAAGAAATTCTGAAATCATTAAAACTTAAATTCATTTTTTTATAAAGTAAAACTTTTAATGGGTTTTATACTAAGATATGCAAATAGACATGGGTTTTCTAAAATAATCGTTTTAATAAATAAAAGTATAATTTCAAGGTTTCAATAAAAAATGTTTTATAAATAATATAAACTATACTAATAACATTATATAATAATTTTTGAGTACAACAAAACAAAAAATTGTTTAAGTTTAACTGAAATAAATACAAAACTAAAAACTTGTTTTATCAAGCAACTTCAAAAATATCCTTAATTAAGATAAATTATGTGTGTGGCGTAATTAACTGTTGTTGTTTCAAATGAGGAGTTATAATTTTATGCAAACAAAACTGCTCTTACATTGTATCTAGTTTTGTTCCTGGTTATTTAACACTTACGACCTTTGCTAAAACTCCGTCGAACTGTGCTTTTTAATTAAAATAGAGAAACGTTATTACCTTTAATAAAAACATTTTTTAAATAGTGCTTATTATATTCCAAAATAAACTTGTTTTGTTGTGATATTTTGTCAGAAAAAGTCATTCACAACCAATAGTATCAAAGTATGTGGCAAATTTAAATATTTTAAAACCTTAGTTTTTAAAAACTTGATGCTGTTCCATATAGCCAACCTTCTATTTAAACAACAAGAATTATTGAAAAAATATGTTTTCAAGCAAAATATTATGAAGGTTTTATCAAATATCCTTACAAATTTAATTACAGTTAAATAGAATTATGCAAATTGTATATTTTATTCGCGACCGTTTTCGGTGGCAAGAGAATGCGACCTTTTCAAGCAAAAAATAATATATTACATAAATGATAATACATTTAAAAAACTACTATTCATATAAACGCTTATCTATGCGTAGAGAAAGAATGGATTAAGTAAAAGTTAAGTTCTATCATATTTACTAAGAATAAAATTTTTTGTATAGTTTTTTTAAATTGAGCCAGGGTTCGGCAAGCTGCGGTCTTCGATGTAGTTTTCAGCTTGAAACATATTTTTTTAAAGCAAAAAATTTTTTTGTTATTAAAATTTATAACTAGGCTCTTAAGTTAATGCCATTTGCTTTATTTACTTTATCTTGCTTACTTCATCTTGTTTTATAATTAATATTTTGCTTAGTAAAAGTATTTTTTTATTCAATACTGTCTTTAAATAATTAAGCCGGAAAAATTTTTGCAAATCGAGATAAAACAAAAACAATTATTGTTTAAGAATTTATTTAGCAACAACTTTTCTAACCAAATGTGCTATCAAGCTGTAAACTCTTAAACTTAAATAAATAGATATCATGGACAAATAAAAGACAGAATGACTTTTAAAGTCGTATCACCAAGCAACTGCTTTTAAACATTAGATAATTTATTTCAACTGTTTATCAAATTTAATTATACTCGAATACTAAGAAAAAACAAGGAATTCATGTATTGTAACAATCAATATTTTTGTCTGAAGTACTATACTTTTGAACAGAACTAATAAATATTGATAAAGTTTATTTTTAGCAGATACTTTAATTTACTGCTCTAGCTGTTATAAAATAACGATTTCGGAATACAAAAAAACACTGAATAGTTTTATTTTTGGTCAATATTAAATTTTACATTCTAAGCTTAATTTTATTTTTGATACTATTAAAAAAAACAAGTAATTGAAACAATTTTAAACTTGAATAACATTGTAACGAAAAACTTTGAATAGTTTTAAATTAAGTTTAGTAGTAATTCATAGTAAACAAGATTTACCTCACTGCTCTTTTGTTTAGTTTCTACAGTAACTTATATATGGCCTAAATTCAAGTTTGGGCTGAAAAAATTATGAAGGGTTAATCATATTAATAAGATGACTTGTGAAGTTTGCGACTGAATTAATTTTTTTTCTTTAAATATATTTTGATAAAATTCAAATCGTTACGTCACAAAAAGCTTCACAGCGCAATTTATCATCAAAACAAATGAAAACTTTTTTAAAAACGATATTTTTTAAGTAAATTTTAAGAAAGTGATAACTTTTCATACTTTTTGAACATTTTAAAGTACTAGTTAAAATAAACTTTATCTTGTATTATTTAAAAAAAATTGTTTTAAAATCTATAAAAGCGAAAATCTTGTATAGCTTTAAAAATGTTTTGTTAGAAAAACGAACTTAAGATTTCCTGTATTCTATAAAAGCTAAGTATTTTAACTTATAAATTAAATGTAAGCGACTAATTATATGAAAATAGATAAAATTAAACTGACGCGGTAACATTTAAATTTTACTAGTTGTAAAAAGAGAAAAACTTCAAATAAGCAAATAAAACAGTTAAAATGATTTAATATATTATCTTCAGTTGATGATTGAACATCTGTAAAATAATTTAAAAGTGGTTTCATAATATCCAAACATTACTGTTTTAAAAAACTTTTTATAAGTTTGCACTTTTTTTCAAGTTTTAGTACTTATAGATAATTTCAAATTATTTAAAATTTATCTAAATGCAATCGTGTTATCTTATTCTCAAATATTAAACATTTATAAAACATTTGTGAAAGCAGCTAAACTTTGTGTGGTCAAGAAAAGTATGTTTAGAACGATTAGCTTAGTAATGCGGTTATTGAATATACAAATAAAAACTAATGTGTTTTTCTTTCGTTAAAAATTTGTTTTCGTTCGACAATATTAAAAGCTAATTTAAAACTAGTTAAACTAGAGCAAAAAAATATATAATATTTTTTATTATTATACGAAAACGGGAGCAAGTAATTTAATTTAAGTTTTGTTTTTCTGACTAACTTTTCTATTTTAACTTTGATAATTAATGTTTTTATTTTAACAGGTCTGAATATCCACACCAGACTTCATTTAACGCCGTTTAAGCAACAAATATTTCAAAAGAAAGTCTGATGACTTTTCAAGACAAAATACCTGTTGACAATAGAAGCATACATCTTTTTTAATTCACTTGGAAGTATACCATATTTTGAACTTAATTTGAATTTCAATTTTCAAGACTACTACTAAAAAAGCTAATAAAAATTTTTTTTTAATAATATTAGCTTATCATTTTAAGATTTTTACATATGTTCAAGTATGAATAAACTTAAAGTAATTTTCATTACGTTTATTGACTTTGATGTTTAACAAAAAAAAAAAACTTAAAAGGCACACTAAAACAAGAATCAGTTTACAAGTTTTACAACAAATAACTTGTAAGTTGTACAATAGATTAAGCTTGTAAGATATAAAGTTGTTATAATAAATTTGTATAAGATTATTTACAAACAAATGTTGTTAAAAATATGTAACTAAATAGTGATTTATTTAGTTTATTGCTTAAAACTGCTTATACACACGATACGGGGCAAACAGTTATAAACTAAGATACTTTAAATTATTTTTTAAACTAAACTTTACCTTTATATCAAAATACTAACATACATTAACAGTTTTAGATTAAATCTAAAAAGTTGTAACATGCATTGACATACAAGATTAAGCAAGTTTTCTGGCTGTAATAATTATTTAAACATTCTTTAAAAATAAAATTTATTAAAACTGGTCTAGTTTTAAACTAGCTGAAAACAAGTATAACTATCAAGCTGTTGTTTTAACTAGAAAATTTTTTGAAGACTCTTGAATTTTGTACAATTAAACTTAACACAATATAACTTAACATTGTTGTCGAAAATGCTGGTTCGTGCGTGTTTTTGAGCGTCTATGTATTTTACGTTGTATTTTTGATTATAAACCGAGTCAAAGTCATCTTTTTATTGATTTCTATTAAAAAATTATTAAAAAACCTAAACATGCAAAGACTTAAAGATTTTTTATATAGCTTTTTAAATATTTAACTTATAAATAAATCCCAATTAACAATAAACTATTTTAAATTTAGTTTTGGGTTAAGTTTGTTTAGATTTAAATTCATTTTATACTAAATAAATTAAATCTTTGTATAGTATAAATTAAAATATGGTCTTAGAATTATTTAATTTTTTTTATTTTTATGAAACTTAAAATCAAAGTTTAGTTTAAGTTGGATATGATTCGGGTGGTAATTGATCGGGTTTGATTTAATTCGTGTGGGAATTAATCAAGTTCGATTTGATTCGGGTGGGAATTTATCGGGTTCGATTTGATTCGGGTGGGAATTAATCGGGTTCGATTCGATTCGGGTGGGAATTAATCAAGTTCGATTTGATTCGGGTGGGAATTAATTGGGTTCGATTTGATTCGGTTGGGAATTGATCGAGTTCGATTTGATTCGGGTGGGAATTGATCGGGTTCGATTCGATTCTGGTGGGAATTGATTGGTTGGGAATCGTGCAAGAGACAATTGTGCCCGGGTGATACAAAGGTGGTAGAAAGACCTATGTTGGTTATTAAAAGGATATTTTATTGTACCAAAAGCTTAAAGTGGGTATTGACTGCTGTTCAATTAAATTTATAAAAAAAAAGTTAAAACTAGTTTGATGAAATTTGTTTTGGATATAAGACTTAGAAATTCCTTTAAAACATTTATTTTGAACTATTTGTTTGCGACCCTTTTAAATAGAATTCAATAAAACAAAATAATTTCGTGCTAAATTGATAATATAATTAGTAAAAATTCAAATTAGTATAAAAAATTTAGGTTTACTTAAATAATTAATAATAATTTTAATCCTTACTTGGGCTGATTACAGGTACAATTATCTTGTTTTTGAAAAATTATAAAGATAGAAATCAGTAGTGTAGCGTGGTATTTCAACGAGGGGTGTGAAATTTTTAACATTACAGTAACCTCTCGCAACTTTATGCACTCGTATGTTACACACTCTCGTTTAGTTACGCATTTTAGAATTTTATAAAATTCAAAATATTTTTTTTTATATTACACAAATTAGGTGTAATGTATATTTTAAATTGAAAATAAGTTTTAATTGTTAACTCACCTTTCTATTTCTTTAGACTTAGTAAACATATGTTCCTTGATAATTGATAAACATTTAATTATACCTCAGTATAACAGAAATTTTGTTAACAATAAAAGATTAAATTAAAACTAAATTATAACATTTTTTATACCTCATTACAGCACAAAATGCATATTTTTGTAAAAGGCTATAGAATTTTTTTCAATATAGACAATACACTTTTTCTTATTTGTAAACAAATGCTTAATTATAAATTGAACTTGTTAAGTAGAATTTAATATAAATTTTAAGTATCAAATAAGTCACATATAAATAAAGATAAAGATAAAATATACTTATTTTTAAAATTAGTTAAATTTTTTACAAGTGTTATTATTTCATAAAAATTATCTTTTTTTAATTTATTCATAACTTTATCTTTTGTTTTCATATTTATAAATAAAGTAAACAAACTGTTAAGAGTGGGAAAGTCCCTAGTCTGCTTTTAACTAGAAGCAATATCAAAAAACAGTTATTATAGTAAGTATATTTATTACCTCTCGTATCTTTACGATTTCTCGTTTCTTTACGTATCTTTAATTAATAACCAATATTACAATAAAAAACGGTAAAAATAAATCTTAACAAGTTAAGAAAATCTAAAATGTTAACTATGTTAAAAATAAAAAATTCATACCAGTTGAACTGAAATCTTGAGTTCTGCTATTTTTCAATTTGAACTTTTGAATTTCAGATTATTTTCCGATCTGACTTTTTTTAGTTTTGCAACGTATGATACAACACTACTTTGCGTTTTTGTTTTAGTGAGTAAATTTTACTTATTTTTTTTAAATATTACAGTCCACTTTTTACGCAAAAAAAAAGCGATTACATTCGAAAACATCAGGATTACCTTACCACTCTTTGAGACAAAAAACTGTCCTGAGTAAATTTTGAAGTGTTCTTAGTCATCATTTTAAATTCTTTAAACAAATTTTTAATTTTTTTTTAAACTAACAAAAATTGAGTTCTTTATTAAAATTGGTTAGAAAACGACTAAATCAACTATATCTCTTTCATAACCTATAAAAAAACTTTTCTAAAAGTTTTTATCAATATTAAAACTATCCTGAGTTCTTAATAAAAAGAAAAGCTATCCTAAGTCAGCCTGAATTTGAAAAGAAAAATAAAGTGTTGAGATATCCTGAGCTCTACTGAGTCATAATAAAGTTTTCAAAAACTTCATAAAACCTTCAATTATTCTGAGTGTGTGGAAAAAGTTTGCTAAACGTTTCTTATACAAACTAAATGTATAAAAAATAAACTTTACATTTTATTTTTAAGTTTTGATAAATTTACGAAAGATATAACATTTCCCTTATCTTATAATCACAGTTTATTTAAGATCTTCAGTGAATAGCATTTTTTAAATGTTGCAAACAGCTTGTAGAAGGCACACTTTAAAAAATTCCATTATTAAATATTATTTAAAATTAAATAAGTTGAGATTTTAAATTAATCAATTTTGTCTTTTGGACTAAAAATTATTGGAAAAAGGTCTGTTACTACAAATTGCTTTAAATTTATTTACGTTGTGATTGAACAAATTTAAAAATAACTTGGTACAAAAATCTATAATTTTTTTTAACTCTGTGGCAAAAATAATAACAATGTTTGATTTGTTCATTATCAAAATAAAAAAGAAAATACTTTTATTGGAAAATTTAAGTTTACTAAAATTTAAACAAAAAAAATTGTACAGTGAGATTAAAACTGTAATCACAGTATAACTGTTTATTTATTATTTGTCATATATATTATTAAATTGTGTTATTGATATTATTATTTATGGTTATTAAATATATTTTTACTTTATTAGTATTTATTGCTTTTTTTTTTTAAATTGTTTATTCTTGAACCATTATCATCATAAGATAGGTTAAGCTTTATGGTCTGTTTACAAAATGTTAGCATTTGTCCTTGTAGAAGTATCAATCATAAATGTTTTACTTCTACAGTGCACTACAGTGGCTACGTTTTTTTTTGAGTCTAGACTCTTTTATGAAGTTTATAAAATTAAAAACGTTTTTTATGGAAATTTACAACAATCTGGTACAAAATGATGTTTACGAACCGAGTCAGTATATTTGGTTACATGGCATTAAAAGTTCATTTAACTTTTAGAATACTAGAAAAACATAATTGAGAAAAAGCAATTAAGCAGAGAAAATAAATAATTAAGGATAAAGATAATACATACTTTTTTTTACTTGTTTTTCTTTTTAGGTGGCACGCATGCGCCAGGGTCCCTCCCAACGCCACGCCACTGATAAAAAGTACTTCTTAACAATTTTCAGAAAACAGTTTTAGTTTTACTAGTCAAAATAAGATTTTTTATATATCATACTAGTTACTAACCACTTAACCTAGCCTTTGGTCATTAAAACTTTTTCTGCATAGTAAGTAAATGCACTTTGCCTAAATTTATCCGCAGTTTTTGAAATGTAATCTTCAAAATTCTTGTATTTTAAAACTTTTATTTTGCTAAAATTAAAATGTGTGTACACTTACTTTTTTTATGTTGATATTTAAACAAAGTTTTTAACTACTTCGGTCTAGTTAATAACTAATTACTTATCAATTATTTGTAAATGTACAACTAGTTACTGCTGTATTATATCTCATTTTACTTGTAAACACCTATATGTAGAAATAATACAAACTTGTAAGTGTGTTTGCTCAAAGTACTTCAAACAAAGTTTAAAATACTCAGACTAATCGACATATTTCAAAAACTTTGAATTTAATTAGCTTTGAAATAAACATGTGCTAGTAAAGTTGTTTTGCATAAATGTCAATAGCAGCTTTGTTTAGTTTTTTAAAGTTTTAAGCTTAAAAACTAAAAATAATCTTAAAATTACTAGTAGTTAAATCAGGGATGAACAACTTGTATAGGAAGATTAATTTTGTGACCATTAGACCACTAAATTTAAAAAAGTTAACTATAACAACAAACAAAATTTTAAGACAAGATTGCAATAAAAATTTCATTTAGAAATACTAATGTGTACAAAAGTTTCTAGTTTAAAGCACATTTTGTTTGTGTTTTATAAAAAAAGTTAAACTCAACTCGTTCTAAAACATGCTATTTAACAAAAAACTAGTCGCGGGCAACAAATTTATGTCAAAATATCTCTACCGTAATCCGTATAAAGTCCTTACTCTAACATAAAATATACGAAAAGGTTTTTATTACGAATTTCCATTATTGCTACTTATTTTTGCTTATAAAGTTACGCTAGTTTGTATCAATATCAACGTATCAACGAATATCAAGTACTATGCTTTAAAATTTAAATGCATGATTTTAATTAACTTTACAATTTGAATGTTTTTAAAACTTGGTTTGTTCTTTTTCATTTACTAATTGATAATAATAAATCAGTATTAGTTATTTAGACATATATATATTTTTAAACTTTTAAACATTTCTGTATGAACTTCGCCGTTGTAAAAACAAATTTGTTTACTTTATCTTTATTTTTAACATCTATTTTTATCAACTTTAAACTATATGATAGGCAAACTTAAAAGTAAATTATCTTTAGATTTAAAATTTCCTCGTTATTCGTAAGAAAGTTAAAAAAATATTTTTTTATTATCTATTATTCATTTGTTTTCAAATTTTATAATTAATTTCGTACACATTACTCTTCATTAGTTGTTATAGTTTGTAAATAACAATTGTTACTGTAAGCATTTAGTTATTAAATAAGGTGTTTTACGTAAAAATTCTTATTTATTTATCAAACTTTTAGTTTATCACTAAACTTTTGTGTCTTTGCTCGTGAACCTTTTTCGGTTCGATTAACATTCTGGCTTTTATCCTATGAAAATATGCAAAAGAAATTATAATAGTTTTCACATTAGTCCATTTGATTTTAGTAAGACCACTCTTAGGGTATCTTAGTACAGCTTGAAATCTCATCTGGAAAGCTCAGGCATAATTTTTTTTTTTAAGCAACTAAGATTTTTGAAGAGGGTTATTTGTTTAAGTGTAACATATAGTTTAGTTTTTTGTTCGGATGGTTTTATTGCAAGTTAAGATCAGCTCTTAAATTAATTTCTTCATTTTATTAAAACTATGATTTTTTTTTAGGTATTTTTAACCTTATAAGTTTATTTCAAAAACTTTAGTGTTTATCAGAATAAATACTGTAGTCTACTGTGGTTGATAATTTTTAAATGAAGTTTTGAAATGCATTTTGTGGTTGATTTTATAATAGTTTAGTGCGGAAGTCTAATTTATTATAACCGTGTAAGTATTAAAAGTGGCTATATGTTATTTAATTTAATCTTTAGTCACCATCTAGATCAGAGTTTCACAAACTTTTTTTCATATGGCGCCTTTGAAGAAATTAAAAAAGCTATTGCCCCATAAAACAATATTACTCAAACTACCATTGAAAACACCTAAAACTTTTTTTGCTGTTCACCATCAACTTTAGAATATATAGAGTAAGTTTCAAGTTATGACTTCGTTGCTCCCCTGTGGCTCCTTACTGCTCATGGCTCACTTTGGGAAACCTTGATCTAGATTTTATTATTTCCTTTTTAAATTGTATTCTAAATTGACATTTAAAATTTTTTTATTTTTTCTATTTTTTAAATCTTAATATTTTAATGTTTGTTTTCAAGAGAGCCTGTTTGTAAAAGTAAAAGATCTCATTTTTGTGCTTTAATTACTTTAAGTTTATTATTCAATATCAAATAAATAAATTTAAAAATAAAAGCAGGCAATATTAAAGCTAGTTCCAAACAATTTATTTTTGACATTTCTATATATATATTTTTAGCTTGATAAGTTTTGCTTAAGTTTTGACGTGTACCTTAAGACTAAATTTTTAAAAATATTATTTTGAAAGACAAGTTTATAACAAACGTGTCATTTAATTACAGTATTTTTTGCTAAAATTAATTGAATTTCAGCTATCATCTAGCTAGATGTTATTGATCTGAATTTTATTGTTTAGTAAATGTAATCAGGAACGAACAGGTTTAAACTTGATTATTTTTTCCAATTACTTTAAGCTTTTCATGATAATGTGTCTTTTTTGGAGAACCTACCACAAGAAATAAAACTATTTACTTATTTAGGATGTTTTTTATTTTAGGGTCTTATTTAAAATTCAAATACTTATACAAAAACTTAAAAAAAACATCGAGAGTTTTTATTGAAGCAGATTCCCTCATACAAAAATTTTAATTTTTCCCGTCAATGTTTTTTTATAAATTAGTACTATTTTAAAAATTTCGCCTAAATTTCATTAAGAACTTATTAAAAACGTTTCCTCACCTTTGACTTTATTTACAAAGCAAAAATGAAGGAAACCAATTTGGTAGATATATTGATTATTTTTAGAATAAGTTTACCTAAATCTACGTATATAGTTATTTATGTGAAAAGGTGGTGTTAAGACCTACGTCGTTTATTAAGTAGTTATTTTAATACAACTTAAGCTCAAAGTGTATATTAACTTATAGAAAATTGTCTTTCATTTATTTGAAAATCTAAAATCAGTCTGTTGAAATTTACTTCTATGTTTAGACTTTTAATGTCTTAAAAGACATTTATTTTGAGTTTTGTTTTAATGATTCATTTAATAAAAAGTTATATATATATAAATATATATGTGGTGAGCAATGTGAGTCTGTATGGTAAGTGAATGTGCTTTGCCTAAGTTTACTTTTTTAAAATTGATCTTGCAAATAAAAGTTTAGCATTTATAAAAATTTCATTTTGCATAAATAAAAGTGTATGTACACATAGTTTTTAAGATTTATTTACTAAATACACCGATATTATTAGTAAGTGTATAACTATCTAACGCTACATTTCAACTCATTATGTATTTGGTTTAAAACAATTTAAAACAATTCAATTTAATATACAATGACTAAGCGAGATATTTTAAAACTCAGGATTAAGCTAGCTTGAATATAGTTATGTGTTAGTAAAATTGTTTTGTATACTTGTCAAATTTTAATCCTATTATAAATATTTTATAGTTTTAAACTTGTCAAGCATTTTAAGATTGCAATTACCACTAATTAATACAAATATGGGCAAATTTTTTGATCAGAATGGTTAATAAACTATTAAGGAACTAAACTTGAATAAGTTTAATTTAACAGCAAGTAAAATTCTAAAAAAAGAATCAATTAAAATATTTATTAAAAAATGTTGATGAGTACAAAAGTTTGTAATTGGGATCAATTTTTTGTTTTTGTTTTAAATATAAGTCTCAACTTATTCATGCAAGATGTATTTTAACCCTGAAAATTTTAACTTAATATATGTAGAGAGCAAGAAGTTTCCGTCAAAGGGTAGCATCTTGACTTTGACAACTCGTATGTTGCTCTAACATAACCTAAAATATTAAATATTAAAAGTTACACGGAATTATTTAAAAAGCTTTTATCCATATAAACGTACGTGCTGTGCTTAAAGATTTAAGTGTATGAGCTCGGTTAACCTTAAAATACAAGGGCTTTTAACGATAGTTTATTGTTTATGACTATCTAATTTTTAAAAATAAAAGCATTCTGTCAACATTCGTTGTTTTATTCATAAATTTAAATGTTTATAAATTAATAAAAAAACTTTTATATAAACTATGCAAGTTAGAGTATAAAATTATTTACGATATAAACTACCTTTGGTTATGAATCTAAAACTATATAGTTTACAAATTTAAACGTTGATTATCTTAAACATTAAGAATTATCTTGATCTTTCTAACCTTTTTTATTGTTTTTTATTGTCTATTTAGTATTTAATAACTAAGTTTCATTCAAATTACTTTTCATAAATTCTTATACTTTGAAAAACAACAATTTATACTGTTAATTTTGTACTTAAATTAGGCGTTTGAATTTATCTCTTTTGTAAAACATTCTTTACGTGTTCATATTACTTTTAATTTATCACTGCATTTTTGTGTCCTTAATCGTGAACCTATTTTAGTTTGATTAACATTCTGGCTTTTATCCTGTAATAACAAAAAAAATTTTTTGTAATTTATTTCATTTCAATTTAATAAGGACTTAACAATTTTTTTCAGTTTAGTAAGGCCACTCTTAGGTTATTTCAGTTCAGCTTAATTTTTTTTTTCTTTTTTTTTTTAATTAAGTAGTTAAAAATGGAAAAAGGTAGTATAATTGCGGATGTTTAGTTTATGATGAACATGTTATTGTATACAGTATCTTTATGTTTAATAAATTGATTTTCAGCTATCATCTAGATCAGCAATTCTAAATCTTAGGTATACTCCCTTATTTTGAAGGGCGAATTTTTTTGACTACAAGTTATGTAAATTTGAGTTTACATAACCTTACGTTCATTTTTTAGTGAGTATTAACTGTTATTGTTCTTAATTAAATACTTTTATTTTATTTTCTTGCTTAATAAGCCTAAGGTTAAAAATCTAGTTCTTTTTCTGGAAAAATATTTAAAAACTTGTATATTAAGGTAGATTTAGTAAGTTACCATCAATAAAAAATTAAAATGTGATAAAAAAAATAAACTGAATATTAATATTTCTAGAGATGAATATTATTGTGTAGTAAATGATTTTTAGTCAGAATTGTTTATACTCTTAAAGTCAATTCAGGCTTATCTTGTTACTATGTAGTTTGACATCATAATACTACAAATAAAAATATGTTATTTTCATTTTAAGTATTTTGTCTAAACGGCAAATACTTATACAAACATAAGAAAAAACAAAACAGTAACAGTTTAATTTTTTAGTAAAGTTTAAATTGAAGCAGATTCCCACATACTTTTGTTTTTCCAATTTTATTGTTTATAATTGCCACATATTATAAAATTTTAAGCTTAAAAATTAAAGCAATTATTCTTTATTTGCACCATACTGACTATATAAAAAAATTAGTAGTTTTTTGGATAATTGAAATAACAAAAAAAAATATTTGTGAATATTTTTTCCGACTATAAATTAAGATATGTAACTATTGTACTCTTTCAATAAAAACTATTGTTGTTTTTGTATTAATAAAAAAAGTATAGAGTTTGTTTTGTTAAAGCCGGATAAACTTTAAATAAAATTTACAAAATCCTTAAACATGTAAGTACTATTTTTCGTAGCTTTTAGTTATTAACTTCTATAAGTGCTCAATTTTTTAAAAACTTTATTAATTTATATTTATAAGTAGCGATTCAAAAATATACAATTAAAAATTAAAACTCACTATTACTATACAAGTTAATTATTTACCAGAAAATAATTCATATAAGTAATGGAAAATTCACCATTCAACAATACTATATCAGTTTCGGATGGAACTCACGAAAATGAGGTAAGTAAAAATATTATTTGTATATATTATATTTATGTGAATATTAGTTTCTGATTTAAATATTCTAATTTAAAAACATCGTCTTAATTTTTCAAACCAAATATATTCCAAATTTTATAACTTAACGAGTATGTAATTTTTTTCATTACTTTTTGTTATTTGTATATTATCAACAACATATTGCACCATAACTATGTTAGTATTAAAAGTAATGCTAAATTTTTTTATGTATACAATTACTAAAAATATTGTTTGTTTAGATATCTTTAGACCACTTACATCGAGACCTTGAAGAATTTTATCAAAGTTCTTTAAGATATCTACAAAACATAAGAGAAACTGGTGAACTACTAAGATTTCTGCCAGGAGCTCATGAAAAAATGAGACAATTTAACAATCTAATTGACGAAAAAAAGAAGCTTTTAAGAGAAAGAACTACCAAGGTTAATTTGAAAATAAGGCAAAACATAGAAGTTTTGAACAACGCACAGCATAAAAACTTCGAGAATAATGATATGTTGCTACATATTGTTACGGAAGAAAATAAAAAACTAGAAGCAAACAAGAAGCGGTTAAGTGAACTCACTACAGAAGTTGAACAAGTACAACAAATAGAGAGATTAATGGATCAAAGTTTCATGGAAATTTCTGAACAGAGTGTGAATTTATTAAACCAATTGCAGCAAGCTGCTGTACAACAAAATGGCCTTACTTCAAGTAGGATCAGAAGATTCCAGATTTTCAATGCTGATGAAACACATGTTGGTGATCAATGTAGTATTTGTATGGAAGATATAGATGTTGGTAGAAGAATGATGCGTCTCACTTGCGATGGTCAGCATTCCTTTTGCCAGAAATGTATTGAAGGATGGTTTGCTGATCACAACACTTGTCCTCTTTGTAGGCATAAGTTTGAGTGAAAAGATTTTAGCAAGAATAGAAAATTATGTTTCAAATAGTTGTCCTTTAAATACACTGTTATTCTGGCATTTAAGTAATACTTCAATGTTTGTTTGTAGTTTCTATGAATTTTTTCAAATACGTGTTTTAACGTTGTACAAAATATTCTGTTATAGTGACTTGTTCGAAAATAAACTGTTTTTAAACTTGAAAATTTCCAGTTTTTTACAGATAATGAGCTTTTTAATTATTTTTATTAAACTTGTATACGTTTCACGACTGTAATAATCTAACTGTATTGACTACTTAAAACTGTAAATAAAATACTAACTTATAAAGTTTATTTTAAGAGGTTTATGGTTAACAAAAACTAATACAATGTTTTGTATTTAATTTAGATTCCCATCATAACAAGTACCATATTAATAAATACAGGAGTTTCCGATGTTCATATATTGATTTTGTTACTTTTTATCTGACTTTAGATCAGTTTATGAACTTTAGTTTCAAATTTTGGAAAAAAAAAACTAGATATATTGACATAAAAATACTTCTGTTTTAAAAGTGTTTTAATTATATTCACTAAAAAGATCTACTTTTCATTTTCTTTAACGTTCATTAGTAGCACTGGCTTTAGGAAACCTACTCAAAACAGCACTTCGTTGCTACTCCTTATGTAAAAGAAGCCGGCCTTTTTTTGTTCAAAATTAAAAAATAATATTTAACACAGAAATATACTAGTGTTAAAATGTTTCAAATAGTTTAAAGAATAAAAACAGTAGTTAACATTCAACATAAACATTTTAAAATAAGGTAGAATTTTGTTGATTTTATGAAAAACCAAGCACGCCTGAATCTAACAAAAAATTCAAACAAATCTTTTAATTGAATAATTTACAAAAATTTATTAGACTGAGTGGTTTGGATATCCTGAGTACGTGGTAGCACTAATAAATTTAAAATAAAATAAGATGCAACAATAAAAGGCGTTAAATCCTAGAGATCCTGATAAGCTAAGCTTATCGGAATAGATACCACAAATGATTTTTCGTTTTAAATTTATTTGAGAGCAGTGAAACGCTGTTAGTCTGAATAAAGATTTAACACTAAAACATCTATGGTACAACACATATATATAACTATCTATCAAGCTCTAAATTTAGTGTATTTTTTTCTCATTTATTTTATTATTATTGTAAGCTTATTGTCCACATGATTGACCTAGGCATCAAAACCTAGGCCACTTAAACAAAAAGATACATAATGAAATGAGTCAAAATGTATTTTTTGTGTTTTTGGCGATACGCTCTAAGCTGATCGGTATTTAACTGATAATTTTATTACACAAAAATTAATTTACAGTTAAGTTGCTATGAAAAATAAATATTATAAGCTTGATACGTGCAAAGGTCAAGTAAGTTTAATTAGAGTTTTTATTAACAAATGAGTCTTACAAAGTTGAATTTAAACGCTAAGGGAATTATAGGTTTAGAACTTTTTTTCCAAAAACAGTTGTGCTAAAAGACAATGTGTAAAACTAAGTTAACATCACAATTGTACCAACCTAATTGAAAACTTATAACAAACTTGTTTATCTTCAATTTAAACTATTAAAATATATAAAAAATGCTTTTTAGGAACACTTTTTTACATTTTTAAATTTCTTTTTTTGTTTGAATAAAATTTTTTTAAATTGAAGTATTCAAAAACTGCAAATTTCAAAGTTCTATAGTTATTGTTAGAGACCAAAGTTGCGTAAAAGTTTACAAAAATATAAGATTTAAATAATAACAATAAACGTTTGTGTAATGCTTAAGTACCGTTTTGCAATATGTTTAAATCGATAAAAGGTAATTTTTATCTTAACAATCATATTTTTAGATTAAAATAAGCTTTTTTATGCTAATAAAAATGTACTAGTTTCAATAAATTAAAATCACAAATTAAGATTTGGTAAAACTAGTACTTAGATTAACCTTTTTATTTAATAAAACTTAATTAATTAACAACAAATAATCTAGGAATAATTAATAATAATGCTTGTCAAATATGTAATATATAGTAGGAGTATCTATAAAGTATGTTCCTCGGTTCTAAATGAGAAATTTTACCCGACGTAAAGATATCACCTTACAGAATAAGACAATTTTATATCATTTTACAGTAGAAGACAGCTTACATCAATTTATATTTAAATGAGATAATAACAATTTAGTTAACTTTGGAAACATCGTTTAATTAGTATACTAAACACTGTTGTAAATGTTATGATCATGTTTATTTTCTTAATTTTTACGTTATTAAGTTAATCTAGTTTTTTTATTTAAATATTTTTTAATTTGGTTAATTTCAAAATTTAATGTGTACTTTATAATTGTTAACCAACGCCCATACCTTACTGATTTTTATTTTGTTTTAATTACTAAACATTTAATTTAACTTTAGCAAATTAAAATAAACTAATAAAAATATCGATAATATTTAGCGGCTTACAGTTTATACACATATATATATTATAAATTTCGTGCTAAATTAAATAGTTTTTAGTCAAAAGATCACAATCAACGTCTCTTAAAATTACAAAAACAAGTAAATACTTGACTATTTTAAAAACATGGGATTATATTTATCTTAAACTGCTCAATCACATTCAAAATGAATTAAACGAATTAGGGCTGTCTTGTTAAGTTGTCGAAAAGATTTAAATACTTTGGAAAACTTAAGAACTACAACTATAGAATGCACAAGGACTTATACATGTTCAACTCAAAAAAATTTAGAAACCTTAATATCAAAATTAAATAAAATTGAAATTAAGCATATTTCGGAACCATAAACTATTATACAATTCGAAACTAACTTGGTGAAATTCAAGTTTTTAACACTTGTTAAATTAAAAACAAAAGTATAAAGACAATGCGAAATTAGGTTTCGCTTTACATTTAATTATATGAAAATTAGTTTTAATAATAATTACTATAATTTTGTTTTGGGTATATCTATCAGCTGAAACTTCTACTGCTTTTAAACAAAACTATCGTGGCAGGCTATAATTCTATTTTGTCAAAATCTGGTACGTTGTTGCTTAGTATTATAGAATTTTGTCGATCGATAAGTTTTGTATAATATACTTTACAGTTAGTGTAAAGTAACTATTTCTTTTGTGCACGTATTGTGGTATTTTTTATAAACACAAAATACTAAATAGTCGGAAATACAGCCGGAAGCTTTTATTACGATTTAAAAAAAAATGGATCATTTGATGCATATTTGTAATACCATTAAAAATAGGCAAACTATTTGAAATTTGTTAAAATAGAGGAACATTTGCTAAAAAATCGATATTGACAGTTCTAGGCTATTAGTGATTACATGGCAATTCAAATTCGGATAACTCAAATCAGACAATTCAAATTCCGACAACTCAATTTATTTAAAAAACAATTAAACGACTATATCTCAATTAGTAATATAAATTTGAAATTAGAAAAACAAAAAATACATATGTAGACCTTAACAATATCTACAAGCCAATTTTTTTCATTTTTGTAAAATCTTAGATATTTTTCAAGATATATTAAAATTACTACAAATAAATATGCTTTTTTCTTCATTTAAGCCATATCTCAAAAAATGTTTATTGTTTTGCAAAATGAAAAAATGGCTTGTAGGTATTATAGGAGCTACATATGTATTTTTACATTTGACAAATATAATTAATTTGTTTCAGTTGTCCTTTCTATTTTATTTAAATTTGAATTGTCGGAAGTTGAACTGTCCAAATTTAAATAGCCGTACACCTTTTATTAGTACATTAAAGTCCTTTTCAAGATGAACGTAATTTAAATACAAATATGTTATCAGATAGTTTTACTTTATCTGAAATTTTATGTTTTTAATCAGCTTTATTAAAAACGGTGTAGTAAAAAGACGTATTGGAAAATTGCTTAGTGTTTGATTTATTTTTAACTTTTTAGTTACAAATTTTTAAATGTAATAGTAATTTATGCTCAGTTTTAAAATTTTATATCTCAATTCCTAATGTTAAATAAGTTTAAATTAACATATGTTTTATTGAAAATTATACTTTAAATAAAGACCATCTTACCATTTAACATTTTAGAGTATATTATGCAGTAGAAAACTATTTTTATAAATTTAAAATAATTTTCAAAAAGATGGCCTTGTATGTTATATTAAAGCTTTAGAAAATAACTATTCATATCACGCATTATTCCTTCAATGTGTAAAAACTGTGATAAAAGACATTATAGACATACTAAGAATTGTTAGAAATTTTTAACATTTGATTTAGTTGGTCTCATTAGGTAATTAAATCAGAAATATTTTATAGTTAAAGCTGTAGTTTGGCTTAACGCATTTATAAAAATTATGTGTAGTCTAAAAAGGCTAAGAGTAATAATAATAGTAATAGTCTTAAATTTCATCAGACCAAAACTGGCAAGCATTTCCTAGAATTAATAGATTAGCATTTACCACAAAACAATCAACAAAAATTGCATATAATATCATATTGCTGCTCACCAGACGATGTAGCCCTCATAAATTCACATAAAGAAAAATATTAATTTTCAATCTAACCTTTAGATCGACTACGGCGTCTTATTATTTGTTTTATACTCCATACTAAAATATATAAAATAACCAAATAGTTATAATTTTTTATTAAAACTTTAATATTTATGAAATTAACTAGTCCTTGCTCATTTTTATAGCCATAAAAGTGCAAAAACTAAAATAAATATCGTATAAAACAAAAAATTATTTATAGCTCGATATACTTTGTTTACAGCATATAAAAATGATATTATATAATTATAAAGATTTCAAGTTATATCGTCACTAAGGTATATCTACGTTGTCTAGAAAGCTTCATAAGAAAGTTTCTTTTTTGGAAATTAAAAATTAAAATGTAGTTTAATTATTTTCTTCATCAGAGTAAGGATCATCACCAACTGAATTGAGTCTTGTTCTCGGAAACGTATCTCGCAAGTTTCGTGACGTCATACGACCTCTGCCGGGCGTGTAAGTAATCGGTTCTCTGACATCTGCTTCCCTGCGTCCTCTTATATAATTTACTAGTTCGGCATCCATATATTCATCTATACTATCTAGGCTCCATAAAGTGCGACTTGGTACCGATATTCTTTGTCTAATAATTTCGGTAGGTTGTGCTCGGACTCTATCGGGCATGTAAGTAATTGGATCTCTGACATCTGCTTCCCTGCGTCCCCTTATCAGAGGTGGTGCTAAATAATTTACTAGTTCGGCATCCATATATTCATTTATGCTATCTACGCTCGTTGTAGGTTGTGTTCGGACTCTATCGGGCATATAAGTAATTGGATCTCTGGCATCAGCTTCCCTGCGTTCGCTTTGCAGAATTTCTGCTTGTGGTAATGCATTTTCTGCTTGGGTTATCATACTTTCACCGCTCAATAAAGTTTCGCTTGGTACTGGTATTCTCTGACTTGTGGCATCCAACAAAAGCGACGGCATTGCTGTAGTAGGTATAACACTTACTACGTTCGTTGGATTGACTGTTGTCCTCTGCGGATCATTCGAAACAGGCACTGGCGGGTTGCTTTGCAATGGTGGTGCGCCTGTAGCTTGTACATTATTTTGTACTGGACTGGTCGATGCATTTTGGCCTTCTGAAGGTGAATCTCGTGCAGCATCCGTGCTACTCATTTTGTTTACTACCTGTTTGTTTGTTTTTTGTTTGTTTAAGTTTTTTTAATTATAGTTTCAAAATATTTATAATCTATGTAAAAATCTAAGTTCTTTTTAACTAAATGATTTGTTTAACTTCTAGAAAAATATTAAAATAAAAACTTTATAAATCATTAAAGTTTGAAAAAATAAAAATACTAGATGAAAATTGTGCATAAGACTTCTTTATATAACCAATTTAAAGTTGCTACATTTTTCAAATTAAGAAAGTTTTCTGCATTTAGAACTTTTTTTATAAAATATTTAATGTATTTTAAAACAAGTACTTTTTTTTAATACTATAATGAAATACAACATTTTATTACATATAGATTTTTTTAAACTTGCAGTTTATAAAATGTATAACAATACATATAACTATATTGTATATCAAAAAATACTACATATTTTTATATTCTAACAATATATCTATATATTTTTTCGGTATATATGTTTTTTATATTAAATCATGAAGTTAATTCATTAATTTGTATACTTTTATTAATTTGCTTAATTAAGAATTTATTTCAGTCAAATGAGGGTTAACTTTTTTTATTCTCTTTTAACAAATATCAAAGTATAGTAATAATATAATGTTATAAACTTAAAACATTTTTCTTCACCTGCTTAAAATATAAATTTTAAAACTACAGTTTAGATTTTTGTTCAAGAATTAAATTACTAGATATACCATTCAACATTTAAAATATTAGATTCAAAGTTTAATGAAGAGAAGCTTCTACAACGCAAACCTCTTCAGTAAACTTTTGAATATTTTTATACTTTATTTTAAAAAAATAATATTAAAAAAAAATCTATAACGTCTCTGGTTAAAAAGTATATCAAAATTATCCAGTTTATGTTTACAAAAATACACTGATGTAGTGGTTTTTGAGTGTTAAAGATTTTATTTAGTAAACTGTTAGTTTACTTAGGCTTAATTCGTGTTTCTCACTACTTTTTTAAAGATAGCACATTTTTACTGTTGCAGACTAGTTATTACAAAAAATTGATGTAAACAGTTTTTTTTTTTAAGATGATTATTTTTTATGCTTTACATGCATAACAATGAAAAAACTGAGTTGTGTATTGGGTTTTCTATTTTAATGTATTTTTCTTACTTTTTTTAAAGTTTATTTAAACATGTTAAACAATATTATATAGTTTAGGTAAGTAGTGTATCGCTTAAACACGCAAACTGGATTAAGATATACGCATAAAAAATGTTTTTGCTTGACACATAAGGTTTTATTTACCGCCGTGAACCAAAAGGCATATAGAAAACTAAACTTAAGATTTAAAGTTAAAATAAACAAACGTTTATAAAGTATTTAGTGTTAACTCAGATTAGTAGTTTAGCATTCTACCAAATTTCAATTAAAGCATTTAGTATAAAAAGTGTATTTTAATTGACTGGTTGGTCGGTAATAGATCTTAAACGAAACATATTAATAGTTTATAGTTTATAACTGGATCATTATCTACTGGTATGTTAATGACTAAAAATTTTAATGAAACTATAAAGCTCTTGTAATCCTATTGGTATTTTCTCACATTCGAGAGAGGTATATAGTATATAAATTTAAGCTACGCTTGAAAGAGACACTTAGTTACTTTTAAAATCGATGCATGAGTTAACTATTAGCCATGTTATTAAAGTTTGTTATGACTTTCTTTTGATTTTAGTATTGATGTTTCTTTATAAAAAAATATGTAATTCACATTGTTACGAGCATAACGATGGCGACTTTTTTTAATATTGGCTTTTAAGTCAAAATAGTTTATTTCGTGTTTTGTTTTTTAGTACAGTTTGTTGTATTTTGTCGCACTTTTATTCAATGTTAATACACCTTTTAGTTTATTTACTCAACTTCATTATACAAGTAGTTTAAGCTTTCTAAAATGCATTATACTGAAAAGTTTAGACAACAAAACTGCGTTCGAGCACGAGCGTTAAAAACAGTTTCAAGTTGAGAATTCAGTAGAAGTATCTGTTTAGTAAGAAAATTACAAAACATGTATTTTGATTTTTAAAAACTTGGTTTTAATGAAAAGTTTAATTAGGGTATAATTTTAATCAAGCAATTATTATGTTAATACTACATTTTTAAAACAAATAACTTTCTGTGTGCTTTTGAAATTTACCGAGTGTTTTACCAATTTACCAACCTTTTATTAATAAGTTAACTCCAACTTAAATAAAGTAAAAGGTTTGGTTCTATATTTTTATCTTAAGCGTTTTTAATTTTATTTATTTATAATTTGCAGTGACTTACTTATTTATTTATTTTGTAATTTTTAGTATACTTTATTGAATCACAAAAAAAGCGCTCAAAATATTTTATCATATGACCTTTAGTTTTGTGTATGAACTATGGTGTTTACCTCGACAATTTAAAAAATTATTTGTTAAAAATTTCTATTGAATTTAACAAAAATCTAGATATATGAAATTTACTTTGAAGCTTACAATGTTCGCATATGCAATAATTATAAAAGTAAAACTATATAACTACTAATAAAACTTACCTAAGTAAAAAACTAATTTCTAAAAGTTAGTAATCTACTAACATAAATAAAAACTTTACTCATGCTATTAAACTACTTTTCATTTCTTTTATATAAACGTACTTTTCTTACAAATTAAACTTTTGAGTCAGTTTAGAACTGTAATATTAAATACAAATACTTCTGATAAACTGCTTAGTTTTATTGTCTGCAACTGAAAAACAGTACTTTGGCTGCTATTAGTCTTGAAATAAAACTAAATATTTGTAACGACAATTTTTTTATCTTGGCACGTAGACCTCTTAAAATATATTAAGAAATATTTTATTACTGTGAATACAAAAACTCAGTTTCAGAAAATGCTAGTTAGTTAAATTTTGCTTGTTTAGCTAATAAATCAGAAAACATACTAAAATGTGTAAAATTATTTAAGTGTATACTTTTATTAATCTTTGTTTTGAGACAGATAAGTGTTGTTTATTTATTATTTGTTTGATTATGGAAATTAAAAATATTTTCATGAAATCGTCTTTTGGATTTTTTGTTTTATGTTAGTCATTTTTTGATTAAATAATTTTTCTATAAAATTTTTATTATGATTAGGTTACAGTAACGCAAAAAATATTCAGTTCTTTAGTAGGGGTTTAATTTAATTGCTAATGTAATGTATTATCTCGTTAAAAAAGTATATATTGATGATGTTTAATTTTTTAGACATAAGTAAAATAAGTATTTCAATCGTTGGTAAACTTTTAGTTGCAAATGAGCAATCTAATTGGAAAACATGAATGTTCTGGTCAATAAAAAATTAAACTCTTTTCCCATAAATATTTTTAGTACTACTAATTAGTTAACTGCAGATGTTTAAGTTCTAAACAGTAAATATTTATTGTTTGTAGAATTAACAATTTTGGTTTACTCCTTAAACTTCACTTTGTAGTAATTTACTTTGCGTAATATTTTTTAGTGTTATTAGTTTAAAAGACAAACAAACTTAATTACTAAGTACTACCTAAACTTTTTAACGGGTAAAAAGGTGTAAAATTTTCAAAAAACTACAATGTTTAGTTTTAAGAAATACATTAATAATTTCGTTCTTAGGGCAAGCAGCGAATATTAAAATTCAGTCGTTTCAAAGCCAGTGTTTTCGGTTATCTGTTAGAAGACAAGTGCTCCGCTTGCCTCGAACAACTTCAGATCATCGTCGGCAATCTGGTGATGCTTGACTGCACACACGTCACGTGCGAATTCTGCGCCCTGGCGTGGTTCGAACACCATGACAACTGCCCGACTTGCAGGCGAAAGTATGAATAAGTTTGTTTTGATTTTTACTGCATAGTAATAAAACTTATGCACTTAGTGCACTGCACACTACTTATATATTTTTTATTTTTAGTCAGCTAGCTTTAAAATTTAAATTTAAATAATATTTACTTATTACTTATAGGTTAATTACTTTAGTCGAACTATTCTTAAATGTCTTTAATAAATATAAGGTTACCATAATAACTGTCAAAGTAGCTAAAGTAACAATATTATACTTTGGTTAATAGTTTTCCAGTTTTAAAAGGATTGTAGTAAAAAAAAAACGATTTAAGCTTACTCTAAAGCAGGGTTTCCCCTACGTTTTTTTTTCGTAAGTACATATAAAAACGAATAAAAATATATGTGGCAACTGATTCCTAAGCAAACTCTTATTAAATATGCTTAAGGCCTTTTTTTTTCTTTTCACCATGAACTCAGAATATGAAGTGTAAATTTCAAAATCTTAAAATTATGATTTCAACAATATAACTATCACATAACCGTATACCGCTTTTTTACCACTATATCACATCACAGTAGATTACAACAATAAAACTATAACTTCACCGTAGAATGCAACACTACAGTTTTAACATCGCAGTAGATTACAACGATACAATTATCACATCACAATAGGTCGTAAAATACAACTATCACATCACAGTAGATCGTAACGATACAACTATCTCATCACAGTAGATTACAACAATAAAACTATAACGTCACCGTAGAATGCAACACTACAGTTTTAACATCACAGTAGATTACAACGATACAATTATCACATCACAATAGGTCGTAAAATACAACTATCACATCACAGTAGACTTAAAAACTACAACTGCTTTTCCAGATTTTTTATACCTTAAATTAACCTTCGACGCAATTCTATAAAAGACGTAGAATAGATTTAAAACTTAAGAAATGTTCTTAAAACCTCAAATTTTAAAGTAAATTGAATTTAGTATAAAAAGAAAAATCTAGACTTCAATTTAGTTTTTGAAAAATTTTGGTTTTTAATACAACATTAAAAAAATAATTCTTTATAACAGTAATTATTTTTTTTTAATTAATTATTAAAATCGAGTTTTTCTCCACATAGTATGGAAAAACATACAGCAAATGGTATAATCATAACCTAAAACTAAAAATTTTTCATAATGCTTATAGACCAACTATAAGTCTACAATACTTACAACAGTTGTCCATAACACTATTGACTTACAACTATTACATCTCTGTTGTTTAGTTATTTAAGAATTCAAACCTTTACACAACTCTTTAAAAGAATCATTATTTTTTGGAACTATATTACATTTACATAAATGTTTTTCCTAAACTTTGTGGTTAATTCAAAATAATTTCATATTTATTATAAAAACTCTCAGAGTTGTAAACTTTAAAACACTATTATTAGACGAAGTCCATCTTATTTCTTAATAAAAACTCATTCTTAAACCATGCTTTACAAAAGTTACAAGTATTAGTGCCAATTAGTAAAAAAATACAATTTGAATATTTAGTAGTGGTATACCGAAACCGAAAGGTTTTTCTGTACACCAATTTCTTAGACCAAACTTTTGAGAGCTTTTTTATCGTTCAATAAAAAATAAAGTTAGTGTTTTGTTTTAGTGATAGGTAATATTTAAAGTTATAAGTCACATTGTTTTTGTTAACAACGTTAACGAGTTTAGATACTTTTTTATTAGTTTATGGTATACTTATTGTATACAGTTTAACCATAAAACCTACCTTTTTCTTGAGTTATTGGTTAGCTAACAGTTTAACGCTAACTTAACTAATAGAATTCTGCATTTGAAAGAAATAAATTAAACAAAAAACTGCAAGAAATTTTAAATCAGCTAAAGAATGATAAAGGAATCTGTACTTTTAGTTTGCAAGAATTATTCTTTTAATATTTTAGAATAAAGAAGTTAATTTCGTTAACTTTAACTAATAAAAATAGCAATATAGTATAGTGTTTTATTTGTAGAGTAAATCATTTGCTGAAATTATAAAAAGTCAAACTTAGCTCTTGGACGATACTTAGCGGTTAAATATTTATATATGTCAATTTTCATATAAAAGTTGAATGAGGGTAAAAGTAGCCGAATAATTCTGGCAACTATGGGTAGCACAGCTACATGAAATTAAGCAGGTCACCTTCAGCAAAAAATTACTTAAAACAAAATTCACTGTTAACAAACTTAATCCTACCGTATAGTATAGAAAATTTAATATGACAAAATATTTATGATTAAGTTTAAAACTAATCATAAAGTAAACAGCTTACACCCTCAAAGCATAGTTGCTAGAATATAGAAGTATGCGCTTCTGAATATTGAATAAACGTCTATTTGTTTTAACTTAAGAATTATATATTGAGCGTTTTAACTTTCTTGTAGGAAAATAGCAACTTTACCTAAAACAATATAACTTAAATTTTTTTTGACTCCTTTAAAAATAACTGTGTTTATTCTCCAGTCCCAATATTAAGGATAACAACCAATTTAAAGTAGTTATTCAAGCCAAAACAAATATGTTTCATCAAGTAAAAATAGCATACAATCTGGTTTGAGAAAATAAAATAGCTAGTTCAATAAAAAAGAGCTCATAAAAACCAAGGTGTATTTAAAGCTAAGAATTTGAGAAAATAATTAAAGTACAAAAGAAAAGCAAATTGTTATTTAATTTGGTTAATTTCAACTTTCCTTGGAGCATAACTATTACAGTAAAAGTTATTTTTAACTTTATTAGCTTGAATAATGATTCATATAAATACATTTATATACGTAAATAATTATGCAGTTTTAAATCAAACTGTAAAAAGTAATACTATCCCCTTATAATTTTTTTAAAATGATAAAACTAAGCTAATTGAATAAATAACTCAATTATACTAACCTACTATAGTTTTCAATTTGAAAAAAATAACAAACAAACAAATTATTAGCTTTATAGAAACACAGAGCTATAGTTGTAACATAACTGACATCATCATTGATTTGCTGTTTAAACAAAACCAAAGTAAAAAAAGTATTAATTATAATCAAAACAAGTATAGAATTATATCACATACACTTTTGCCCGCTTAGTTAGATCT
This sequence comes from Thalia democratica, assembly GCF_965202585.1. Taxonomy (NCBI): domain Eukaryota; kingdom Metazoa; phylum Chordata; class Thaliacea; order Salpida; family Salpidae; genus Thalia; species Thalia democratica. The sequence goes on from NC_139171.1 coordinate 24,174,717, forward strand.
CAACAGCGGTTTCTCGCGACTAGGCCTGCCTGATGTGACCTAAAAAGAACGAAACTGGTCGTAGGTTGTCTCAGATACTGTTGTTGATGGTCGTATAATGACATTTACATAAATTTTATTACATGGTAATAAACTACAAATTTAAAAAAATAAAAAGCTATATTTATTTTAGTATAATAATTTTATTTGTAGTTAAACATTAAATTGTATGTCATATTTTATTTCATTTAAAATTATATAGCGTAATTTACCAAGTTTTGTTTGTATTGATTAAAACTTTGTTTGAATACTTCCGTGTTGACAATTTATTTTTTTAATGAACTTTTTAAATCTAGTCTTTAATTTACAGTTTTAAGTAAACAGTTCAGATAAAATAGTTTAATAGTTTATGTATACTAGTTCATTGAAAATAATTGGAAGAAAGATTCTTAGCAGTTTATTTTTTTTATTAATATAAAGAAAATAATAATTGAAGAAGAAAAATAAAACTTAACAATTTGCTTGTCAAACTTATTTGTATATAACTAATTATCGGTAAAAAGTTACCTTACTTCAATATAAATAAAAAAACACTATTTATGATAATTAACTCTAAGATATAGCATTGCTTTATTCACGTACTAATCAAAATTATATAAATTAAATATTCTCAAGTTAAAAAACAAAAAATTGAACAAGTTACTATGATAAAATATTTTGTACAACGCTAAAATCACCAATTTGGAAATTTTGTTTTACAAAATACAAATAAAGTTAAGTATTATTAAAATGTTATAACAACAGTGTGTACATGAATGACGACTATTTGAAACATAACTTCTTAATTGTTACTAAAAACGTTTTAGTCAAAATTATGCCTACAGATAGGGCAGGTGTTGTGTTCAGCAAACCATCCTTCAATGCAGCACTGACAGAAATAATGCTGACCATCGCAAGTGAGACGTCTCATTCTTCTACCGACATTTACGGTAGAACCCCGTCTATTTTGACGTCTCAATCTCCCTACAAACACTACATTTGTCACCAAAATGCGACTCATCAGCAGTGAAAAGTTGGAATCTTCTGATCCTTCTTGGAGTGAGGCCTTGTTGTTGAACTTCAGCTCGTTGTTGTTCTGGTAAATTCACAAAAATATTTTGAAGACGATCAACCGTTTCATTAGCCTTTTCACAATACCTGTTGTAAACTTGCGTCAGTTTTATTGTTGCTTGCATAATATTTGTAGCACTTGTTCTAATAAAATTTAGCTTATAAATTTTGTTGCACAATAGCAAGTTGCTTTGTCGCGCTTGATTCAAATTTCTGATTTTGTAAACTTTTCAGGATTTTGGTATTCTCAATCAATTCTGCGTCATTTTGAGCTTTTAATGCTGTTAGACATTGTTCCTTCTTGGTAAATTCAGTGTCAAAGAAATGTTCAATTTGATCATAAAACTTTTGAAACATATCAATACCATTATTGTTCCTGATACCATGAATTAAGCTTTCCCAAGTTACATACATCCTTTCGAGATTCTGTTCTAACATGTCTGAACGTAGCTAAAAAAATGTTTTATTATTTAACTATCTGTATACCTATTCATTCTGTACAGTTACGTTGTCTGTGGTTGTAAATTTGTCAAAATTTTAATTATACAAATACTTCAATTAAATGCAAGACAATAGATAATAAGGCAACCATTTAACTAACCATAGTATTGTTCAAAACAAAGTATGTTCTCTAAATGATAAAATTTTAACTTATTATACTAATTAAAATACTACTAAGAACATATGAAATAATGTATTAATTTAAGCATTACATAAGGTGCTACACTTCTTATAGGTCTTATAACCAGCACCAAAAAAGTTAAAATGAAATACCTAACTAATATCTAAATAAAAAACAAATATTGAATACAGGAATCGTTGACCTTAACTAAAGTAATTATTAAGCCTGTGTAAGTAAAATCCGTAGCAGCCAGAGTATTTTTATCTAAATATATGACAACCTTACTAAGCTTATACTAACATAGCATTAAAAAAACTTGTTTTAAATAGTTTTTATTCGAAAATTAATCTAAAAAATTATGATATATACATTAAGTTTAACATATGTTATTCATAACACATTTAAAGTAAAACTAATAAACGAATTATTTTTTATTTCTTTATGAATTACTTACCGCACTGTCTCCATACGCATCAAAAAGAAAAACGGCGGGTGATGATGAACTATCCATTTTTTTATTATTATTCTATTTTCTATCTACGTAATAACAAAACTCATTTAGTTGTTTTATATATGAGTTTTAAAGTTTTTATTATTAGAAGTAGACTTCATAAAGTATTTTTTTAGAAACTTAGTCTATAAGATGTCTAGTTAATCAAGTTACCAAGAAGATTTATTTAATTATTATAGTACTATTAATAAAATATAAATATTATTATTCCATGGTATTAAGAATGTTTAGTGACAGTTGTATATGTGAACTACATTTGTTTACACTAAAACAAAAATTATATTAATCAGATTTACTTAATATAATCTTATTCTGCTTATTCATTGTTCATAAAAGTTAAACAGACATTTACGATTGATCATTAGAAAAAATTGTTTATATTTATTGACTTACAGTTAGTCTCAAATAATCAAAAATATTTTTACAGCTTTTTCACAGAAAATAACTAGCTAGAATATAAAAAAATATCAATGCCTTGAAAAAATTATTGTTAATAAACTTAAGTAAAAAGTTTAAAAACTTTAAAGAAAAACATTAAATAAAAATATATATTCAGCATATCAGTACATGAGATACACAAAACTCAGAAATTATTTTAAATAGTGAACTTTGTTTGAATTTTTTTGTCAAATGTTTTTTTTTTTTTAGGTATTTCTATTGCTAAGTTTACGCAACAAATAAAATTCTAATAAGGAATTACTTAATTACTTTAAACTTTAAACTGTCAAATTTTAAAAATTCGCATTCAATATTTTTGATAAGTTCTCTTTTCAAGTTATTTTGATTTATTAAGTTATAAAATAGCTATAAGTAATTTTAAATAGTTAAAAAAAAAGTATAAAAAAAAGACTTATATAAAATAATGAGCTTTATAAGTTCTAGAAAGATTTTAGTATTTTGATAATATTACTTTTAACGAATTTGATATATTTCGTCTAATTTTCATCAAAAGAATACAAAGTTAGTATGGGATAAGAGTTTTGGATAAGGATTTTTTAATTTATGCAGTTACAAAGTAAGCATAAAACAAGCATCTTAAGGAAATAAAAAGAAAATAGTTAGCTAAAATTAAAACTAATCAATCTTACTTACATATAAATAACCTATTGTAAAAATACAAACTAATACAATGATAATTACATGACTGAAAAAAAAAAGGTATTGAGAAAATTAAGAAACAGTTTAACCGATTTTTGTTTCTTAATTTCGGCAGGTTTCGTGAATAAAGTACAATAAGCTTCCAATTTATTTAAATCGTCAGCTTAACAACAATTTCTAATTATGATAAACCTAAACCTAAACATTTTAAGAATTTTTAATTATTATTAAGGTATTCTAGTTATAAACATTTGCACAAGTTGGGTTACTTTTAAATAATCTGTAATGGACGTGTGTTTTTCAGAGTTTAATACTTTCGACGGTATATTATACTTATTTTATTAATAGCAAAAGTTTTATAAACTCTTTAGTGCTTGCTTATTTTTTTTAGCTGTCATGTTGTCAAGCTATAGAGCTTGCTTAAAAAAGCTAACTAATTAATTTAGTTTTATTAACTGTAGGTTCGAGTACTTGCAACTAGATTTTAATTGTTAATAATTATTTTATCTTATTTTAATTTTATAGGCTCTTTTATTTTTCTAATAATGATTACTAAATGATTACTCTGTTACTCCATAAGTTAGAAAATCTTACCTTACGAACGCTATGTTTATTTCGAGCAAATCTCATCAGTAAAATACAAAGCCATCATGTGGTAAGATTTTTTAAACTTGTATAGTAAAAACATAATCTGAAACTAATTAACAAAGTAAAAAAATAAACAAAAACTATAAGCGACAATTACTATTATTTAATCTTACCATTACATTAATAACCTATTGTAAAACTACAAATTATCAAATTAGGTTTTGCATTGATTATTGCACTACTTATAAAAACTTAGTACTTAGAATACATAGAAACATTTATTCTTACATTCAACAGGTTTCCTTAGTAAGTTTCAATAAGCTTCCAGTTTAATCAAATCGAAAAAATTTTAAGAATTTTTAATTATTATAAAGGTATTCAAGTTATATACATTTACACACGTTAGGTTACTTCTAAATATTTTGCAATAGACGAGTATTTTGAAGTATTTAAAACTTTAAACGGTATATTAGACTTATTTTATAAATAGTTGAAGAATGATATACTTTTTCGTACTTGCCTACCATTTTTTATCTTTCTTGGTGTCAAACTAATAAAGCTTGCCTAAAAAGGTTAATGTAGGTTAACTGTAGGTTAATTATTAGTAAGTCAATTTAATTAGTTAATAACACTATAGTCTTTTATAGGCTCTAAATTACTTGGTTACTATTTAAGTTTAAAAATCTTTCTTATCTCGTAAAAGCTTTGTTTTCTACTGATAAGATTTCTTGAAATATACCTAGTTCAATGAAGAGTGTGTCTTGTTTTTCTTATTTTGAATGTAGATAATCAGTTAAAGAAATTCAATTAACCATTAAAAGTTCTTATATGTTTCTTATAGCTTATACTTTAATATAGTTTATGTAAATACTACTTATTACTTTATAATAATAGTTCTAGAAAAAAAAATTGTTATATTTTTTCAATAACTCATTAAAAAAAGATTAAGTTACATTTACAAAATGTACAACTAGCTTAAAATCATTAAAATTATTTAAAATTGAATTATCACACTTTTACAGAAATAAACAGCTAGAGTAAGATAAACTTATTTTAAAAATACTACTAAAACAACAATAAAAATAAATAAAATAAAATAAAACTTTATTTAGGAACTCAATGTATGAGATACCTACAACTTGGACGTTACTTTTTAAACATATCTTATTGCACAACTATTTTTAAATAAATACTACTCATGCTAATTTTATTCAACAAACGAATTATTTAAATCAAAACTGCTTCATAATTTGTACATATACACATTATTTATATTACTTAATATTAAATGGTTAATAAAAACATCACTCGAAATTAATATCTTAAAAGACATTCAAATTCTAGATATTAAAGTAAACATCAACAGACTAGTTTTTATTTTTTTAGCAATTTTAAGACATTTTAATATGCTTTTAAATACAGCTTCAGCAAAAGATAAAACATTATATCAAATTAATAAACATCATAGGTCTTTCTATCACCTTTATAGATTAATAATTACAACCATTAAGATAAACTAACGAGCATAAAGTTAATTTTATTGGCAAGTTATAAATTTTTCAAAAAACATAAAACTTTAATGTCAATTATTTTCCTTATCTTAAAAGCTATCTAAAATATTTTTTTTATTTTAGAGAACGCACCTTTGTCTTTAATTTAAAAAAAAGATTTGCTTTGGGGTTTGAATTATTTCATGGGATGGCTCGAAAAATAAAGGTTTTTTTTTTCATTATTATGGTATTAAATCCAAAAATAAATACTTTTTTATTTTATTTTTTTTTTTTTTTTTCCCTTAGTTTGCATGTTAAATTGTTAGATGTTTATTTTATTAATAATGTTAATATCTTTTACGATTTGGCCCCAAAGCAAAATGATATATATTACACTATCATTTGCCTTGGCCATTTCCTAGATAAAAAATTAATAAAAGGAAAAAATAAAAAATAATAAGAATGTGAATTACAACAAATTATTTTAGTTGAATTAAATTTTTTGTAATTCACATTCTTTTTTTTATTCCTTTCATCAATTTTTTATCTAGGAAATGGCCATGGCAAATGATAGTGTAATATATATCATTTTGCTTTGGGGCCAAATCGTAAAAGATATTAACATAATTTATAAAATAAACATCTAATAGTTTAAATAACATGAAAACTAAGGGAAAAAGAAAAAAAAAGAAATAAAAAAATATTTATTTTCGGATTTAATACCATTATAATGAAAAAAAAAAAACTTTTTTTTTGGAAAGACCCCATGAAATAATTCAAACCCCAAACCAAATTTTTTTTTTAAATTAAAGATAAAGGTGCGTTCTCTAAAATAAAAAAAAATATTTTAGATAGCTTTAAAGATAAGGAAAATAATTGACATTAAAATTTTATGTTTTTTGAAAAAATTTATAACTTGCCTATAAAATTAACTTTATACTCGTGATAAACTAATTATAAAAATATTTCTTATATGTAACAAATTGGCTTTTGACGTTTGTTTTTTTTAATATAATCAAAGGTGTGAAAAGTTTTATAAGTCATTAATATATTTTAAGCAACGTTTTTAGTGTAATAATAACATATAATTAAACATCAATATTAAATTAAAAAAAGTATAGTTATGTGGGAGTCTGCTTCACTAAAAACTATTTAAAAAGTTAATTTTTTTTTTATAAGTATTTGACCTTAAAGCAAAAATCTTAAATAAAAAAGAATCTAAATAAGTATCAGGTTTTAATTTATAGCAATAGGCTGTCCAAAAAAGACACTTACTTTAATAAGAAAATCTTAAAGTATTTAGAAACAATATAATTAAGCATAAACATCTTTAATCCTGATTACAAGTCTTTTAATATACAACAAAATTAAAAATAATAACACTTAGATCAGGGTTCCCCAAAGTAAACCATATGGCCCCTTGGAGGCAATTAAAAAAATTCAAAAATACAAAATTTAGTATAAACACTAGATATTCTAGAGTTGATGGTAAAATAAAAAAGTTTTAGGTGTATTTAAAGGAAGCTTTTTGACTTAGTTTGTCGTAAGGGGCCAATGCTTTAATATTCCTTTTAATTGGGTTTTATAAAATAAATAGAAAACCCTGATTTAGATGATAGGCAAAAATTATTTTATTCAGCATAAAAGTACTGTAAAAAACATCACGTTTACCATAAACTAGACCTCCTTGCTATAAAAATAACAAAATTTATCATTAATAAAACTTGTTAATTAAAAAGTTATGTATATTAACCTAAAAATCTAAATTTAAAGTAAAACGTATGCAAAATTTTCTTTTATAATAGCTATTTAATTTTTTTTAACAGTTAAATTTCTTTAATTTTTTTATAAAACTTTATTTTAAATAAAAAACTTTAATTAGTCAAAGCCTTAAATAATGAGATTCTTTTAGTTCCACCAATAGGCTCTCAAAAAAGAGATACCAAAAAATTTTATTAAAACCCCTTATATATTTTAGGAAAATACATAAAACATAATATTTTAAAATTTATTCACGATTCATTACAAATTTAATTAAGAATCAATTAAGTATAGATACTTGGTAAATATCAGTTTGACTTAAAATAAAACCTTATTCAATAATACACGGTTATCATAAACTGGACTGACGCTCAAAAATATCATAAAATTAGCAACAACATATATGTCACTACTTATTGTAAAAGTTATTAATCAAAATAGACAACAAATCTTATTATGACCAACACCAACTAGATTAAATTTATAATCCAAAACTACATATCTTAAACTTGAAGATTAAAAGTTACAACAAAAAATCTAAAATTCATTGAACTTGATGGATTAATTAAAAATAATCCCATTCAAAAATAATACATTAACAAACAAAGCTTAATAGCGTTGATTACAAAAAACAAAATTTAGGTAAGCTTGATGTTTTTAGATAAAAATTCAAGCTAAACTGAAATCATCTGAGTGTGGCATTACTGAACTCAAATGAATATAAGTACCAAAATGAAAACGGACATTATCACAGGAGAAAAGCCAGAATGTTATTTAACCGAAAAATGTTCTCGAGCAAAGACACAAATATGTAGTGATAAACTAAAGAAGTGATGAACAATTGAAAATGTCTATGGAAAAAAGTGAGATTAAAAACCTTATTTGAGTACCAAATGCATGTAGAAATGATTGTTATTTTCAAAGTATAATAATTAATAAAAAAGTAAATTGTATGAAATTTAATTATTAATCTTAACAGCAAAAAAAAGTCATAAACAAAAAAGGACACTTTTTTTATTAAAAAATCTAAATAAATTTGAATGTTTAAATATTTTTTTTAGTTTGTTTACTATATAAAATAAGGTTGATAACATTAGATGATAATATAACGTAAATAAGTTTATTTTCACGCTAGGGTAGTTCCTACAGAATTTTTTATATATTTAAAATAATATTTTTTTTAATAACAAACTAATGTTTACAACATAGTGTTATCTTTAACAATTAGTTAATTAATTTGATTAAAAAGAATTTAAAAGTACTTGTATTTAACGTTAACTGTACTCATATACTTAAATTTTGAAACACTGTAAGTACTTTGATGTTGATACAAACCAGAGTTGCTGTTACTACTTCATTAATAAAATTACATTTTAGTTTATCACTACATTTTAGTATCTTGCTTGTGAACTTATTTTGGTTCGTTTAACATTCTGGCTTTTCTCCTATGAAAATGTACAAAATAAATATTTTGTATTTTGTTTTTTAATTACACTTCAGTTTAATAAAAGTTCTCTCTGGTAAGCTTGAAAAAATTATCTAGAAAGCTCAAGATTATTTTTAGTTTACTTTTTTTAAACAGCTTTATTAATTTCTTTTGTTGATGTATCATTTTTTAAGGGCCCTATCTTATTAATTAAAACAAATAGTTTATTTTTTTAGCTTTTTTTAAAATAAGTTTTAATATTTGACAATAAGACTGGTAGTTTTGGTTAATAAACCAAAACTACCAGTCTTATTGTCAAATATTAAAACTTATTTTAAAAAAAGCTAAAAAAATAAACTATTTGTTTTAATTAATAAGATAGGGCCCTTAAAAAATTATACATCAACAAAAGAAATTAATAAATACATTTGTGTCGGTCAAAATAAGCCATAAATTGGTTTATAGTTTGTTAGATTGATTATTTTTATATTGAGTTGTGACTAGTTTTATGATATTTTTTAGTGTGGTGGTTTAGTTTATGATAACTGTGTAATTTAAAAAAGTGGTTTTATGTTGATTTTAATTAGTTTTTACTAACCATCTTGGTTTAAGTGGTTTTCAATTAAATATTTTAGTGATTAATTCATTACAGAGTTTAAGAAATCTATGCTTAATTTTTTGAATGTTAGTTCTTTTAACCAACTCTGTTAAAATTTTGAAGGGGCCTTTTTGATTAAGTGAAACATATAGTTTAGACTTTCTTTGGTTTGGATGGTTTTATTAAAAGTAAAGATCAGCTCTTAAATTAGTTTCTTTATTTATTTAAAGTATGACATTTTCATTTTGGTAGTTTTGGTTTATAAGTTTAAATACAAAAACATTGGTGTTTGTCAAAATAAATACTTTAGTCTACTTTTGTTGATAGTTTTTAAATAAAGTTTAAAAATGCATTTTGTGATTGATTTTATAATATTTTAAATGCGGAAGTCTAGTTTATTTTAACCGTGTAGGTATTTAAAGTGGTTTTATGTTGTTTAATTTAATCTTTAGCTACCATCTAGATAAGAGTTTGCCAATTTTTTTTTTATATAACCCCTTTGAAAAAATTACAAAAGCTATGGTCTCTTTATAGAATATTACTCAAACTACAATTAAAAATCAACTTTAGAATATAAAGTGTAAATTTCAAGTTATGACCTCGTTGCTCCCCTGTGGCTCCTTACTGCTCATGGCTCACTTTGGGAAACCCTGATTTAGATTTTATTAGTTCTTAATTAAATTGTGTAATGAATGACTCGTTACATGGATTTAAAGAATTTGTTCTGTATATGTTTTTCTTCATTCTAAAACATATTCTTTTAATGTCTCTTTTAGACAGCCTGTTGGTAGAACTAAAAAAAAATATTTTTCATGCTGTAATTACTTAAAGATTTTTATTTAGTATCACATCTTATAACAAATTTAAAAATAAAAGCAGGCAATATAAAAGCCAATTCCATACATTAGCTTTAAGTTTATATTTTGATATTTGTATACATAATAAAGTTATAGTATACTTTAAGTTAATAAATAAGTTAATAAATAAGTTAATAAATATACAAAGTTTTGACATATATCTTAAGGCTAAATTTTTGACAATATAATTTCAGAAGTCTAGTTCATGATAAACGTGTTATTTAATTACAAATTTTTTTTGTGGAATTTAATTGACTTTTAGCTATCATCTAGCTGTTATTGATCTTAATTTTGTTGTGTAGTAAATGTAATAAGGAAAGAAAAAGCTTATACTTGATTATTTTCCGATTATTTTAAGCTTTTCATGATATTGTGTCTTCATTAAGATCCTACTATAAAAAATAAAATTATTTTACTTATTTAGGATGGTTTTAATTTTTGAGTTTTTATTCTTTTACATACATTTAAAAAAATAAAATAAATAAAAATATTTAAGAGTTTATATTGTAGTAGACCCCCATATACTTAAAATTTAAATTTTTTCTGTTGATGTTTAGTTATAAATTAAAATTATAGTAAGAATTTTGCTCAAAATTGTTGACAACTTACAAGTATAGTTTCCACACCTTAATATTTATTTACTAAGCAAAAATAAAGGAAACCAACTTGGTTGATATATTAAATACTTTTAGAATAAGTTTCCCTAAATGTACGTATACAGTTATAAAGTACAAATATGGTAGAAAGACTAATTGTGCTTATTAAGTTGTTGTATTATTATTACTTAAGCTCAAAGTGTATACTATCTTATACAAAATTGTTTAAATTTATTTAGACATTCAAAAATAGTCTGTTGAAACTTTTATGTTTAGACTTTGACTGTGTTTTAAGACATTTATGTTGATTCATTTAATTATAATATATATATATACATAGACATGTGGTAATCAATGTAAGTCTGCATGATAATAAAATGTGCTTTGCTGAAATTTACTTTTGAGTTTTTAATTTGATCTAGCACTTATAAAATCTTCATTTTGCATAAAGTAAAGGGTCTGTACACTTAGTTCTTATAATTTTGATACTTTAATCTAGTATTTTAACTACTCATATGTATCTATTTACTAAAAAATGTATACCATTCAAAATTATTATGACTTTATAAGTCTAGTTTATGATAAGCGTTAAATTATTTAAAGTAGTTTTATGCTTAGTTTTTTTTTTTTCTGCAGTTATCTAGATTTTATTTTATCATGATTATATTGTGTTGTAAATTATTAATGACAAGAATTAAAAGAACTTATGTTTTATATTATTTCCCTAGTTTTTAAATCATATTTCTTTTGTATCTCTTTTTAATAGCTTATTGATGGAACTAATAAGACTTTATATTTTCAGGCAGTAAATACTTTAAGTTTAATATTTAAAAATAAGTTTCATAACAAAATTAAAAATGGAATTTGACAATTTAAAAAGTTTAAAAACGGTTATTATTAAAGCAGATCCCGCATACTTTAGTTTTGAATTTTGATGTTTGTTTATATATATATATATATATATTAAGTGTGTATATTTTTTATTTGTAAAGTGTAATTAAAAACTGTAGGAGTTTAGCTTTTTTCGTAAAAAATCATCTATTTGGTATTTGCTTTTTGAACTTTATATAAAGATATATGATTGATTACTCTTTAAATAGAGTTAATAGTTGTTTTTACTTCTTTAAATAGTTTTCAAACGCCTTATTGGTTTATATTTATAAGCAGCCATTTAATAACATTAGATTTAGAATAAAAGTTTACTACATTTATACGAAATAAATTTTTAATAGATAATAGTTCATATAAGTAATGGAACATTTACAGTTAAACAATACTGATTCAATTTCGGCTGGAACTAACGAAAACTTGGTAAGTAAAAACATGTTTTTTTTGACAATAGTACATTCTTATTAAAATGTATTAATTAAAAAACATTGTCAAATTTTCTCAAACGAAATATATTTTAAACTTTTTTATTTATTTATAAAACTTACAACATATAAGTTTTTTTCTTTGATTTTTTATTTGTCTTTAAGTTGTGAAAATCATTTAACGCCTTAACTATATTAGTATTAAAGCTTCATATTTTCAACAGTCGTATAAAAAAATTAAAATTTTTTGTTTAGATATCCTTAGAACACTTAGAACGAGACCTTGAAGAATTTTATCAAAACTCTCAAACAAATTTACTCAACGTCAGAGAAATTGGTGAATTACAAAGGTTTCTACAAGAATTTCGAGAAAGGTACAGACACTTTACCAATCTAATAAATGAAAAAAATAAAAATTTAAGAGATCGGAGGAACAAGGTTGATTTGGAGTTAACGCAAAATATAGAAATTTTGAACAACGCACAGCATCAAAACTTCGAGGATGACGATGTGTTGCTGCAAATTGTTACGGAAGAAAATCGAAAACTGGAAGCGAATAAGAGAAGTGTAGACGAACTTACTACGGAGATTGAAAAAGTACAAGAAATACAAATTTTAACACTTCAAAATTTTATGGAAATTTTTCAACAAAGTGCTAATTTATTGCAACAATTACAGCAAGCTGAGAATCATCGAAATGGCCTCACTTCAAGAAGAATCAGAAGGTTCCGACTTTTCACAGCTGATGAAACATGTTGGTGAAAAATGTAGTATTTGTATGGAAGATGTAGATGTTGGTAGAAGAATGTGACGTCTCACTTGCGAAGGTCAGCATTATTTCTGCCAGAAATGTATTGAAAGATGGTTTGCTGACCACGACACATGCCCTATATGTAGGCATAAGTTTGACTAAAAAGTTTACAGCAACAATAAAAAAGTATGCTGTCGTTGAAGTAGACTGTTATTATGGCATTTAACAAAACTTCAATTTTTGTTTATTCCTAATAAAATTTTTAAATACGTGTTTTAGCGTTGTACAAAATGTTCTTTTATAGTAACTTGTTCAAAAATAAGTTGCTTGTAAATTTGAACATACTGTTTTTTGATTAGTGCACATATAACACAATGCTAGGTCTTAAATTTTAATTTTGGTAAATAGTGTTTTTGTTTTTTTATTTAAAAAAAGTAACTTTTTGCAGATAATGAGTTATATGTAAAAATTGTAGGACACTTTTTCGGTTTTAGTTTTTTTTCGACAATTATTTTTCGCTTTATTTTAATAAAAAGATTCAAATGACAAAAGATTTATTTTATTGATTACTTTTGTAAACTTGTACACATTTAACGTCTTTAATGTTTTAACTGTATCGACAACTTAGAACTTTAAGTAAATTGCTAACTTTATATAGTTTATTTAAACATGTTTATGGTTAACACAAACTAATACGATGTTTTATATTTAAATCAGGCTCTCATCAGGTTTGAATTTTTTTTTCACAATAAACATCATATTAATAAATTATAGGCGTTTCAGATGTTCATAATATAAATTTTGTTACTTTTAATCTAACTTTAAAATATTAAAATCAGTTTGTGAACTTTAGTTTTAAATTTTGAATTAAAAAACAACTAGACAAATTAACATAAAAACACTTCTGCTTTAAAAATATTTTGAGTAAATGATTCAAAATGATTTACTTATTACTTTGTTTAATTTTCATTAGTAGCACTGGCTTTAATAAAACTGTTTATAACAGCACTTCGTTGCTAATCTTAATAAAAAAGCGGACCTTATATATCTTAAATTTGAGAAAAAAGATTTTTAAACACTAAAATATGCTAGTGTTAGAGTATTTTTATTAATTTAAATAAAAAAATAATACTTAATGTCTAACATAATATTTTTAGGATAAAGAGAGACATTTTTTGATTTTTTTTATAAAGCCAAAAACGCCTGAATTTAACATAATATTCAAACAAATTTTTTTTTTTAATATTTTAAAAAACTTTAAACAAAGATTTATTAGACTAAGTGGTTTGGATATCCTTAGTATGTGGCAGCACTAAAAAAACTAATGAAACATATATAAGATGTAACACTAAAAGGCTTTAAATCCTAGAGATACTGATAAGCTAAGCTTATCGGAATATATACCACAAATGATTTGTTGTATTAAATTTATTTGACGGCAGTAAAATGTCGTTAGTTGGAATAAAGTTTTAACATAAAAACATCTATGGTAAAACACACATATATAACTATCTATCAAGCTCTAAATTTAGTGTATTGTTTTCTCATTTAAGTTATTATTATTATAAGCTTTTTGTCTACATGATAGACTTAGGGATTAAAACCTGGGCCACTTAAACAAAAAGATACAAAACGAAGTGATTTCAAATGAAATAATTTAATTTAAACAAAAAATCTTTAAAACAAAGACAAAAACATATTTTAATATAATGTATTTAAAATTTACATACTAACATAAAAAGCAAAATTTTAAACCACAAACTTGAACTTACTTATTACTACTTATTGTTGTAGAACAATCAACATAAAATGTTTAAATGCATTACTCACTAACAACAAACATAAAAACTTTAAGTCCCACGCACATCAACTATATATTGGCTAAAAAATAATCATAACACATATTGAAAAAAGACATACATTAATATAGAAAAGGCGTTTTATATTTATATCATACTCTCATCAGGTAAATTTATTGTTCATAACAAATATCATATTAATAAATATGATATTTCCGATGAGATATGCTTTCCGATGTTCATATATTCATTTTGTTACTTTTTATCTATTTTTTAAAGTCTTAGATCAGTTTATGAACTTTAGTTTAAAATTTTGAAATAAAAAAAACTACGTATATTAACATAAAAATTATATTAAAAATATTTTAAGTAAATGATCTAAAAAGATCTACTTTCTACTCTCTTTAACTTTTATTAGTAGCACTGGCTTTAGGAAACCTACTCAAAACAGCACTTCGTTGCTACTCTTTATCAAAAAGAAGCCGGCCTTTTTTGTTCAAAATTAAAAAAAAATATTATTAAACACAGAAATATACTATTGTTAAAACAGATCAAATAGTTTAAAGAATAAAAACAGTATTAAACACCAAACATAAACTATTTTAGATAAAGTTTGAATTTTATTGATTTTTTTAAAAACCAAGCACACCTGAATCTAACAAAAAATTCAAACAAGTCTTTTTTGAATAACTTTTTAAAATTCAAACAAAAATTTGTTAGACTGAGTTGTTTTGATATCCTTAGTGTGTAACAGCTCTAATAAATATATACTTTAGTTATTTCATTGAATAATAATTCCTACATTTAGTAAAATATTTTTACTATTTATGTACAATAAAAAACTCAAAAAAATTATTTTAGCACATTCGTTTGATGATATATCATAATGGTTATGATAAATTTGTTTTCTTGTATTGAATTCCGCATTTATAATATTATGATGTCAAAAAGCTGGGAGCAAGTTATTGACGATCTGGAACTTAAGTGCGTATTTGTTCACATCTGTCATGTTTAGGGCTCGATTAACGCTTAATGATTCTTTATTTAGGACAAAACCTCCCTGAAAATAAACTCTTTATAAGAACCATTTAAATATTTGAGGAATTTCGTATATTTCCTCTAAATAAATAGTTTATTTAATCACCTGATAAAACTGTCTTGCTCAGGGGACAATTCTGTACCAGTTAAATGTTTGTATTCGGTCCTTTTTTAAATTTTAAATTCTCTTATGATTTTAGTACTGTACATGCTGTGGCAAAGCAAATAATATTTAGTAATTTTTTTACTTGGTTTTAAACTGTATATATACTTTCTTGTTGTAAATGATATTATCAAATTATATTTAATTAAAACTATCAACAGCATCATGTTTTTTCTTATGTCAACAGTATATTATATGAGACTTTCAGGCTAGCTTAGTGGGCCAACAGTGCGGAAAGAAACATTTCCGAATAATAAGGACAGAACTAAAATATACAACAAGATATATCGTTTTCGTTCTTGTAAAAAAATAAATACTGTTTGGTGAAGCAGCGAAAGAGTCAGTCATTGAAGTCAGCTGTTTAAAACGTTTGAGATATATTACTACTCAAAACAGCACTTCGTTGCTACTCCTTACGAAAAAGAAGCCGGCCTTTTTTTGTTCAAAGTTAAAAAAAATATTACAACACTATAAATATTACAACTTTATAAAGTTTATTTTAAGAGGTTAATGGTTAACGAAAACTAATACAATGTTTTATATTTAATTTAGATTACCATCAGGTTTAACTTTATTGTTCATAACAAGTACGATATTAATAAATTTCCGATGTTCATATATTGATTTTGTTACTTTTTATCTGATTTTTAAAGTCTTAGATCAGTTTATGAACTTTAGTTTCAAATTTTGAAAAAAAAAACTAGATATATTAACATAAATATACTTCTATTTTAAAAGTATTTTAATTATATGATCTAAAAAGATCTACTTTCAACTTTCTTTAGCTTTTATTAGTAGCACTGGCTTTAGGAAACCTATTTAAAACAGCACTTCGTTGCTACTCTTTATCAAAAAGAAGCCGGCCTTTTTTGTTCAAAATTAAAAAAAAATATTTAACACAGAAATATACTAGTGTTAAAATGTTTCAAATAGTTTAAAGAATAAAAACAGTAGTTAACATCCAACATAAACATTTTAAAATAAGGTAGAATTTTGTTGATTTTATAAAAAACCAAGCACGCCTGAGTCTAACAAAAAATTCAAACAAATCTTTTATTTTAATAATTTACAAAAAATTATTATACTGAGTAGTTTGGTAGCACTAATAAATTTAAAATAAAATAAGATGCAACAATAAAAGGCGTTAAATCCTAGAGATCCTGATAAGCTAAGCTTATCGGAACAGATACCACAAATGATTTTTTGTTTTAAATTTATTTGAGAGCAGTGAAACGCTGTTAGTCTGAATAAAGTTTTAACACTAAAACATCTATGGTACAACACATATATATAACTATCTATCAAGCTCTAAATTAAGTGTTTTTTTTCTCATTTATGTTATTATTATTGTAAGCTTATTGTCCACATGATGGACCTAGGCATCAAAACCTAGGCCACTTAAACAAAAAGATACATAATGAAATGAGTCAAAATGTATTTTTTGTGTTTTTGGCGATACGCTCTAAGCTGATCGGTATTTAACTGATAATTTTATTAGTTAAATTAGTTTATAGTTAAGTTGCTATGAAAAATGAAATTTATAAGCTTGATACGTGCAAAGGTCAAGTAAGTTTAATTAGAGTTTTTATTAACAAATGAGTCTTACAAAGTTTAATTTAAACGCTAAGGGAAATATAGGTTTAGATTATTTTTTCCAAAAACAGTTGTGCTAAAAGACAATGTGTAAAACTAAGTTAACATCACAATTGTACCAACCTAATTGAAAACTTATAACAAACTTGTTTATTTTTAATTTAAACTATTAAAATATATAAAAATACCTTTAGGAATGCTTTTTAACATTTTTAAATTTTTTTTTTTGTTTGAATAAATTTTTTTTTAAATTGAAGTATTCAAAAACTATAAATTTCAAAGTTCTATAGTTATTATTAGAGACCAGAGTTGCGTAAAAATTTACAAAAATATAAGGTTTAAATAATAATAATAAACATTTGTGTCATGCTTAAGTACCGTTTTGCAATATGTTTAAATCGATAAAAGGTAATTTTTATCTTAACAATCATATTTTTAGATTGAAATAAGCTTTTTTATGCTAATAAAAACGTACTAGTTTCATTAAATTAAAATCACAAATTAAGATTTGGTAAAACTAGTACTTAGATTAACTTTTTTATTTAATAAAACTTAATTAATTAACAACAAATAATCTAGTTATAGTTATTAATAGTGCTAGTCACATATGTAATATATAGTAGGAGTATCTTAAAAATATGTTCCTCAGTACTAAATATTATATTGTACCCGACGCAAAGGTATCACCTTACAGAATAAGACAATTTTTTATCATTTTACAGTAGAAGACAGCTTACATCAATTTATATTTAAATGAGATAACAACATTTTAGTTAACTTTGGAAACATCGTTATGTTATGATCATTTTTATTTTATTAATTTTTACGTTATTAAGTTAATCAAGTTTTTTTATCTAAATATTATTTAACTCGGTTAATTTCAGAATTTAATGCGTATTTTAAATGTTGTAAGTAGTGCGTATACCTTACTGATTTTTATTTTGTTTTAATTACTAAACATAAATTTGACTTTAGCAAATTAAAACAAACTAATAAAAATATCAATAGTATTTAGCAGCTTACAGTTTATACACATATACATATTACAACTTTCGTGCTAAATTAAATAGTTTTTAATCAAAAGATTACAATCAACGTCTCTTAAAATTACAAAAACAAATAAATACTTGACTATTTTAAAAACGTAGGATAATATTTATCTTAAACTGCTCAATCACATTCAAAATACATTAAACGAATTAAGGCTGTCTTGTTAAGTTGTCGAAAAGGTTTTAATACTTACAACTTAAGAACTACAACTATAGAATGCACAAGGACTTATACATGTTCTACTCAAAAAAAATTTAGAAAGCTTAATATCAAAATTTAAATAAAATAGAAATTTTGCATATTTCGGAACCTTAAATCATTATACAATTCGACACTAACTTGGTGAAATTAAAGTTTTTAATACTTGTTAAATTTAAAAAAAACAAAAGTATAATACAAATGCGAAATTAGGTTTCGCTTTACGATTAATTATTTGAAAGTTAGTTTAAATAATAATTACTAAAATTTTGTGTTTGGTTTATCTATCAGCTGAAACTTCTACTGTTTTCAAATTAAACAATCGTGGCAGGTTATAATTCAATTTGTCAAAATCTGGTACGTTGTTGCTTAGTATTATAGAATTTTCTCGATCGATAAGTTTTGTATGTTATACTTTACAGTAAGTATTAAGTAACTTATTTCTTTTGTGCAAGTATTGTTGTAATTTGTACAAACACAAAATACTAAATAGTTGAATATACAGCCGTAAGTTTTAATTAAGATTTAAAAAAATATCGATAGTTTGATGTATGTTTGTAATACAATTAAAAATAGGCAAACTATTTGAAATTTGTTAAACTAGAGGAGCATTTGCTAAAAAATCGATATTGACAGTTTTAGGCTATTAGTGGTTACATGACAATTCGAATTCGGACAACTTAAATCAGACAACTCAAATTCTGACAACTCAATTTATTTAAAAAACAAATAAACGACTATATCTCAATTAGTAATTTAAATTTGAAATTAAAAAAACAAAAAATTTATATGTAGACCTTAACAATATCTACAAGCCACTTTTTTTCATTTTTGTAAGATCTTAGATATTTTTCAAGATATATTAAAATTACTACAAATAAATATGCTTTTTTATTCATTTAAGCCATATCTCAAATTTATTGTTTTGCAAAATGAAAAAATGGCTTGTAGATATTAATAGGACCTACATATGTATTTTTATATCTGACAAATATATTTATTATTCTTGTAGTGGTCGTTTTTATTTTTTTTAAGTTTGAATTGTCGGAAGTTGAACTGTCCGAATTCGAATAGTCGTGCACCTCTTGTTAGTACATTAAAGTCCTTTTCAAGGTGTACGTAACTTAAATACAAATATGTTATCAGATAGTTTTACTTTATCTGAAATTTTATGTTTTTAATCAGCTTTATTAAAAACGGTGTAGTAAAAAGACGTATTGAAAAATTGCTTAGTGTTTGATTTATTTTTAAGTATTTAGTTACAAATTTTTAAATGTAATAGTAATTTACGCGCAGTTTTAAAATTTAATATCTCAATTCCTAATGTTAAATAAGTTTAAATTAACATATGTTCTATTGAAAATCGTACTTTAAATAAAGACCATCATACCATATAACATTTTAGAGTATATTATGCAGTAGAAAACTATCTTTATAAATTTAAAATAATTTTCAAAAAGATGGCCTTGTATGTTATATTAATGCTTTAGAAATAACTATACATATCACGCATTATTCCTTCAATGTGTAAAAATATGTAAACTATGATAAAAGACATTATAGACATACAAAGAATTGTTAGAAATTTTTAACATTTGATTTAATTGGTCTCATTAGGTATTTAAATCAGAAGTATTTTATAGTTAAAGCTGTAATTTGGCTTAACGCATTTATAAAAACTATGTGTAGCCTAAATAGGCTAAGAGTAATAATAATAGTAATAGTCTTAAATTTCATCAGACCAAAACTGGCAAGCATTTCCTAGAATTAATAGATTAGCATTTACCACAAAACAATCAACAAAAATTGCATATAATATCCTATTGCTGCTCACAAGACAATGTAGCCCTTATAAATTCACATAAGAAAAATATTAGTTTTCAGTCTAACCTTTAGATCGACTACGGCGTCTTATTATTTGTTTTATACTCAATACTAAATTATATAAAATAATCAAATTGTTTTAAATATTTATTAAAACTTTAATATTTATGAAATTAACTAGTCCTGGCTCATTTTTATAGCCAAAAACAGTGCAAAAAACTATAATAAATATCGTATAAAACAAAAAATCATTTATAGCTCGATATACTTTGTTTACAGCATATAAAAATGATATTATATATTTCTAAAGATTTAAAGTTATATCGACACTAAGGTATATCTACGTTGTCTAGAAAGCTTCATAAGAAAGTTTCTTTTTTGGAAATTAAAAATTAAAATGTAGTTTAATTATTTTCTTCATCAGAGTAAGGCTCATCACCAACTGAATTGAGTCTTGTTCTCGGAAACGCATTTCGCAAGTTTCGTGACGTCATACGACCTCTGCCGGGCGTGATAGTAATTGGTTCTCTGGCATCTGCTTCCCTGCGCCTGACATCTACTTCCCTGCGTCCCCTTATCAGGGGTGGTGCTAAAAAATTTACTGCTTCGGTATCCATATATTCATTTAAATTATCTTCGCTCAATAAAGTGCCGCTTGGTACCGGTATTCTCTGTCTTATAACGTTGGTAGGTTGTGTTTGGACTCTATCGGGCATGTAAGTAATTGGATCTCTGGCATCTTCTTCCCTGCGTTCGTTTTGCAGAATTTCTGCTTGTGGTAATGCATTTTCTGCTTGGGTTATCATATTTTCATTTGAATTATCTCCGCTCGATAAAGTTTCGCTTATTAATGGTCTTCTCTGACTTGTGGCATCCAACAAAAGTGACGGCATTACTGTAGTAGGTGTAACACTTACTACGTTCGTTTGATTGACTGTTATCCTCTGCGGATCATTCAAAACAGGCACTGGCGGGTTGCTCTGCAATGGTGGTGTGCCTGCAGCTTGTACATTATTTTGTACTGGACTGGTCGATGCATTTTGGCCTTCTGAAGGTGAATCTCGTGCAGCGTCCGGTTGCTCATATGGGTCGGTATTCATTTTGTTTACAACCTGTTTGTTTGTTTTTTGTTTGTTGAAAGTGTTTTTAATTATAATTTTAAAATATATATAATCTATGTAAAAATCTAATTTAATTAAATGACTTGTTTAATTTCTAGAAAAACATTAAAATAAAAACTCGATAAATCATTTAGTGTGAAAATATAAAAATTATAGATGAAAATTGTGCATAAGACTTCTAAAGTTGCTACATTTTTCAAACTAAAAAAATTTATTGCATTTATAACTTTTTTTAAAAACTATTTAATGTATTTTAAAACAAATACTTTTTTTTATACTATAATGTTATACAACATTTTATTACACATATGTTTTTAAACTTGCTGTTTATGAAATTTATAACAATACAAATTAATATATTGTATATCAAAAAATATTATATATTTTAATACTCTAATAACATACCTATATATCTATTCGGTATATATGTATTTTATATTGAATCATAAAGTTAATTCATTGATTTGTTTATTTTCATTAATTTGTTTAATTAAGAATTTCTTTCAGTCAAATGAGGGTTTACTTTTTGTATTTATTTTCAAGAAATACAAAAGAATAATACAAATATAATGTTATAAACTAAAAACATGTTTCTACCCCTGCTTAAAATATGAATTTTAAAACTAAAGTTTAGAATTTTGTACAAGAAATAAATTACTAGATATAACATTCAACATTTAAAAGATTAGATTCAAAATTCAACGAAGAGAAGCTTCTACAACGCAAACCTCTTTAATACACTTTTGAAAATTTGTTTACTTAATCTTTCAACAATAATATTAAGAAAAAGTCTATAACGTCTCTGGTTAAAAAGTATATCAAAATTATTCAGTTTATGTTTACAAAAATACGTGGTTTTTGAGTGTTAAAGATTTGCGTTGATTTAGTAAATTGTTTATTAACATAGGCTTAATTCGTTTTTTCATTAATATTTTAAATGTAGCACACTTTTTCTGTTGCAAACCAGTCATTAAAAAAACTGTTTCTTTTAAGATGACCAATATTTTATGCTTTACATGCATAACAATGGAAAAAACTTATTTGTGTATTGGGTTTTCTATTTTAATGTATTTTTCTTACTTTTTCAAAGTAATTTTAAACAGTTTATTTTTTGAATTTTTGAATTTTATGTTAACTTTTTAAACCAAGTAACTAGACTGATATGATTTTTATATTGTTTTATGTTTTAATTAATTTAGTATGGGAGAACAGTCAAAAGCTTTTTTGATAACTGTATTAATTACTTTAGTAGACTTGTTGTTTAAAAAAAACACCAACCATAAGTGTAAGCAATCTAATAGTTGAAAACAGGATGTTCAGTTAGGGAGAAAATTAAGTTGCTTAGGTGATTAAGGTTATTTAAAAAAAAGATGATCAAGTATTTTTATACCGCAGATTTACCCTTCTACAAATCGCTTTGTATTCAGTTATTTATTATACTTTAAAAATCAATTTATTTTTAAATATTTAAAAAACTGCACACTTTCTTAAAAATTTAAGGTACAGTAACCTTTCGCATCTTTACGCACTCGTGACGTTACGCACTCTCGTTTAGTTACGCATTTTAGAATTCTAAAAACTTAAAAAACTTTTTTTTTTTGATATTGCACAAACTAGGTATATTGTATATTTTTAATTCAAAGTATGTTTTTAAATGCTAGATAACCTCTCTATATACTTAGACTTTGTAAAGTTATGTTCCTTGACTAATTGAAAAACATATAGTTATTAGTATATAAGAAATTTTGTTGACAATAAGAGATTAAATTAAAACTCTAAAAGAAATATGACTGTGTTAAATAATAAAGGTATAATTAAATTTTGCAACACAAATAAATAAATTAACACTCTTGCCTTATATATGAATAAACATCTAAAAAAGAAATCTTCTAAAACTTACTAGCAAAAAGTAGCAATGATAAATATAGAGGTTACACTAACACAAATCTCATATGTTTTTTTCTAGTAAAAATATCATTAATTTTCATTTGACGCTTTTTTTAGTTTAAGTTTATCTTTTGTAACACAGCAATCGTTGAAATTTTTAGCACGTTGCCTTCAATTCTTCGTAATGCTCACCAGCACCAGTTACTCCGACATTTTTCTTATATTTTATATATTTTTGTAAAAAAGTAGAAATCTAACACAAAACCAAATGCATATTTTTATAAAAGGCTTTAAAAACAAATTTTAATATAGACACTTCACCATTTCTTAATTGAAAACAAATGCTTAATTATACATTAAATTTGCTAACTAGAACACAATGTAAATGTTAAGTATCTAATAAGTCACATATAAATTAAGACAAAATCTACTTAGAATTAAAATTAGTAAAATTTTTCTACAAGTATTATTATTTCATATAAACTTAAATTCGTTTTTTAAATACATGTATAGTTTTTTCTTTTGTTTTTGTATATATAAACAAATTAAACAAAATGTTACAAGTAGAAAATTCCCCAGTATGCTTTTAAATAGAAGCATTAACAAAAAACAACCATTATAGTAAGTATATTTGGTACCTCTCTTATCTTTACTTTCATATCTTTACGCACTTTTTCCGTGGACACAATGTGCGTAAATAAGCGAGAGGTTACTGTAGTTAAAATTACTCTATTCCCGTTATGACGTCAACACACGTTATTCTTGATTTTTTTTCGTAACTTTTTTCAGCTAGCTATGTCCCTACTGTCTTCTAATACTTTTTTAAAATTTTTTACTATGTTTATTCTATATAAAATAAAACAAAAACAGTTAAAATGATTTCATCTAAAAATTTCACTGTTTAACTTTTAGTATGAAACAAACAACTAGTGCTTAGAAAATACATTAAAGAATTTAACAAAGTATAGTGAACAATTCTTCATGATAGCAAAATATAATTTTACTTGCTTTAGATATACAGTTAGTTTTTCACCTTAAACAGTTTAAGAGGATAATTATTTTATAGTATAAAGAAAAAAATGGTATTATAATATTTATAAACCATTGACTAAAATTTGTATAGCATGCTTTAAGCATATGAGTAATACTAAAGTACCATGAAAAGTTAAAATAACTTAATTGCTTTAAGGTAACTGCAAATTAAAAAAAGAATTAAACTTTCACTACATTGACGTTGTTGTTGGTAATAAAATAACAAACTAAAAGGACCTAAACTCTAAAATAATCGAAATGTTAAAAAGAAAAACATATTACGCTAGAAGAGTGGAAATGGACTGTAATATTTTATTGTTCAATACTTTGTGTTGAAGTATAAAATACAAAATCATATTACAAAACTATTTAAAACATACGTTCGCCCTAAACTTGAGTTTAATACTCAAATTTGGTCCTCCTATTTTAAAAAGGACATTAATAAAATTGAATCTGTGTAAAGGAGTTTTACCCGTCATATTTGTAATCGTTGCAACATATCTTATCAAGATGATAGAATGATTAAATTTGGCTTAGAACCACTGGAATATAGAAGATGGGAATTTGATCTATTAACTCTTTACAAAATTACCAATGGCAAACATAAAAGTTTTTTGAACCAGTTTTTTAGTTTTTCCCAAAATAAATATCAACTAAGAGGAAATAATTTGAAAACAAAATGTAAACATGATTTTCAAAACAGTCAGTGGTAAAGCGCATTTTTTCACAGAGCAAAAGCTATGTGGAACAGATTACCTCAGGATATAGTATCTTGTGAGGAGGTTGAACAATTTCGTTTAAAGCTAAAAAGATTAGATTTAAATACAACAAATATCAGTAAAATTCACTAAAATGCCACAATAAACAAAAGAAAAAATATTCGTTTCCCTACGCCGCCCCCCTACAAACTATTAGCTTACTTTTATTTATTTTGTATTTATGAAGTTTTCAAAGCGATGATTTTAGACAAACTTCTTTATTGTGTTTACTAAATAATATATAAGTTTGAATTTTTCGAATTGAATTTTTTTTAATTAGTTCATTTGTGTATCATATTGTGTTTAACTTGTGATTTTATTTAAATTATGTTTTTGTATATAAATATATAATTTATCTTAAAGTGTTGAATATAAGTTTATTTTCTTTTTCTCTTTTTGTGTGTCCTGTTTAAGTGTCTCATGTTTTGATGCCTGAGTCCAACATTGAGAATAAACAATATAATAATAGTAATAATAATAATAATAATATCAATTTATTGCTAAATAGAACAATATAACTTCCAATTTTTTGAGATTTTATTTAAAAAAAAACAACACTTTATTCAAAAAAAGATATTTTCAGTTAATAATTAAGTTTTATAGAAACATATCAATTTGAGTAAGATGTTTTTATTTACTGATGATCTCTTTTTTGAGTGAAGCATTAATTTGAATATAAAATTTTAAAAGGAAGTATGTAATTAAATGTTTATTAACTTTAATTAGTAACTATTTTAATTAAAACTGCAGTACCATGTTCAAAAATAGTTTGTAACCTTTGATTACTCGATTAAACTACCAGTTTTTTTAATGTAAATTAGTTAAGAGTTTAAAATGTTTTAAAGCTTTTTAGAAACGACTTATTTTAATAAATTTACTCAATAAAATTTGCGTGTTGTTAGTATTCTACATTTGCAATTTCAGTTAAAAAGTAAGTGTACTCAAATTAGCACAATTTCTTATTAAACTAAGTTTCCATTGAATAGTTACAATTTTTTTTGGAGGGTAGCACTCAACATGATACTTTAAAATTACTTCCAACCAAATTCATTGTATATTAAACCTAATCGCACCGTATAGTACACGTAAAAGCTTATATCGAATAAAAGTTATGACAAAGTTTAAAGCTAAAAATTAGGTAAACAGATTTCTTTATCAAAGCAGAGTTGCTAAAAATCAAGAAGTATGCGCTTCTGAATACTGAATAAATATTAGTTTTTTTTTTTTTTTGAAATAAGATTTCTTGATTAAGCGCTTTGAACACAGCAACTGTACCTTAAACAATTTAAAATATACTTTTTTTTTATTCCTTTGAAAGTAGCTGTAGTTGTTTTTCTATCCCAATATTAATGTTAGCAACCGATCTGTAGTAATTAATCAAGTCAATACAAATATGTTTTATCAAGTCAAAATAAGATACAATTTGGTAGTAAAAATAAATAGCTAGTTCAATAAAAAGACTCATAAAAACCTACGTTACTTTGAACTATGAATATCAAGAAAAATAACTCAAACATAAAAGAACAGTCAATTGCAATTTAACTAAGTTGGTTAGTTTTTAACTTCCTTTTGAGTTTAATTATTACAGTCGATTTATAAAAAAATACCAAAAAAAAAAGTTTAATATGTGTAAATAGTTATGCAGTTTTAAGTCAGACTGTAAATAATCATAGTACTTTTTTTAATAAAAATCTAAGCTAATTAAAAAAATCACTCAGTTATACAAATTAACTTCTGTTTAATTTCATAATTTGTAGCAGTTTACATAAAAACAGACAATTTGTTGGCTTTGAAAAAAAAGATATAGCTGTATCAAAGCTAACAACAAGAATTTGCTTTTTAAACAAAGAAGGAACAGAAAGTAATAAGCAAAATCAAAACAAAATTATAAGTTATGCACATAAGCCCGCTGGGTTAGATCTCCACAGCGGTTTCTTGCGACTATGCCTACCTGAAGAGTCTCAATGAAGGCGAAAACGATCGTATGTTGTCTCGAGTGCTGTTGTTGATGATCGTGTGGTGATGTATATTATTTTTACGTATTTTTTTATATAGTAAATTTTTAATTAAATCATTATTGCTTTAAAGTGTAAAGTTAAAATGTTAAAACACAGGTTGTTTTATGTTCGATAAATTTATTTGTAGTCGACCATTCAATTGGAATGTTATATGTAATTATTTGTTTTTAGAGCGTAATTTACCAAGTTTTGTTTGTATGAATTAAATCTTTTTTGCAGTACTTTCGTGTGCAAAAACTGACCATTAATCTTTAAATAAACTTTATAAAGCTGGTGTTTTACTCACAGTTCTAAAATTACAGTTCAGATAAAGGAGTATAGTCGTTAAGTGTGTTTTAGTTTACTAAAATAATCAAACTTTAAATTTTTTACTAATAAAAACAAAAAATAATTGAGAAAAAAAACTAAAGCTGACAATATTTCTTACACAACTTATATATACAGTTAATTATCTGTTGTAAATTACCTTCTTCAACAAAAATTACGATAATTAAGATTTATAATATAGCATTGCTTTATTTATGCACTAATCAAAAATCATTAAAATGAAATACGTTTAAGTTTAGAAATAATTTACTTTTGAAGAATTACAATGATACAACAATACGTACACGTATTTGGAAATTTTAATTGTACAAACAACAAATAAAAAATCGAAGTATTATTAAATTGTTATAACAACAGTGTGTACATGAATGACGACTATTTGAAACATAACTTCTTAATTGTTACTAAAAACGTTTCAGTCAAAATTATGCCTACAGAGAGGGCATGTGTTGTGTTCAGCAAACCATCCTTCAATGCATTCCTGACAGAAATAATGCTGACCACCGCAAGTGAGACGTCTCATCCTTCTACCAACATCTACGTCTCCCATACAAATACTACATTTGTCACCAACATGCGACTCATCAGCTGTGAAAAGTTGGAATCTTCTGATCCTTCTTGCAGAGAGACCTTGTTGCTGATCTTCGTTTTGTTGTTGTTCTGGTAAGTTCACAAAAATATTTTGAAGACGATTAACCGTTTCATTGACCTTTTCACAGTACCTGTTGTAAACTTGCGTAAGTTTTATTGTTGCTTGCATAATATTTGTAGCACTTGTTCTAATAAAATTTAGCTTATGATTTTGTTGTACAATAGCAAGTTGCTTTGTCGCGCTTGATTCAAATTGCTGATTTTGTAAACTTTTAAGGATTTCGGTATTCTCAATCAATTCTGCGTTATTTTGAGCTTTTAATGCTGTTAGACATTGTTCCTTCTTGTTAAATTCAGTGTCAAAGAAATGTTCAGTTTGATCAAAAATCCTTTGAAACCGTTCAATATCAGTATTGTTTCTGATACCATCAATTAAGTTTTCCCAAGTTACATACATCATTTCGAGATTCTGTTCTAACATGTCTGAACGTAGCTAAAAAGATTGTTTTATTATCTAACTATCTATATACCTATTCGTTCTATACAGTTATGTTATCTGTGGCTTTAAATTTGTCAAAAATTTTAATAATTGAAATATTTCAATTAAATGCAAGACAATAAATAATAAGGCAAACATTTAATTAACTAGAGTATATTTCAAAACAAAGTATGTTAACAAAATTAAAATTTTTTTAACTTATTATACTATTTAAAATACTACTATGAACATATGAAATAATGTATTAATTTAAGCATTACGTAAGATGCTACACCTCTTATAGGTCTTATAACCAGCACCAAAAAAGTTAAAATGAAATACCTGACTAATATCTAAATAAAAACCAAATGTTGAATACAGGAATTGTTGACCTTAACTAAAGTAATTATTTAGCCTGTGTAAGTAAAATCCGTAGCAGTCAGAGTATTTTTATCTAAATATATGACAACCTTACTAAGCTTATACTAACATAGCATTAAAAAAACTTGTTTTAAATAGTTTTTTTTCAAAAATTAATCTAAAAAATTATGATATATACAGAAAGTTTAACATATGTTATTCATAACACATTTAAAATAAAACTAATAAACGAATTATTGTTTACTTCTTTATGAATTACTTACCGCATTTTCTCCATACGCATCAAAAAGAAAAACGGCAAGTGATGATGAACTATCCATTGTTTTATTTTAATTATTATATTTTCTATCTACGTAATAACAAAACTGATTTAGTTATTTTATATATGAGTTTTAAAGTTTTTATTATTAGAAGTAGGCTTCATAAAGTATTTTTTTTAGAAACTTAGTCTATAAGATGTCTAGTTAATCAAGTTATCAAGAAGATTAATTTAATTATTATAGTACTATTAATAAAATAAAAATATTATTATTCTATGGTATTAAGAATGTTTAGTGACAGTTATATAGGTGAACTACATTTGTTTACACTAAAACAAAAATTATATTAATCAAATTTACTTAATATAATCTTATTCTGCTTATTCATTGTTCAAAAAAGTTAAACAGACATTTACGATTGATCATTAGAAAAAAATATTTATATTTATTGACTTACAGTTAGTCTCAATTCATCAAAAATATCTTTACAGCTTTTTCACAGAAAATAACTAGCTAGAATATAAAAAATATCAAAGGCCTTGAAACAATTATTGTTAATAAACTTAAGTAAAAAGTTGAAAAACTTTAAAGAAAAACATTAAATAAAAATATATATTTAGCATATCAGTACATGAGATACACAAAACTCCGACATTATTTTAAATAGTGAACTTTGTTTGAATTTTTATATCAAATGTTTTTTTTTGTAGGTATTTCTATTGCTAAGTTTACGCAACAAATGAAATTCTAATAAGGAATTACTTAATTACTTTAAACTTTAAACTGTCAAACTTTAAAATTTTACTTTCGATATTTTTGATAAGTTCTCTTTTCAAGTGATTTTGATTTATTAAGTTATTAAATAGCTATAAGTAATTTAAAATAGTAAAAAAAAAGTATAAAAAAAGACTTATATAAAATAATGAGCTTTATAAGTTCTAGAAAGATTTTAGTATTTTGATAATATTACTTTTAACGAACTTGATATATTTCGTCTAAATTTCATTAAAAGAATACAAAGTTAGTATGGGATAAGAGTTTTGGATAAGGAGTTTTTAACTTATGCAGTTACAAAGTAATCATAAAACAAGCATCTTAAGAAAATAAAAAGAAAACAGTTAGCTAAAATTTAAACTAATCAATCTTACTTGCATATAAAAAACCTATAGTAAAAATACAAACTAATACAATGATAATTACATGACTGAAAAAAACAAGGTATTGAGAAAATTAAGAAACAGTTTAACCGATTTTTGTTTCTTAATTTCGGCAGGCTTCGTCAGTAAAGTACAATAAGCTTCCAGTTTATTTAAATCGTCAGCTTAACAATAATTTCTAATTATGATAAACCTAAACCTGAACATTTTAAGAATTTGTAATTATTATTAAGGTATTCTAGTTATAAACATTTGCGCACGTTGGGTTACTTTTAAATAATCTGTAATGGACGTGTGTTTTTCAGAATTTAGTACTTTCAACGGTATATTATACTTATTTTATTAATAGCAAAAGTTTTATAAACTCTTTAGTGCTTGCTTATTTTTTTTTTAGCTGTCATGTTGTCAAGCTATAGAGCTTGCATAAAAAAGCCAAATAATTAATTTAGTTTTATTAACTGTAGGTCGAGTACATGCAACTAGATTTTAATTGTTAATAATTATTTTATCTTATTTTAATTTTATAAGCTCTTTTATTTTTTTAATAATGATTACTAAATGATTACTCTGTTTTCTATAAGTTAGAAAATCTTACCTCACGAACGCTTTGTTTATTTCGAGCAAATTTCATCAGTAAAATACAAAGCCATCATGTGGTAAAATTTTTTAAACTTTTATAGTAAAAACGTCATCTGAAACTAATCGACAAAGTAAAAGAATAAACAAAAACTATAAGCGACAATTAATATTATTTAATCTTACCATTACATTAATAACCTATTGTAAAACTACAAATTATCAAATTAGGTTTTGCATTGATTATTGCACTACTTAAAATAACTAAGTACTTAAAATACATAGAAACATTTATTCTTACATTCAACAGCTTTCCTTAGTAAATTTCAATAAGCTTCCAGTTTAATCAAATCGAAAAAATTTTAAGGATTTTTAATTATTATAAAGGTATTCAAGTTGTATACATTTACAGACGTTAGGTTACTTCTAAATATTTTGCAATAGACGAGTGTTTTGAAGTATTTAAAACTTTAAACGGTATATTAGACTTATTTTATAAATAGCTGAAGAAATATACACTTTTTGTACTTGCTTACCATTTTTATCTTTCTTGGTGTCAAACTAATAAAGCTTGCCTAAAAAGGTTAATGTAGGTTAACTGTAGGTTAATTATTAGTAAGTCAATTTACATTGTTAATAACTCTTTAGTCTTTTATAGGCTCTAAATTACTTGGTTACTATTTAAGTTTAAAAATCTTTCTTATCTCTAAAAGCTTTGTTTTCTACTGATAAGATTTCTTAAAATATACCTAGTTCAATGAAGAGTGTGTCTTGTTTTTCTTATTTTGAATATAGATATTCAGTTAAAGAAATTCAATTAACCATTAAAAGTTCTTATATGTTTCTTAATAGCTTACACTTTAATATAGTTTATGTAAATACTACTTATTACTTTATATTAAAAGTTCTAGAAAAAAAAAATTGTTATATTTTTTCCGTAACTCATTAAAAAAAGATTAAGTTGACAAAATGTACAACTAGCTTAAATTCATTAAAATTATTTAAAATTGAATTATCACACTTTTACAGAAATAAACAGCTAGAGTAAGATAAACTTATTTTAAAAAACACTACTAAAACAACAAAACAAATGAATAAAATAAAATAAAACTTTATTTACGAACTCAATATATGAGATACCTACAACTTGGACGTTACTTTTTAAACATATCTTATTACAAAACTATTTTTAAATAAATACTACTCATGCTAATTTTATTCAACAAACGAATCATATAAATCAAAACTGCTTCATAAATTGTACATATACACATTACTTATATAACTTAATATTAAATGGTTCATAAAAACATCACTCAAAATAAATGTCTTAAAAGACATTCAAATTCTAGATACTAAAGTAAACATCAACAGACTAGTTTTTATTTTTTTAGCAATTTTAAGACATTTTAATATGCTTTTAAATACAGTTTCAGCAAAAGGTAAAACATTATATCCAGATAATAAACATAATAGGTCTTTCTATCACCTTTATAGATTAATAATTACAACCATTAAGATAAACTAACGAGCATAAAGTTAATTTAATAGGCAAGTTATAAATTTTTCAAAAAACATAAAACTTCAATGTCGATTATTTTCCTTATCTTAAAAGCTATCTGAAATATTTTTTTTTATTTTAGAGAACGCACCTTTGTCTTTAATTAAAAAAAAGATTTGCTTTGGGTTTTGAATTATTTCATGGGATGGCTCGAAAAATAGAGGTTTTTTTTTCATTATTATTGTATTAAATCCAAAAATAAATACTTTTTTATTATTTTTTTTTCTTTTTCCCTTAATTTGCATGTTAAATTGTTAGATGTTTATTTTATAAATAGTGTTAATATCTTTTACGATTTGGCCCCAAAGCAAAATGATATATATTACACTATCATTTGCCTTGGCCATTTCCTAGATAAAAATTAATAAAAAGAAAAAATAAAAAATAATAAGAATGTGAATTACAACAAATTATTTTAGTTTAATTAATTTTTTTGTAATTCACATTCTTATTTTTTTTTCCTTTTATCAATTTTTTATCTAGGAAATTGCCAAGGCAAATGATAGTGTAATATACATTATTTTGCTTAGGGGCCAAATCGTAAAAGATATTAAAATTATTTATAAAATAAACATCTAATAGTTTAAATAACATGCAAACTAAGGGAAAAAGAAAAAAAAAAGAAATTAAAAAATATTTATTTTTGGATTTAATACCATAAAAATGACAAAATAAACCTTTATTTTTGGAAGGACCCCATTAAATAATTCAAACCCCAAACCAAATTTTTTTTTTTAATTAAAGACAAATGTGCGTTCTCTAAAAAAAAAAAAATATTTTAGATAGCTTTAAAGATAAGGAAAATAATTGACATTAAAGTTTTATATTTTTTGAAAAATTTATAATTTGCCTATAAAATTAACTTTATACTCGTGATAAACTAATTCTAAAAATATTTCTTATATGTAACAAATTGGCTTTTGACGTTTGTTTTTTTTTAATATAATCAAAGGTGTGGAAAATTTTATAAAGCTTTAATATATTTTAAGCAAAGTTTTTGCTGTAATAATAACATATAATTAAACATCAATATTAAATTAAATAAAAGTATAGTTATGTGGGAGTCTGCTACAATAAAAACTATTTAAAAAATTAATTTTTTTTTTATAAGTATTTGACCTTAAAGCAAAAATCTTAAATAAAAAAGAATCTAAATAAGTATCAGGTTTTAATTTATAGTAATAGGCTGTCCAAAAAAGACACTTACTTTAATAAGAAAATCTTAAAGTAATTAAAAACAATATAATCAAGCATAAACATCTTTAATCCTGATTACAAGTCTTTTAATATACAACAAAATTAAAAATAATAACACTTAGATCAGGGTTTCCCAAAGTAAACCATATGGCCGCTTGGAGGCAATTACAAAAATTCAAATATACATAGTTTAGTATAAACACTAGATATTCTAGAGTTGATGGTAAAATAAAAAGGTTTTAGGTGTATTTAAAGGAAGCTTTTTGAGTAATTTTGTCGTAAGGGGCCAATGCTTTAATATTCCTTTTAATGGGGTTTTATAAAATAAATAGGAAACCCTGATTTAGATGATAGCAGAAAATTATTTTATTCAGTATAAAAGAACTGTAAAAAACATCACGTTTACCATATACTAGACCTCCTTGCTATAAAAATACCAAAATTGATCATTAATAAAACTTGCCAATTACAAAGTTATGTATATTAACCTAAAAATCTAAATTTAAAGTAAAACGTATGCGAAATTTTCTTTTATAGTAGTTATTTAAATTTTTTTTAACAGTTAAATTTCTTTAATTTTTTTATGAAACTTTATTTAAAATAAAAAACTTTAATTAGTCAAAGCCTTAAAGAATGAGATTCTTTTAGTTCCACCAATAGGCTCTTAAAAAAAGATACCAAAAAATTTTATCTAAAACCCCTTATATATTTTAGGAAAATACATAAAACATAATATTTTAAAATTTGTTCATGATTCATTACAAGTTTAATTAAGAAACAATTAAGTATAGATACTTGGTAAATATCAGTTTAATTCAAAATAAAACCTTATTCGATAATATACGGTTATCATAAACTGGACTGACGCTCAAAAATATCATAAAATTAGCAACAACATATATGTCACTACTTATTGTAAAAGTTATTAATCAAAATAGACAACATATCTTATTATGATCAACACCAACTAGATTAAATTTATAATCCAAAACTACATATCTTAAACTTAAAGATTAAAAGTTATAACAAAAAATCTTAAAGTAGTTAAACTTTATGGTTTAATTAAAAATAGGCCCATTCAAAAAAAAAAAAAACATTAACAAACTAAGCTTAATAGAGTTGATTACAAAAAACAAAATTTAGGTAAGCTTGATGTTCCCAGATAAAAAGTTAAGCTAAACTGAGATCATCTGAGTGTGGCATTACTGAACTCAAATGAATGTAAATACCAAAATGTAAAAAGTATTCGCACATTATCACAGGAGAAAAGCCAGAATGTTATTTAACCGAAAAAGTTCACGAGCAAAGACACAAAAATGTAGTGAAAAACTAAAGAAGTGATGAACAATTGAAAATGTCTATGAAAAAATCAAGATTAAAAGCTTTATTTAAGTACCAAATGCATGTAGAAATGATTGTTATTTTCAAAGTATAATAATTAATGAAAAGTTAACTGTGTGAAATTTAATTATTAATCTTAAGAGCAAATAAAAAGTTATAAACATAAAAACAACTCTTTTTTCAGAAAAAAATCTAAATAAATCTGAATGTTTAAAGATTATTTTTAATTTGTTAAGTATAATAAATAAGGTTGATAACAATAGATGATGATATAACGTAATCAATTTTATTTCCACATTAGGGAAGTTCCTACAGAATTTTTTATTAATTTAAAATAATATTTCTTAATAAGAAACTAATGTTGACAACATTGTGTTATTTTTTACAATTAGTTAATTAAAAATTTTAGAAAAGTTTTAAATTTTTTTGTATTTTTGGTTAATTGAACTCATATAATCAAATTTTGAAACACGGTTCTTACTTTTATATTGATACAAACCAGAGTAGCTGTTACTACCTCATTAATAAAACTACATTTTAGTTTATCACTACATTTTTGTGTCTTTACTCGTGATACCTATTTTGGCTTCTTAAACATTCTGGCTTTTTTCCTATCAAAATGTACAAAATTTTATTTTTTTTACTTTGTTTTTTAAATGCACTTTAGTTTAATAAGACTTCTCTCTGGTCAGCTTGAACTAATTTTCTAGAAAGCTCGGGATTATTTTTAGTTTACTTTTTTTAAACAGCTTTATTAACTCCTTTATTAACTATTTATATCCTGTTGATGTATCTTATTAATTAAAACAAATAGTTTATTTTTTTAGCTTTTTTTAAAATAAGTTTTAATATTTGACAATAAGACTGGTAGTTTTGGTTTATTTTAAGATAAATACATTTGTGTCGGTCAAAATAAACCATAAATTGGTTTATAGTTTGTTAGATTGATTATTTTTGTATTGAAATGTGACTAGTTTTATGTTATTTTTCAGTGTGGTAGTTTAGTTTAGTATAACCGTGTAATTAAATAAAGTGGTTCTATGTTGAGTTTAATTAGTTTTTACCAACCATCTTGGTTTGATTGGTTTTTAATTAAATATTTTAGTGATTGATTCATTACAAGGGTTCAAGAAATCTATGCTTACTTTTTGAGTGTTAGTTTTCTTATCAACTCTGTTAAAATTTTGAAGGGGCCTTTTTGATTAAGTGAAACATATAGTTTAGATTTTTGTTGGTTGGGATGGTTTTATTAAAAGTTAAGATCAGCTCTTAAATTAATTTTTTTATTTATTTAAAGTATGATATTTTTCATTTTGGTAGTTTTGGTTTATAAGTTTAAATACAAAAACTTTGGTGTTCATCATAATAAATACTGTAGTCTACTTTTGTTTATAATTTTAAAATAAAGTTTAAAAATGCATTTTGTGATTGATTTTATAATATTTTTAATGCAGAAGTCTAGTTTATTTCAACCGTGTAAGTATTTAAAGTGGTTTTATGTTATTAAACTTAATCTCTAGCCACCATCTAGATCAGAATTTCCCAATTTTTATTTGCATATAACCCCTTTGAAAAAATTAAAAAAGCCATAGTCTCTTTATAGAATACTACTCAAACTATCATTGAAAACACTTAAAACTTTCTTTTGCTTTTCCTAATCAACTTTAGAATATATAGAGTATGTTTCAAGTTATGACCTCTTGTTCTTCTGTGGTTCATTTACAGCTCATGGCCAACTTTTGGAAACCGTGATCTAGATTTTATTAGTTCCTAATTAAATAATGTAGTGAATAATTTGTGATATTGATTTAAAAAATTTGTACGTTATATGTTTTTCTTTCTAAAACATATTCTTTTAATGTATCCTTTAAACAGCCTGTTGGTAGAACTAAAAGAAAATTTTATTTTCATGCTGTAATTACTTAAAGATATTTATTTAGTATCAAATCTTATACGAATTTAAAAATAAAAGCAGGCAATATAAAAGCGAGTTCCAAATATTAGCTTCAAGTTTATATTTTGATATTTGTATATATAATTTTTCAGTTTGAAAAGTTTTGATAAAGTTTGACGTATATCTTAAGGCTAAATTTTTGACAATATAATTTCGGAAGTCTAGTATATGATAAACCTGTTATTTATCTACAGTATTTTATGATGAATTCAACTGACTCTTAGGTATCATCTAGATGTATTGATCTGAACTTTGTTGTGTAGTAAATGTAACTAGGAACGAAAAGGTTACACTTGATACCTTTTTCCAATTACTTTAAGCTTTTTATGATAATGTGTCTTTATTAGAGAGCCTACTACAAGATATAAATTTTTATACTTATTTAGAATGATCTTTTTTTAGGTTTTTTTTAAAGGTTAAATACTTTTCAAAAGCGTAAGAAAGTTAATAAAATTATTTTTTAATAGTTTATAATGAAACAGACTTCCACGTACTTAAAATTTTAAGTTTTCCTGTGTATTTTAATTATAAACTAAAATTGTTATTAGAGATTTGCTTAAAGTTTATTAATAGCTTATAATAAAAGTTTTAACACCTTTGAATGTATTTACAAAGCAAAAATAAAAAAAAAAATTGTAGATATATGAAATATTCTTAGAAAAAGTTTGGCTAATGTACGTATTTAGTTATTAATGTACAAAGCTGGTGAAAAGACCTATGTCTTTTTTAAAATAGTTTTATTAGTATAACTTAAGCTTAAAATGTATATTTCCCTTTATGAAATTGTTTTAAATTTAAAAAATAAATCAAAAGTAGTGTGTTGAAATTTACTTTTATGTTTAGACTTTTACTGTCTTTTAAGACATTTATTTTGAGTCATGTTTTTAAGATTTATTTAATAATAAGATATATGTATACGATAAACAATGTAAGTTTTCATGGTAAGTGTATGTGTTTTATCTTAATTTACTTTAAAAACTTTTAGTTTGATCTTGCAAAGAAAAATTTAACACTTATAAAATTTTATTTTGCATAAATAAAAGTGATTGTACGCATAGTTTTAAAAATGTTGATACTTTAATAAAGTTTCTTAACTACTTATATCTATATATATTTACTAAATACTTCTATATCATTAGTAAACGTATAACTATCTAATGCTATATTTTAACTCATTTTACGTAATGAATCTTTTTCGTTTGAGTAGAAATATACCAACTTGTAAGTGTATTTGGTTAAAATGCAATTTAAATTACTCTGATTAAGCGAGATCTTTAAAATTAAGGATGAAGCTAGCTTTAAATAATTATGTGTTAGTAAAACTGTTTTGTATACTTGTCAAATAATAATCTTATTTACATTTTTTATAGTTTAAGCTTAATAAGCACTTTAAGCTTACATATACTACTAATTAATACAAGTATGGGCAACTTTTATACTCAGAAAAGGTTTTAACCTCTTCGGCTACTAAACTTAAACAAGCAATCAAAACTTACTACAGCAATCAAAATTCTAAAATAAAATGTAATTAATATATTTATTAAAAAAGTTCAATGAGTAGAAAAATTGGGAATACATTTTTTTAATTTTTGTTAAACATATAAGTCTCAACTCATTCATGCAAGATGTGTTTTAACTCAAACCATTTTCAACTAAAACATGTAGAGGGAAAGAAATTTCTGTCATCTTGACTTTAAGTTTTTGCTCTACCATAACCTAAAGTATAAAATAATTAAAGTTATAAAAAGTTGCATATAAAACTGAAAATCTAAAATAAACAAAAACTACGAAAACTTTGCTTATATTTTTCTATTATCTAATAGAAAAAAAAATATTTTGTCAGCATTCGTTTGTTATTCATAAATATAAATATTATCATATTTAAAAAAACTTCTATATAATCTACGCTAGCCAGAGTATAAAATTGTTTAGGTTTTATTACCACCTGATGTTATGAATTTAAGTTATATGTTTAAAAATTTAAATGTAAATTATCTTATACAATAAGAACTATATAAATAAAATGAACCTTTTTTTCGTTTTTTATTATCTTTTTTAGTATTAAATAAAATCGTTTCATTTAATTTACTTTTCATAAGTTCTCATACTTTGAAACTTAAATTAGTCGTTTAATTTTTTCTTATTTAATAAACATGCTTTACTTATTCATCTCAATTTTAGTTTATCACTACATTTTTGTGTCTTTGCTTGTAAAACTATTTCCTAATTTTTTTAGTTAAAGCATATAATCTACAGATGTTTAGACTTTTTTATTACAAGTATTAATATTTAACAGCAAGATAAGTAATTTTGGTTTATAGGTTAATTTAAATACGTTGGTGTTTGTGGTAAATATTAATTGTGTCTATTTGTCTACCCTAAAAATTTGTTTTAAAATCCTAAATTCTCGTGCACCCAAAAAAACCTTTGTTTACACTACTTTGCACCAGTCACTTTAACAACCACTAATCTTGACATTCTAATAATAAAAAGGGTGCTTTTTTTAATTCTTATTACTTTTTTTTAATATTTAAGTTTTACACAAATAAACTTTTATTAGTTGATTTACTTTGAAAATAAAAGATATCATTGTATGTATTAAGTACTTAAATAGGCCGTTTAGTGCTAGTTTTTGTTTATTCATCTCAATTTTAGTTTATCACTACATATTTATGTCTTTGACCGAGAAACTATGTAGGTTCAATTAACATTTTAGCTTTTCTCCAATGAGAAATTGCAAAATAACTTATTTTTTTGTATATATATTATTTTCAGTTTAGTTAAGCTAATATCAGGTTATCTCAGTTCAGCTTGAAATATCATCTCGAAAGCTTAGGCTAATTAAATTTTTTTTTACTTAAAAACTTTATAGAACTTATCTTGCTGATGTTTCAATTTCGATGGAGCATATTTGTTTAGCTAAGTTTTTAATAATTTTTTATTGGCTATTTTTCGTTACATGTTCAATATTTAACTGTTAAATGGGTGGATTTGGTTTATAAATATAATTTAAATACGTTGTAATTGACCACAATAAATAATTTTATCTATTTTTGGTTGAATTTTTTTACAGTAAGTTTTAATATACATGTTATGGCTATATCTAATGTGATTTTTGAAAGTCTAGTTCATTATAAGCGTGTAATTATTTAAAGCAGTTTTATGTAAAGTTAACTTTCTAGCACTAATTTAGATTTTACTTTATATTAATTCAATTGTGTTGTAAATAACTCGCAACAAAGATTAAAGGAACTTATATTTTACATTATTTCCCTAGTTTTTAAATCATATTTCTTTTGTATCTCTTTTAAAGAGCATGTTGATGGAACTAATAAGATTTCATTATTTTAAGTTTTATTTAGAACCTTAAGTTTATTAAAAATTGAAAAATAAAATTTAGAAATCGTAAAAGTTTAAAAACAGGTAATATTAAAGCAAGTTTTGCATACTTAATTTTGAATTTTGATGTTGATGTTTGTCGATATGTTTTTTTTTTATTAAATTTAATTTTAAACTGTAGGAGTTTAGCTTTTTCAGCAATTCAATAATATAAGATTGAGAATAAAATTATACTACAGTTATACGAAATAATTTTCCAATAGATAATAATTCATATAAGTAATGGAAAATTTACAGTTTGATAATACTGATTCAGTTTCGACAGGAACTAACGAAAATGAGGTAAGTAAAAATATTAATTTATTTTGAAATATATAAACTCAGATTAAATTGTTTTAATTAAAAAACATCATCAAATTATCTCAAGCTAAATATATCTAAAATTTTGAAACTTAATGTTAAAACTTGAAGCATGTAATTTTTTTCTTTACTTTTTTTTGTTTTCTAGTAGTCAAAGGCATTAAACGCCTTATCTAAATTAGTATTAAAACTAAAGCTAGATATTTTTAACAGTTGTATAAAAAAAAATTAAAATGTTTTATGTTTAGATACCCTTAGAACACTTAGAACGAGACCTTGAAGAATTATATCAAAACTCTCATACAAATCTACTAAACATCAGAGAAATTGTAGAATTACAAAGGTTTCTACAAGAATTTCGAGAAAGATACGGACACTTTAACAATCTAATAAATGGAATAAATAAGAACTTAAGAGATCGGAGGAACAAGGTTGATTTGGAGTTAACGCAAAACATTGAAATTCTAAATAACGCACAGCATCAAAACTTCGCGGACGACGATGTAATGCAAAAAATTTTTACAGAACAAAAGCAAAAACTAGAAGAATTTAAGAAGCGTGTGTATGAACTCACTACGAAGATTGAAAAAGTACAAGAAACACAAATTTCAACACTTCAAAAGTTTATGGAAATTTTTCAACAGGGTGCTAAGTTATTGCAACAATTACTGCAAGCTGAAAATCAACGTAATGGCCTCACTCCAAGAAGGATTAGAAGGTTCCAGCTTTTCACAGCTGATGAGTCACATGTTGGTGACAAATGTAGTATTTGTATGGAAGACGTAGATGTTGGTAGAAGGATGAGACGTCTCACTTGCGATGGTCAGCATTATTTCTGCCAGGGATGTATTGAAGAATGGTTTGCTGAACACAGCACATGCCCTTTTTGCAGGCAAAAGTTTGACTAAAAAGTTTATCGCAACATTAGAAAAGTGTGTGGTCATCGAAGTAGACTATTGTTATGGCATTTTAACAAAACTTCAATTTTTGTAAATAGTTTCCTGACAAAATCTTTAAATACGTGTTTTTAGAGTTGTACAAAATGTTCTATTATATTGGCTTGTTTAAAAATAAGTTGCTTGTAAATTTGAACATACTTTATTTTATTGTTTTTTGATTAGTGTACAAATAAAACAATGATAGGTCTTAAATTTTAATTAGGGTAAAAAGTGTTTTTGTATTTTTATTTAAAAGGTTTAACTTTTAAAGATAATGAATTGTATATATAAGTTGTAGGACACTTTTTCGGTTTTAGTTTTTCTG
Source organism: Thalia democratica (assembly GCF_965202585.1). Taxonomy (NCBI): domain Eukaryota; kingdom Metazoa; phylum Chordata; class Thaliacea; order Salpida; family Salpidae; genus Thalia; species Thalia democratica. The sequence goes on from NC_139171.1 coordinate 24,216,683, forward strand.
ACAATTATTCTTCGCTTTATTTTAATAAAAGATTCAAATGACAAAGGATTTATCTTATAGATTATTTTTACAAACTTGTACAAGTTTCACGACTTTAATGTTTTAACTGTATTGAATACTTACAACTATAATTAATTACTAACTTTATATTGTATATTTAAACACGTTTATGATTAACACAAACTAATACAAAGTTTTTATTTAAATCAGGCTCTCATCGGGTTAAAACTTTTATTCACAATAAATATCTTATTAATAAATTACAGGCGTTTCAGATATTCATATATAAATTTTGTTACTTCTTATAACTTTTAAAGATTTAAATTAGTTTATGGACTTTAATTTTAAATTTTGATTTAAAAACAACGAGATAAATTAACATAAAAACACTTTTGTTTTAAAAATATTTTAAGTAAATGATTTAATATGATCTACTTTCCACTGGGTGGGTGTCAGAATGACACAGCGACAAAATGACACGATGCGTCACTTTGGCACGGTGCGTCACTTCGACACGGAGGGTCACTTTGGCACAGCGACAAAACGACACGGTGCGTCACTTTGGCACGGAGGGTCATTTTGGCACAGCGACAAAATGACACAGTGCGTCACTTAGGCACGGTGCGTCACTTTGGCACAGCAACAAAATGACACGGTGCGTCACTATAGCATGGATTAACAAACTTATAAGCAAAACTAAACTTCTTCAGTAATATGACTTTTAAATGTAAAATTTTGATAGTAATTAGTTAAACAAAAGTTTTTTTATATTTTTTCTAAACTATAGTAGCTTGATACATTTGAAACTATATATGATACATTGCTTTAAAATTTAAGTCATAGTATAAAAACAAAAATATTCTTAAGCTTTATTTTTTACGTTTCACGACTTTTCATATTTATGTAATGAATAAAATTTAGTATTTTTTGTTAAACGTTTAATTAACTATTATCAGGAATTGTTATAAAAAATAACTAAGATTTAATTCAATACAGAGTTATTTTGTAGTAAGAATAAGTCATGTGTGTTTTAACTCTAGTTTTTAAAAGTACAGATACTTTTGTAGTAACTAGCCATTTATATTAAATATGTATATATATTTATATTCAACATAGTAATTAAGTTAGGATGTTTACTTAAAACTCTGTATTGAAAATATATAATAAACTTGTCTAAAAGCAAATGATTAAAATAAACGGTCCTGGAGCCTAAATTTATGTAAAAGTTAAAAATAGTATTATGTACAGTTGAGAAAAAATTAAGATTCTGATGCAACCGTTCATGCGCATTTATATATTTATTTAAAAAAAAATCACTAGAGGTTATACATACAACATTGCTGCTGCAGCCTTCTAATCAAAGCTGCAGCCATTCTATTAAAGTTAATACTATAAGTCTTTTTTATTTTTACAGATCTTTTTAGTCTAAATATAAAAAAATAAACTTAGAGTATGACAGATATTATAGTATTTTATTGCATATAAGGAATTAAATAGCATTTATATTTAATACAAAATCAGTAAATAAATATCATAATAATACAGTAAAAGCAGATTTTAATTTGCTTGTAAAACATTTCTGCTACTTTATATTCTTGAGTTTTATTACAAGGTTTTAAAAAACTCGGTTTTGTTTTAACTCTGTTATGAAAATCATATTTAATTTTCTATTTTTAAGCTTGCGAATAAAAAAAGGAGTTTTTTGTAAAAACAAATACATTTTCTAGGATTTCTAAAAACTCTTTCTTAAAATTTTAAAACAATATTAATTATTAATTAGGACTTAATTTCTTTTAGATGAAAAAGTAAAAAATAATTACTTATTTGCTTTTGATATAAAATAGACAACATTTTGAAAGTATGGGGCAATTGGGAGTAATTGGTGAAAGCGATGTTCTATTTACCTAATTATCATGGGCAACCCATGGTCTCCAATATCTGTATTGAGACATTGGAGACCACAAGTTGCCTGAGCTTAAGGAATATTCTAATAGGAATCAGACGCCTAATCCATTAAAAAACGGAGCGAGAAAATAATTTAGATAATTACTAATCAATTTTTTAACGAGTTTAAAACTTTGACAATATCAATTGTGATAATGTTTTATTTTGCGAAGTTTTACTATTATGTTAGTAAGAAAAATTGTATTTTGTTAAAGCAAGTCTACAATTGTATTACAAGTGTGTATTAGTGGTTTATTGAGTTTTATTTAAAGAGATGCTTGATGTAGGGAATGTTTTGCTAAAAAAACTAATTTATTTGCGGTTATTTGTACTTATACTTTTATCTATGCATTTTTAGTGCTTAGGTGCACAATTTTATTTGCCGAAGAGCATTATGTTTCTACTTCTAAGTGCACGATATATGTTGCAACTAACATAAGTCGCACAGAGGCGCAAAATTTCGATCTTTTAAGTCAAGAGCACAATGATTTCTTGAATATGTTGCTACTAACGTAGGTCGTCAGGGAACGCAGTATTTCAGTTCAAAATTTCAACCTATTAAGTCGCCAAAAAAGCGCAAGTATTATTTTTTTAAGCATAAAAACGTAAAATAAGAACCGCATTAGAATTTAGAATTACAACAGCAGGAAAGTTGTTTTCGATAACGTCTGAGTTTTAGTTTATAAAACAAATTTTCCTCTGTATTTACATCTACTAGTTTATTGTTTTGATGTGTTGAATGATTGATCTAAAATGTAGATTGTATTTTTTAAATCAGAATGTTGCTGAAGTTTAAAAAATATGTTTATATGAGTTTTTATCTTTCTAGTCGTAAAATGAAAAGTCATTTTCTAATTTTCATTACTCGTTTTAAGTTCTAGTACAAAACAGTGTTTAAGTTTTTCTATTCGAAAGAAATCAAAAATAAATTCCCTCTAACTTTGGCAGTCCTATTTTGTGAAAAAAGTTGCTGCTTTTGCATCTTTGTGAACGTTGTTTGAAACAAATAATTATTTGTCGTTTATTAAGCACAGCTTTTAAGCACACCTAACACCTTGCTACTGCTTAAAAATAAGTATGTTGTTTTATAAGTACGACGATGGACAATAAAAGGTATAAACATTACGTGTTTCACTTTATTTTATGAAGCCACAATCAAAAATTCCTGCGGTCTTTGTTTTTAAAGTTAATCAATGTGATTGTTGCTAATTCTACAAAACCGTTTAGAAGACAGAAAACCGAAAAGTTTCCTAGAAAAATAAAATATATGTAGTCCATACAATGAAGATTGAAGTTTCACAACAAATCGTTCCTTCCCTTATTAACCACCGTGTCATTTTGTCGCTGTGCTAAAGTGACCCTCCGTGTCATTTTGCCTCTGGGCTAAAGTGACCCTCCGTGCCAAAGTGACGCACCGTGTCATTTTGTCGCTGTGCCAAAGTGACCCTCCGTGCCAAAGTGACGCACCGTGTCGTTTTGTCGCTATGCCAATGTGACCCTCCGTGCCAAAATGAATCACCGTGTCATTTTGTCGCTGTGCCAAAGTGACCCTCCGTGCCAAAGTGACGCACCGTGCCAAGGTGACGCACCGTGTCATTTAGTCGCTGTGCCAAAATGACGCACCGTGTCATTTTGTCGCCGTGCCAAAGTGACGCACCATGCCAGAGTGACGCACCGTGTCATTTTGTCGCTGTGCCAAAGTGAAGCACCGTGTCATTTTGTCGCTGTGCCAAAGTGACCCTCCGTGCCAAACTGACGCACCGTGCCAAAGTGACGCACTGTGTCATTTTGTCGCTGTGCCAAAGTGACGCACTGTGTCTATTTGACGACCGTGTCATTTTGTCGCTGTGTCATTCTGACCCGCTCCCCTTTCCACTTTCTTTAATTTTCATTAGTAGCACTGGCTTTAAGAAATCTATTTAAAACAGCACTTCGTTGCTACTCTTTATCAGAAATCCGACATTATTTATTTAAATTTTGAGAAAAAAAAATTTTTAAACACAGAAATATGCTAGTGTTACAGTATTTTAAGTAATTTAAAGGATAAAAAATTACTTAATATCTAACATACTAATTTTAGGATGAAGTGAGAAATTTTTTGAATTTTTTTAAAAAGCCAAATACGCCTAAAATTAACAAAAAATTCAAACAAGTCTTTTATTTAAATAATTTAAAAAATAAAATAAATAATTAGACTGAGTGGTTTGGATCTCCTGAGTATGTGGCAGCACTAATAAATATATAAAACATGTATAAGATGTAACACTAAAAGGCGTTAACTCCTAGAGATCCTAATAAGCTAAGTTTATCAGAATTTATACCACATATGGTATTTTGTTTTAAAATTATTTGATAGCAGTGAAACGCCGTTAGTCGGAATAAAGTTTTAACACAAAACATTTATGGTAAAATACATATACACAACTATTTATCAAGCTTGAAATTTAGTGTATTTTTTCTCATTTATGTTATTATTATTTTAAGCTTATTGTCCACATGATGGACCTAGGCATCAAAATCTAGGCCACTTAAACAAAAATATACATAACGAAATGAGTCAAAATGAAGAAATAAAAATTACACAAAAAATGTTTAAAACAACGACAAAACCATATTTTAATATAATCTATATAAAATTTATTTACTAACAAAAAAAGCAAAATTTTAAATCACAAACTTGAACTTACTTATTACTACTTATTGTTGTAGAACAATCAACATAAAATGTTTAAATGCATTACTCACTAACAACAAAAATAAAAGCATTAAGTCCCACGCACATCAACTATACATTGGCTAAAAAAAATAATTATTACACATATTTAAAAAAGGACTCGTTAAAAGTAGAGAAAAGGCGTTGCTTTAAAAATTGTGATGTATAATAAGCTAAATCTCAAAATTAAATCAAAGATTGGTTAAATTACTTACAAATTATACTAAGAAACATTTTAATTAAAACATCATTTTAAAGTATAATCGAAACTCTTCAATTTTTTGCAGCACATTGTTTTGCAAAAAACTAATTAATTCGGCAGTTTGTTCCATACTTCAACTGGTCGATAAAAAAAAGAACTATACTAAGCCTCATTATTGAAATAATTTTTGCGTGTAAATTTTTGCTATCTCCCCTCAGTAAGTAATGAATTCCATAAGCTTAAAAATTGAATGTATGTTTATTGTAGTTCCACCGTTAACGAGTTTAAAATATAATGAGGTCTAATTCAAGTCTCCTGTGTTCTAAAGATTAAATATTAAGTTTCGTTAGTCTATCAAGGTAAGACGTATAAGAAAGTTGCTTGGGTGATTAAGGTTTTTAAAAAAATGGTCAAGTGTTTTTATACAAACTATATGTTCAAAGATTCTGCAAAAGCTACTTATCGAAGAAATTGGTCTTACCAAAGAAAGAGACACTTATTGCAAGTTTGACAAAAGCAAACCAAGCAGAATGAGATAATGAAGAAATGACCCATGATTTAAATAAGTAACATACCACAACTGGTCAAGCAAAAACGTCAAAATTTTATAAAGTTTTCAATGTTGGATTAGTTACTTGTCAATCATAATGAAGTTAGCTATTGATCATCAGTTTTCTGTAAATATATATAACTAAAGACACATCTAATTTTCTCACCATTTGTATAAAAAACATGATAGCTTAGGTAGACTTTTTGTGTGTGTTGACTTTTATTTTTAGTGCAAAATGTTGCTATCGATACACAAACTTGCTGCGGTTTATTGGTATTCCTAAGTCTTTTCATTCACTAATTAGAAATTTTGAACTTAAATCATATTTAAACCATACTTGCAAAGTAGACTAAACAAAAGTTGAAAGTAATAACATATTTGTTTGAACAAATAGAAGTTGATAAGAGTATTTGGGTTATTTTCAACGAGCTTCAGCTTATTACATTACTATACATTCGTATAATATACAATATTTAATAGTGTAATATAATATTTAAAGTACAAAATAGTTTAATATAATATTGATGGTGAGAAGAAAAATATTACAAACGTTTTAAGCTGTAACTTTTAAACATGCAGTTAACAAATGAATTGCTCATGAAAAATTATCCAATATTTATTTTAACAGTTTATTACTAACAAAACAATGTTTCACTCCTATACTTGCATATAGTAGATCCTCAGTTGTTGTAAATAGGTCTGAAAAAATTTCTGAACAAAATAAATGGAAGTAAAACAAAAATAAAAACTAATGGTTTAAAAACAAAAATTAATCTTAAATATACTAAACTTGAGTAAAAATATTTTCAGTTTATGTTACGCCTTTAAGAATTTTGTTGGTAAGATAGAATAGAAAAAACCATAATGCTATATACGTTAAAATAATAAAACATGACTCACATTGAAGTTAGTTGTCAGAAAAAACAAATAGAATACTAAACACAACATTTGCAATTGATAATGCTATAAACTGACTGATGAAACTTAAAGATCAGAATTTCTAAGTTAGATTTATGACGTAACTATATTGTTGTTTAAATTGGCGCACAATTTGAGTTAATATACTTTAGCTACAAATTTAGAAAACTTTTTGTTAAATTGCCTTGTTGAATAAAGATTATGTGATCAAAAGTTTTAATTTGGTATCGTGTTTTGGTGTAAATAAAAAAAGAAAACAATTTTTACATGGGCGATAAAAACTCTGTACAATTAGATTAGAATAATCTAATTTACTAATCAACGGGTGCTAGTTTAAGTTTTAAAGCAGAGCTTTTGGAAATGTGGACAGTTTGCAAATAGTTCGTACCTCTTATTTAAGTTGACTTTTTTCTTAGCATTGGCTGTCTCTATTTTTTTCTAAAATACAGGTTTTGCAGATGCTATGTATGCTTTTAATTTCCCCAATGTGGTGAAGGATGCTCCATTTTATGTCGTAGGTGATTTTTTTATGTTTCAAATGCCAAATTTATTTTGCTAGTTCGGTCCCGTTATCTTTATAAGTTTTGAAACTGTTTTTGTGGTTGTACCATCTATTTTTAAAAGTGTTTCCGGTCAAGCCAATTAAATATTTTATTTCCTTTGGAGATGTTATCGTAGCTTTGTAAATTACATTTTTTATTAAACAATTGTTATCCAAGGGGCATGAGTTTTTTGATCGGAAGTTGCAGGATGGGGTATAAGTGGTGACGTTTTGTTCTTCGGTTTTGTTGTTTTTTTTTAGAGTTTTCTTGCTATGTTTTTTTATTATTACCTTAATATTGCTCATACAGCTGTAAGATAGTTTGCAGTTATTTCTGTTTAATATTTTATTTATGTTTCGTTTTAGTTGCAGTGTTTATTAGTTATCTCGAAAAATGCTTTGCCGATATTAGTTTTTACGGATTGGCAGAACGGGGGGTTAAAGTAAATTATTTTCCTTGGTCGGTTTGTTTTCTTTTTAGTTTGGGTCTTTACATTTTCTGTATATTTTAGCTTTTGTTTGAAGTTGGCATTGTTTAAAGCATTTTGGTATGTAGCTACGTGGTTGTTAAATATTTGTTCATTTTTGGAAAATTTATTAATTCTCCTCTCAATCATCGCTGGGAGGTTTTTTTTTAACTTTAGGATGATTTGTTTGTTATTTATGTATCTTACTTCTGAATTTTCTTTGCGGTATGGTTTATATACATGTTACTCAGGTTTAAACTTGTATCTAAGAAATTACATACGGTTGTGCCAACGTCGATAGTTATTTTGAAGCCAATATCATTAAATAATTTAATTGTTTTCTTTTTAATATTTTCTAGTGACTGATTGCTTTTCCGTTCTATAACTGCGAGGCCGTCGTCTCTGTATAGGCCGATTTCGCTGGCGTTATAAATAGATTTAAGGCGGTTTAGGATGTACAGTCCCACAAGGTCGCAGAGCTCAGCGCCGAAAAAAAAGCTCATCGGTACATCAAATAACGCATTTTCATCATTTTTGATCCAAGTTTTATTGTCATAAGTTAAAACTGTTTTGCATGTGTGTTCAATTAATTCAATGTCCTTATCTTCTATATCTGTATAATTTTTGGCAAAGTTTATGGCTTTCATTAAGTGGTGATGTTTAATACTCGGGTAGAAGTTTACAATGTCAAATGCTATAAAGCATTTTTTATTTTTTTGTTCAATATTTTCAAACCATGTGATTACATCGTACGAGTTTTTCCATTGAGGTGTTTTTGTTCTTATACTTCTGACCGCTTTTTCTAGGATGATCTTACTAATGCGGCCCAACTCATTTTTACCTGGGTTTAAAACTCTACACTCAGTGTTAAAGAAAAAGTGTTTTTTGTGGTCCTTAACCGTTATAAAAGCTTCTGCAGCTGTAAACTTTAGTATTTTTTTATTTTTGTATTTTCTTTCACGTATTATAGATTGTGATTCTGAGTTTATTTGGTTAATTAGGTTTTCGTCAGATATTTTGTATGTTTTAGTTATACTGTCGGTTATTAGCTTTCTATAGTATTTCGGAGTTGTCTGGTATAAATTTCTTGTCTTGTCGGCAAAAAGTATTATTTTATGTTTGAGGGAAGATTATTTAAGTCGTGTTTTAGCATTTTTTGGAAGTTTGATTTGTACGTGGTGAACTTTATACTTTTTATTAAATTAAATAAGTCATTTTCAAATGCTTTTAGGTCGTCGTGGGCTGTTGCTGATTTACGGCTTTTAAATATATTTTCTTCTTTATTCTCATATGGGCTGTTGTCTTCATGGTTGTAAAAAATAGTTTCCAATTTAATCGGTTTATAAACTTAGAGGTAGCATCATATGATTTTATGAGGTATTCTTTCTTGTTACAAATCGGTATGTCTTTTAAACTATATTTGAAATTTACTTTTTGTATATCTTCAACTTTATTTGTTCAGTATTGTTAAGAAAAATTATTAGGGAAATTAGTTTTTGTTATATGACGTATTAATCGAACTAGCTCGATGTTTTTCCTTGAAATTTGAGCGCCAACTTTAGTGTTTTTAACAAAATGTCTTTTTTTGCTAAAACATGAGCTTGGTCAGAGAATTTTCAGTTTAAAACGTGAGTTATTTTAAAACATCACTAATTATAATCTTGGTTGTAATTTATACACTTTGATTTGGACTTAGCTATTAGTATAAATAAGTGTATTCACCGAGAAAATAAATAATTTTTGTAGTTCGTTTCTATCAAAATGCTTTAAACTTTCACATTCATTCCTGCTAAAAATTAACGTTTTTAGTTCCAAAACTATAGAACGGATAA